>NW_027186352.1:12470352-12541648 GCF_028583685.1 Petaurus breviceps papuanus
TGTTATGGAAGGCGCCATGTTATGGAAGGCACCATGTTATGGAAGGCTTTACAAGCCAACAGAGGATTTTATATTTGATCCTGGAGACAGTGGTGTTGATTTAATAGGCAGGTGATGAGGTCAAACTTGCACTTTAGGAAGACCAATTCAAAAGCTGATTGGAGGATAGTTCAGAGTGGTGAGAGATTTGTGGCATGAAGACCAACCAGCAGGGTATTAAGATAATCCAGGGGGCAGCTAAGTGGTGCAGTAGATAGAGTACCTACCCTGGAGTCAGGAGGACCTGATTTCAAATCCGGCTGCAGATAAGACTTGACACTTACTAGCCATGTGACTCTGGGCAAGTCATTTAACTCCAACTGCCTTGAAAAATAAATAAATAAATATTTGGGGAAAAAATACAGGAGAGACATGATGACGGTTTAAACCAGGGTGGTGGCAATGTACATAGACAGGATGGTGCATATATGAGAGACACCATTAAGGTAGATGTGAGACTGGAGGTCGGGAAAGTGGCTAGGGCTGGATAAATAAATCTGAGTGCCATCTGCCTGGAGATCACCAAATGAAACAGTACAGAGGAAGAGGAGAAGAGGGCCCAGAAGAGAGCCTTGGGAGACATCCATGATTAACAGGTGATAACTGAATGAAGATTTAGCAGGAGACTGAGAAGGAGTTGTCAGGTAGAAGAAAGGAAAAAGCATTTATTATGTAGTAGGCACTAAACACTTGTTCGAAGATTATCTCATTTGATACAACAACCCAGAGAGGTAGGTGCTATTAATATCCCCATTTTAGTTGAGGAAACTGAAGAACACAGATTTAATCCCAGGGGTTAGCCTCAGCCACTTCTTCCTGTGAAAGAGAGGTGAAGGAGGAGATAGTGGGGAAAGGCATGTCAGTGATGGCAGATGAGGAGCAAGGGAGAGGAGGGAACTCTTAGTGAGTAGCCTTAATATTTTTAGTGAAGTATGAGGCTGGCTCTCAGCTGAGAAGGTGAGGTTGGGGAGTCATCTGGTTTAGAAGGAAAGGTTTATTGCATTGAGTGAGTCAATCAGGAAGGCGGAGAAGGCTTGCTCTTGTCATATTGAGGGGCTAGTTGAGCTTGTATAATATACATTTGTATTGGACACAGTCAGCGTCTCCTGGTTTTCCCTAACTTCCTTCAGCAGTATGTGAGGAATGAAGACAGTGGATGATGGGGGTCATCCAGGGCTGTGGTTTGGGAGGACAACCTCAGTAGTAGAAGAAAGGGGGGAAGACATTCAAGAGAAGAGGACAGAGTAGGGTTGGACAGCTTCACCAAGGGGAAGGGAGGAGAGTGTAGCCAGTGTAAGGGTAATGGACTGGTTTAAAAAGAATTGAGGGATATGGAGATTTGAATTCATGGTGATAATGGGTAATATACCTCAAGCTTATAAGGCAGAGGGATAAGTAGATCAGGTAAAGGAATATGTTCATGAACATAAAAGTAGTACCTTTGTGAGAGATAGTGAGGACAAGGCTAGGACTATCTCTGTGTACAGCCAAGGAGAGGTGGGGTGGAAGATCAGGTCACAGGATATGAGTAAGTTGAGGAACTGAGAAATTAGGGTGTTTGAGGAAGTTTCAATATGTTATGTCAGAGCTCTTAGTATGAGGGCAGGTGTTGGGAAAGAGTGAAAGACTGTGAAACTGGCATTGAACTCATTGAGGAAGAAAAAAAGGAAGGAAGGAAGGAAGGAAGGAAGGAAGGAAAGAAGGAAGGAAGGAGGAAGGGAAGGAAGGAAAGAAGGAAGGAAGGAGGGGAGGAAAGAGGAGAGTGCATCTGTAGACAACAAATACCAACATCTTGATTGGCTGATAGATAAGGACTGAATGAACTACAAAGACAGGTTATTGAGTGTTGGTGATAGGGGGAAAGCATGGAAGTGGCCAAGGGGAGTAAGAAGTGTTCATGATTGATGGTGCAACCAGTGCTGGAAAGAGTGGCCAGAGAGGAAGGGTCATCAGGAGAGAGCCAGCTCTTGGTGAGATGATGGGGAGGGTGGGAAAACCTTTGTGCCTTTGCACTGATTCTCCTCCTCACACCTAGAGAGCACTCCCTGCTCACCTCTGCCACACTGAATGCTTACTTTCTTTGAAAACAGTTCTAGCATCACTGTACAGATGTGTATACTGAGGCAGCAGGAATGATGGATCTGAAGTCAGAGGACAAATGGGTTCACATCCTGCCTCTGACTTTTACTATATCTGTGACCTTGAATAAATCATTTAAACTCCCTATGCCTCATTTTCCCCATCTGTAAAACAGTAAATAATCTTTGCTGTCTCTTCCAACTCTAGACCTGGAATCTGATAGCTCTATGCACATACTGCATCCCCTAATATTTATAAGCTCCTTTGTGTCTTTATATCATTTGTGGGGGCCTAACACACAGTAGATTCTTAATAAATCTTTCTTGATTGAGGTGGCTGATTGGGTTTCCAGCTGTCTCTCCCTCCCATCCCAACCCCAGTAATGTAGAGTACATGCAAAGCTGATTTACTGTTACATAGGCTAATATTAAAGAAATGCTAATTAGATTTATACTTCTCAATGCATGAAATCAAACTTTATTAGTCACTGTGTGCAAACAATATCCTCCAAAAACAAACCATGTTTTAGAGGTTCCATTAGGCTTCTTTCTAACCTGTTCCCTCTCCACCCAGTTAGAGACTGTACATTTCCAGCCAGGGTGACTGACACAGCTCCAAATCTCCAATCAACCAATGGGCACTGTCTTCCAGTCAGCACCAACTTTCTTCTTATGTCTAAAGTTTGAGAAATGCAGGAAGCAGCCCTGATCACTGTGTAGGAAACATGCTGATAGCTGGGGTCTCAGATGAATTTTTGTGCATTTAACTTGTTTACTGTATAATTTGATTGGTAATTCACTTCAAAATTACTGATAAAATATTTTTTTATTATCTTTCACTGATGATTTGTCTCATAGGAGGGTCCATACTTACCAGTTGTTTAAGAATACTGTATCACAAACATGTTTATCTCATTATTGAGAAACAAATTATATTTTCAAACAAGAGTCAAAATCATTAGACAATGGAATTAATTGTGCTAACGTGACAAGCTATTTTATTAGGATAATAGTTCTAATTGTCACCAAATTATCAGATATATTGAACTAACAAACTTATTCCTATTGTTTTCTTAAGGTTTAAAAACACTATTTCTACTTCAACCTTTGTCTGCAAAAAATCCATGTCCCCTCATGGGGAGGCCATAGTCAAGTCTATGAATTTCCGGCCAAGGTTAATTTGCCAGAAGTTTCAAGATAGCAGCTTTTCAAAATGACCTTGACTTGGGGAAAACATAACATGCTGCTATAAACTGTTCATTTTCCCAGGACTGTTGGATATCCTGACTTCTCTGCTTCTGATTTGTTTGAAATAAATTGGAGTTTGATACATGTGAGCAACTTGACCTTGAACCATGTTCTATCAAGTACTGAAGTCAGGGATGGTCATTATGTTGGCCGTGGTTTTAGTTGAGTCCCCAACTAAACTCATTGTTTTCCCCCAAACCCTCCCCCCACCAACCTTCCCTGTCACTGGAAAGTGCACTAACGTGCTCCCAGGCCCTCAGGCATACAACCTAGGACTCATCCTGGATGCCTTACTCTCACCCAGCCCCTGGACCCATTCCAATCTGTTGTTAAGGCCTGTCGACTTCCCCTCTGCAATATGTCTAGAATTTGCTCCCTTCTCTCTCCTGACCTGGGGCCCCTACCCTGGTGCCTCACCTCACATCTGGGCTATTGTAATAGCCTGCTTGGTTGGGGTGGGGGTGGGGGGCTCCTGGTGCTTCCAGTCTGCTCACCTATTCAACTACCCAAATGATTTTCCTAAGCACAGGTCTAATCATGTCACGTATACCCCCAACTCAACTCTCATTGCTCCCTATTGCCTCTAGGATCAAAGGCAAAAATCCTGTTTGACCTTCAAAGTCCTCCTTAACTTGGCTCCCTCCCTCTTTTTCCAGCCTTCCTACACCTTAATTTCTCTCCCTCCCCCCACCATCACCATATACCAGTGACCCAACAACTCGGCTTCCTTTCTGTCTTCCTGTCTCTGGGCATTGTCACTGGCCACATTGCCCATTCCTGGAGCACCTTCCCTGCCCAGCTCTGGCCCCCTGACTCCCCTGGCTTTCTCCAAAGCCCAGTGAAATCCCACCTTCTGCCAGAAGTCTTTCCCAGTCTTCACCCTTCCCCCTTTTTAAAAATATTTTTTCCTAGTTACATATAAAAACAGTTGATCTTTTTTTTTAATTTGAGTTCCATATTCTCTCCTTGTCTTCCCTCCTCCCTTGTGAATTCTAATGCCTTCCCTTTGTTGATAATTTCCAATGTATCTTGTATGTAGCTTGTTTGCAGTTTGTTTTTTGTTTTCATGCTACATTCTCCATTAGACTGGGAGATCCTTGAGAGCAGGGACTGGCTTATTGACTGTATTTTATTCCCAGTGCTTAGGACCATACGTGGCATATAGTAGGTGCTTAATAAATGCTTGTTCTGACTGACTGTGAGATGGAGTGTTGAATCTGTAATAAGTACCTAAACCCTCTTTACATGGAATAAATAACCCAGGTTATCCATAAATACATTGCTTTCTTTTCAAAGGCATAGAAATGTTCTTGGGATGAATAAAATCATGCAAGGTGGATGCGGGTGGAGAGTGATGGAAGGCGGCTTGAGATGCTTTTTCTTGCAGCTAACTTTTCTATAGCACTTTGCATGCACCGTCTCACCAGCCTGGGAGAACAGGGACTTCCATTTACCTTTCTCCATCCTCAGTGCTTAGCACACATTAGTATACAATAATTGCTTAAGAAGTGTTTATTGATGGATTGATACACTGTGTGTAGTACAGATTGCATTTTTGCTCCCACTTCCCTGATTAAGGGCACATCATTCAATGGATCAGCACCAGTTTCAAAGGAGAAGCCACGTGGCTCATGACTAGAGAATGACCATCAGAGTCAGGAAGATCTGGGTTTGGGTTTCAACTCTAACACACAGTGTGTGACCGTGGGCAGGCCACTTCTCTGTTTAGTGCTCTAGGCAACTCGCTCACATGGTAATTTGCAGAGAAGGTGCCACCGTGCATTGGTCATGGAAGCTTATTCACCTGGGAGAACTTGATGCCTGGGGTTGTTTAAATGAAACTTTCAAAGGCATTGATAGGATCTCTGGAATATTGCCCTACTCTTTCCACAGCAAACTGCAATCCCTGCCTTAGGGGAAGCAGGGAAAGGGCACTAAGTCTGGGTGCCCTTTCCTCCAGTCTCTGAGAGGAATCCCAAACTGGAATTCTAGCAATCTGCCCTTCCTTCTGCCCCTGAACAGGGCTGCAGCACAGTGTTAGTTTAGAACAAAAGCTACTTCTCTGGTTGCTGCTTACTCTGACCAGTTTTACTCCTTTCTGCCAGACATTGGTTACACCAAAGTCCAACACAAATAGAAAATATGGAGTGACTCCCTCTATCCAAGCAAAACAGAAGCAGATGTTCTACATACCAGGAAATACCCCCAAATATGAAAGAACAATGGAAGTGTGGAGGACAGCAGGTTGAGATCTCAGCTCCATCAAGAGAGAGGCTTGCATCTCAGCCGAGGAGAAGCTCCCTGATGTCTCTAGGAAGGTCAGATGGAGATCAGGGGAATGTGGAGGTAGTTAGATGGTGGTGCAGACCTGAAGTCAGAAAGACCTGAATTCAGATTCAGCCCCAGTCTCACATACTCACTAGCTTTGTGACCCTGGGTCTGGAAGTTCAGGAACTCTGAACTCTACCTCAGTTCCCTCATATGTAAAATAGGGATAATAATAGCACCTGACGTCCAGAGTTTCTCTGAGGATTAAATGAAATAATATTGATAAAGTGCTTTGAATACCTTAATGTTCTATATAAATGCTAGTCATTGTTTTTAAATATGACTCAAAAGATCAGCTGGGGTCAGATTGAGACAAAATCTAAATGCCAAAAGAGGGATTTAAACTTGATCCTAGAGTAATTAGGCATCTACTGGAATGTATTAGACATGGAGCGAACATTTCAGGAGGAGACAGGAGGCAAGTGATGGAGACAACTGGAAAATAGTTTCCCACCTGGCTATGTTTTAAGAGGATGGGGAAGGCTATTGTTTCTCTCTCTTGTCCCACCTGTGAAAGCTGTGGGGATGAAGGGTCAGAGAAGGGGAGAGAAGGGCACGGAACCAACAAGATGGGACAACCGACTTGGTTAGGTCGAAGATGGTGAAGAATAGCTGGGAAGCCAAGGCTTCCCAACCTGCCCTCACTCTGTGCTTACCCTACCATTGGCCTAGACCCATTGCTTCCTGATGCCTCATCATATTAAGTTAAACCCTGTGATAATAACAGTTTGTGATCAGCTTTCTCTACAGCCAACCTGTGAAGTAAGTAGTACAAGGATTTTGTTGTTCAGTCATTTCAGCTGTGTATGACTTTCCATGACCCCATTTGGGGTTTTCTCTGCAAAGACCACTGGACTAGTTCACCATTTTCTTCTCTGGCTCATTTTTTTTTCTTTTTGGAGGGCAATTGGGGTTAAGTGACTTGCACAAGGTCACACAGCTAGTTTGTCTGTGTGTGTTTAGTGGCTGAGGCCAGATTTGAACTCAGGTCCTCCTGACTCCAGGGCCGGTGCTCTATTCACTGTGTCACCTAGCCGCCCATTCTCTGGCTCATTTTATAGATGAGGAAACTAAGGCAAACTGGATTAAGTGATTTGCCTAGTAAGAGTCTGAGGACAGATTTGAATTCAGGAAGATGAGTCTTCCTGATTTGAAGCCCAAGCTTCTATTCATTGTGCCACCATCTCCACTTCACAAATGAAGAAACTGAGGCACTAAGAAAGATTGCCTTATGTGCCCATGTTCACCCAGGTAGTAAGTCCTAGAGATGAGATTAAAATTTGGGTTTACTGACTCCAAACTCAGCTTTTTCTTCTATACCAAATATTCTAAGGGAATTTAAGAAATGGCCCACAAGGATGCTACTCTCTTGTTCCTTGATGGTTCTCATTTCTTGTATCTGGCAAAACTAAAGACCTGTCATGGAATAGGGGAATGTTGTTTGTCCTTCATTCTCAAAGAGGACCATGGCAGCAGGGAGGTGATGCCATGAATTGCAAATGAATTGGATTTAAAGGAAGGAGGGCTGTGCAAAGTCACCAGCCTCACCATCTGGGTCCAATGGTAGGATATAGATCGGGCTGACTGGAGATGGCCCCCAATAGGGGAATGGAGGGTCTATTCAAAACAACCCAAGGCACTGAGATGCATAGGTAGACCATGGTCTCCTCCTCCTCAGGAAGATTCTCTGGTATCCTAGGAGGTCTCTGATGGACCTATCTCCTCAGTGACACCACTAAGGGTGCAAGGAGAGATTGGGCATGTCTATGGTTCCCTTCTCCTTTGTTCATAAAGAAAGATGAAGTCAGTAATGAAGTACCCTTAGGGCTGGCGAAACCATGAGTCAGTAAAGGCTGGTTGGGAAACATCTAAGGCTGCACCACCTTCTATGGGATGAGCAGAAGGTCCTGCCAGGCCACTCACCTCCTTGCAGCTGACTCCTTCACAAAGCCACATGGCCTCATCCACAGAGCCTGCTAATCAGCCTCTTGGAATACTTGGTAATTGGTGGCTGTCACTGTAGGGCATTTATTAATACATTTTTCTAAAGGTTCCAGCAAACTAGGGAGGACCCAAATATGTGTGGTTGACTAATAGACAACATGACTGAATTCCAACTAGCTGGGCAAAGTAGGGTGAGAGGCACAGTCCAATTGGCCTCTCCCAATAGGAGGAAATAGAGTGTGGGCTTGCCCTGATTGCCGATATTGCCCAGTCCCTCTCCTCTAGCAGAAAGCTGCCACTGCACCAGCAGAGGGGACCTTGGTGTTTGAACCTCGGCAGGACTGACTAGTGGGCACCTAGCCTGGGCAAAAGTGGCTTCAGCTGTTCTTGTAAGAAGTCTTTTTTCTACCTACAAGTTCATAAGGTTATTTGGGAGAGGATTGGCAATAGAGATTGTGGGGATGTTTAAAAAAATTAATATTCTCAAAATGGGTTTTTAATGGCTTTTAAAAAGGGCCCTGGGGGTCAGGAATTGACCCCAAGGCCTCTTCTGCCCATACCTTGGGGGCAGCTGGCTCTGTGAAGTGGGAAACCTGTGAGGGGCCTTCTCAGGACCCACTCTGTGCTATTCTCTTCTTGTTTTTTGCAATGCAATGGGGAGGTGAAGGGTGGAGAGGAAGGAAGGCAGGCCCAGAGATCCTTGATTTTCCCTAGAAATTCAGTACCTTGATAAGAAACAATGGTGTGTGACAAGAGCTAGTCTATATGCAAGAATTATATTTGAGAAGGAATAGCAGTTAATAGAAAGCCTTTCTCCTAGGGCATGGTTTGACTTGAGATGCATAGAATCTGACTCGGCAATCTTTATCTTGTTTATATGTGTGTGAGAAAGAATGTATAGAGGGAGTGTGTGAAACAGTATGTGTGTATGAGTGTTCGTGATGTGCGCTCATGTGTAGGTCAGCATGGTACAGTGGGATGGAAGCTCAATCTAGAGGCAGAGGACCTGGCTTCAGATTCCAAACCTGATGCTTATTAACTGTATGACCTTGGAGAAGTCACGTACCCTTCCTTGTCTTTCTAGAAAATTATGCTGTGGAGTAAATGAGCTCTGAGGAAACATTTTGTTCTATGATTCTAGAATTTCACAAATCCTTTCAAAAGAAATGCAAAATGTGGAGTGCAGAAAGGGGGAGAAGGAAGGGACATTGGAGGGAGAGGGGCTCTATGTTAAAGACACTAGTAACATATATTAACTCTTTAAAGGAAAGAGTTTTTTGAGGAAATTAAGTCTTTCCAATGAAGAGACATTTCAGAAACATGTTACTAACATTTTAAATACCACACTTCTCTTTTCCTCCTTGCATATAGGGAACTTCAAAAAATGTGCTGTAGTACATTGCACTCAAGTGTGTGTGTGTGTGTGTGTGTGTGTGTGTGTGAGTGTGTGTGGGTGTGTGTGTGTGTGTGGGGGTGTGTGTGTGTGGGGTGTGTGTGTGTGTGTGTGTGTGTGTGTGTAAATAGCACTGAATGAATCAAAGCACTTGGGTTTCAATCCCTGTTCTTCTGCTTAAGTAGCTGTGTGACCCTGGACAAGTCACTTCCTCTTTATAGCCCTCAGTTTACTATTCTATAAAATAAGGGGACCAGACGAGAGCAAAGATTCTTCCCTTTAGGTCCACAGAGCCCCCAAGGGTGTGTGGATAGATATCAGGGGGTCTGTGAACTTGCCTAGGAAAAAAATTACATTTTTTAAATAACTTTTGGTTTCTTTTGCAATCATTAGCATTGTTTTAGGAATTTAAATACTATTATGCAATATAATTATAATATTAAAATATGGTAAGCTTCACTAGATTGCCAAGTGGGGTCTACAACACAAAAAAAGTTGAGGTTCCCCCGGATTAGATAATTTCTAATGGCCCTTGCCACTCTGAATTCATAGGATCCTATATTCTTTCTGCCATATTTGGAGAAGACAACGAATAAAAGCAATTACTGACCAACATTTCTGCTTTCATATGTAAATATATATATATATATATATATATATATATATATGATTTGGAAAAACTCTTTTATTGAGCAGAGTAGAACTCATGCTTCCTTGCCATCATAGCAGAAGGAAGGAAATAAGGCACATCCCAAGCTTTGCCTCTGGTGCAGAGCTGAGCTGGCTAACAACCCCACTGTCCAGCTCTCACTTCCCACTCCAGCTCTTACTGTCTCCTTTTCATTCCTTTCTCTCCTGGGCTTGAGTCACAGGCTGTCGATCTTTCATTGCATCTCCAACCCCTATAGGAGGATGTGGTAGCCCTTTATTCAGTTTTTTTTTTTTCAAACGCTTTATTAACTTCTGATTTACATCATTCGTTTCCGCCAGATTTTGAGTTACAAATTTTCTCCCCGTTTTTGCCCTACACACTGCCCCCAAATAGCAGTCCCACAGGATATCCCCTCCTCCAATCTTCTCTCTCCCATATTTTCTCCCATACCCCTTTCAACTTTTCCAGTGGGTCTCTATGCCTCAATGCCTGTGTATTTTATTTCCCAATTACATGTAAAATAGTATCGATAATAGTATACACACACATCTATCTATCTATCTATCTATCTATCTATCTATCTATCTATCTATCTATCTATCTATCTATCTACATACATATTTGAATATATGATTTTAAAACTTTGAATTCCAGATTCATTCCCTTCCTCCCTTGTCACCCACCCTTACTGGGAAGGTAAGCAGTTCAGTATAGGATGTACATGTGTGGCTAATGCAAAACAATAACATAGTAGATATATTGTAAAAGACTGACTATATTTCCCTCCCTCCTATCCCACCTCCCACTTGTTCTATTCTTTACTTTGATCCCATCCCTTTTCAAAAGTGGGTGCTTCCAACTTCCCTCCCCCCAAGCCTGCCCTCCTTTCCATCATCTCCCCTGTCATCCCCTTCCCCCCCAAATCTCCTGGAGGGTGAGATCCCCTATTTAGTGTGTATTTCATTCCCTCCTCAAGTCAAATTCAATGGGAATAAGGTTGACCCATTCCCTTTTGTTTTCCTATTCTTCCCCTCCTTTGTAACCATTTTCCCTTGCCTCTTCTGTATGAGATAGTTTACTCCATTCTGTCTCTCTCCATCTCCTCTAATTATATTCCTCTCTCACCTCTTAATTTCACCTTTTAAGTATAATTTCTTCCTGTTAAATTTGTCCTGTGCCCTCTATCTATGTATACCTGTAAACATATATACACACATTCACATATGTATTCATATGCCCATATACACTCCAATATAGACATATGTATATATATATATATATATATATATATATATATATATATATTTCTATTCCCTTCAACTACTGAGAAAAGTTTCATAAGTTACAGTTATTGTTTTTCCATGTAGGGATGTTAATAGTTCAACTTTGATAAGTTCCTTATGATTTTTTTTCCCTGTTTACCTTCTCATGCTTCTCTTGCTTCTTGTATCTGAATGTTAAATTTTCTGTTCAACTCTAGTTTTTTCAACAAGAATGCTTGAAAGTCCTCTATTCCACTGAATGACCATATTTTCCCCTGAAACATGATACTCAGTTTTGCTGGGTAGATGACTCTTGGTTTTAATCCCAGCTCCTTTGCTCTCTGGAATATCGTATTCCAAGCCCTTCGATCCCTCAGTGTAGAAACTGCCAGATCCTGGGTTATCCTGATTGTGTTTCCACAATATTTAAATTGTTTCTTCCTGGCTGCTTGTAATATTCTTTCCTTAATCTGGGAATTCTGGAACCTGGCTATTATATTCCTAGGAGTTTTCTTTTTGGGGTCTTTTTCAGCAGGTGATCAGTGGATTCTTTCAACCTCTATTTTGCCCTCTGGTACTAAAACATCAGGGCAGTTTTCTTTGAGAACTTCCTGGAGGATGATTTCTAGGTTCTTACTTTGATCATGGCTTTCAGGTAGTCCAATAATTTTTAAATTATCTCTCCTGGATCTATTTTCCAGGTCAGTGGTTTTTCCCATGAGATATTTCACATTGCCTTCTATTCTTTCCCCCTTATTCAGTTTTAAGATGAAAATATCAAGGGAAAGAGGGTGAAATTATTCAAGCATATAATATAATGGTCCATTAATTTAGATTCTGAGAGCAATGAGATGGAACAGTGAATAAAGCATCAGGCCTGGAGTCAGAAGGATCTGAGTTCAAATCTGACCTCAGACACTTACTAGCTGTGTGACCCTGGGTAAGTCACATAACCCCCTTTGCCTCAGTTTCCTCATCTGTAAAATGATCTGGAGAAGAAAATGGCAAACTACTCCAGGATCTTTGCCAAGAAAACCCCAAATGGAATTACAGAGAGTTGGACATGATTGAAAATGGTTCAATAATCAATCGGCTCACAAGGCTGTTGTGGGAATCCAATGGGGCAGGTAGCACACCCAAAGTGCTTTGCAAACCCTAGAGCTCTCTATAACTGCCGGCTGGTGTTATGGCTGTTACATGTTACATCTGTCACTGACTCAGCTCCTTTATCCTGCTCCTATCTTGGTGTCTCCCATGGCCCCCATACAAGATTAATCCTCCTCGTTACAAATCGAGTCCTCTCTCAGATGCCTGGAGATGTATGGGAACTCAGCTGCTGCTCAGAGCTATTTGTGGTGTCTCAACATTGTTTCTGTTTGCGCTTCTGTGGTTTCTATGCTGATATCAATGGGGTGCAGGTAGGACTTAGACCCAGGGCCAAGAATGTAGAAGCAAAGGGCTGACACACTTCTTTGGCATCATGGGATTGGAAACTGAGAACTAGAAGAGACTTCTGAGGCCATTTGGTCCAGACCCCTTATTTTTATGAATAATAAAATCAAGGACCAGGGGAGTTAAGTGACTTGCTCACAGTCACACAGATCAAAGACCATAAATTGAGAGCTAGAAAATACCCTAAAGGTCTAAAGATGATTATCTTAGAGCTGGAAGGAACCTCAGAGGACAACTAATTCAACCTTGGCCTCCCCAGAGGAGGCGCTGAGACCTTGGAAGGTCACAGGCATAATGAGGAGGAGAGTTGGGATTGGTAACCAGGTTCTTTGACCCCAAATCCAAGACTTTGTGTCTACACTATGCCTCCTTGTTACAATGAAGAAAATAGAGGCCAAGCGAAACTGGCTGTCTTGCCCAAGGTTCCATGTGAGAAGCAAGATCTGAACATGGGTCTCCTGAGGTCAAGTCCCATGTTGTCTCCATTTTACCTTGATGTGGTTTTAGGATTTCACTGGATACTCTGAAACTGCTGTCAGCCTTCGTGCTGTTCACCACTGTCCATGGAAGGAGGGAGCTAAGTAGACAGAGCATGTTCCCCTATGAGCAGAAATGGGACTTCTCGGTTTTCTGTCAACCATACCTCTGATTCCTTCACTATTGTTGATAGTGGGGACTGTTGGAGTCTGGCCTGGCTAAGCAGGTCCCAAAAGGAAGAACAGATTAGAGGACCAGAATCCAAGAATGTAAAGGGAGCTGGGAGGCAAGGCTGGAGCAGAATCTCCTCCCTAACACCTTCCATCTCTGCTCAAGGACCCCAAAAAGGGGGAATCTGCAACCAATGAAGGAAGTCATTTTGCTTCTGTATGGAATTAGCTGGGAAGCTTTTCCTAACATGAAATGTATGTGTCTTAATGCTTAACCAGGAGTTCCTTAATAAGAAAACAGAATCATTAATCCTGAATCATTCCAACATTAACCAATTTCCAGTCAACAGATGCAATCAGTCAATGAAGAGTTCCTTCCTAATCAAATTCTATTATTTTAATTAGATCTACTGTCTCATTCAGTTAGTCAGTCAGTCAGTCAACACACATTTATTAAGTGTTTACAGGCATTGTGGTAGGCACAAAAAAATGTTAAAAATATAAAGTCTCCACTCTCAAGGAGCTCGCAGTCTCATGGAGGAGACAACATGGAAACAAGTATGCAAATAAGCTAGCAACAAGCTAGATTGGAGATAATTCCAGAGAAAAGGAGCTCAGGCCATGTTTCCTGTAGAGGGTAGAATTGAAGCTGAGACTTGGAGGAAGTCAAGGACCTGGGGGCAGGGATGATGGGGGAGAGGCCCCCCCCCCCCCAGGCCTGGAGGCTGGTCAAGGGAAATGCCTGGAGTCCAGAGAAGGAGTGTCTTGTGTGAAGAAAAACAAGGAAGCCCTTATAACTGGATTGGAGACTATATGAGAGTAAGGTATAAGGAGACTAGAAAGCCAAGATGTGTCCAGTTCATTTTTAATTGTTTTTCCAGTTACACATAAAAACAATGTTTAACTTTTTTAAAATGTTGAGGTCTTAATCATCTCCCCTCCCCCATCACTGAGAAAGCAAGAGATTTAACAGAGTTTATGCACCTACAGTCACGCAAAACATATTTCCATGTTAGTCATGTTGTAAAAGAAACACAGACAACCCCCCCCCCCAAAGAAAATTAAGTTTTTAAAAAGTCTGCTTTGATCTGTATTTGGACTCAACCAGTTCTTTCTCTGGTGGTAGAGAGCATTTTTCATCATGAGTCTTTTGGAAGTGTCTTGGAACATTGCATTGCTAAGAATAACTAAGTCATACAGGGTTGATCACTGTATACAATGTTGCTGTTACTATGTACAATGTTCTCCTGGTTCTGCTCACTTCACTTTGCATCATTTCATATAAGTCTTTCCAGGTTTTCTGAGAACATCTTACTTGTCATTTCTTACAGCACAGTAGTATTCCATCACAATCACATATAGCAACTTGTCTAGTCATTCCCAATTAATGAGCATAGCCTCAATTTCTAATTCTTTGCCACCACAAAAAGAGCTACTATGAACATTTTTGCACATGTAGGTCCTTTCCTTTCTTTTTTTTTTAAATAATCTCTTTGGGATGCAGACCTAGTGATGGTATTTCTGGGTCAAAAGTTATACACACTCTTATTGCCTTTTGGGCATAGTTCCAAATTGCTCTCTAGAGTGAATGAATCAGTTCAGAAATGTATTACTATCCCAATTTTCCCACATCCCCTTGAGACATCAGTAATTTTCCTTTTTTGTCATATTAACTAATCTGATAAGCATGAGATGGTATCTCAGAGTTGTTTCAACTTGCATTTTTCTAATCAATAGTGACTTAGAACATTATTTCTTATGACTATATATCATTTTGATTTCTTCATCTGAAAACTGCCTGTTTATATCCTTTGACCATTTATCAATTAAGGAATTAATTATATTCTTATAAATTTTACCCAGTGAAAATTTTTTTCACAGTTTCAATTACTAATTGTATATTTCCCTCCATTCTATTTTTTCCTTGTTTATCCTTCTCTCTCTCCTTTCACCCTGTCCCTCTTCTTTTAATTCTGACCACCACCTACCCCAAATCAGCCCTCCTTTCTATCAGCCCTACCCTGTGCCCTTGTTTCTTCCACTTTTACATCTCTGCAGATGGATTTTTATATCCAACTGTTATTCCCTCTTTGAGCCAGTTCCAGTGAGAGTAAGGTTCAAGCATTATCTGCCACCACCATTCTCATGCCCTTCGCTGTCAAAGCTCTTTTGTACCTTTTATGTAAGATAATTTACCCCATTCTACTTCTTCCTTCCCCCTTCTTCCAGTGCATCACTCTTTCTCACCTCTTAATTTTATTGTTTTTAGATATCATCCCATTATAGTCATCCCATTTTCTCACTCCTGAATTTTGTTTATTTTTAGATATAATCCCATCATTGTCAACTTATGCCCATGCCCTTTGTCTATGTAGATTACTCTTAATAATGATAAAGTTCTTAAGAGCTGTAAGTATAATCTTCTGATATAGGAATGTAAACAGTTGAATGTTATTGAATCCCTTATGATTTCTCTTTTCTGTTTACCTTTTTATGCTTTTCTTGAATTTTGTATTTGAAAATCAATCTTTTTTTTTTTTTTGTTATCGTTCAGCTCTGGCCTTCTTAACAGGAATGTTTAGTCTTCTATTTTCATTACATGTCCATTTTTCCCCCTGAAGGATTATGCTGAGTTTTGCTGGATAGTTGATTATTGGTTGTAATCCTAGCTCCTTTGCCCTCCAGAATATAATTTTCCAAACCCCTACTCTCATTCCCTAGTCCTTTAACATAAAAACTTGCTAAATCTTGTTTGATCTTGACTATGGCTCCATGATATTTGAATTGTTTACTTCTGGCTGCTTACAATATTTTCTTCTTAACCTGGGAGCTCTGGAATTTGGCTATCATATTCCTGGGAGTTTTCATTTTGGGATCTCATTAGGAGATAAATGATGGCTTCTTTCTATTTCTATTTTAATCTCTGGTTCTAGGGTATCAGGGCAGTTTTCCTTGAAGATTTCTTTTTGTTTTTAAAGCAATTGGAGTTAAATTACTTGCCCAAGATTACATGGCCAGTTATTTTGTGTGGGTGATAAGTACCTAAGGCTGGAACTGATCCCCAGTCCTCCCAGCTCTGAGGCTGGCACTCTTACTCACTGCGCCACCTAGCTGCCCCCTTGAAGATTTCTTGAAAGATGATGTGTAGGCATTTTTTTTTTATCATGGCTTTCAGGTAGTTCTGTAATTCTTAAATGATCTCTCCTGGATCTATTTTCTAAGTCAATTGCTTTGCCCAGGAGATTTCTTATTTTTTTTTCATTCTTTTGATTTTGCTTTATTTTTTCTTGATATTTCATGGAGTAATTAGCCTCTACTTGCCCAATTCTAATTTTTAAGGAATTGTTTTCTTCAGTAAGCTTTTGTACTTACTTTTCCATTTGGCCATTTATGCTTTTTAAAGATTTCTTCTCTTCACTGAATTTTTGTACATCTTTTTACATTTGGCCAATTCTGCTTTTTAAAGAGTTTTTCTCTTTAGTGGATTTCTGTGCCTCTTTTTTCCATTTGGCCTATTTCTATTGTTTTCTTTAATGTGGTGTTTTCTTCGGTATTTTTTGTGCCTTTTTTTACCTAGCTGTTGACTCTTTTTTTTTCATAATTTTCTTGCCTTGTTCTCATTTCTTTTCCCAATTTCTCCGCTACCTCTATTTGTTTTTTTTTTAAGTCTTTTTGAACTCTTTCAAGAATTCTTTTGGGGTCTGATACCAATTCCCATTTTTTTTTCTGAGGCTCAATCAGATCTTTGCTTTAGAAAGATCACTTTGGCATCTTAATGGAGGTTATATTATAATAGAGAGAAACTTTGGGCAGGGAGATCAGCTAAAAGGCTATTACAGTAATTGAATTAAGAAATTATATGGGCCTTAGTGTGAAGATGTGTGAGTAGAGAGAAGAGGCCTAAAAGAGAAATAAAATAGAAAAGAGGGAGGAAATAAGCATTTATTAAATGCCTATTATATGCAAGGTACTTTACAAATATCATCTCATCTGATCCTTACAACCTGTGAAGTCAATACTATTATCATCCTCATTTTATAATTGAAGGAACTGAAGCAGACAAAGGTTAAGTTGAATTATGGGAGATAAGATTTGAACTCAAGACTTCCTTACTCCCAAACCAATGTCCTATCCATTGTCTATTCAGTGACTTGGAAAGAGCTTCCTAATATCTCATACATTCACCTCCTTAACTGTCTCAAAGCCAGAGGATAAATGGAGGTGAATAGAAGAGATAGAATTAACAGAACTTGCCAACAGAGACTATGGATCCATATGGATCATTAGCATCAGAACTAAGATTCAAACCCTGTTCTTATTTCAAATCCAACTCTATTTCTCCTGGACCACAGCTCTTCTTGGAAAGCTCACAGACCAGCTTTATAAATTTACTCAGGTATTACTCACCAATTTCATGAGCTTGGCAAAGTTCATGGCCCCTTTGGAGCCTCAGTATTCTCATCTCATGCAGTGGCTTCTCTGAACCTCATCAAAGTCCAATGAAGTGGGTAGAGTGAGGACTCTTTTTCCCTTCTAAGAATCAAGAACACTGAGACACAGAGAACTAAGGTAGCTTTTTCAAGGTCACAGAGTCTCCAAATGGCAAAGTCAGGACTAGACCACAAGTCTTCTGGGAGACAGCATGGCTTTGTGGATAGAACATTCTACTTCGAGAAAGGAAGACCTGAATTAAAATCCTACCCTAGATACTTAACTGTATTACCTTGAGCAAGGCACTTAACAGCTCTCAGCCTCATTTTCCTCATCTGTAAAATGGGGATAACAAGAGTGTCTATTTTCCAGGGTTGTTGTGAGGATCAAATAAAAGTGTTTTGAGAATATTAAATCCCCCTATAAATGCCTGCTATTATTATTTGTACTAATAATATGCCAAGTTTAGGATGATAGAGTCACAGTCTTCTGTGAGGTAAAGAGCTTGGGCTCAATGATCTACAAAGTCTCTCTCAGGTGTAAAATTTAGTCCATTGATGGATCTCTGTTTGGTCTGTGGCTGGGAAAGAGTGTTCTGTGAAGTATTTCAGTCATATCACCCATACTAATTTGGGTGCTAAGTTCTTGGACTAGGTTCTAAGCATTAGACAGTCTTTCTCATAGGTACAGATTTCTCCTCTCCCTTTCACTTTGAAATGTGCAGATATACCTTAAGACAGTTACAGAGCCAGAGCATTTCAGAGGTGGACTGGAGCTCAAGGGCTATCAAATCCAACCCATAACTGACCCATAAAGCCCTCATCATGAACAGGTGGGCATCCATCCTCCTGTGGGAGACCTCCAGAGAAGAGACCCTGCTATCTCCCCAAGAAGTCTATTGTACTTAGGGGTTAAGGAAAAGGTATTTATTAAGCTCTTACCTTGTGCTAAGCTCAAAATACTTGGAAGCGTTCCCTTCCCTTAATATTTAATTTTCCTCTTTGTTATTGCCCCCCACTCCCAACCCCTGCTCCTAGTGCTGCCTCTGAGGCCCAGCAGAGCAGACCTAGTCCATCTGTGGGCTAACATTTCTTTAAAAAAATTTAATTAATGGAATAAAACAAATGTTTCCCTAACATAGTACAATAAATAAAATGATTGCATTTGAAACTATGAATTTACTATGTGCAACTTACTATTTCTTTCACATATACAACAAAATTGTCAGGTAAATTTCTTTTTTTCTTCTGTCTCCCCACCCTCACCCCAGAGATGTGTTTCAAAGAGGGCTAGTACAGGCTCTGGGCTATTCCTGGGGGCCTTTTACATACCTTAATAAGGCCCTCTGCTCCCCACATGGGGAATTGGCAGAGAGTTGGGATGTGGATTGTGTTATAAAAACTTTCTCAATTTAGAAGCCAGGGACCTTTGTCTAGGATCATCAGAAGTGGAAAGGGTCTAAGAAATTATCTAGTCAAATCCTAAAATGTCAAGTCAGTCAGTAAAGCAATCAGCTACTATGTACCAGACTCCAGGATAAGCACTAGGGATTTTCTTCATGCAGATGTTGCTTGAGCAAAGTTTTGATGAAGACACTAAGGGTAAGCCTGTTGAAGTGATTTGTCCAAGGTCACACAGGTGGTATGGCACAATCCATCACAGATAGGAGAGTCCCGGGTTTAGCTTTAACAGCCTTGCTTTGCCAGATGGCTTTCTCAGACTCAATAACCCATCAGGCTAGATCTTACCACATATTGGAGATAAACCTCAGCAGGTAAGGAACCAAACTGGGTGCAGCTGAGTTATAAATAGCAGCTTTAGTGTGTAAGCATTTATCTGTAAGGCTCCTCATTAACAATCCACAGGCACCCCCGCAGACATGCCCTTTTTAATAATCAGCTCCCCTGGCTTTCTACCAGTAAGCCAAAAGAGCAGGGGGAAGAGAGACTCCGTAGGTCTTGGCAGCATGGCAACTTCCCACAGGCACCCTGCTTTGTCTAGACTATTCTCAAGAGACCTTAGAGGCCATCTGGATCGACCTCATTTTATAGGTGAGGAAAGATATTGAATGGACTGCCCAGAATCACTGGGCTAGGGAGTATCTGAAGCAGGATTGAAGTCAGGTCTTACTGGCTCCTAGTGCAGGGCTCTGTGTGTGTGTGTGTGTGTGTGTGTGTGTGTGTGTGTGTGTGTGTGTGTGTGTGTGTGTGTGAAACATATATGTCTCATGGATTTAATGATGAAGTCGGACCAGTTGTAGGCCTTTTTTTTAATTATTATTTTCATTTCTGGACTTTTAAAAAACCACATCTTTGTAACCTCCAGGTTTTAATCCCTTGTTCACTCCATGTTAGTTCAGGACAGGAGCTAGTGATCCACACCTGCATGGCTCTGAAGCCCATCAGCAGCTGGGACTCACTAAGAGCCACATTACTGGAGTTGATGTTGTCATAAAGGAAACTGTAAGGGGCTTCATTTTGGAAAAGAGCCCCTTGGTTTCCACAAGATCATTCATCCTCTGCTTTTGTTTCAGACAGATTCCAAATGTGGAGCCTTCCAGTCATTGCCTGTTGGATGCTCATTATTGGAACACGAAATGGTTACAGCTTGAAAACCAGAATCCCAGAGAATCCAGAAGCTAGTATGAATCTCGTAAGCCATGTTATTGGGGAAACAGTCATTAGGTTGGACAGCATGTGGGCTTCCAAGATAGCGTCTTTGCCCAGGGTGGGATCCATAATTGGCCATTCACTAAGTAAAGCCCTGAATACCACCATAACTGTGGATGGTTAGAACTTTGGCCAGGGTAGGGAATGATATTGTTCTTATGGCATTATTTCTCCCGGGATCTGACATTCATTAGCCACTTTGTGACCTTGGACAAGCCCTCAGTCTGACCCTCAGATTCTTCATCTATGATCTTGTTGAATCATTTCAGTCATGTCTAACTTTTAGAGATCCCATTTGGGGTTTTCTTGGCAAAGATTCCAGAGTGGTTTGCCATTTATTTTTCCAACTCATTTTTGAGATAAGGAATCTGAGGCAAACTGGGTTAAGTTACTTGCCCAGGGTTCCACAGTCAGTAAATATCTGAGGTTAGATTTGGACTCAGGAAAATGAGTCTTCCTAACTCCATATCCAATGCTCTATCCACTGTGTCCCTCAGCTCCCCCACCTCATCTATAAAGAGAGGTTATTATTCATTCTACTCAGGCCCCATAAAAATGGGAGCTATGCTATCTTAGGTATGCTATCTTATTATCTTAGATACTTAAGATAATTATCTTATGTATCTCCTATTATTCTTCTCCCTGGTCCTTCAAGTTTCCCAAAGTGTCCTCCTGAACTATGCTTTTACCCTCTCTCCCCCGCCCCCTCTCCTTGCTTCCTGTAATTCCAGTGAACAAAGGACCCTTGGAGCTTATAATTGCATACTCGCGTTCCACATAGATGAACAAGAGAATAAACATAGCAACATTGATGGGCATCCATTGGTTGAACTAGGCTGATACAGACTGCAAGACCAATAAAAATATGTCTTCTTTCCATACAGAGCCAGATTATGTCTTACTGGGGCTACCCCAATGAACAATATGACATCGTGACTAAAGATGGCTACATTCTGGGCCTTTATAGGATTCCTCATGGGAGAGGATGTTTAGGAACAGGTAAGAGTAGAAGGAAGTATTTGGAAGGAGGGCTTTAGTAGAATTGCTTAGGGCTCTGTGCTAAGCCTCGTGCTTAGAATATCAATAACTTGGATGAAGGCACAAATAACACAACTTTGGAAGTAAGAGCACCAATACACTGGATAAGAAAGCCAAGATTCCAAAAGGTCTTGACAAGCTAGGCCATTGTGCTAATTTTAACCAAATGAAATTAATAGAGGTAAATATAAGGTCCCGTGCTTGGATCCATTTATAAAAGGATCAGGTTGAACCCCAACCTGATATGATGACCTATGATCTGACGGCCAAAATCTCACTGGACTCTCAGGTTGCAGCCAAGAGAGGCAGACTGTCTAGGATCAGGGGAAGGGGTCGATAGAACTGATGTTCTCAGCGCTGGTAATGCCACATCTAGAAGGTGGGTCCAGTTCCCAGCACTGTCTCATTTTAGGAAAGACATTGAGGAGCCAGAGAACACCAGGAAGAGGGAAACAAGCATGAGGAGGAAACCTGACATTCATATGAGGAGTAACTGAAGGAATTTGGGGAGCTTGGTCTGGGTAAGGGAGACATGATGGCTGTGCTCAGATGCGGAAGGGGAGTCATGTGAAGGAGACATCTGATCTGGGCTGCTTGGTCCTCAAGGGCAGAACAAGGAGCAATGTGTGGAGACAAATTTGGGTTCTAGGTCAGGGAAATCTCCCAACATAAGTAGCTGTCTGAAAGTAGATGGGCTTGGAAGGGAATGGGCCCCTTTGTCATTTGAGGTCTTCAAGCAAAAGGTAACAGACCACTTTGATTGAATGTATGAATGAATGAGTGAATGAATAAATGAATGAATGTATGCAAAATATATGTTAAGGATCTACTCTGTGAGGTCACACTGGCTCTGAAGATACAAAAAAAATTAAGATAATCTGTCCTCACAAAGAGCTTCTATTTCAATTTGAGAAGATAAAACCCATATAGAAGAAGTGGCAAAATAAGGAATTTGGGTCTGGGGAGTCACAGGGATGGGGAATGGAACCATAAGGTTCTGCCCAGAAGCAATGGAAGTGTTAGTTGAATTATTATCTCTAGAGTATGAGGTAGTAGATCAGGCTGGGGTGGGTGGGAAGGAAATGTGAGCAGGTGAGGGAAGATGGTAGGATATGCAGGATGGTGAGATGCCCAGGGTGGATGGATGGGTGGGCGTGGGATGGATGGATGGGTGGGTGGATGGATGGGCAGGTGGGTAAATGGATGGATGGGTGGGTGGGTGGATGGATGGGCAGGTGGATGGATGGATGGACAGGTGGATGGATGGGCAGGCGGGTGGATGGATGGGATGGGGAGCAGGACATTTGCAGTCATTTCCTCTCTAATCAGGACAGCTTAGGATCTGAGTTCTAAAGCTGAGGGAAATAATTTCCCAGACCAGTTATAGACCCAGAAATGTCTGGACAGGCTTATGTGGCATCAAATGCCTCTGAGTTCCCTTCCAACACTAAGATTTTTTTTAATTTCACTTTAAAATTCAAGACATGATGGGATCTGAAACTAAAGTGACCAATTGCCCTGAAATGACCCAAGTGGTAGAGAGTTATGGGGAAAGATATTAGACCTTGAGTCAAGACCCCCTTCTTCCCCCCCTTTCTCCTTCACTCCTCCCTCTCTCCTTCCCTTCCCCCCTCTCCTTCCCTCCCTTCCCCCATCCTTTCTCTTTCCCTCCCCGTCTCCCTTCTACACCCTTAGGAATCAGTTTTGAAAGAATTCTTAGCAGTGATTTGGATCTCTGTCATGTGACTTTGCTCTTCTTCTTTTGTACAGCTCCCTATCGTCCTGTTGTATATTTGCAACATGGTGTGTCAGCATCTGCTTTTAACTGGATTGCCAACCTACCCCCAAACAGCCTGGCCTACATTCTGGCAGATGCTGGTTGCGATGTGTGGCTGGGGAACAGCCGGGGAACCACCTGGTCGCGGAGACATGTGTCCTTGTCTCCAGACTCAGAAGAGTTCTGGGCTTTCAGGTAGCAAGGCAATTCCTCACAATGTGCCTTTCCATTGGTTTCCTCCAAGTATGGCTATCTTCTGGTTGTGTTCCTTCCCCATGAAGAAGGTTCCCCAGATAGCTGAGGGCTGGGGGGATAGTTCTAGATTTGGACACTGGGTCTGAGCCTAGGTTCTGATACTTATGTGTGATCTTGGATTAGTCATTTCCCTTTCCTTCACTGTAAAATCATGGAATTCAATGTTATGATCTTTATGGCCCTTTCCAGTTCTTATTTATATAATCTCTATTCCCTTACTAAAATCAGAAAAAATGAAGTTGTTACTGTCCTTTTATTCATTCCAGGTTCCCCTTATTAGTATCTGGGAGTCACAGTCTCCACAACAAAAGGCTTTGAAGGATGAGGAGTTAGCAAAGGCTTTATTGGTTAAGAGATCATGGGTAGCCCTGGAGAGAGACTTTCTGTTGAGTGCTGAGGTTACTAACTATAAACACCACACACACACACACACACACACACACACACACACACACACACACACACACACACACACACACACACCTTCCCTTCTCCAGGATGAGTTCAGGATTCATGGATTGAGAAGTAAGTGGTGGAGTGAGGAAATGAAGGTGATAAATACTTTTTCTGGTAGTTTGGTTGGGGAAGGGAGAAAAGATGTAGGACAATTAAGTTGAAGAAATGGTAGAGTCCAGTGAATATATTTTTAAGGAGGAGAGAGACCAGAGATAGGAAATGAGTATAAGTGACAAAGGAGGATAAAGAGAGAATGAAGATCAGAGAGAGGGAATGCGGAGAGAGGAAGAGTCAGAATGCAGGTGTGTTGGCAAGGAAAAAGTCCAGCTCTTCATGAGAAACTGAAGCAAAGGAGGGGAGAATGGAGAATGGCAGTGAGGGGGACTGAGAGGAGAATAGCGGAGAAGAGGGAGCTCACAGTGAATGTTCTCTATTTTCACAATCAAGTTGGAGGTATAAGAACCCATGGGGCCTTCAAGATTCTCTTTCCCAAATCTAAATTCTAAGATTTCCATTATCATGGGATAATTGAGGCTGTTTAGAACCCTAGGAAGTAGAACCAGACTGGGAGTGGTTCAGCACCAGGGCAGGGGATAGCCACTTTATGGCTGGTTCTACCTTGCAACTATGCCATGAATATGCATTGTTATGCTGTCCTTCTGGCCTCTAATCAGATAACAGATTCCATTCAGGACAGATGACTAAGCTGGAATGGAGTGTTAGCATAAACTTTCTAGGACCCTGGAGACCTGTCCGAGGGAGGGCAATGTAATGAGGGATGCTTTAGCCATGTTGAGTTTGTGATGTCCATGGGGCATCCAGATGGAAATGTCCAGCAGATACTTGGTGAGTTTCAAGAGAGGAGTGGGGGCTTGTTCACAAGGAGACTCCATAGGAGCTTGAAGATCATTTTGTTCAAACCTTTTTTCTCATAAACAAGGAGAGTGAGGTCCAATGAGGGAAAGTGACTTATCCAAGGCCACACAGATAGTATGGTAATGGCCAGATTTCAAGCCCCCCCCCCCCAAATGCTGCATTCTTTCCATTTCATTCCAATAGAGCTGTTTAAAGAAATACTTGCCAGAATACAGGGGATTTCCTGGGTCAGCCTTAGATTCTTAAAAGATGTGCCATGACCTAGTTTATGCTGGGGCATCCCTGACCAATGAAGGAACACAGTCAAATGCTCCAGCACATGTAAGGGAGTAAATAAATGTGTCCAAGAGGTGAGCACTCCCCACTGAACTCCTTCCTCCTACAACCCAGAAGGCCATGTCCTTTTAAGGGCTTAGCTTTACTGGGAGATGGAGCTTGGCTATAGCTTCCTAGACGTGGACTTCCCATATGAACAACTCACATGGGAATTATCTCCAAAGGGAAAGCACCAAACACTTCTTTTGGGTCAACTTTGGTAGAAACTTCATTAATAAAGACAGAAAAATACTGCCTCTGAAAATTACAGAGTTTGGACCAAATTGTGGTCTGGCAGATTCTTATTGTCCAGAAATATTATCTTTTTCATTTCCTTTAGTTGAATTCCCTCAATATTAAAAGCTGCCTCCTCAGGGCATATATCTTTACCAAACTAGGGAGTGAGACAGATCAGTGAGACCAATGAGAAGCCCCTGCCCTCTCTCATGGAGCTACTAGGCCAGTTGGGGATCTTCAATTGGATAATTCTAGTCTTCTGAATCTCCAAGAGGTTGCCAAGCATGGATATCTAGCAAGGCAGGTCCAGAGTTTTGAACAGGGGATCTTAATGTCTTCTGTGTCACAGACACCCCACCCCCTTTGCAGGTGCTTGAAACCTATGGAGCCCTTCTCAGGAAAATGCTTTTAAATGTAGAAAATATATAGAGTTACAAAGGAAACTGTTTATATCGAAACCCAGCTATCAAAATGTTAGAAATCCTAGTTCCCAGATCCCAAGTGAACAACACCTTGGAAGCCATGACAGGGACCCTGGCATAGTGGATGGAGACCTGGGTTCAAGTCCTGCCTTAGACATACACTGACTGTGTGGCCCTGAGCAAGGCACTTCTTCTCTCAGTTGAATGGAGAAGATTGTCTTTGACTTTGCAAAACTTTACTTTTAAAAGTAAATATATATCTGTAAATAAATATAGGCATATACATATATCTGTATATGCCTATAAATAATAAGGCAGCTGCTGAGCTGGTATGGCAGAGGGGATT
This sequence comes from Petaurus breviceps papuanus, assembly GCF_028583685.1. Taxonomy (NCBI): domain Eukaryota; kingdom Metazoa; phylum Chordata; class Mammalia; order Diprotodontia; family Petauridae; genus Petaurus; species Petaurus breviceps. Next base: position 12,496,218 of record NW_027186352.1, read on the forward strand.
TACTTTGACATCAGAAAAGTTACAGGTCAAGTTTTTACAAATCCTAATGTTTCACCAAAGCTAAAGGTTGTCATCTCTGCTCTGATTCGTCCTCATTGTAGAGAAGTGACATTGGGTTCTTACAGGCCGGTGCAGGGGAGAATGAGGACAGTGCATCTGCCCTTGAGGGAGCAGCTCAGCAGGCTAAGAGGAGGCCCCCCCCCCCATAGATAGCTGATTCCCAGGAGATATTACCTATGTCAACCACTTCCTAAGACCTAAGGGAGCAGGGGATCCGTCTCATTGGAGAAGCCCATTAGCCCACAGTTATGTGAGTCTGTCTGTAAATGTTCTTTTGTCTAAAAGCAGACACCCCCAGCCAGAAGGTACAGCCAGCTTCATTTTTCTCTTTCTTTGGCAGTTTCGATGATATGGCTAACTACGACCTTCCTGCCACAATTGATTTTATTGTGAAGAAAACCAGGCAGAAGCAACTGTATTACCTCGGTCATTCCCAGGGCACCACCATTGGTATGTGTAGTCTGATGGGTATGAGGGCCCTAGGTGGCAGCCAGCCTCTCTCCTCTCTGAGAAGTCTCCTGGATGAGGTTTGGCTTAGACAGAGGGGACTACTAGTCCTGGATTCGAACCCCAAAAGCAAATGTGAGGAGGCCCAGCTGGAACCTGTTCCAGCATCTGACATGGAAATTGGAGGATAAACATAAGGCACGTGCACCCAGTTCAATTCTGAGACCCATATTCCAAATGGCAAGGCACAATGGGCAGAGCAATGACCCACCCACTCATACTGACATGTACACAAAGAGATCCTGTCAACACCAATTCTCAAAATGAAATATTTATTAAACAAGAATAATCATAGCAAGATATGAATTCAGTAGAAGGCAAACCAGGGCCTATAGGCCTGAGTGTTGGTAGGCTTTTTTTTTTTTTTTGCTTTTTTGGAGGGGGGAAGGAAGGGCAATTGGGGTTAAATGACTTGCCCAAGGTCACATGGCTAGTAAGTGTGTCAAGTGTCTGAGGTCAGATTTGAGCTCGGATCCTTCTGACTCCAGGGCTGGTGTTTTATTCACTGCACCACCTAGCAGCCCCTATTTGGTAGTCTTTTTAGGGAGCAATATGCCTTGTGGTACTTGCTGTTCTTAGGAAAAGTTCACTGCACTCTTGCTGGATGAAACCTCTTCTTGGTTACTCTCAGGCTATGGAAGGGGGGCTAAGCCTTTCCATAGAGCACAACATTATATTGTTTTAGTGAAACAGTAACCCTGACCCTAGACATTGAGGCAGGAATTTAAGTAACAAAAAGTTTCCTTAAGTCTGAGACATGCAAAGTTCTTCAGATCTTCTCTCTGACTTCTGAAAGCATTCCTCTCTCAGTCAATCAACAAGCATTTATTGGGAGCGTATGTGTTAGGCACTGTGCTAAGTGCTGGGGTTACAAAGAAAGGCAAAAGATAGTCCTGGTTCTCAAGGAACTCACAGTCTAATGGAGGAGATAACAAGCAAAAAAAAAAACCCAAATGGAAAACAACTATGCATGAACAAGCTATAGACAGGATAAATTGGAAATAATGGAGGGAAAGCACTATCATTAAGTGCAGAAGGTGAGACATTACGTTGAACTTGAAGGAAACCAGGAAGCCTAAATGAGGAGGGAGAAATATCTAAGGATGGGGGACAGCCAGCAAAAATGCTTGACTTTTCAGGCTATAGCTGGCACTAAATAGAAATACATACAAACCCAACCATCTCTTTGTATAGCAAGAGAATTCTGGTTTCTCCAATAAGCTCCCAGCAGCTATCAATCCCAGCTCCTCCAATCAGGACAGTTCCCAGATCCACTGTGATATTTGTTGGTTCTCATTAGATTCTCAAATTGCAGATGGAGTTAAAAAAAAAGCAGTTTAGACAACCCAGGAGGTTCTTCTTACACCAGGAGGATTGTGCTTCCTCTAATCAGCCTCCAGCAGCACTGCAGAGGCTGTCTTTCTAGTCAAATCTCAGCCAGAGACAACTTCTCTTATCTTCTGATTCTCCACTTTTGTTCTCTCAAGCATCAGAGCCCAGGCTCTAGTCTGCATCGGTCTCCATCATCTTCTCTCTTCTGGTGACTGCTGTGTCTTCTTATTTTTCTGATTCCATCTTAATTGGGTTCTAATACCTTGAACTGAAGCTTCCTCATGAGCTGTGACTCATCTTAGGTTGAGTCCATAGTCCTCTCTGATAACCAACAATCTACAAGTTCCTCACATTCCCCAAATACTTTTATGATTTATAATTTCTAAATTGTGCCTTTCAAATCCCTGAAAGCAGAGATATGTAAATCAGTGACAGAAAACAATGTATTATTGTCTCTCTGGACCTCAGTCAGTATGCCTTCCTTGGAGCTGCTGTCAAAGAAGTCTTCTTATTATATTTGAGCATCTGTTTTCTCTCAGGTCCTCAGAACAGTGTCAAGTTATGATTCTTACACCAATGTCCTTTTTCTTCCCTTTAAGCAGATCAAATCCCCCCATAGGAAAGAAGATCGATTGAAGGCATTTAGAATGTTGAGTTTGAAGAAGAAACTTAGGAAGTGGAGGATAGCTGTCAGTCAGCCAGTCAACAAGTACTTTTTGAGTGTCTGTTATGTGCTGGGTACTGTGATAAGTGCTGGGACTTCAAAGAAAGGAGTATTTGAATGGTTGTCAGGGGATTAGATCTGTTCTTCTTCTTCTTGGAAGGCAGAACTGGTAGCCGAGGAAGGAATTCACAGAAAGACAGACTCTAGTTTGATATAAGGCAACTCTTCCCAAAGCTAAGGAGCTGCATCAGGCTGTGGGGTCTCCCCCTCATTGGAGGTCTTCAAATAAAGGCCAGATGCTACTTTTCAGGTAGAAAGTAGAAGGGATTCTTCTTCATACACAGGCTGGATAAGGGGCTTCTGGGCCTCCTTCCACCTCTGAGGTATCCACAGAGCCACATTGGGCTAACTCTTCTTTACCATGAAGAACCCCACCCATCTCTCCTGGGCCAAGGGCACAGGGATTATCTCAGTATAACTGAGAGTTTTGTAGGCTGATCCTTTTACCTGAGCTGAATTGGGGTCATTTCCCTGATATAACTTAGAACTTTATGCTAACAAATGGAGCTAATTGAAAACTGAAAAATTGTTTTAAACTGGTGAGAATGGGTTCCTAAAATGTTGGCCCCAAAGTCACAAATAGCAGTGATGGGACTGTAGCATCAGAGGATGGTCTAGCATTCCATGGAAAGCTGGGAAATGGCCCTTGATTCTCGATCATTCAGTCATTTAGAGGGGCTTTTCACTCCCTTGGAATTATCTTTTTTTTAAAAGTTCAGATTACCCCACAGACCCTTGGACAAATCTTCCATCTCTTTTTGAATCCTCCTTCCCCTATAAAGATTACTCATAAATAATCATTTTAACAAAGAGTTCAGCCTTCCTTTCCACTTCTCTATCATCAGTGGTTCCAACTCAGCTAATCAAACCTGAGCACCATTGGCTAAGTTGCTGCCCCTTCCCCCCAAGCCTTATTTTCCTCTAGTCCAAGGATTCATTTTTAAGCAATTGGGGTTAAGTAACTTGCCCAAGGTTACATGGCCAGTTCTTTTTTGTGTGGGTGTTAAGTATCTGAGGCCGGAACTGATCCTGGGTCCTCCCAACTCCAGGGCTGGTGCTCTTACTCACTGTGCCACCTAGCTGCTCCTAGTCCAGGAATTCTTAACTTGGGGTCCCCTATGGATACATTGCAAGGGGCCTGTGAACTTAGTTGGTGAAAAACTCATCTTTATTTCAACATAACTGGTTTCCTTTGCCATCCTATGTATTCTATTTTATGTATTTAAAAACTTGATTCTGGGAAAAGGTCCCTGGGATTTACAAGGTGGCCAAAGAAAATGCTATGCTATCTTCCTCTCTCTGGGGTTCTCATTCTTGCTCCCTTTGGGTTTACCCTCTATCATGCAGGGGGACTTTAACCTTAACCAAGAACAGCCCAGCAACAAGTCTCTTGTTCTTTTCCAGCTTTCATATCATTCTCTACCAATCCAAAACTGGCTCAGAGAATCAAGATGTTTTTTGGCTTGGCTCCTGTTGGGTCAGTAAATCACATTAAAAGCCCTCCGACAAAACTGTTTCCCTTCCTGGAGTCACTAACAAAGGTATGTGATTCCCAGATGTGAAACCAATAATGACCCAAGGAGCAAAATCCCTAATGGACACTATGTAGACAGGCAGTGGGGGTCCAGGAGGTGCTCACCACTACTTGGGGGTTCATTCATGGCCTGCTTCCTCAGCCACATCACTCCCTGCAAGCCAGGGTGCTCTCCAAAGTGGCTCAAACCAGGGTTTCTCCCCATGTTGTAGAATCATTGATGAGGAGTTGACAAGAATCTTAGAGATCTCCCAATGTAATCCTCTCCTTTTGCTGGTGAGGACATTGCCCCAGAAAGAAGTGACCTGTTCCAGGTCACTCAGATCCCAGAATCCAGGCCTGAGATATTTTCCCCACATCCAAGCTTATCTCTTATCAATGGACTAATTTTTCAATTATTTATTAATTATTATGTTAAGGAACTATATTATTATTATTATTTCTTCACTTTTTGGAGGGGGAAGGCAGGGCAATTGAGGTTAAGTGACTTGCCCAAGGTCACACGGCTAGTAAGTGTTAAATGTCTGAGGCTGCATTTCAACTCAGGTCCTCCTGACTCCAGGGATGGTGCTCTATTCACTGAACCACCTAGCTGCCCCAGGAACTATATTATTAAGGCACTTTAATAACCCCTGGGGAATATGAAGATAAAAGTAAAATAGACTCTACCCTCAAGAAACTTACATTCTCTTGGGGGGGAGACAACTATTATTTTTACAAATGTATAAAAAATACACACAAATCCTGGGTACTGCCATTCCAATACTCTCCTCTTCATCTCTCTGTATTTTAAATTCAGTAATCTTTCTCACCAAATCTCCAGCAATGGGTAGAGAAGCAGTTCGGTGTATACACCAGGACATTGCCTGCTTCGTTTCTCTTCCAACCTAGACCTTAGACCAAGAAAATAATTATATCTTTATTTAAATGTAACTGGTTTCCTTTGTCATCCTATGTATTCTAGTTTATGCATTAAAAACATGATTCTGGGAAGAGGTCCCTAGGCTTCACCAGGTGACCAAAGGGTCCCCCAACACAAGAAAGAGATTAATTTGGACAGAGATTGCCTGTTCAGGTCACAAAGCAGGATGGAGCCAGGTTATTCAGAAGATAACAAGTTTAGACAGAAGAACACTAACCATAAGACCTGGGTTTGAATCCTTCATTTGCTTTTTAGTCGCATTTCTTTTATTATTCACAAAAGGATTCTCCCACAAAAGGCTTCCTATAAGGAAAGCCTTCCTTGGGGGAAGCAAATAATATCAGTAATACTGATCCTGTTCACAGCTGAAGAAATTGATACTCTGAGAGACTGAAGAGACTTATCTGGTAATATGAAAATAAGTGCCAGAGCCCAGATTCAAACAAAGGCATCTCCTGGATGTGTTTTCAGCTTCCATTCCTCAGTTTCTCCATTTGTAAATTGTGTTACACTGGGTGGATCAAGTGTTTTCTCAGGGCCTCCTTATCAACAATGAGGATGATAGCATTTATTTAGTACTTTGGAGGTTGTAAAAGCACTTTAAAAGGGCCAGACACATGTTATCTCATTTGATCCTCATAATAACACTGAGAAGTAGGTGCTGCTTCATCTCTATTTTACAGATGAGAAAACGGAGGCAGATAGAGATTGTTTTTAAGTGACACAACAAAGTAAATGTGTGAGACAGGATTTGAATTCAGGTCTTCCTGACTCCAGGTTCAGCATTGTTTTCATTGTACCGGCTGCTATGATAGCATTCCACTTGCAGAAAAGTACCACACCACCATCATCAGGGCGAAGGATCTCTCTATGATTAACCCTAATGAGGTCAAAGACAATTTTTCTAAAGACCTGGAAACCTTTATCATCAGTGTGGACAGAAAGAGGACAAGTTTATAGTTCTGGGTGACTTTAACACCAGAATAGGCACAGATTATCAGACATACCAAGGAGCCCTTGAGACCAATGAAGTTGGAAAAATAAGCAGCAACAGTCACTTACTATTGAAGACTTGTGTATCTCATGACCTTCTTGTCATCTATACTGTCTTTCATTGACCTACACACAATACCTTTGAAGCAAACACTGGCATTTAATAGACTATGAACTTATAAGGAGAAGACATTGACGGGATTGAGAGTGATGTAGGCAATAGGTGGCAAGGAATACTATACCAATGAAAGACTCATCCTCTCCCAGCTAAATATTCACATTCAATAAAGGTGATGTCCACAAAGAGAGATGACTGCCACAAGACTTAATGTGAGCAGATCAAAAAAGCTTCTCTAAGTGCTTTGTTGCTAACTTGGAGGGAAACTTGAGCCAACCCACAGTTGGCAGTGGCAGACCAAAGCAGTGGGCAGATTTCAGAGACTGGGTGGACAGCACCACATTTACTCATTTGGGCCAGAACACTCAAAGATCCAGATTGCTTTGCTGAAAATGATGGGGAAATTCAGAAGCTGATAAGCAAAAAAAGACAATGCCACAGGGTTTGCCAGCAGGATATTTCATCCTTCTCTAAGAAGAGAGCATTTAACTCCATCAAAAGTAAAGGGCAAGCAAAACTTGGAGAGATGCAGGATTCTTGACTCAACAAGATGGCAGACGCAATTCCGTTTTGCACTGACAGTAACAATCCAGAGCACTTTGATGATTATCTGAAGGCCATTTATGGGTCAAAGACCTATGGGACAGCTCAGCAGTGCTAATGGAACCACACTAATTGTGGTTATATTGAGGTTATACCTCAAGCTGAAGTCAAGCCCTCTCCGGCCAAACCTCCAACTGAAGAAGGGTTTTTGAATGCTTTTAGGCTCCTCTCATGTGGCAAGGTGCTTGGTGTTGATTCTACTCCAGCTGAGATTTACAAGGCATGGGGCCCACTGCTCCTACAAAAACTGACTGAAATTTTCTGGGGTATATAGCAAGAGAAGGATATCCCCCAGGACATCAAGGATGCCTTCATTGTCCACCTATATAAATGAAAAGGAAAGAGGTTGTCTTATGATGATCACAGTAGGGGTTTCTCTCCTAGTCATTACTGACAAGATTCTTGCCAGTCTTCCTTAATACACTGATTGTCTACTCGAGAGTCAGTGTGGCTTCAGAAGAGGCCAAGGAATAAACATGGTCTTTGCTGTCTGACAACTCCAGAAGAAATGACAAGAACAGAACAGAAATCTGTACACATCTATTGATCTAAGTCTTTTGATACTGTTAGTCATGAGGGCTTGTGGAACATCATTGCAAAATTTGATTTCCCAGAGAAGTTCATCAGTATGGTATGCCAGTTCCATGATGGCATGCTTGCCAGGTTCTGGATAATTTACAATGCCTCTTGAACGTTTTCAGTCACCAATGGGGTAAAGCAGAGCTGTGTCTTGCTCGTAGGCTTTTTAAGCATGATGTTTTCAGTGATGTTGTCAGATGCCTTCAGTGAAGATGAAAATGGCATCAAGGTCAGCTACCACACTGACAGCAAATTATTTAATTTGAAAAGACTACAAGCCAAGACTAAAGTGGAACGACAGTTACTTCATGAATTTTTTTTGTAGAAGATTGTTCACTCAATGCAGCCTTAGAGGTAATAAATTAATGCAATAAAGTACGAATCTATTCTCTGCCACTTGTGTTAATTTTGGCCTGACAAATAACCCTAAGAAAACAGAGATTCTTCACCAGTCAGTACCACACCATCCCAAAATGGAACCATCAGTTGCAGCAAATGGAGAAATATTGAAATCTGTGGATAAGTTCCCTTACCTTGGCAGTATACTTTCCAGGGATGTCTACATAGATGATGAGGTTGATACACCCATTGCCAGAGCTAGCTCAGTGTTTGGGAGGCTCCAAAAGAGTGTCTGAGAGAAGAGGTATTAGGCTGAAAGTCTACCAACTAGGGTCTACAGAATTGTTGTGCTGACCTCCTTGCCTTATGCCTCTAAACCATGTGTAGTATACCAACAGCATGCCAAGAAACGGAACCTCTTCCACTTGGATTGTCTTAGCAAGATTCTGAAGATCACCTGGCAAGATAAGATACTAGACACAGTGAGCCAAACTGCCAAAAATTCAGACTGCTGCAGAGAGCACAACTCTGATGGGCTGGCCATGTTGGTTGAGTGTCAAACATACATTTGCCTAAAAGATTATTTTTACAGATGCTGAGCATTGTGTACCTGCACCAAAGAAGACTCTGCTCTGTGAGCAAAGCAGAATTTCAGCAGCTCAAAGCAAACATGAGATGAGTAAATTTAGAGATGTCTCCACTCCAAATGTTCAGATGGACTCTCTGCCCAACCTGGGCTAGAGTCTTCCAAGTTCATATTGGGTTGATCAATCACAGTTGGACACACTTTACCTTGACCCTGACATATTGATGTCATTTTCATCCTTTTTGGACACAGACAACAATGAACAAATAATAACATTTGCTAACCTTTATATATCACTTGAAGCTTTGAAATGCATTTTCTGTGGATTATTTCAATGGATTCTCACAACATTTTGAGCAAAGACCCAAATTTTATTCTTCTTCTTTGATGAAGAAACTGCAATTCAGTCTCCCCTGCCTCCTAATTCATTATCTCCTGGATATCACACTGCTCCATGAGGGAAGGAGTCCAGAGGACCTTTCAAGTCTCTTTCTGTTCTTAAATCCTGACCTTACCTTTAATGGCCTTCCTTTTCCTTCTTTCACTCTCTACCTCTTCCATTTGTTCCTCATCCCTCCCCATGGTATTTCAATGTCCCATCCTCAGCAAGTCACTTAACTTCTACCCATTCATGCCTTTCTCTTCTCCCCCAACTAGGCAATATCACTATTCAGGCATATCTAATCTGGGAATTAGCAAGCTTGAAGAAGAAAAGACATGGGGGAGATGTGAAATATTTGAAGAGAACTGAAGTACTGTCACATGGGAGAGGAATTCCATGTGTTCCCCATGCCCCCAGAGGCAGGGCTAGGGAGAATGGGCAGAGGCTACAAAGGGGCAAATTTCAGCTCCCTAATAATTGAAGCTATGTGCAATTGAACCCCAGTGCAATGGGCTGCTGCAGGAGGTGGTGAGTTCTGTGCTCCCCAGAGACCTTCCAGCAAAGCCCAGATGCCTATTTCATGCAAATGAAAATGAGGTACAGGTTGGACAAGTTACCTCTGAGGCCCCTCCCAGCTCTGAGGGTTGGGGTTCCATGACTGAACCCAATGCACTGAGTCTTTCTCATCTGTCTTCCTAGATCTTGACCCATTTATCCTGGCCTTTGTTTACCATAGCTTGACTTTTGAATACTGACCTACTCACTGCTCTGGCCTTTGATACCTCCCTAGTCTGTATAGCAATGTTAGTAAGAGCAACACGTTCCTGTTGCCTCGCCCAGGGTTCCTGATCTAATCTTTTTTACCTATGCCCCAGTATGGCAAGCTTGCCTTCCTCTACCCACACCTGAAGCTCTGTAAACAAGGTATTAAACTGACTACTACATGCATGGATTCTGGGTGCCTTTCTTGCCCAGTATTTTCCTCATTCATGATCATCAAGCACTGGTCCATTCTGTTCCCTGAAGGTTCATTGCTTGTCATAGATTTTGGAAGTTCTGGAGCAGGAGAGTCAGGAGAGCCCCATGGTTCAAACAGCATTGTTGATTAAACAAGTCCCAGAAGAAACCATATTTGAGGTGGGGCAGGGAGAGTATTTTGCAAAGGCAGATGCTTTTTTATAATAAGATATGACATTATGGTTGATTGTTGTCCTTCATGCTCAAAGAGGACCAAAATGAATCTATGTCAAGGCAAAGGTACAGTGTGCTTAACTGTGGCTGATCAGCCCAATACAAGCTTGTAAGGCTCTACTAGAGGTTGGACATTTGGAGGGGAGATGTCTCTAAATTTGTGCATCTCTTGTCTTCTTTTGCTTTGTTGAGGTGCTGAAATTCTTTGTTCATAGAGTACAATCATTTCTTTGATGAGGGCATGCCCTCCTGGATAGTCCTGTGCCAGTGTCTCCCATGTCTCACAAATGACTCCAAAGTTCTTCAGAAAGACCTTGAGAGTGCCCTCTATTGCTTCTTCTGACCTCTGTGTGAGCATCTACCTTGTGTGAGTTCTCTGTAAAAATAGGCAACAACGTGGCCAGCCCATCAGAGTTGTGCTCTCTTGTAGTAGTTTGAATTTTTGGCAGTTAGGCTCAAGAAAAGACCTCAGTGTCTAGTGTCTTATCTTGCCGGGTGATCAGAATCTTGCTAAGACAATCCAAGGGGAAGAGATTCAGTTTCCTGACATGGTGCTGGTAGACTGCACAGGATTTACAGGTTTAAGACAGTGAGATCAGTACAGCAACTCTGCAGACCTTCAGCCTAATATGTCTTTTCTCCCACACACTCTTTTGGAGCTTCCCAAACACTGAGCTAGCTCTGGCAATGGGTGTATCAACGTCATCATCTACATAGACATCCCTGGAAAGTATACTGCCAAGGTAAGGGAACTTATCCACAGATTTTAATATTTCTCCATTTGCTGCAACTGATGGTTCCATTTTGGGTTGGTGTGGTACTGACTGTGAAGAATCTCTGTTTTCTTAGGGTTAATTGTCAGGCCAAAATCAGCACAAGTGGCAGAGAACAGATTCATCGTATCTCAGACTCCAAGGCTGCATTGAGTGAACAATCTTTTGCAAACAAAAAAGTCATGCAGTAACTCTCCTTCTATTTTAGTCTTTGCTTGTAGCCTTTTCAATTTAAATAATTTTTTTAACTTGTCAGTGTGGTAGCTGCCCTTGATGCCATTTTCATCCACATTGAAGGCCTCTGACAAGATCATGCTTAAAAAGCATGGGAGCAAGCACACAGCTTGGGGATGATTATCCAGAACCCAGGCTAGTATGCCTTCATGGAACTGATATAATACATATATTATATAACTGCATAATACAATTCATTTCTCCAGGCAACCACATTTTTTCATGATCTTTCACAAGTCTTCATGACTCTCAGTATCAAAGGCCTTGGTCAGATTGATGAACATTGTGTACAAATCTCTATTCTGCATTAAACAATGAAGAACATTATAAGATGTAGAATGACATAGTATAATTAACATTATTGTCATTGTCCTTAACACTGTTCCTCTACAGTGGAGGAAGCCTCCCTTAGGAGAAATATTCTGGAGATGGTTGAGCTCAGGGACTGAGCTAGTCAGGACCATGAAAGTCCAGCAGCAAGAAGGAAGTGAACTTGAAGTCCCCAGGTGTCTTCCTCTGAGGGCAACCTTGGAGGAGGGAAAGCTGGACAGCTCCTCTCCCTGTCTCTGAGACCTGTGTCTCTGTCCCTCCTTCTTTCCCCCATTGAGTCAGCATTTTTCCCATTCCTGGACACTTCTAATGACAACAAGCATTTATTAAGTGTCATCTATGTGCTCAGGCATCTGAAATGCAGAAGCAGAAAAATAGTTTGGCTCAGGCCTTCAAGGAACTTACATTCTATTGGAGGAAAGATCGTGTGACATTGAGTTGGGGGAGGAAGAGCTGTGGGCTGGTTGGGACCCGAGGTTAGGACCCAAGGCATAGCCCTTCTGACTTCCCTCTCCTTTTTCCTTTGAGCTTCAATTTTCTCCCCCTAGGTGTGATGTCCTATAGTCCTGTGTGACCTTAGGCAAGTCACTTTCACTTACCAGACCCTAGGTTTTTCATCTACATCATAAAGGATTTGGACCAATCACCCCAAACTTCTCTAATCCCATCAGTCAGCCTAACCCCTTCAGCATATCTTGCCCAGGCTCAGGTTGTCTCATCCTTTTGACATCACATCCCAAACTCTACAGTGTCCTTTCCACATGGTCCTGGCCCCCAAAGGGGCACATGCCCTTAAGTGGAATTGGTGTTTATTCCTCACGTGACTTAAGGCAGCTCGTTTTTCCTCTTTCAGCCTTCTGTAAAATGAGGCAGTTAGACCACTAGATACTCTCAATAACCACTTTAATCTCCAGAACCAACGAGAATCCTCTATTAAGATGTAAATAATCAGGCAGGTATAAAGTCCTAAGTCCTTGCCAGCCACGTATAAAGATGAGGAGGGAGTGATAGGCAACGAGAGGAGGAGTAGCTTTGCGAAGGCAATCTCCTTCTGTTTCACAGTTTTGCTTAGCTCACTTCTCCCATCCACCCATCCACACCCAGCAGTTGTTAGTGTGAAGCCAGCCCCTATGTAAGTGAATCGGAAAGAGCAGAACTGTAAGGACTTCTCCTCATCCAGTTTCATCCCTCTCCTTCCATCCAGCTGCTAAATTGAAATTCCTAGTGCAGAGGGATGAACATACTCCGTTTCTGCTCAAGAAGCTTCACTGACTCTCTCTTGCCTCTATAATCAAATGCAAATTTCTCTGGCATTTAAAACCTCCCACAATCTGCCTCCAGTCTGTTTCCAGATTTATTCCCTGGCAGCTAGATGGTGCAATGGATAGAGATCTGTGCCTGGAGTCAGGAAGACCTGAGTTCAAATACATCCTCAGACACTTATTAGATGTGTGATCCGCAGAAAGTCATTTAACCTCTGCCTGCCTCAGTTTCCCCAGTTGTAAATAATAAGAATAGTCGCTACCTCACAAAGTTGTGAAAATTGATGATAATATCTGTATAGCACTCTGCATAGTGCCTAGAACACAGTAAGCACTTAATAAATGCTTATTTCCTCCCTTCTCTCATTACTCTGCCTTATGAACTCTGTATTTTCTGACAAGCTGGGCCACCTCAACGTTCCTCGTACGCAGCATCTCATCTCCCACCTGTATGACTTTGCCCAGGCTGTCTTCCGGTTTGGAATTCACTTCGTCCTCACCTTCACTTGGAGGTGTGCTGGAAGACGTTCAGCAGTGCACTGGGAGAGGTGCTGCTCCCATGACATGCTTTTAAGTTTAATCTGCATTATTACAATTTTCTCTTAAGTCCCACAATCAACAACATAACAAAGCAGACCCCAATTTGTAGTATTTTGCTAATTTTCAAGGGGCAAATGCTCACACTAACCATTTGACAATTGGCTCTGCAGAATGGTTCTGCCTCTGTCCTTCAAGCTTCTTTGCTTCAAGGATAAGCTTCCCTGATCCCCCACTTCTTAGCATATTTCCCACCCCAAATTCCTCTTCAGATGTTTTGCATTTACTTCTGTGTATATGCTATTCCACCCGCCTCCATGAGAATGTACATTCCTTGAATGTGTGGACTGTGCTAGAGACTGTGACACCTTGAGCAAGTCATGGAAGCTCTTTGAGCCTCAGTCTCTTCATCTGTAAATGAAGGGGGTTGGAGTCAGTGGCTGCCAAGATTGCTTTTAGCTCTGAGTCTTCAGTGCCAGGCACTGTGCCTAGCATATAGTAAGTGCATAATCAATGTGTTTATATGAATTGAAGTCTGGATATGTTTATCATTCCTTTGGCAGGTTCTTTTTCACAGAAAAGCTATTTTTTCAGACACCAAGTTCAATCAATTCCTTGCAACCAAAATATGCAACCTCTGGGTTTTTCACTGGCTATGCAAAGGCATTTTCTTTGCCACATATGGATCTGACTATAGGAACATAAATGAGGTATGTGGAGGCATCTTCCCCTGGGGGAGGGTTGGGGAACAAGTTCTTCTCCTTACCTATACTAGAACTATCTGGAAATGATACTCAGGGCTAATTTTCTTCTCTTTAATTTGGTACATCCAAAGCCACCAACAACAAACCCCTGTTTTCATAGGTGTGGGGACAGCTCTCAACCTATCAGACAGGCTTCACTACAGTACAGGCTCATGGGACCAGAGATTTAAAGTTGGAAGGGACCTCTGAGGTCATCTAGCCCAACCTCTTCATTTACAGATAAGGAAACTGAGACCCAAGGAGGTGAAGTGACTTGTCTACCATTACATGTAGACTCGCACATCTAGAGATGGAAGGAATTGTAGAGGTCAATTTAGTCTACTTTGTTCATTTTACAGATGAGGAAGCTAAGGCCCAGGGAGGTTAACTTGTTCAAGGTCACTCAGATCGCTGCCTTCAGGTGACCAAGCACGTCATAACTTTGTGGTCAAGTTTTTGGTGATGAGATCCTGCTCACTGAGCAGGGATGGTCTTTGCTTGACATTCTTTCTCTCCCCATACTTGGCCTCTGTACCTTCTCCACTTATGATCATGAAGTCACAAACCCTCCAGTTTGGGAGGGACCTCAAAGCTTTCTGGGCCAGTCCACACCTGAACAAGTATCCTTTCAATTATATACTGAACAAATGACATAGTATCTGCTTGAGGTCCTCCAGCAAGGGGAGACCAGTTCTGAATGGAGGTCATCTCTCCCACTTGGGAACAGCTGTTCTTTGGGGCTGTTTGCTTAGATCAGCCCAAGCCTGGTTCTCTGCCAGTTGCCTAATGCTTCTAGCATAGCCCTTGAGAGCCCACGGTCCCTAGGAAAACAGGATGAGTCCTTGGAGAGTGATTTCAGTGAAGTTTTGTTACCCTAAAGTTGGACAAATAAAGCAGAGCTGGTCTGAGGGAGAGGCCAACCTAATGCTATATTGGGAAAGCCCCATCCCACACAGTGAAGTTGTGAGAAATCTCACCTTTCCCCTTCATTCCTTTGGAATAAGGGGAAGTCCCCCACTGACAAAGAAATAGCCAGTGCTGGGTGAGCTCACAGCCACCTGCATGTAAATGGGCATAACGAGCCTTCTCCAAGGAGCAGCTGGCTGAGCTTTGTTGAAAGGATGGACAGCAAGACCCAGGATGATCAGAAGCTGTGAGGGATGGGATGGATGTGGCATCAGTTCAATTCAATTCACTTCAGTGCCATGTCTTTCCACTTTTTCTCCTTTTCTCTCTCCTCAAAGTTTGGTTTCATGTTCCCCCTAATGGTCTTCTGCTGCCACTACTTTCCCTCCCCCCAACTCTAAATCTATGATTCCTTGAATCCCTGCCCTGTCCCATTATCTCTGTGATTTGGGGCAAGTCATTTTGTCTCTCAGAGAACCTCAGGTCTTCATCTGTTAAATGAAGGCATTGGATTAGATCAGAGGTGTTTGACCTGAGATCCATAAGCTTTTATTTTTTTGTATCATTTTATTTCAATATAATTGGTTTTCTTTTTAATCCCACATGTTTTATTTTGTGTATTTAAAGACATTACTCTGAGAAGTCAATGGAATGCACCAGACTGCTCAAGTATTCCATGACACAAGAGAGCCTTGGAAAAGCCCTGAATTGAATGATCTCTAAAGCCCTACTTGCTTCCAAATCATGATCCTATGAATCACATCTGCCACGTATTATCTTTGTGGTCTTGGACACATCTCCCATCTCTGTGCCTCACTTTACTTCTGTGTAAAATAAAATAGTGATCAGTAACCCACTAACCTCATGGATTCCCTTGGTTCTTTAATTAAACCATCCCATTAGAGATTCTTCTTCTAATAGGCCTTTCCAAGTATGTTGGCAAGTTGTAATCAGATGGGATAAAGACACATCTTTCTTTTCCAGAGTCGCTTGGATGTCTATATGTCCAATTATCCGGGGCCAATATCTGTTCAGAATTTGATCCACTGGGCACAGGTACTGATCTTAAAGAGCTTATTCCTGCCCCCTGCAGGTCCCTCCTCCTGCTCTAGAGTCCTCAAAGAAACTTCATGAAGAAGGGTTGACATTTCTGGAGGAAGTTCCCCAGCCCCATGACACTTCAAAGAGGCATGATCTTGAAGGAAACTTTACTGAGATCTATGTTCCAATCTTGACTCCCATTCTTGCTAATAGTGTGAGTGGCCCTAAACAATCATTTAAGCTCAGTTTATTCCTCCACAAAATGGGGGTAATCAGGATAATGCTACTGACTCAGAATTGTCTGAATAAGTATGTGTTTGGGAGCCCTTTAGCAAACCTCTCTGAGCCTGTTTCTTCAACCATAAAATGGGGGGGGGTATAATAATTACATTACCTACTTTACAGACTATATCAAAGAGAAAAAGGAAACAGTATATAAATGTGATTTATTATTAGCCAATCTTAGTTTTCCTACTTTAATAACTGCATCATCTTTCCCTCTCTCAAGGATTTAATTTTCTCCTCTGTACAATGGGGGGGAGGGAGAAGGTGGAAGCTGCAGAGAACATATGATAACACGCCCCTCTTCTCAGTAAGGAGGTGGGAGCCCATGGTCACAGGATACTGCATAGAGTGTCAGGCAGGGGAGTATTTGACCCCTTGATTCTGCTGACCTGTTTTCCTTTTGACAAAAGGGGGTTGAATGTCAGAGGCTAAATCAGGAAATACGGTGTTTAAAAGACATCAGCACATTTTTTTAAGGGAGAGGGGTCTACTATATTTAATTCAGTTCAACAGAAATTTTATAAGGCCCTAGCCACTGTGGAAGGCAATAGAGATACAAAGTATTTATTAGTAATCACCAGGCATGTGCTAGGCATTAGGCATAGAAAGGCAGAAACACAGTCTGCCCTCAAGGAGTTTGCCTTGTACTGGGAGATACAATGTCTATATAGGTCAGCAAATAGAAAGTAAGTATAAATTCTAAGTATTTTTAAGACAAGGTTAGTTTGAAGAGCCGAGGGATCAGAAAAGGCCCCATATCGGAGATGAGGCTGGAGCTGTGCTCCTTCAAGGCAGTGGGACAACATTCCAGAAATAGTGGTGAACCACGTGAGACTCGCTTATTAAACACCCTTTATGTGCCAAGCACCATGCTAAGAGCTGGAACAACAAAACAAACAGTTCTCTCCCCGGGGAGCTCATAGCCTAATGGGGGAGACAACATCCTGAGGCCTAAGTCTGTACAAGATCTAGACACAGAAGACAGAGCTAAGCTGAAAGAAAAAGCCATTGAGTCATTGGGGAAACCAGGGAAGGCATCCTGCAACAGGTGATTTGGGGGCTGAATCCCAAAGGAGACCAGGGAAGTGGGTGAAGGTAAAAAGGGAGAGTGTTCCAGCTATGGGGGGAGGGGGGACAGTCAGTGGAAAGGCACATAAGCAGAGATGTTGTGTCATGTGTGAGAAAGAAGCAGGAGGCCAGTGTCAACAAATCAATGTGGTGGGGAGGAAGGTATAAGCAGCCTGGAAAGGTAAGAGAGAGAGCTAGGTTATAAAGGAATCTGAATGCTAAACAAAGCACTTTCTATTTGATCCAGGAGGAAATAGGGAGCCCCTGAAGCTCATTGGGCAGGGAAGGTGATATAGTCAGACCTACTTTTTAGAAGCAGCAGAAAGAAGGATGCATTGGAGTGGAGGCAGGGGAAACTTGAGGTGGAGAAACAAGTTAGAAAGCTACTTTAGTGTTGCAGGCAAAAAGCGAGAAGAGCCTGAACTTGGGTGCTGACTCTACCCAGAGAGAGAAGGGGTCCTATAGGAGAGCTCTTGTGGAGATAGGGTCAAGGCAGGTCAGGCTTGAGAAAAAGGTCACTGGTTTGACAATTGGCTATTGCTAAATTTGGAGAGGGCAAGATGACTGCTTATGCAAAGACACAGAGAATGGAGTAGAATGTGGCAATGGACTGGATATGTGGGTTTAGAGTAGGACACTAAGGATGTGAACCTAGTTAACTGGGAAGATATTAGTATCCTCAACAGGAACATGGAAGTCAAGAAGACGGGAGAATTGGTGGCCAAAGATAATGAATTGTTTTGGATGCACTGACTTTGAGATACCTCCAGGAATCAGATTCTTGATGTCCAAGAAGCAGTTGGAGTTACACAATGACAGATCAGCAGTGGGACTAGAGCTAGGTATCAAGACCTGGGAACCATTTATTTGTAAATGAAAACTGAATTAACAGAAGCTGATGAGATCACCAAGTGAGATAGTATAGATTGAATTGAAAAGAGAAGAGAGTCCAGGACACAGCCTTAAAGAATATCCATGTTTGGTGGGCATAAGACAGATGAAGACCCAACAAAGGGAACTGAGAAAGACTCAGTAGGAGAAGAACCAGGAGAGAGTAGTGTGATGAAAAACTTAGAAGAGAATATTTAAGGAGGACATGGGACGTTGAAGGCCGTTAGTATAAATACATGAGCTTGAGAGGACAGAAAGCCGGTGAGCCAGGTACCAAACTCCTGAAGAAAGTACAGAGAATGATCTGATGTTCAGTAGATAAGGACCATTAGAATCCGAATTTTGGTGATGAATTTGAATAAACTTCCCATTAGGAGAGTGGCTACAGAAGATGGAGTGTCTGAAAGAGGCAGTGAGGAGCATTCTGACTCTCTCTGGCAATTATATATATATATATATATACATATATATATATAAATATAAATATCTATATCTATATATCATGAAATATGAGAGAAGATACACCTGGAGCTGGAGAAGATGGCCAGGAATGCAATGCCATTCAGTGGCACTCTAGTGTCTGAGAGTGACAGAAGACAGGATGAACACAAGAGGAAGAAGTCTAAATTGATGGGAAATGTATTTGTTACAGAATAGATGTTCCAGAGACTACAGGTGAAGGGTGTGGGGTATTGGAGTAGGATATTGCATGGTAGGATTGAAGTGGATGCGATTGAGAGAATGGTCAGTGGGAACTGGGAGGGGATAGTTTTCTCTTAGGCAGTTGGGGATTCAATAGCCCTGGCATTGGGAGAATAAGAGCCTCCCCCCCCCCCACATCTATGTATGTCTATAGACAGACAGACAGACACTAGCAATAGGGTATGATTCTGGTGGGATCAGTTGTACTGATGAAGAATGTGACCTATATTTGTTCTTCTTGGCCTGGTGTTCTCTCAGCTATGCACACAGGCTTAATGACTATCTTGCCTTGCATATTTTTTCTTTACTCTGATTCTCCAGGGTTGGCTCCTTTGCTCTGTGTTCCTTTATGGTTCATGCAGACAGACTTTCCATGCCCACGTAGCAGTAGGGGATGAGGTCTAGACCTGGGATCTCAGTGAAGAAAGGCCTCCTCCCCAGTACAGTTCAGAGACTTCTCTAGCCTAACGAGCAGCTGAGAGTCATGGAGTCCATGTGTGCCAGTGACAGGACTTTAACTCGTGTTTTCTTGGCTTAGAGACTGACTCCCTACCCACTCTACTGCTGTGCTCATCTCTCTTCTATGTGTGTGAAGCAGAGAATTCTTCTTCTCTTCATCCTAGATCATTACTTCCGGGCGGTTGCAAGCATTTGACTGGGAGGATCCAGCTCTGAACATAGTACATTATAATCAGGTATGTGCCGTCAGACATGGTCAGGCTTTGTGGAAGACTATCCCCAACCAACCGCATATTTTCCTGTAGCATAGACCCTACCTCGGATCCATTTCAGACCAATACTATTGAACAAAAGGAAAGTGTTAGCAATTTGCTTATGTTGCCTGTGTAAATCCCAGGCTTTAGAGCTGAAAGGGACCCTAGGGATCAGCTGGTTTAATTCCTCTGCTTCGTAGGAGAGGCCCAAAATGAGGTGCCCATGGTCACACAGTTAGTAATGAGTACAAGAATAACCCACATATTAAGATTCCATGGACTCACTCCGACACAGTGGGGTGAACCAGTCCTATAACCTAAATAGACTAAATCTATCTTTAAAGTCCCATCAAGATCCCTTTAGTCTTCTGAGATCTTCAAAAACTAGCAGTCAAAAGATGAGCAGTGCCATGACCTCCAGAAAGTGGAAAAAGTCACACGTGGAATCAAAAGAACTTGGACTAAAGACAATTTCTGGTGCCCTTTGGGTGATAACCAGGGGACAATTCTTGCTTTTCTGCTCTTGCTGTGCTGGCGCGATGGTTCTCAAAGCACTTTTTATAAGTGTAAGCTCTGCTGTCAGCATGACTACACATGCAATCCTTCTCACCAAGGCCACAGTCTTTCTCATAAGGATTGCATAACCCTCGGAGCCCTGGAGGAATTGGTTTACGTTTCTAGGAAAGGTTTCTCCTACCATGTGGTTCACTGAGAAAACATTTCCCCCATTTAATTCATTTAGGTCACTCCTCCTCTGTACAATGTGACGCTGATGATGGTGCCGACTGTGTTGTGGAGCGGTGGAGAAGACATGCTGGCCGACCCCGCAGATGTGGACAGTTTGCTCCCCAATATCACTAACCTCATTTACCACAAGAGGGTCCCCTACTACAATCACATGGACTTCTGCCTGGGAATGGATGCCCCTCAACAAGTTTTCTATGAAGTAATTAGTATGATCATGACAAATATGCAAACTTAAATACGTTGTAGGTTTCTCTCTGTCTCTCTCTCTCTCTCTCTCTCTCTCTCTCTCTCTCTCTCTCTCTCTCTGTATCTTTGTCTCTGTCTCTTTCTGTCTGTCTCTCTGTCTCTATCTCTGTCTCTCTGTGTCTCTGTCTCTGTCTCTCTTTCACCAAGCTGAGTTGGAAGATGGGGGAGATTCACAGATGCTTTTGGGTGTGTGGGAAGACTTGCTCTCCAGTTCTTGTGCTTGGGAGGGCCCAGGAAAAGACAGTGATTGCTTTCAATGTGCTATTGAAAGGCCTTGCTAATTATCATGAAAGAAAACTTAGGACTCTTGGTGTCAAATCTGTTATAGACATTATGTCTGCATATGCATATACACACAAAAATATACATCTATACATGTATATACACATATATGTATATTACAAACACACTGCTTAGAGGAATATTCAGAGAGGACTTTCCGCCCAGGGCAAGTCTTCATACATGTTTAGAGAATTTGAAAACAAAGACAAATTTTTGCCAAGCTAAAGCAAAAGTACAAAGTCCTGGGTAGAGTTTTGGACTCATTAACAGAATAATAGTGGTAATAATGTTGGAAGGCCTAACCCAAAAGATATCTCTCTATCTAACCTTAGATTCAGAGATCTCATACTATCCCCAAACTTAATTGTCTTCTATAAAGAAAGACTGATGAGACTGAAGACTAATTAGACATCAGAAAAGAGGAACATTGAGACATTATCCCTTTGAGATTTTGACTAAGAATGAATGAGTTTGGGACACCAAGGATTTTTATCAATGACACTAAATTAATACCATTTAATTAATATTTAAAAACAGAAGTGAAGGGGTAGTGCTTAGTAGGCTGATATATAAATATACACAAATATTTATGATGTCTACATACATATCTGTGAGTGTATGTGTAAGCATGTGTGTATGACAAAGTGGTTGAAAGGCAATCTACTTGAGCGAACATTAGAACATGGAAGAAGAGATACTAGCTGTGATGAGTGTGAGTTTAAGGTGTAGTTTCTGGTGTAAGAGAAGAGAGTATGAAGAGAGAATTGTCAGAGTGCTTGGCACAGTGCTTTCCAGAAAACCAAACCCAACCCAGCCTGAGAGGAGCTGCGTAAAGAGGCTGGAAAAATCTGTGTGGGATTGTTTATATCCCACATAGGCAAAGGGGTGGGGAATTCGGGGCTGGCCACTAAAACTCACCACATGACATACACCAACCCAGGGTGAAGAATGAAGAGAGACAGTGGTAAGATCTGGTTCTGCCTACTCCAGAGACGTTGGATCCCGAGCTCTCCTCTCTGTGATTCTTCCCTTTTCCATGTGTTTGCACACATCATAGACATATGCACGTGGGTGGCATCTGTGCTTTGTTTGCCTTTCCTGGGCAGAGCACCAAGCTACAGTATGGTCATATCCTCAATCTTTCCTCACCCACAAATGCACCACTTCCATGTTCATGAACTCTGAAATTCCTTATCTAATCACAATCTGCTGTCATTGCACTTCTCCCTCTGCCTTCCAGCCCCAAACCCTTTTCTTCATCCTCACTAGAACCTCCAGTCCATGAACTCCTTTGTTCTTTCTCAGTATATCATACTTGAGCTGGCTACATTTTCCCCCTTCCTCATCTTGATTCCTTGGTGAACCACATATGTTCTACATTGTCTTCTTCTCTCAAGTCCTTTGTCCTATCACTTGCCTTCCTCTGCCATGCCTCTGCCTTGATTCCTTCCATCATCTGTTGCTGTGGCTCCTACTGAAAGAAGCAAGAGAAATTCAGGAAACTACACTGCTGCCTGACTCCACTACAAATGCATGCTATGTGATCTCAGCTGGGTCCTCACTGTGGCAAAGCGATCTTTTGACACCTTCCTAATTGACTCACTATCTTACTTCCAGAGGCTTTTCCAAAGCTTTTGATCCATCACCAAATCTCCCATATTGCTTCTTCCCTCCATTCTCTCAGCTAAGAACCTTGCCTTGTATGTCACTTAAAAAAATGAGGCCATTTGCCTAGAGCTACCTCTTCTCCCCCGTCCTTCTCACCTCTCATTTATCTTACAATTGTGGTCCTTCTCCTTGCCAAGGCAAACTCCTCTGTATGCACAAGTAATTCCATTCCATCTTGTTTTCTCCAGAACATTGCCTGTTATGTCAACCCCATTCTCACTGATTTTCCATCTTTCCCCATCTGCTGGCTGCTTCCCTACTGCCTGCAAACATGCCTGGGTCTCCCTATAGCCTCAGAATATCCTCACTTGATCCATTCATCCCTGGTATCTCCCCATATCTCTCCTTTTTGGTGACAAAATTCCTTGAGAAGGCCACCTATGATGATTACCCCCACTTGCTTTTTTTCTCACTGTTTTTTCTTGATTTTCTCCAGTTGGGTTTTTTACTTCATCATTCAACAAACTCTAAAGTTACCATTGATCTCTTAGGAAATTTAATGTCCCTTTCTGCACCCTGATCCTTCTTAACCTCTCTGCAGCCTTTGACACTGCACCCTCTCCTCCTAGATTCTTTAGGTTTTTGTGAAAGTGCAATATCCTGGTTTTCCTCCTACCTTTCTGACCACACATTCTCAGTCTCCTTTGCTCCATTTTCATTCTGGTACCCCCTCCCCCACAATGGTAGGGGTCACCCAGGACTCTGGCCCAGGGCTTTCTTCTCTTCTACAAGCATATGATTACATTTGGTGATCTTATAAGCTCTCACATATTCCATTATCTTTCTGCTAATTGTCCTCAGATCTCATCCTAACCTCTCTCCTATCTTCCAGACTCAAATCTACAACATCCTTTTAAATATCTCAAACTGGATATCCTATAGATCTCTTAAACTCAACATGTTCTAAACAAAACTTATCTTTCCCCTAAAACTGTCCTCCCCCCACTTTCAAGTTACTGTTGAGGGCACCACCATCTTCCCAGTCCCAGACTCAGACTGTAGGTGTAATTCTTGACTCCTCGTTCTTTCTCACCACACACCAAATCCGTTGTCAAGTCCTGTCCATTCTATCTTTATACATCTCTCGTATATATTCCCCAGGGTAAAGTGAGAAGAACCGGGACAATATATACAATAATACCATAATAAAGTCATACAACTATGAAAGGCTCTAAAGAAAGTGTTCAAGTGTGAGGATCACTCGTGATTCCAGAGGATCAATAAAGAAGTGTCCTACCTCCCTATTAATGACAGGTGATGGACTCAAGAAATGTGATGAAATATCCCCTTTTGTACATGGCCACTGTGGTACTTATTTTTCTTGACTAGACAATTTGTTAAGAGAGTTTTGTTTTTCTCTCTTCCCCCTCCCCCAAAGTAAAGGGAGAAAAAGTACTTTTTAAAAATTTTTTAAATTAATTTTTTAAAAATGCAGAAAGTCCCTAGCAGCTGGAGGAGCTGGGAATGGCGTCCTACAGAAGGCGGCATTCCATTGGAGTCTTGTAGAAAGTTTGAGATTGTAAGAGGCAGTAGTGAGAAGGGTGAGCATTCAAGGTCCAAGCTACAGTAAGTACCTGAAGATCTTTAATATCAAATGTGATGTAGGAAAGCTGAGCCAGGACAGCCCAGCATGATGTGCCCACATGGACAAAGGTTCTGTATGCCATGAGCAAAGCAGACTGGTCAGCAAAAGCATCCAGAAAGGATACATGAGATGCATAAATCCACAGACATTTCCATCCCAAATTTTCTAACAGACTGTTTGTGTCCCACCTGGGGTAGTGCCTTCTGAACTCATTTGAGACTGATCAGACACAGCCAAATACACCATACCCTGGCTGCAACATTGTGGTGCCATTGGGCTTCTTTGAAAATGAAGGATGGGGCCATTCTGGAAAGATGGCAGAGTAGGTCAGACATTTCTAGGCTCTCCAGATTCCCTCTACAAATGGACATAGAATGAACACAGGGCAGCAAAAGTAAAGGGATGAGGCAGTTGTCCTCCTAAGACTACTTGAGAGGATCTCAGAAAAGACAGGGGCTAAGGCTTGATCTGAGTGAAGTATTGACACCTCTGGGCCACCTCCACTAAATCAACAAGCAGCAGAACCTGGGATAGCTCCATCAGGAAATAGACTAGGCCTCAAGAAACTTCACCTCGAAGACTTTCACCTCACACACTTTCATCTAAGGAACAGCAGATAGCTGAGCAGGGGAAGATTAAAGGACCCCCATTGTTTCTGGAAGCCAGGTCTAGCAGTGATAACCAGAAGTGATTCTGGGCTGTGACTATGGACAAGGAGTGGTGAACACATGTCCATTGAGTATGATGCTGCAGGGAGCAAGGACATGTTTGGGACAGGGTGGCAGGGGGCCATAACCATGGCTTAGGGGAGGAGAAGAATCCCCTATGGCGAGCCGTGGACAGAATTAAGAAAACAACGGTAAGTAGAACCTGAGGCCTAGGGCCAAATTACCCACAACTTGGAATTAAAGCCTAATTATAATAATGAGCTGCTAATAAAATAAAACAAAATACAAATGAGTAAACAAAGGAAAAATAACCCAAGCACAAAGAGCTACTTTGGGGGTAAAGAAGACTTGGGTTCATTTTCAGAGACAAACACTGAGGTAAAAAAAGCCATTCCTACCCTAAAGAGTGATGTCACATTTATCACAATCACAAATAGTCACAGGCCCAAGAAGAATTCTTGGATGAACTTAAAAAGGAATTCAAAAATCAAATAAGAGGAATCAAGGAAAAATCAGGGAAAAAATAGAATATTATGAAAAGAAAATTAACCACTGGAAAAAGAGGTGTAAAACCTTAAGGAAGAAAATCACTTCTTGAAATCTAGAATTGGGAAAGAGGAATCAAATAACACTATAAGACACCAAAAAATAATCAGACTAGAAAAAATAGAAGAGAATCTAAAACATCTAATTAGAAAAACTGATCTGGAGAACAGATTGAGGAGAGATAATGTAAGAATTGCCAGACTACCTGAAAGTTATATGAAAAGAATCTGGCTACAATGTTACAAGAAATGATCAAGGAAAACTGCCCTGAAGTTTCTGGACTTTTACACGAAAAGACCATTGGTCTTGGAACATTATATTTCAAAGAACACAAGAGCTTGGTCTGTCTCCAGTTTCTGCCATAATGCTTTCTTGTTTTTCTAATCTTTTTCACCAAGTAATGAATTTTTATCCCCAAATCTTAAGTCTTTATACTTGTCAAATGCAAGATTATTACATTTATTTGCTGCTGTAAATTGTATGTCTACTCTTCCATTTGGAGGAGGAAGTGTTTCCATCGATCAGAAACTGCCCACAGAGAGAGTATTTTGGGGGCACAGAAACTAAGTAACTGCCAGGAAGGGATCCTTTTATGTGAACTCCATTGTTATTGGGAAGAGAGAGCTTTAAAGGGAGCCCCCAAACTCTGTTGACAGAAGGGAACCTTCTCTAGGGAGATATATTAGCTTTTCTCAGTCAAGGGTATTGCTGAAGGACATAGCTTTACAGCATCCTTGGAACTCTTGGGCAAAGCCCTCACTGGGCTGAGAAGGTAAAGAGCCTTCAGTTGACTTGGGTCTGCTATGCTGAATGAGATCCCTCAGGCACCTCATCTTTCTGCCACTTTTATTGCTGGGGTAGTTGTTCTGGATAAAGGGAAATCCTCACCAGCAACCTTGACTCAAAGGGTGTTAGGGAGTCCAGGTTTTTAAAACAGAGAAGTAAGCTGATAAGATAGATATTTTAAGTTGGGTTTGGTAGCAATTTGAAGTGTAGAATAAAGGGGAGAAGCTGGAGGCAGACAGCCACTATAATGATTCAAGTAAAAGGGGGTGAGGCATGAAGTGGGTGGAGTGTGCATGATAATGAAGAGTTAGGGATGAGTCCAAGAAGCATCTCAAATGAAAAACCACAAAGATTTTTTGGTAGATGAACAGAGGAGGTACAGGCAAAGATGCCAAATTCTTAAGCCTTTGATAGATGTTGGGGAGTCGAAGGCAAGAAGGTAGCTGGGTTTTTTTGAGGGGGGGGAGGTAAGGTAATCATCTCAATTTGAGATAGACTGATTTTTATGTGAGGGAATATCATCTAAATGGAGCCATATTGGAGATCTCGAAAACAATAATCCTGGAGGTCAGGTTAAAGATCAGAGGTGTAGATAGAGGCTTAGGAACCATTAACATCAACAAATGCTGATCAATGTGGCATACTATTGTGCTATAAGAAATAATGAGCAGGAGCTTTCAGAAAATCCTGGGAAGACTTGTACAAACTGATGCAAATTGAAGTGAGCAGAAACCGGAGAACGTTGTACACAATCACAACGATATTGTAAGGATGATCAACTGTGAAAGACTTAGTTGCTCTAATCAAAACAATGAAGCAACACAATTCCAAAGGACCCATAATGTTAAATGTTTTCCACCTCCAGAGAGGGACTGATGAACTCTGAGTGCAGATTGAAGCATAGTGGGATTAGTTTTTACTTTTTTCTTTCTTTTTGTATGTTTTCTTTTGCAACAAATCTAATATGGAAATACATTTTGCATGATTTCACATATATAGTCAATTGCTTGCCTTCTCAAAGAGTAAGAGGGAGGGAGACAATTTGGGACTCACTTTAAAAAATGTTTTAAAAACTTACATGTAATTGGGAAATATTTAACAAAATAAATTAAAAATAATTTTTTAAGTCATTAAAGAAGTCAGGATAATAAACAGTTATTGCTGACTACCCTTTAGTGGAGACAGCTAATTCATATCTAGGCTTTCTTTTCCAATCAAGCTTTGGATTTAGGGATTAAGGAGAAGGGAAGGGAAGGGAATAAGCATTCATGTAGTGCCTCCTATATGCCAGACACTGTGCTAAACTCTTTATACTATTATTTCACTTGATTAAGGAACTTTGGTTCAGGGAAAGAAGTAGAAAGGAGTTGCTACAGGCTTAGCTCCTTTTTGACATTTCTAGCAGGACTAGAAGTACATCTTGGAACTTCATGACCCAACAGGGATAGCAGGGAAACATCAGCTCACTCTCTGAAATAAGTCTTCTCTTCAAGTCTTTTGTCATCCGGGTTTCAGATGAAAATGTGGAGGGGTGGGGTTTTATCCTCAGAACTGGGCATTTCTACTTTTGAAATCATGTTTCTTCAGCAAATAGGAGGACAGGGACCAAATCTGTAATTTCAATGATAAAGGGAACTCCTTTCATTGGTACCAATTGGTGCTTAATGCCTTAAGGAGTTACCTGGAGGACTGAGGTTAAATGACTTGCCCAGAGTTACACAGCAAGTCTGTATCAGAGGGAGGACTTGCGCCCAAGTCTTCCTGTGTCCAAGGCTAGTTGTCCAGTCATTATCCCACAGCTGTTCCTGCTTATGCCAAGAAGAAAATCCCAGTCTCTGAGACTAAAAATGACTGCTGAAAAGGTAATTGATAATGGATTATTTCTATTGTTTTATTTATTATTGGATGAACAACAGCACTGAAAAGCCAGCATGTGTGCCCCCAATACAAGAAGAATCAACGACAAGGGAGAAGCTAACTCCTTCCCATCACTGGGAAGCTTGACACATTTTGCTTCATTATCTCAATGAGTTCATTGTAAATCTGTTGTGCAGCATCCATGCCCCAGATAAAATCCAGATGGTTATAGGAAGGAATCATTTTGTGATACTTGAGGTTGGGGAGCTGTTGGAGCAAATTCTCCACATCTTTGGGAGGAGTCAGCCAATCATTGCCCCCACTCCACAGGAAAGTAGGCACTCTCATGTCCTCTGTTCTATAGAAGGGAGGTGTAGTCTGGGGGGGGGGGGGCAAAAAAGAAGGCAAATGAACATTCTCGGTAGGACCATTGGGGAAAATCCAACATTAATCCTCTAGAGCAGGGTTCGCAACCTTTTTTTTGTGTTCTAGATCCTTTGGACAGACTGGTGAAATCTATGTACTCCTCTGAATCATGTCTTTAAGTACATAAAATAAAATATATTGGATAACAAATAAAACCAAGTATTTTAAAATAATAGTTATCAAAATTTTTAAATAAAAGAAAAAAGTTCATGGACTACAAACTCCTCAAGTATTGACGGGTATATGAGTTTCTAAAAAATGAGTTAACCACCAGGAGAATTCCCTCCATCAGTCATACCAACAAATAGCGTATAATAGCCATTGACATTTACATAGCAAGTCAGTAGATAAACACTGATTAAGCCCCTACTATGTACCGGACACTGTGCTCAGCACTTTAAGGTTGGTAAAATATTTGATGGGCAGTGTCTTTTTTGAATCTCACACAAACATTTAACACAGGTGGAAATTGAGGTCTATAGACTTGCCCAGGTTCCAACAGCTAAATTCCAACAAAGGATCTAAATCAAGGTCTTCCAAATTCAATGTCCAGACCTGTAGTCTCAACTGGACATCAAATGCCTCCCCATATAGGTAATACTTCACATAAGCACTGAAAAATCTTATGCCACACTGATTGGAAGGAGTTGGATCCTTTGTTTCAGTTTCCAAAACTCTACTCTGTCTTTATGCAGACCTATGTAGGGTTTTCTTGGATGGAGAGATTGAATTGAATCTCATTGGTTGAATCTCAGATCCTTGAAGACCTGAAGTGAAAAGATTTCTTCTGGAGAATTCTCTTTCCTCTCCTATGCTCTACTTCAATTGTAGTTTATGTCTGGGTCAGGAAGAAAATTTGGAAGAAACCCCTAACTCCAATCCTTGCCATGTTTGTCCTTACAGTACATCTACCTATCCCTTATACTGTACTTGACATGCCTACCATCCATGCCATGTCTCTGTTCATTTTTTTTTAAAGGGAGGGAATAATGTGCAAAAGATCAGTATTAAAGTGAGTGTGAGCTATGGAAGCCCCAGTGGTGGAGGAGAGAGTGCTTGGCTTCAAGTCAGGAGAGACCTGGGTTCAATTATTTTTGCCAGTGCTTATTAGTTTTATTACCACAGAGTTAATTCCTCTGTAAAATGGGCATTATGATAACTGCAGTGTCCGTCTCACAAGAGGTTGGGAGGTTCAAATGAAATAATGTGAGTACAATGCTTTGCAAACCTTAAAGAGTATTAGAAATGGTATTTGTTCTTCTTTTCTGGAAAGAGAAGAGCATCCAGGCAGCCATGGGATCTCAAGATCATTGATTCTGAGCCAGAGACCTTAGAAATGGTCAAATCCAACCCTCTCATTTTATAGATGAGAGAGCTAAGGCCCAGACACCCATAGATCCAATCAGCTTCTTTCCTTAACTTCATTAACAATTCAACAAATATCGTCTGGTCCCTTATTTTTTGAATCAGATTCATGGTTTCTTTGGTATCCATAACTGCCATCCAGGAAATTCCATCTACCAATCCAAGTCAGCACCAGCTCTGGCACTGATGGTCACAGATTGTTGCCTGGGACACTGAGAGATGATGTGATTTGCCTTGTGTTACACAATCAGAAGCTGTCAGAGGCGGAAAGAACCACAAGCTGCATCTCTCTGAGCCCTCAGTCATCTCTCTGGCCATTCTGTCCACTGCCCCTCTCCTAGAAGGGTGCGATGAACACATTTGACTCATCAGACTGTGGCTTTTTGTCAAATTCCTTGACTTTAGCCATGCAAAGCAGAGAGGAGGACCTAAAGAGAGCAGGAAGAGTTTGGAGTGGGGGCTAGAATTTGGCAAGGAGGGGAGACCTGAAACAAACAGAGGAGGTCAACCCAAGTAAAGAAAGCCAGGGAAGAGAATGAAGATGCTGAATCTGGGGCACATAAGTAGGAAGTAGAGATAGAATGGCACTGAGGGAACTGGTGGGAGGGGGCCAGAGTCAAATCTTGCTTGGGATGGCCCTAGGGCATAACAGGCTTCTATTCTTCTCATATCTTCAAGATCTCCTCAGTATGGATAACAACCAACCAGTCAATCAATCAATCAATAAACATTTCAGACCTACTACATAGCAGACACTGTGCTCCATAAGGCAGAGGAGAGGGAAAAGACAAAAAATACTCTCTTCCTCCCTTCCCATCCCCCCCCCCACTATCTCCAATTGTCATTATTTGGCAATTATACTTGAAAATCACTTTGGTCAACAAATGCCTCATCATGAGGTCAGTTTGATGGTGAGGCTTTCCAGTCTCTGCTTGGCTGACAGGCTGGAGTCAGTCCATTTCTGGGTCAGAGTTTTTCACTTAGGACATGTTCCCCCTTCTGCTTGTGATCAGCTGGCAGAGCCCAAGGGCCCTTCCTCACCCTGGATGAGGGATCAGAGGGGGAAGTCTTTTATTTGGGACATCCCAAATTTGGGGTGTTTGATTTCTCACATTTAGCACGTCACAAGCCAGAAGAAGCTGGCCCAAAATGCTCAGGCAGACATACCTGGTTAAAATGCATCATATTCTGGATTGGGCTTTCCCAGTCATAAGCTTGGTACTGCCCGGTTTTCAAAACCTGGAATGAGAAAGGAAACAATAGACAAGTCCCCAGTTCCCACATCAGTGTCCTTCTCTGGACAACATCAAAGGGTAAACTGTAACATCTAGCAATGAAGAATTCCTTAGAGCAAAGGATCTAACCTGGGACCCATGAATTGTGATGGTGGTATTGCTTTTAATATCCTGATAACTGTATTCCATTGTATAATGAGTTTCTTTTGCATTTTCCAATATTTTTTATTTAATGCATTTTAAACATGATTCTGAGAAGGGGCTCATAGACTTCACCTGTCCCAGGGGTCCAAGATACAAATAGGGTCCAAACCTCCTGCATCAGAGAAATCCACAAGTTGAAAAAGGCCATTTAATGTGTCCCATTTCAATTAACCAAGCTTTTAGTAACCAAAGGCTGCATGTAAGACCCCCTGTGCTAAACACAAAAGTGAGCCAGGCTTCAAGGAGACCAGTCTACTGGGAAGATACAGCAAGTGAGTGGATAAGTGAAGCTATGTTAATCTGCAATGGGGAGAATGTAAAGCCTGGGGGGATGGGGACAGAAAAAACTTCACAGAGGAGGTGCCATGGAAGGATGACAGTTTCTGACAGGTGCAGATGACAAAGGGCTGCACTCCAGGCATGAGGTCAGGTGCCATATATATGCATGGAGGCAGGAGATGAAACTGGGAGCTTAGGGATCAGTTTGGCTGGAGCATAGAGTACAGAGAGGGGCAGAATGTAAAATGGTGCTCGAAAGGGTCAGTGGGGGCGAATAGTGGAGAATTTGATGCCCCAGCTGACTGAGGAAGTTGTCCTTCCTCTACTCAGAGTGATGGGGAATGATGACCAAAGGCCCTGGGATCCCGTTGCTTCTTTCTCAGCCCCTACCTGACGCCAGTGAAGCATGTTCTGCATCGATGTCCCTGCGATACGGGAAAGGTACACGTCCAAGCGACTCTGGAAGAATCACAAATGGCAGGTGGAAGGTGATCTGAAAGAGGGGAAGCTGGAGAGAAACTGAGCAAGGCCCAAGGCTGCTTGGAAGGTCATTAGATGAGGCCCTCTTTCCCTGCCAGTCTGTTCCATCCCGGGATACCATAACAAAAACATGCTCTTTCACCCGCAGTCTGCCTCCCCTCCCCTCCCAAGGTCACAGGGTCGGGATTTGAATCAAGGTCTTCTAACTCCCAGAGCAGCACTCTTCACTGTGCCATGGAGGCTGCAGAGAAGGTCCTGGGCACATCCAAATAAGATGCTGTCACAAAAGGTCATTTCCTAGATCGTATTCTTCCACATGCTACTTCCTGAAAGTAGGGCTGGTTGGGGACGGGCCCTAGTGGGTGGGAGGAAAGTAGGTGACTATAGTGAGCTATGGATTTGCTCGGGGATTGGTTGTCCGTTATGGCCATGGACCTGTAGCCCTTTACGTAGCAATGGTAACAATAGTTAATACTTATATGGTGCTTACTGTGCCAGTAACTGTGCGGGCAATAATTATTTCACTTCCTCCTCCTAACGACCCTAAGTGGGGGGGGGGGGCTGTTATTATTCCCATTTTACAGATGAGGAAACTGAGGTTGTGACTTGCTCAGAGTCACATGGCTAGTAAGTATCTGAGGCTAGATTTGAACTCATCTTCCTCATCTCAGATCCCATGCTTCATCCATTTTACCACCCAGCTGCCCTGATGAGACAGATGGGGTGAGAGCTGGGGCTTCAGAAGGCAGGATCCACACAGCCCATGGATAAGGGAGCCCCCAAGGGCTTTTTTCACATAAGGATGAGATGAATTCTCTGCAGCTGTGTACTCAATATCTCTAGGGGCGAGTTGGAGAGGGGGAACCATAATTTATACAAACCATATTTAAATTCTTCTGGTTGTATCCAAGCATGGTGGATAAGGCGTTTACACAAATTTGGTCAAGGACCTTGCGGCCACAGATCTGGGTGGTAATGAATTTCTCCGAATGAAGGTTTGTGAAGAATGTTCGGTCACCAAATAAAATCTGCAAAATCAATTTGAAATGAGCACATTGGAGAATCATAGCCACATCCTCGGCCAAGACCCATCAAGGGACTTACTGTGAATCAGCCTGCTGAGAGTTTTCTTTGTCTGGCCTCACTGCGGGGGTCCAGGGGCTCTCCTCTTCTCTTCACTCCCTTTCATTGATTCCTACTTAGATATACCTCTAGGTGGGCACTGAATAAAGGCAGAGCTATGGACCTGGGAGGGACCCCTTTGTCTTATAGATAAGGAAACTTAAGCCCAGAGATGTTGGAGGATTTGACCCAGGTTACACAGGTACAGGGCCCACAGGTACAGGTCCCAAAGATACAGGACCCAAAAGTATAAGTCCCAAAAGTACAGAGGCCACAGGTACAAGACCCACAGGTACAAGGGCCACAGGTACAGGTCCCACAGGTACAGGACCCACAGGTACAGGACCCACAGGTACAGAGGCCACAAGTACAGGGGCACAGGTACAGGTCCCAAAGGTACAGGACCCACAGGTACAGGGGCCACAGGTACAGGTCCAAAAGTATAAGTCCCAAAAGTACAGAGGCCACAGGTACAGGACCCACAGGTACAGGGGCACAGGAACAGGTCCCAAAGGTATAGGTCCCACAGGTACAGGACCCACAGGTACAGGGGCCACAGGTACAGGTCCCACAGGTACAGGACCCACAGGTATAGGGGCCACAGGTACAGGGGCCACAGGTACAGGTCCCAAAGGTACAGGACCCACAGGTAGAGAGCACTAGAAACAGGCTTTGACCCCAGATCCTCCAGTTCCAAAGTTGGTATTCTTTCAGTGCAATTTAAAATAATATTTCTTAATTATCATTAATGATTAGAGTAAGGTTTCTTAACATTTCTCATGTGTAAAGTAATAGTGCTTAAAGTGTATATTTTCATCCTGATTTGTGAGAGAAAAGAGGGCCATGCAGGTTATCCCACTGATCAGGCATCTCTTCATTTCCCGCTCAACTGTTCTCAGATGAGATTCCTTTGACTTTTCCACCATGCCTGCAGCAAATTCATCATTGGAAAATCTCATAAATCTGCAAGGTTCAATCAGCTGTGTTGCTCACACCTCATCAGTCCCCTCTGTCCCTCTGATTTGATGAGGAGCCATAAATTCCTCCATTTAAGAACAGAAAAAAGAATTTACCCATTTTCCACCTGACTGTCCTTGTTTTAAACTGGTTTGACTTCTTCCCCAGACCCCTGATTTGGGTATGTCCCTTGCTGCTTGGCCAGATTTTGGGGGCTGTTGTCTTTTCCCATTAGATTATAAGCTACTTGAGACCAGGGACTTTCTTTTTTGTATTTGTATGTCCAAAGGTTAGCACAGTGTCTGGCACACAGTAGGTGCTTAATATTTATTATTGACTGGCAAATCCAACTCCTATGGAAACTTACTCTAGCAGTACAGATTTGGAAGACTTGCACAGCCAGAGAGAGCTGCCCCAAGAGGTAACAAGAGTGAGGAGGGTCAGGGGCGGCCACGTGGCTCAGCGAGTAAGAGTACCGGCTCCAGTGCTGGGACGACCTGGAGATCGAATCCCGGGCTCAGACACTTAGCACCACACCCAGAAATAACCGTGTAACCTTGAGCAAGTTACTTAACCCCGATTGCTTAAAAAATAAAAAAAAATTTAAAAAAAAGAGTGAGGAGGGTCACATAGATAGGATGGGTCAAGGGAAGGATTGAGTTTGGGGCTTTGTGGCTCTAAGGCCAGCCCTTTCTCCTCTGCCCCACATTACCTCTCAGAACAAAATCTTAACCCTTGGGTCACAGTTATTGAATCCCTCTGACTCTAACCCAACTGTAACCCATGCCAACCCTCCAACTCTATCACCCATCACCACCTTCCCCAGCCCAGGATGGCTCAGCACTTGGCAGTGAGTGACTCTGCTTGTCCTTCTCTGGACATTCTCTTCTTCTAGCTTTCTCTGGGGGTGCAGCTAGGTGGGACAGGGGATGGGGGGCTGGATTTAGAGGAAGGATCTGAGCTCAAAATTCACCTCAGATACCTATTTGTTGTGTAACTCTGGGCAAATAGCTTAAATGTAAGCCTCAAGCTTCTCTTCTGTGAAATGGAGATAATGGCACCTGCCTCCCAGTATTGTGAGAATCAAATGAGGTAACATATATCAAGCACTTTGTAATCCTTAAACTGCTAGATAAATTCCAGAAATAGTACTAAGTAATGAGAGTGGCTAATAGTGACAACAATAATAATTCCAGGTCTATTCAAGAAGAGTTGCATTAAAGACCTCCCCAAATGTCATGGGTCCCACAATTTCATCAGGTTACAGGGTCTTCCTGGGCTCTAAGGGGAAAAATTGAATATAGTAAATGCAATTCAGGAGCAAGGAACCTTAGAGAACAGAAGGGTGGGCAGAGATTGCTACTCACTGGGATTTGTTTGGGGTTGAACCTTTAGCTGTTAAGAGAAAGTTAAGGTCTAGTGGAGACATAATAGGGTAGTGAAAGGAATATTGGATTTGGGCTCTAAAGACCTGGGTGTGAATCCTGTTGGACAGGCTATACAACCTTGGGTAAGTTTCTTTCCTTCCCATTTGCTCTTTGGTTTAGTGATGAGGGTTGGACTTAATAGTGTCTTCTAGCTCTTAATCCATGAAATGAATTCTGAATCCATGGAAGGGTTTTAACTGAGATGATCACTGAATCAACTTGGGAATGTCACATACCTTGAATATTTTCTTGGGAAACAAGAAGACGATATTTAAGAGACCCTTTACGTGTTTCCCAGCAGTGATGGGAGACAAAGAAAAAAGGGCTTTGACCTTGTGAGCCAGAGCTTGGTCTGCAGAAAATGCAATAAAAGCTGAAAGAGAAGAAGAGCCATGTGATAACAGGACCACACACCCCAGTGTGCTGAGAGTGAGAGCCAAGGGAGGGATGGGCAAAGGCCTCCGAGCTCAGTTTTTCTGGTTCTCCAGGGATTTCTGGGGACCAGGGTTGATCTGCTCCACACATTTCTGACAAACTCTGATAGCTGAGGGGAAGGGAGTTTGTGGGACTCTGCTTACTTACACACTTAAATAAAAAGATAATTGGCATGCATGCCTCCCGGTATTTCCATGCCAACATGATTTGTTTCTCTAACAGGAACACAAGCCATAGAACATGACAAGATCTCAAGATTCTTCAGCTCAGTTCCCAGAAATGGACTGTGTAGAAATAGCAATGGATGGTGGGGAGAGATTGACTTCAACCTGAGGTAAACAGTCAATGGCCTCAGCATCGATTGGTGAAGCTTTGTTGAGAATATCAAGTGTTCAGCCCATCTCTCCAGGATCACATCCTTATCACTGACCAATGTGTCCATCAGAACTGAGTAGTTGAGATGCACCAGATTTCTTTGGCCCATAAATGGCCTTCAGGGCATCATAAAAACTCTTTGGAATGTTACTATCTTCATAAAACTGAATTTCATCTGCCTTCTCACTGAGCCAAGAATCCTGCATCTCTCTAAGCTTTCCTTGTACTTTACTTTCCATGGGATTAAAATCTGCCTTATTAGAGATGAATGAACTATCCTGTTGGTAAAGCCTGTGGAATGCTCATTTTTCTTTAGCAGCTTTTGGATTTCTCCATTTTAATCAAATCAGTCTTGATGTTTGTGAGTGTTCTGGCCCACATGAGCAAATGCAGTGCTGTACACCAAATCTCTGAGAGCTGCCCACTCCTTTTCTGCTCCACTGTGGCCAACTGTGGGTTGGCTCAACTATGGTGGGATAATAGATCAAAAGTCAAGAAGGGACCTTACAGGTCTTATGGTAAAATCTCCTTGCTTGGCTTTCAGGTAAATCATCTATGTAGAAAGCAGAAGCTCAGAGAAGGCTGTCCAAGGTCAAGAGGGTAGCAAGTGGCAAGTTTAGTGTCCCCTCCATATCCTGTGTCTTCTCCATTCTGATCCCCCCTCCTCCACCTCCTTGGGGAGACATCAGATGGTCAGTTTACTCCAACCCTGCCTTGTGCATACAACACAGGCTTGATTGTCTTTAAGTCAAAACTCAGAGGGAAATTCTTCATTTGAGAAGAATGCTCCAAACCAAACTTGGGCTATTTTTCTTTGTCTCTAACCCATTTGGGTAAGCTTAGAAATGGGCTCCCAGCTCATGACCGATTAGCAGTAGCAAATTAGAAACAAGAAGCAGAGGAGGTCTCAGAAGCAGGAACACTAAGAGCCACTGGGCATCAGAGCTGCCAGCCTAACAGCAAAAGAGAAGACAGAAAAATCCCTCCCAAACCTAGGCCACCGAGTGTAGATTCCAAAGACCAGCACCCTCCAATAACCCCAGAGGCCTCCAGAGTCCACTAGCTCCACGGAGTGCTTTTATGTCAATTAGTAAATCAGCATTTATTAAGTGCCTACTGTGTGCCAAACCCTGTGTTTAGCCCAGTATGATCTTTTTAAGAAATCAAGAGGAGAAGTAGAAACTGGATCATCGAAATGATTAAAATCTCCAAAGCTGTGGAAACGTAAAGACAGTTTCATTTGCCTAGAAAACAGCCTGTTACTATCTAGCAATTCAGGGCATCTTTCTGGCTGAAGCTGTCATTTGAATTCCATACATTCACAGCAGGAAAGGCAGACCATGAAATCACAAGTTGACCTCACAGACGTGATCTCCCCCACATGGCCTGGGTTTGGCCAGTTTATGGCTTTCTGGCTGAGCTGAGAAGCCAAAGGAGAAAGTGGGGATGGCAGAGAGTTGAAAGGCAGATTTGAAGGGGGAATAGATTGACTCTTGGAGAGAAGAACAAATGGAGGAGATGGATGAAGGCAGATTTAGCAGTACCCCATGATCGCAGTGTGACTAGAACATTTTAGAAACAGGTCTTGAAAGTCCATAGGAGCATAAACTTTGGCCTGAAAGGGACCTAAGAGGCTATTGATATCAACCCCTTCATCTAACAGATAGGGAGAAGTGAAATGACATCATCAGAGTCAGAGCTAGTGAGAGACTTAGGCAGGATCCTAACTCAGGTCTTTTTCACCCCAAGTCCAGTGCTCCAGCCTCTAGGCTGCTAAGGGGGCACTTTCCATCAACCTGCACAGAGATACTCTTCTCTCCTATGAGAATACTTTTGCTCATAGTATCTTCAGGTTAGTGATTCCTAGTCTACCCAAAGGCCTTTGCAAGGATGTCAGAGTCACCAGAAGCTCAGTAAAATACAGGCTTAATTTCTGATGCCATGAAGGTGAGGAAAAAGCAATACTTAAGCATATCTAATTTTAAATGGCCTTTCATATCTAGCATTGCACAGAATATACATACCAAGAAACAGATCCAGCCTCTATTTTAGTGGAGTGGGGTGTGACCCTACTAAGGGCAGGGGCTCTCACTTAGTGGGTTTAATCAGCAAGCTTTCTTCCTATCCTCTCTCTGACAGCAAGAAGCTAGAGGAAGGGGAACTTGCCTAGTTAAGGTCCATGTTCAAAGATGTTCATGTTCTAGATCAAAGGAAGTAACTTTATGCCACCCAGTACCAGTCTCAAGCCAGAACTTTGACCAGGATGCATGACAAGTCAACCATCTCATATGTCAGTCAGCCTTCACATACCTGAACTGGAACCCTGGGAGTGGCCCACATAGTATAGTTGCTCATGGCCAGTCATCTCCAAAATAAAGTTGATTGTGGCAGGAAGGTCATATTTAGCCATTTCATCAAAACTGCAAGAATGAGACAAAATGAAGGTGAATGAACCCATATCACCACTTCAATGTCATAAGATGGTAAGGCTATGCAGAATTGGTAGAAGGTGGATGGGGGCTCATTTGCCTCCTTTCAAATTTCACTGACTCACAGAATATTGACATTGCAAAGGATCTTGGAGTGATCCAGTGCAGCCCATACCTGAGTGGGAATTCCCTTGACCAGAAGTATCAAACATGCAATCAATCCATGGATCAAATGGGCTAAACCAGATTAAAACTTAACAAAATAAATAAAAATACACTGAAACATAATATATTTTTAAAATACATCAATGTGGCCCAGAGGGATTCATATGTATAGTTTAGGGGCCCCGGTTTCTGATTGAACTTTCTCTTCTCCAGCCTCTGAACTAGACCTCTAAAGATGAATAGCCCATCTGTCCCATGTCAGCCCATTGCCCATTTGGGTGGCTTGACTCCTGCTGTGTTGTATGATGAGACATTGCCCAGTTTTCCTAAATGTGCCCACTTATTGCCTTGAAAAGTTTCTTCCCTTTTTTTTTTAAAGCAATTGGGATTAAGTAACTTGCTCAAGGTTACACAGCCAGGTGTTTCTGGGTGGGTGCTAAGTGTCTGAGCCCGGATTCGATTCCCCTTTTCAACTAAGGAAAATGAAAGAATAAGTCAAGAGTATCAAAGAATGAGGGTTTTCTTCTCCCTGTTCCTAGACAATGCACAGTAAACATACTGCTAAATAGGAAGTGTGGTGATTGTCTGAAGGGAGTTCATGTCTTCATAAAGCAAACCATCCTCATTTTAATTGTTTTCCTACCTGAAAGCCCAGAATTCTGATGAATCTGGGGAAAAGTTAACATGTTTCCTAGACCAGGAATTCCCTCGGCTGTTCCCCATCCACACATCATAGCCTGCATCAGCCAGCATGAAAGCCAAGCTGTTATTGGGTAGGTTTAAAATCCAGTCACTGGCAGAAGAGAGCAGACCGTGCTGAAGGTATGTGACAGGCTGTGGACCTGCAAAACCAAGGATCGTGGAAAACTTATGGAGAGCCTAGCAGCTGACCCTTCCTGTGGGCTTCCAAAAGAAGTTCAGAAAGTGGCACCTCTACATCTTACCTTGTCCTGGACTATTTTTCCCATAAGGAATTCTATTCAGTCTCAGGACATAGCCATCTTCAGTTACAACTTCATATTCTTCATTTGGATAGCCCCAGTAAGCAATGATTTCACTCTGGAAGGCGAAAAAGCACATCTCTTACCTCTGGAGACTGAAATTGTCCCTTTTCTTGTTTTGAACATTTTGTTTAATTTATAGACTCTCAGACTTCTAGCCATGTCAATCAGTTATATCCAATATTGCCCCATATTTTTTTTCTGAAAGACAACTTACAATATTCATATTGACTTCTGGGTTAACAGGTTTTCCTTTCCCAAAGAAGTCATGTATTGTTCCAAGCAAATGGACCGCACTCAAGACTGCTAAGAGCCACCACATTTTGGGTCTACCTGTAATGGGAGAGTCATTAGTGCTTTGTAAATAGGACAAGCATTGGTAAAAGTCATGGGGCTGGGCCAGTCCCATGGAGATATGTGTTACAGTTCTGCTTCATAGTCGGCCACTTGAGGCTGGGCCTCACAGCACTGGGGCAGGTTGCTAACTTGTTCATCCTTTGTTTCAAAGAAGCTCAATGACATCATGGGGTCGCATCTTGAGTAATGCATGAAGTGCCTTTAAGTGGGGCAGAGTTGCAGTCATTAGCCTCTCTCTTTGAGTCATCCAAATCTAGTGGTGGAACAAAAGACAAGATGACTGGGTATGGACCAGAATGCAGTGGATGACCTTGGTGGATTTAATGTCTGACCAAGCTCTAAGCACTCAACAACACATGATTCTGCTGCCTTTATGGTCAGTGGAGAAAATTGTTCTCATCCACCTATTCCACTAGGGAAAATCTTCACAAAATCAAGGAAGACACCCCCTCCAACTCACTGATGGGTTTGAAATGTGTCAGTTCCCCTCAACCTGGCTTATCCCATCTCAGGGTCTATGGGCTATGGCCACGGCCCATGCTACAGCTTCTTGGAGTCATAGTCAGAGTTGGGTATGAGGTAGATGAGCAGCTCTGAAAAGGACTCAGCAAGCCCTCATGCCAGAGTCCTCCCTACCATACATGGCAGTGGGCAGGGTGCTTTTGATATTTCCAGGCACCATGGTTGCAAACTCAAAGTCCCCTTTGTTTTTTGCCCCTCCCTCATCCAATGTCCCATCAGTCGCCAAGTATTACTTGTTCTTCCTCCATAGCTTCTCTTCCCTCACACAACCAGTAGCCCAGTTCAGGTCCTCATCACCTGTTACTGGAATTCTCCCAGTAGCCTTCTCAGGGTCTCCCTGACTCCAGGTCCTCCCCTCTAATCCATCCTCTGCACTGCTTCCAAACAGACCTTCATAATGTAAAAGGCTGGCTAGGTCATTTGTCTGCTCAAGGGATCCACTTCCCTCCAGGAATAAAAGTCTTCCTTTTGACCTTGAGATGCTTCCCAGTCTGGCTTCAATCTCCTTCCTTCACTCCACGTGTCAATCTGGCCTTCTTGTCATTCCCAGCACACAACATTCCATCGCCTGCCTCCACATTTTTTACAGGCTGTCTGTGTTCTCTTTCTGTCCTCTGTTGTTGGAATGCACTCCCTCTTCAACACATCATCAAACCTGGACTCTGCTACCTCCAAACTCCATCCCACTGACTCTGAGGTATCCTCTCCTCAAATGGCACTTTATAGCTAGCTTGCACTTTGTTTCCTCCAGTACAGTATAAACTCCTTCAGGGCAGAAGGAATTGTTGGTCTTTGGATGCCCCAGAATCAGCACAACACATGACTCTAGTGCTACTTTCCACAGGGATTGATTGAATCAATAGGAAAGTAATTTACTCATTGCTACAGGACAAAGCTGAGACTTACAATAAAGTCTGATTCCAAGTCCTGTGCTTTCCCCTCTGTCCTTGATGGAGAATGGAAAATAGCCTGCCACTTCCTGACATCTCTCCTCCCCTTGACCTCTCAAAGGCTCCCGAAGACATAACATTTTCCTTAAGGTTTTCTTTCTCTTTTTTAAAAATTTTATTAATTTTATTTTGAACTTAAGAAATTAAACGAGCATTTCCATAACATAGTAGAATAGGGGAAAAAAGTGATTGAACATGAAACTTCAAATCCATTATGTACAACTTTCTTTTTTTTTCTTCCATCTCTCTCCTTGCCCCTGACTTAGGGATGGCTACCACTACATACACACACACACACACACACACACACACATGCACACACACTTTCACACACAAAAAGTCATTCTAGACATTTCTACGTATCAGTTCTTTCCCTGGGTGCAGACAGCGTCTTCCTTCATAGGGTTTTTGGACTTAATTTAAGTATTTATAACAGTCCAGATGCCTCAGTCACTCAAAGCTGTTCTCAGTCATGCTGCCTCTGCCCTGGTGGCATGAAAGTCTTACTGGACTTCCTTGACAATTTAGTTCAACTCAGCTGATTTCGACAAGCACGTATTAAATGCCCGTTGTGTTCCAGGCACCATGTCCAATGATGGATATTCAAAGACTCCCAAAGGAGATTATTTCAGAGGTGAGGGGCACAGCATGTGCATAAGCATCAAGGTAGAAGGTAAATGTTGACTACTGGCCAGTTGAACTGAAATAAAACCTTCTTCTGAGGACAGGCCTTCTATTATGTTTTGCCATCAGTCTGTGACTTATCTTTCAGGTATCTTAACATTGTTCATTTGGATCAAAAATAAATCTGAAGAAATGAGGCATGAGAAGTACTTTATGTACCTTTGGGCTCATGGAAATGCCATTGACCACCACCACTGCCATTGCTACTGCCATTCTCATGGGACCAATCCTATGCCTTTGCATATTTATGCCCTACAACACAGAACTCAAAGTTAGAAATGATAAATGTATCTAGGCTTTGTGATTAGCACCATGGGCATTTGGCAGCTTCAGTCAGAATAAGTGACCTGCATGTGCTCCCTGTGCTAACAGGTCTAAAAAGGGAGGTGAGAGACAATGGTGATAACAGCACCTAATGACTGCATTTGAAGAGACCCAGTGGTTGTCTCATCCAGTAAGTGCCTTGGGGTCCACCCCCTCTACCACGGCCTCAGGGGTGATTCAGATCCTGCTCTGGGACTTCGTAAGGGAATGCCCCTACCTTGTGCTGGGCAGCCTATGCACCCCAGAGAAAGCTCAGAGGGCTAGGAGGTGACTGATCACTTTGGTTTTTCCCATTCACTAAGGCACTGGTTTGTTCAGCCTTTTTTCAATCACCGTCATTCACATATCATGTTTTGTAATAATGTTGTCCAGTTCCACTAATTTTGCTCTTAGGTTAACGTTGCTCAGTAAGCTTACTTCATCAGAAAAGAGACTTTTCCCCTAGTGTTGACATAGTTATTATATTTCAAAAATAATAAAAACCCTCAAAATTTATATTAGAAATGTACCAATGAAAACAATTCATGCTTTTCTAATGAGGCTCAGTACTAGGCTATTCACCCTTCACTTCCTCAAGTCTCACTAGATGGAAAGGAGAGTTGGGGAGGGTGGCAGGGAGCTTTATTTTCTTCCCTATGAACCCCATACCTTTATGTCCCTCCTGCAACAAATGCAGTTCCACAGCACACCCAAAATTCCACAATTGGGGAACCCTGCCAGTTGAGTGGGAGAAATATCCTGCAGGAGAGACTCACTGGCAACTCTAGGTTATGACCTTGTAGGGCCAGGAAAATGCTGCTTCCACACAGGCCACCAGCCCAGAGGGAGTCAAGGAGAGACCTGGGCAGGAAGCAAGGAAGAAGACACTCAATCTATGCCATTGTGTTGCTCCCTTCAAAGGAGAGAACTGGATACTTTAATATTGAGACCAGCACATAGGGAAATCATCCATCCATCAATCCATCCATCCACTCATTCATGACTAAATGCACAGCTGGTACAATGGGAAACTGAAAGAAATGAAAAAGGAAAGAGAAATCAGAGTGCCAAGATGTCTTCTTTCATGAAAATCTACCTTATTTCCTACATACAGACATATGTGGTGTAAGATGACTTCTTTCTCCTGGCTGTCAGTCAAGTGTCAGGGAAAACTCACAAAACAAGTTCATCTTAGAGCTTCCCCAGACCAGCCAAGACACCTCTTCCTGGCAGTTGGGTGCCGTCTGTAGCAGCTCAATACTGGGAGTTCTTTGATTAGCACCCTTCTCTCTCCCATTCTCCTCATATGAGAAAAAACTTCCCACGGCCAGTATGGCTCACCTGCTGATTAGGTTTTGGTAGAGGCTGAGTATCTCTAAATCACCCTCATTGTCACTGAAAGACAACATTTCATGACCCCATGCTTCCAGACTTTCCCGAGGATGGCATCTTTACCTTTGAAAGTCACAAATACTGGCCCAAAGCATTATAAGGGAAAACAAAGGACTGTTTTTTCTGAAGAAGTGCCAAAAA
Organism: Petaurus breviceps papuanus; assembly: GCF_028583685.1. Classification (NCBI taxonomy): domain Eukaryota; kingdom Metazoa; phylum Chordata; class Mammalia; order Diprotodontia; family Petauridae; genus Petaurus; species Petaurus breviceps. The sequence goes on from NW_027186352.1 coordinate 12,540,207, forward strand.
TAATGATAAAAATGTGGGGGAGGGGTATTCAGTAGGCCCACTATCTTGGGGTGGGGGTAGGGGAAAGACAGGGAGAAAATTTGAAACTCAAAATCTTGTGGAAATGAATGCTGAAAACTAAAAATAGATAAATAGGGGAAAATAATGATAAAAATGATCCAAAGATTAACACTTTAACTAACATAAGACCTAAATTTAAATTCACCTAGTGCTCCAAAGCAGAGAGGTCAAGTTTAATTTGGTTTAGGGCAATTTGAACAATTATGAATGCCTTTCAGCTGTGTGACCAGGACAGATCACATTAACTACTCAGTGCTTCAGGGGCTGCTGTTCTGGACAGCTCAGCCAGTCAATGAAGGCCTTCAGGAAGAGAAAATGTTTCATCCTTGTCTTTGAAAAAGGTCCCCTCACCTGAAGATAAAGCCTCATTTGGTATAAAGTAACCTCCCCTTCAATACACAGGAAACAGCCCACGCATGGCCACTGGCACACAAGAATACTTTCAGATATAAGTAGATCAATTGTAACTCGAGCTCATTGCAAAGGATAATTCTGTCTTTTTTTAATCTAAAATATAGTAACCAGCCCCAAACCACCAGCATCCAAAGGTACAAGTGACAATTTTAAAATCATTGACTCCATTATCTGCTGTTTGGGATATACCCATAATCTCATCAAAGAAGCTCCTTTCTCTAATGAAAGAAGGACATCCAAACAAAGCTATCCTCTCCCTCTACCCTAACCCTCTCTGGCCCATCCTTACCCCAACCCTTTCCATGCGCTCTCTCTGAAATCTGCTATGAGGTTATACCCAATGTATTGGAGACCTCTAGAACTCTATCCATTGCAATATGCAAAGGATATTTAAAGGGACCGCTGGAGGTGGGAAATTATTATTCAGTTGTTTTCAGTTCAGTCTGACTTTTTTGTTGTTTTTGTTTGGAATTTTCATGGCAAAGATGCTGGGGTGATTTGCCATTTCCTTATCCAGCTCATTTTACAGATGAGAAAACTGAGTGGTTAAGGGACTTGCCCAGGTTCACTCAGCTAGTAAGTGTCTGAGGCTATATTTAAACTCATGAAGATGAATGTTTCTGATTCCAAGCCCAGTGCCTATCCCAATGCCTATCCCAGGGCTGCCCACCTGCCAGGGAAGGGGGGGGGGCTGCAGGTGGTGGTAAAAGGAGAAGTCCTAATACTTCCATCAACTGCTGAGTGTTAGAACCTCAACTCTTGGTGCATCAGGACTCTCTTCTTCCTGAGTTTTAGTATCCTGGCAAAGCTGAGCCCAGTAGCTAATAAACATCTATTAAGCACCTGCTGTGGTCTAGGTACTGTGCTAAATACTGGGAATGCAAATACAAAAGAAAAGAAAAAGGAAGAAGGAAGGAAGGAAGAGAGAGAGAGAGAGAGAGAGAGAGAGAGAGAGAGAGAGAGAGAGA
>NW_027186352.1:12551648-12570936 GCF_028583685.1 Petaurus breviceps papuanus
CTCTCTCTCTCTCTCTCTCTCTCTCTCTCTCTCTCTCTCTCTCTCTTTCTCTCTCTCACCTCTGGACCTCCCCAGGCTATTTGCCTCTCCTTAATCTTATCCAAATTTTCCAACCATCTTTTTCCCCTATAAAAATGTCACTCATGCGCAGACTCACTAGGAGTCTGGCCCACTTGCTTTAGAGTCACAAATAAACTCATTGCTTACAGTATCAGCCTTTATGCCTAGATCATGCACCCATTTAGACTTGATTTTGGTATATGGTGTTAGATAATGGTCTATGCCCAGTTTCGGCCATACTATATTCTAGTTTTCTCAGCAGTTTTTTATCAAATAGTGAGTTCTTATCCCAAAAGCTGGGGTCTTTGGGTTTATCAAACCATACATCACTATAGGCATTGACTACTGAGTCTCGTGTACCCAATCTATTCCATTGATCCACTACTCTATTCCTCAGCCAGTACCAAGTAGTTTTGAGGACTGCTGTTTCATAGTACAGATTAAAATCTAGTATAGCTGGTCCACTATCCCTAGAATTTATTTTCATTAATTCCCTTTATATTCTGGACATTCTGATCTTCCAAATGAATTTTGTTACCATTTTTTCTAGCTCTATAAGGTAGTTTTTTGGTAAACTGATTGGTATGGCACTAAATATATAATTTATTTTAGGCAAAATAGTCATTTATATTATATTAGCTCAACCCAGCCACAAGCAATTGATGTCTTTCCAATTAGTTAGATCTGACTTTATTTGTGTGACAAGTGTTTTGTAGTTGTGATCATATAGGTCCTGGGTTTGTTTTGGCAGGTAGATGCCCAAATGTTTTATAATGTCTACAGTAACTTTAAATGGATTTTCTCTTTCTATCTCTTGCTGTTGAATTTCATTAGAAATATACAGGAATGCTGAGGATTTATGTGTGTATTTTATATCCTGCAACTTTGCCAAATTTATTTATTGTCTCAAGTAGTTTTTTACTTGATTCTCTAGAATTCTCTAAATATATCATCGTATCATCTGCAAAGAGTGATAGCTTGGTGTCTTCTTTGCCTAAATTGATTCCTTTGATTTCTTTTTTCTTCTCTAATTGCCACTACTAGCATTTCTAGTACCAGATTGAATAAGAGGGGTGATAGTTGACATTCTTGTTTCACCCCTGATCTTATTGGAAATGCTTCTAGCTTCTCCCCATTACATATAATACTTGCTGATGGCATTAAATAGATGCTACCTATTATTTTAAGGAAGGCTCCATTTATTCCTATTCTTTCTGGTGTTTTTTAATAGGAATGGATGTTGTATTTTGTCAAAAGTCTTTTCTGCATCTATTGAGATAATCATGTGGGTTTTGCTAGTTTTATTGTTGATATGATCAATTATACTGATGGTTTTCCTAATATTAAACCATCCTTGCATTTCTGGAATAATTCCTACCCGATTAAAGTGTATTATTCCTGTGATAAGTTGCTGTAGTCTCTTTGCTGTATTTTATTTATTTTTTGCATCTATATTCATGAGGGAGATTGGTTTATAATTTTCTTTCTCTGTTTTATCTCTTTCTGATTTATGTATCAGTACCATATTTGTTTCATAAAAATAATTTGGTAGGACTCCTTCTTCACTAATTTTCCTTCTCAAGACAAACAATCTCAGTCCTCTAACTCATTCTCACATGACATGATCTCCAGGCTCTTTTATACTTGGATGGTGTCATTTCCACATCTCATTTCCTATGGACTACATTTATTTGGGGGAACAGTTTTGTGGCACAGTTTGAAGAGTTCCATGCCTGGAGTCAGGAAGACCTGAGTACAAATCCAGCCTCAAACACTTACTAGTTTTGTGGCCATGGGCAAGTCACTTAACCCTGCTTGGCTCAGTTTCCTCATCTGTAAAATGAGCTACAGAAGGAAATAGCCAACTGCTTGAATATCTTTGCAAGAAAACCCCAAATGGGATCACAAAGACCCAAATGTGACTGAAATCTACAACAACAATGAAATTCACTTTGAACTTCTTTGAATCCTCCATCATGCCCCCCAGTAGACTCATCAACGGGAAATCTCATCATCTGGCAAGATCAAGTCAGCCCTGGTATTTCCAACCCATCAGTATACTCTGACCCTCTGGTTGTAGGGTAGAGCCATAAACTCTTCAATTTAAGGTGAGGGGACTGGGTAGACATCTCTTCAAACATCTCTTCATTTCCCTCCAGGCTGAGCCCATGTTGGACTCCTCTGATTTCTGATTTCTCCATCACACCCCCACCATGGTTGGGGGGGGGGGTACCATCCTCTCCATTTCAGCTTTCTTTCATTTGTTCTCTTCCCCTGTTATTCTGCAAGTTCCCTGAGGATATGGACGGTTTTCCCTTTTGTGTTTGCATCCCCAGTGTTTACCACAGTGACTGGCACATGGAAGCCCCTAATAAAAGTTTATTGACTCTAAGGGAAGACAGTTTGTACACATATAAATATGCAGAAACATGTTTGCAGAAAGGATAGCATCTGGGACTGAGCTCATGCTTTCATTGCTCTGGCAACTCCCTGGAAAAGGAAACTTTCTACCAATGGAGGTTGGCCCTTTCCTCTGGCTTACAGGACTGGAGTGCTGCCCACTTCTCTGAGTGCATCAGTGACTTGCCCAATATCCCCCAGGCAGTATATATTAGAGACAGGACATGAACCCAAGATTTCCTGGTTTCAAGGCCAGCTCTCTTCCACTGTGCCACATTGCCTATAGCTATACATACACAGTATATACAATAAGCATACAAAATGAATAGAAGGTCATGGAAGGGGGAGGAGGCCCTGGAGGTTGAGGGAACCAGGGAAGGTCTTATGTTAGCAGGAGGGTTTGAAGGAAACACAGAATTGAAGACAGCTCAGATATTGGGGACTGACTATACTATAATTAGCTGAAGGAAAGAGGGGAAGATGACTCAGTACTTAGTTCTTGCCCTCACCTGACCCTAAGAGATTGTTCCAGTCCAGTTTTCCCACTTTACAGAGTAGGAAATCAAAGCCCAGAGAAAAACAGCTGATCATAACTTATACAAGTACTGAGTCTCAGAGCCTTTATAAAGGAATGAATCAGACAAGTTTAATCCTAAAGTTCCCTCTGATTTTGTGATTATTTCCATCCTGAGATAGTAGAATGGTCTAGATTCTTATGGAAAAAGGAAAGCCTTTCCCCCCATTTCTAGGCAATGAACTTCCTGTGGAGCTTTGTTTGGGTTCACTCATTCTGAGAGCCAAACAGATATCACCATTGCCTATGCTCTACTTCTCCACTGATATGCTGTTCACTTCCAGTTTGCAAAGAAAATGCATACCTTTTGCAATGGTATGGGCAGCTGCATAAGCAATAGCAGGGGGAGGCTTTTCATCTGCTGAATGTAAAAGATTGGAGCTAAGGCAAAAGAAACCTTTGACTTCCTCAGCCAGCTTGGGTAAGGTGGGGAATGCTAGGAAACCTGAAAGACAACAGGATACTTGTTCAGTTTAGCACCTTGGACAACAACCCTAGAAATCATACTGACCCTGCTCCAAGGGAGAATAACTGAGTTCAAGAATCTCCAAGTTGGACCTCAGAGGTCATCTAGTCTCAGCCACTCTGCACCACCATCTGACAAAAGAGCAGCAATTTTCTCATTGAAAATATTTCCTGTCTCTTCTTTTTCAACTCACCGGATCTTAGTTTGTGCCAGTATAAACAAAGGTTTGGTCAATTCAGTCAACTCAGTCTAAAGAACATCAATTAAGATTTTTTTTAAAGTAACCTTGGGGTATTTTAAAAGCAAAATATTAGGTGAAGAGAAGAGAGGGGGAAACAAGATGGTGCAGTGGAGAGCATGCTGAGCCTGGAATCCCACAGTTGTTGATGTTGAGTTCTTTCAGTTATATTTGCCTCTCTGTGACTTTATTTGGAATTTTCTTGGCAAAGGTACTAAAGTGGTTTGCCATTTCCATTTCCTGTTCATTTTATAGATGAAGAGACTTAGATAGTGCTAAGTGACTTGACCAGGATCATTCAAGCTAATAATTGTCTAAGGCCAGATTTGAATTCAGGTCCTCCTGACTCCAAGGCTGTTATTCTATCCACTGCACTGACAAATCTCTTAACTAAGGAAGTTTGTCACCTTGGGGGTTGGAATTGGACACTTTTGAATTCACTCTCTTCTCAATTGAAATGAATGCTATCACTGATACTGTTCTAATTACTCACCTTAATGATCTAAATTTGATCTCACGGCCATTAAACTGGTAAATCAGAGAAATTCTGTAGATATTGTCCATTTAGATCTTCTTGTCATTTTTTGCATCTGTGCCAATTTGCAGAATTGTTTTGATTTACAACTTGCTTCTTAGTGATTTGGGGTGTTTTAATGTGATTTTTGAATACTTCGCAATTCTTTTCAGAATTGCCTTATTCATATCATTTGACCGTTTATTTTGTGAGGAATGGCTTATATATATGTATGTTCATATATACACAAACATATTGGCATACATGTATGTATGAATATTTGTTTCTATATCTTGGATAACAAAGACTTAATAGAAAAATTTGATACAAAACATTTTCCCCCATTCAACTATCTCTGTTCTTAACCTAGATGCACTAATCTAGCTTTTCTGTTTCGTATAATCAAAGTTATCAAATTGACCCTTTGCAATTGTCTCTATTTCTTGTTTAGTTACAAGTACATATCCTCCCCATCACTATGAGAGGTACATGATCTGATTCTCTTCTATCTTTTCCATATTTGATCTTTGATATTAAGGTCAAACATATCTGTTTAGAATATGTTACGGAATGTAGTATGAAGTGTTGCTCTAAAACCAGTTTCTGTCAGAGTGCTTTTCAAATATATATAATCTTCAGCTTATGCATTCCCTTCCCATGTTGTGGTATCCTAAATAAAGACATGACTCCAGATGTCATCTGACAAGGTCAGAGAAGTCTATGATTATTTTATTCCTAGTGTCTGACTAGGAAAGTGTTTGACAAAGTCAAACTATTCTTGTAGAAGATGCAGGGAGTCATAAACTACACAAATATACATTTTTTATAATATATGACTGATTTAATGACAACCTAAAGAATATCATTCATCAATCAATGAGGAAGTATTTAATCAGTTCTTAGTATGAGTCAGGCATTGGGATGGGCACTTGGGATACAGAAAAAATGAAACAGACCATTTCCTCTAATGGGGGAAGATTACACAACTACATGTAAGTAGAGACAAACTACTTATAGCATATGAGAGATCAACATAGAAAGGAGAGCACTAGCAGGTGGAAGAATGAGGAAAGACCTTCTGTAGAACATGGCATTTTAATTGAGTTTTGAAAGATAACAGAAATCCCAAGATGGGGAGGTGAAAAAGGAAGACATAGGTGATAATGGGTACAAAGGCAAAGAAACAGAAGGTGGTCTATGGAAGAACAAGTTTGGTTGAATTGTAGAGTTCATGAAGCAGAAAAATGCCTAATAAGGCTGGGAAGGTGGGATGTGACCTAATTGTGAACAGCTCTAAATGCCAATCATGGGAACTCAGCCCTAGCAGTAATAGGAAGTCATTGAAATCCACTGAGGAGGGGAATGGGGTAGTTAGTATGTTTTGGGTCAATTCTTTTGTTCATGATATAGAGGATGGATTTGGTGAGGAGACAGAGTAGGGGTGAGAAGAAACATCAGAAGAATGTTGCAATGGTCTAGGCAAGAATTGACAAGAACTTGAATTAAGGTGTTGGGTGGGCAAATCCAGAGAAAGGCACTTAGAGGGGAAATGAGAAGTTAGAAACAAGAAGAGCTGGAAATTGGATATGTGTGTTGAAGAAAAGTGGAGAGTAGAAGATGACACTGACATTTTTATGGCCTTGGAAGACTGGAATATTGGTGGCATCCTTGACAGAAATAGGCAGTATCAGAAGAGTGGTTAATCTGGGGCAAGAGATAAGGAGCTGTATTTTAAACACACTGACTTTGAGATGCCTACAGGACCCCCAGGATGAACAGTCCAATGAGCTTGGAGATGTTAGACTTAGACTCAGGAGAAGGACAAAGTCTAGAGTGACATATCTGGGAGAGACATGTTAGTACATGACAGCTGATGAAATCACCTAGTGAGAGGGAAGAGAGAAAAGAGAACACGGCGAGCTTTGGGTACCATCCACGTTTTAGGGGCTTTGATGTGGGTGAAGATCTAACACGGGAGATAATGAAGCAGTGAGAAAGCTAGAAGGAGAGAACAAAAAGAGGACAGTGGCACAAACCCCCAAAGGAATCAAGAAGGAGAAAGACGGAGAAATGGCCATGGAACTGGCCAGTTGTGAAATCAATGAATAACTGGCAACTTCAGCTCAAAAATAAAGTCCATAAGTACAATAGGTGACATGTAACTCAATGTAAAAAAATCTGAGGATTATACTGCAATAAGAACTCAATGGGAAGCAACAGTTTGTCCAAGTCACCAGAAAATAAACAAGATCTAATCAATAATAATAATAATAGTAATGCGATTTTAGATGGCATTGAGAGGCTTAGAATCAGACACTAGGAATAAAATAATCACAAACTTCTCTGCCCTCATCAGATTACACCTAGACTCATGTCCTCATTTGGGATACCACAACACCAGAAGGGAATGAATAAGCAAGCAGAAGAGCACCCAGTGGAGGGTGACCAGGATGTCAAAGGGCCCGGTGAGGATCCTTCATTTTGTGAAGAGTGCAAGGAGGCAATTAGCCTGAAGAAAACTTGGGGAAGACATCAAGGAAATCTTCAAGTGTATGAATGACTGTTTTATAGGAAGGGAATTGTTGTTCAGTCATTTTTTAACCTTGGATGGCTCTTTGTGACCACATTATAGGTTTTCTTGGCAAGGATACTGGATTGTTTTGCCATTTCCTTCTCAAGTCCATTTAACAGATGAGGAAACTGAGGCAAATGTGGCCAAGTGACTTATCCAAGGTCACAAGTTAGTATCTGAGGCCAGATTTAAACTCATGAAGATGAGTCTTCCTGACTCCATGCCCAACCCCCTATCCACTGTGCCATCCAGCTACCCCAGAAAATGGATTAGATTTCTTGTATTTAGGACCAGAAAACACAAGTGAGATTCCTGACAACTGACAATCTATCTTCCACTTGAAGGTCTACAATGTAGGGGAACTTACTACTTCCTGCCTCAGTCCATTCCCTCTGCAGAGAGGTGTGTTGGTTAAATCTTATTTTTCTACAGTTTCACATTTTGCTCCTTCTTCTACCCTCTGGGGTCAAGTTGAATGTTTTCCTTCTTGCACATCAAACCCTCCAAAAACCTGAAGATAGTGAGTGTGACACATCCCTCCTCCTATTGCCTGCAATTTCCACCTTCCTCCAATTTCTCTGCTCCATGCTCGTAGCCAGTACCCAACTATAGGTGTTGTATTCATTCTTTCCACACACAAACTACTACTACTACTAATAATAACTTGAACTTCAAGAAGGAGAGACAATTTGGAAGTCCTCAGACCACAGTCAGTCTGAGCGTACAAATAAGGGTACCCTGAGAGTGTAACATGTCTTCTGCCCAGCTTTTTCACAATGTAGTCAATTGAGGCTGGAAGGTCGAATCGAGCTAATTCATCAAAACTGCCAAAAGACAAACAACAAGAAAGTCTGATCTATATCAAGGCTATGGTATCAACATAAGACTAACCACACCTCTTCTTTGTCTTATGTGAATATGAAGTCAAGTTCTTGTTCTCCAAACGTCTGTATCTCTGGTAGTCCTACAGAAATGTTAGACTTATGATAGAAAAATTCCCCAAAGTAGGCATAACCAGATAAAAAAAGTTAATGGGGGTGGGGCGGGTAGGTGGCACACTGAATAGAGCACTGGCCCTGGAGTCAGGAGGACCTGAGTTCAAATTCTGCCTCAGACACTTAACACAAAAACTAGCTGTGTGACCTTAGGCTAGTCACTTAACCCCAATTGCCCTGCTTTCTCCCCTTCAAAAAGAAGTTATTGGGAAATGTTTACTAAAATAAATAAAAATACAATGGAATATAGATAATGTTAAGTTGTTGTTTTCTAAGTCAATATTAAGCTACAGGAATGCATTTCTCTTTGAATTTGAGATCACTAGTCTAGAGGTTCATTTGAAGTAAAGCCAAGATAGAACAGGAAAGCAGACACCAAGACAGAATGTCATCAGGATTGGATGATTTTTCAAGGCAAATCTTTGAAAGGATTATCATTGAGGGAAACCAAATAAAGATGAAATTTCATCCTTTGATATCGTTTGACTGAAAGGTCAAAGGCACATGAAACCCACTTTGAAGTTTTCCCTACCTGAAAGCCCAGTATTGGGTGGAATTTGTTGACAAAAAGGCATGTTTCAGGGAATAGGTACTCCCCCTGCTGTTTCCCATCCACACATCAAAACCTGAATCTTTTAGAATGAAGCCCGGACTGTTGCTGAGAAGGTTGGACACCCAAGTTATAGATGCTGTCAACAAACCATACTGCAAAAGCACCACAGACCTCTGAGCTGAAAGGGAAACATGGTGAACACTCAATAAAATTTCTGCCATGTTGACATTGAAAATTTCTCCTGGGAACTATGCCCAAAAGGCCATAAAACTATGCATACTCTTTGATCAAGCAATACCACTACAAGGTCTGTATCCCAAAGAGGTAAAAAATAAAAAGAAAAAGAACCTATGTGTACAAAACATTGATAGCTTTTCTTTTAGTAATGGCAAAGAGTTGGAAATTCAAGGGATGTCCAACAATAGGGGAATAACTAAACAAGTTTTATATATGATTGTGATGGAATACTATTGTGCTTTAAGAAATGATGAGCAGGATGCTTTCAGAACTACATGCAAAGACTTATATGAACTGATGCAAAGTGAAATGATCAGAATCAGGAGAACACTGTATACAGTAATAGCAGTACTTTATAGTGATCTACTATGAATAATTCAGCTATTCTCAGCAATACAATGATTCAAGCCAATTCTGTAGGACATATGAAGAAAGGTGCTGTCCGTCTCCAGAGAAAGAAAACTGTGGAACCTGAATGCAGATCAAAGATATTTTTTCTTTGCTTTCTTTGTCTGAGTTTTCTTTCACAGAATGACTTACATGGAAATGTGTTTTGCATGACTACACACGTATAAACTATGTTAAATTGCTTGTCTTCTCAATGAAGAGGGAAAGGGAGAGAGGAAGGGAAAGAATTCAGAACTCAAAATTTGAAAAAAATAATGTTAAAATTGTTTTTACATGTAATTGGGAAAAATAAGATATTAAATAAGATAAAAGAAAAGAAAGTCTCTCCTTGGACTTGAATTGCCTAGGAAGTATATGGATCACAGGACCTAAATTGGGTTTATAGCCGTCCATAAAAACAGACTGGCATTTGGTTTAAAAGAATGTTTCCTCAGCAATTTCTAGACTCAACTTCAGAAGGACAGGGTGGTTCCCTTTAGTTAGATTCTTCTCACTATATAATTCAATTTTCCCATATGAATGAAGCATGTTGGGTTCTACTCAGCTACCCAGAAGCAGGCATACAGAAAGTAATAACTGTTAGGTAGATACTGCCACATTCTCAAGGAAGTGAAGTGATGAAAGAGATTTTCATCTAAAATCCTAGTCATATCAAGATGAAAAACAAAATAAAACAGAACTTCATATAGATGTGGAAGGAGCTTTTGAGACCAGCTAATGCAAATAATAGAAAAACAGCAGTTTATATACTTTGTCTCATTTGATTTTTATGATCCTGGAATGTAGGTGCTTTTATCCCCACTTCACAGAGGAGTAAACTGAGACTGGAAGAGGTCAAATGATTTTCCCAGGATCAAATAGTTATTAAGTTTCTGAGGGAGGACTCACACTCATATCTGTCCTGACTCCTGGTATTTATTGCCCCTAGGAACTTGTAAACACCAGGGCTGGGATTCAAACCCATATACTTGTACTTCAAACCTGGATCTCCTTGACTTGACAAATACCTGGTATATTATTGTACATTCTTCCATAGAGAATTCTTATAAGGGTGAGAATATGTGAATCTTCAGCCTCAACTTCATGTTGGTAATGCCAACCAGGTAATGCCAGTAACGAATGATCTGACTCTGGCTGGGAAAGGGAAGTACGTTTAGTTCAGGGCATTGGCACATCCATTTTTATGGTTACAATTCCGATATCCCATTTCCTAAATAAGCATGGGACTTCTCTACTGTATTATTTCTGAAACTCCTAAGCCTTTTAAACACTTAGAATTTTAGATACACCAATGAGTTGATTGCTTTTTTTTTTCCTAATGAGAATAAAACTTATAACATTCAATTCAAGTTCAGGATTCTCAGGTCTGTCAATATCTTGGAAAATATATTCTGTTCCCAGTGTCTGGATCATAAACACTGCTGTGACAAGTCTCCAAATTTTGTTTCCACCTGCAACATGTGAATTTGTGGCAGCATATGAGCTCTGATAAAGGCAATAGTCTTAGAATCATGGAGTGAAAAGGGCAAATCAATAATAGAAAACCAGAATAAGTTCTTTGGACTGTAGACTTAAATAAAGACAGTACCTTAGAAGTCATTTCTTTCTACCTTGTCAGTGGAAAGAGGTGAAACTGAGGCCTAAAGAGACAGACTTCCCCAAGATCACAAAGGCAGAAAATGACTGAAAGCAGGATTCAAACCCAGGTGTAACCTTGATGTGATTTAAGATCTTCCCCACCCATTAATAGGCTTCACCTGGAATCCATTAAGGGAAGCTTGTTTAGGGGAGGCTTGCTTGAAGGAAGGCTTTCACACCTTGTGCTAATTTCGAATTACACAGTGAGTCAGGAGGATTGTGATGCCTTCTGACTCTTAGAAGTGAATATTCACTCTGAGTTGGTATTTTGCTTTGGGGGCTCATTTATGAGAAGGATCTTGTGATTTCCTGGTCAAGATTCTGAGTGGTAGAGGTAGTTAGGTGCCACACTGGCCCTGGAATCAGGAGACCCTGAGTTCAAATCCAGCCTCAGACACTTAACACTTACTAGCCATGTGACCTTGGGAAAGTCATTTAATCCCAATTGCCCTGCCTTCCCCCCTCCAAAAAGCAAAAAAGCCCTCAAAAATAAAATAAAACAAGATTCTGAGTGGCAATAGGTTCAGAGCTCCCTGACAGCTTAGATGTAGACTCCTTGAATCTAAGGATGTATGTAAAGTATATAGTTGATTCAGATGGTCAGAGCACCATCTGTTGGTCTTTATTTCTCTGCTTGTATTTTTTTTTTGCTTTTTGGAGGGCAATTGGGGTTAAGTGACTTGCCCAAGGTCACATGGCTATTTTTTGTGATAAGTATCTGAGGTTGGATCTGAACTCAGGTCCTCCTGACTCCAGGGCCGGTGCTCTATTCACTGTGCCACTTAGCCTCCCCTCTCTGCTTGTATTTTCTCTGAAGTTCAGGGTGCTGACTTTTCCCCTGAACTAGTGATTATAATTTAAAAAGATTGTTGACTGCTTAAACAGCTGTCTTTCCTAGTAAAACAGATCAAAAAACCTGTGCTAGAAGCCATCCTAGGGAAGCCAGTGTGGTTGCTGCTGCCCCATGTCATTTGACCCCAGTTGCAGTAATTCTGTTTCCTCAAGTTTGCTTTTAGCCACCAAGGCAAACAACAAATCCAGGTTTTTTCCAATATCCCTCAGTTTGATTTTGGGGGAAAGGCAAAGGGTTCTACTTCACACACATTAAAAGTAAAATGTTTGGGGGTGATACAAATGAAGACATCCAGGAGATAACTAGTGATTTGCAAGAGAGCTAGAGACTGGATATATAGATTTGTGAAGAGTGAAATGATGAGGACACCACAAGATGGAAAGTGGTGAGAAAAGAGAGGAGAGCCCAAGACAGAGCCCCAGTATACATCCTTGCTGAGGGAGGATGATGTGGATGATGAGACAGGAAAGAAGACTGAGGAGTTGTTATACCTGTAGGAGAATCAGGAGAGAGTAGTTCTGACTAAAGTGAGGTGAGCAGTCCCAGATGCACAGGAAAGGTCAAGAAAGATAAGAATTAAGAAAGGGCCAATAGATTTTGTAATTAAGAGCTCCTTGGCAGCCTTAGAGAGTAGTGGAGGTCAAATGTCATATCACAAGGCCTTGAATGGAATAAAAGTGAAAACTTCTCAGGTAATATTCCAGAAATCTGCATAGAATAAAGTACCAAAGACTTAGTAACCTGGGCTGGGACCCTTTCCTTACTTCCCTGGTCATAAGTTGAAGTTCTTGCTAAGTTTAGCTAAGCATAGGAGGGGAAAGCACAGACTGCAAATCTAACCACAGGCCCAAATGTTCCAGACTTGTTTCCACTGACCTCCATCTGACCTGTATAACTATAAAATTGGAACTCCTATTGCAGAACTCCGGGCAGGTCACCATGTCCTAAAATTTCCATGATTCATAAAATATTGTCTTTCATATCTAAGTTGATACTGATGACACATGTGTTTGTTTTCATGTCCTCTAGATATGTACCTTCTGCTTTTTGATATTACTGATATTTCATCTGCAAACACCAGCAGATTCTTTTGTGGTTAGATTGCGTACCTCAGTTCCTGATTAACAGGAACAGGACAGGACAAAGTGGGGTGAGAAGGGGTGGTCTTTTGGGTATATAACCAAGCTTTGCATTTTGTATTTTACCTCTCCTACCAGACTGCTTCTGGTTGTGATGACATCCCCTTCTTGCAAGATTGTATAATAAATCTTTCCTGTCTTTATTTAGAGATGTCTCTGCTTATTTCATTGGACAAAAGGGGGCATTTATTCCCACAGAGCTTTGGGGGTTCATCCAGGATCTCTACCACCCTCCAACAGCTGGGATCTCTCACTGCAAGTCAGGAACAGGTGCCTGTCAGGGATTTCCCAGTAGTCCTTGACTTGGGGAGAGAAACTCCTGCCGTGGAGGGTGACAGACCCAGGATAGCAGAGAGACAGGAATGAGGATAAGGCTCCAATTGTGCAACTGAAAGAACTCTGGCCCGTGTGGGGGAACAGTCAGGAAACAGAAGCATGTTTCTCCTGGAGGTCTCTATGGGTGACAAAAAGAAGCTAATGGATGGAGAATATTTCACCCTCCAGATCTGGGGTTGCCATCATTATGAGCTGCTCCTGGAATTAAATGAAGCCTTAGAGTTGAAAGAGGCTCACAATGGGAAAGAACCTGAGGGGACCTGTCCCCACCAGAGCCAGTCGAAGTCTAAGAAAGGATATTCTACCCCCTTTCAGGGAAAAAGGCAAAAGGTGAAATTAAGGGAAATGTAAAGTGAGGTATAAAAAGATACCCTCTCTCAATTTTGCAGAGTCTAATATAAAATATAAAATTGATGTTAATAGAATAGGGGAAGATAGATAAAAAGATTTGAAAAGAAAAGAGGGGGGGTCCTACAGACCCTTCTGTCTCTAGATAGTTGCTTGGGACACCCTAAGTGTGAGGAAGCATTTTAAGAAGAGGGATATTAGTTAATAAGTCAAATAAAGATACAAATGTAATGATGGACAATTATCCCATAAATTAAGGTTGGGATTTTAAAGTGATAATACTAAGTTGTATTTGTTTGGATTGGGCATTACAAAGAATAATTGGGTATTAATACAATTGATTGAATTAATTGTTGGGATTATATCAGAGGCATTTTTTGTTGAGAGAAAAGAAAGTTTAGTGTGAGCTTATAAGAAGATAGGGAAATTTAGGAAGTAGATATAAATCTGTTAGAACAATCAGTTATAATCCTGATGGAGGATTTGAATAAGAAGTAAAGATGTTCCTTAACCAATGTGAGATTGGAAGCATTATTAAGGTGATTATTGGAGATTGTTACTTATGATTTGATGGGATTATTAATTGGCTATTTCTTTGAGTCTAACTCCAGGTATAAATATTAAGAAAAGCTACCTGAGCCATTGATCCATGGTGCCAGACCCTGTAAGATACAGGTATGAAGTGCAAAGGAAGGTTGGGGGAATGATTGTTCTGCATGAGCTGAGGTAGGATTCTCCTGACTCAATTTACCCACAAGCACCTGGCAGATCTCAAGCTTGGCTCAATGCAGATTGCAGCTGGGTATACATCTTCCCTGGAACTGACATTCTAAAGTTAGGGAAATATAGTTCCCTTATTATAGTTTTGTCCTTATTCTTGGTGAAAAGTTTCAATAATCAAAAGTTTTGAAAGTATGACAACAAATCTATTAAATACTTGATTCTGGAACATCAAAAGTTACTATAAGATTAAACTATTAGGCTGAGGATTTAGTAGAAGTATCCCTGTATAAGTAAGGGCCCTCTAGTTTGTGGGAATATTAGTTTATTTAGCTTCAGCTTTGTTGTTTTTTTTTTTTTTAAAGCAATCGAGGTTAAGTAACTTGCTCAAGGTTACACGGCCAGTTATTATTCTGGGTGTGGTGCTGAGTATCTGAGCCTAGATTTGATCCAGGTCATCCTGACACTGGAGCCGGTGCTCTTACTCGCTGAGCCACCTGGCCGCCCCTAAGCAATTGGGGTTAAGTAACTTGCTCAAGGTTACATGGCCAGGTGTTTCTGGGTGGGTGCTAAGTGTCTGAGCCCGGGATTCGATCTCCAGGTCTTCTCAACACTGGAGCCGGTGCTCTTACTCGCTGTGCTACCTGGCCGCCCCAGCTTTGTTTTAATTATAGCTAATGTTAATAGTAGGATAATTTGTGAGTTATTGAGCAAATGTTCTAATGGCTAGCCCAATATAAATTCTTTAATGAGAATCTTATTCCTAGTGTAAGAATTAATAATGAATTAGTGTAGCATATAAAAAGAACAGGCGTGATTATGATAATTGATTAAGATTATAATTTTAATTTTGTAATAATGAGTAAGAATCAAGAGTGGTAACTTAACTTGATTCCAAGGAAGGCACAAGAGAAAGGATCTGGGGAAGCAGCTGGGAGAACAACTTGAAAACTCACCCCTTCCAGGTCTTGTTGACCCTTGACACCACTGCCCAGACCCAGGAGTGGGGGTGGACCCACCACACAGGAAAGGGCCTGTGAAGCCCTTGCTGAATGGACAGTTGAACCAGTCAACCCTGGAAGAGTTGAAGGCATGCTTCCAGTGCCACCCCTCTACAGTGTGGCCAAATGGACTCTGAGCCCTTGTCCCTTTGTGTTAGAATTTTGATTAGTTATGAGTGTGCTTGTTCCTTTGTTGTTTTCAATAGTTTTTGCACTTGGCTTTTTTTATTTGTGTTTACTCTGAACCCCTATATAATCATTTTATTTGTAATAATAGTGTAATATCATGGGGATTTCCTTAATTTTGCTTTTGATTTATGTTAATGCCTCTTATCATACCAGTATTATCATCCATGATAGAAAGGAGTAAGTTCAAGCAATTAATGGAAACCATAGCCCAAAGCTCCAATCTAACTAACTGTTGGATTTGTGGTGGGCCTCAAAGACTATCTCATTGGCCACGGGTCCCTGTCTCTTTGAAACCAGAATGGTTCCGAATGGCTCCTTAGTATTAAAGCAATAGCCCATAATCATAGGGGCCTTTGGAAAGATGATGAGGAACACTCTTGGCAGCTGACTGAGGAGAGAGAGGGAGTGTTCTATATTAATCAATATCAAGGGAAGGTAGAATTGGGAAAGTGTCATTGTAAATGGACCTTGACTGGGACCAAGAAAACAGAGACTTATAATTGTACCCAAATCTGGAAAAAGTGGCTTGAGGAGGGAACTAGAGATGTTAATATTCTTCTGTCAGTCCCTAGTATACTGAAGCTTCGAGAAAAAGCAGGATTACGTCAAGGGAAAACAGGCATCCTTAAGGTCCCCAGCATTAAATGGGGGTGGGTTAAAAAGACCAACAAAGAAAGGGAATTTCTGTCAAATTATTGGAGTGTTGACAATTTAGGGAAGGGATTCTGCACAGCAGGTTGTGAATGGAATGCGGAGGTAACCCGTGGGAGTGCCAATATCCACACAAGTGGAGAGGCGGCCCCTTAAGGCCGTATGATGGGTATTATTATCCCACACCACGGGGGAACTATTCTAGGGCCTTCCGCTCCTATTTCCAGAAACTACCAGCCCTAAAGGGGCATTATTGGATTTGTGGCCTTTTATGGCCTATATTTCTCCCTGCTGATAGGAGAGGGATCTGTTACATTGGGTTAGTCCGACCCAAGTTTTTTTTTTCCTTCCAGATGCCAGGGAAAGTCACCTGGGTGTGAGACTCTATGATTATCTAAGCAGACCAAAAAGATCCCTAGACACATCTATTACCAGCACCGGAGATGCAAATGGGTGGGGTGACATGTGACCCCCTGAGAGAAGTATTCAAACTTATGGACCAGCAACTTGGGCTCAAGATGGGAGCTGCAGGTATAGAACTCTGATCTGTATCCTCAATAGGCTAATCAGGCTTCAAGCAGTAATAGAGATTATCACAAATCAAACTGCAAAAGCCTTAAATTTGTTGGCAGACCAAGATACCCAAACCCAAGAGGTGGTCCTTTGACAGAGGTTGGTTTTAGATTATTTGCTCACCAAGGAAGGTGGGATGTGTGGGAAATTGAATTTATCAACCTGTTGTGTAAAAATTGATGATAATGGTGAAGTAGTAAAAGGAATAACACAGAATATAAGGAAGATTGCTCATGTACTTGTCCAGACTTGGTCCAGTCCCTTTAATGCATCCGAGTGGTCTTGGTTTAGTGGCAGTTGGTGGAAACAAGCTCTATGGTTTTTATTGATAGCCCTTAGTGGAATAATACTCTTCCCAGTCTGCTTACCTTGTGTGATACAGATAACAACTAAAATAATTTGGGATTCTCTCCCTAAAATGATAAGGCTAGGAGGCAGTGCAGGCAGATTATTGATCCTCAGAAACCAAGACTGGGAACCTGTGAGCCAGGAAGTTAGAGAAGTTTATCATGTGAGTCTGGAGTGGGACGAAGAGGTTGAAGAATGGTGAGAAGTTTTCAAAGTGTGAAAGAAAAGAGGAGGGGTTGAGCGGAATAAAAGTGAAAACTTCTCAGGTAACATTCCAGAAATCTGAATAGAATTCTAATAAAACACCAAAGACTTAGTAACCTGGGCTGGGACCTTTGCCTTGCTTCCCTGTTCATAAGTTGAAGCTTTTGCTAAGCTTAGCTAAGTGTAGGAGGGGAAAGTACAGACTCTGCAAATCTAACCACAGGCCCAAATATTCCAGAGTTGTTTCTGCTGACCACCATCTGACTTGTATAACTATAAAATTGGAACTCCTATTGCAGAACTCTGGGCAGGTCACCATGTCCTAAAATTTCCATGATTCATAAAATATTGTCTTCTTTCATATCTAAGTTGATATTGATGACACATGTGTTTGTTTTCATGTCCTCTAGATATGTACCTTCTGCTTTTTGATATTACTGATATTTCATCTGCAAACACCAGCAGATTCTTTTGTGGTTAGATTGTGCACCTCAGTTCCTGATAAACAGGAACAGGACAGGACAAAGTGGGGGGAAAAGGGGGTGGTCTTTTGGGTGTATAACCAAGCCTTGCATTTTGTATTTTGCCTCTCCTACTAGACTGCCTCTAGTAGTGAGACTGCCCTTCTTACAGGAAGAAATAATTAAATAAATCCTTCCTCTCTCTACTTGCAGATATCTCTGCTTATTTTATTTTGGGCAAGGGTCATCTTGTCCCACACAGCCTTGAATGTAAATGGAATTTTCTGACAGTTCAGCTATAAGAAGGAGTGATATAGGACCATGACTTGAGGGGTTGGCAAGATTAAGTGAAGGTTTATTAGAATGGTAGTGGAGATCTGGGAATGCTGGCAGACACCAGGATGAGGAGACATTGGAGAAAAATGGATGAAGAGGAAAGAGAATGAGTGGATGATCACACAGGAGACTCTCCAGGGATGAAAGAGAGGATGAGAACAAGGGCACAGGTAGAAAGATTAACTTTGGTGAGAAAAGCCAAGCAAAATTCTGAGTATGACATTGAGAGGAAATGAGGCATAGCATTTGGAAGTAAAAATGATTCATCTCCTTAATGAAAGGAGGTCCTTCACCAAGAGTGTGTTTGGAAAAGGGGTGGTCAGTATAGGAAGCTTAAGGAGAGAAGGGAAGGTTTGAAATTGTAGCTGTAGAGAGTGTGATACAAAGTCAATCAGGGAAGAACTGTGGGACTTCTTCCTGCAGTGTTCAGTGTCATGGAACAGGAGGAGAGAAGGTTGGTGGTGGAGGAAATACAGGCCTGGGGCTTGGAAATACAAATACAGTGAGAAAAGAAGCAAAGTGTTCAGGGGTAGTTGATGGAAATGGAACCGGTTAAACATAGGCTCAAGATTTTGAAAGGAGGAAAGATGTCCCAGAATGGTAGTTTATGGACTGGGAAAGCAGGGAGACTTTCCTTGTTTTCCTTATTGGGGGCTCACAGTGAAAATGAAGTGAAAGGTTCAAGGGGACTGAATGAGACTGAAAGACAGAAAGATAAGAAGTCCCAGTCCACAGAAGGAATTTCAGTGTTTTGTGGTGGTGAGATCAAAGGCATGACCATCACTGTTGTGTACCTGAGGTTGCAGGAAGTTGCAGCTTGTGAGAATTGAAGAGGTGGATGAACTGGGATGCCAAAGTGCTGTCCTTTTAGGGGTTGGGTTCAAGAAAAGGCAGGCACAGAACTCCTTGAGAAGGGGGAGAAATGACCTGGAGCTTAGGAGATGATGGCTTCCGAGATTGAATAGAATAATGGAAGCAGATGGAATAGATATCAAAGGAGGAAAGAGAGGGTCTAGAAGTGGTCATAAGGACTAAGGAGAATGACCACTCCTCCTCTAGGACCAGTATAAGTTTTGGGATAGGAAACAGACAGACTAATTAAGAAGGGGATATGGAGAGGGACAGGGAGGCAGAGAGAGAAGGTGTATATATCCAGTATGTTCTCGTGATGGATGGAGCACATTCTGGGGAGGTAAGGTTTCTGTGATTGCAAGAAGATGGAAAAAGTATGAGAGCAAAAGGTTGGTAGAAATGTTAGCCTGATAACAATAGATTGGACACGCTAATCCATCCTCAATTAATAAGTATTTATCAAAAACCTACTATGTACTAGGTACTATTGTAAGATTCTAGGGTTAGAAACACAAAGAATGAAACAAACCCTTATCTTCAAAGTTCTTATATACTAAGGAGTAGGTCTCTCTCTGTCTTCTTCTTCTTCTTCTTCTTCTTCTTCTTCTTCTTCTTCTTCTTC
>NW_027186352.1:12570946-12592664 GCF_028583685.1 Petaurus breviceps papuanus
TCTTCTTCTTCTTCTTCTTCTTCTTCTTCTTCTTCTTCTTCTTCTTCTTCTTCTTCTTCTTCTTCTTCTTCTTCTTCTTCTTCTCCTCTCTGTCTCTCTGTCTCTGTCTGTCTGTCTCTGTCTCTGTCTGTCTGTCTGTCTCTGTCTCTCTTTCTGTGTGTGTATGTGTGTGCACTCATGCGCGCCCAAGTGCTGAGTGTAAGCAGTGGAGGGACAAGGGTTTCAATAGCCAAAAATCCCCCAGTTTACTTCCAGTCTGGATTAAGCATGAAAAGGTATAAAGAAGAGGTTTTACTTTCCCTAAGTCAGTTGAGTATGATCTGTATTTAAGGGAAAGGACATTGGCAGCCATCTATAAACTATCCTGCAGTGGGGCAGGGCAGGCATCAGGAAGCTGTTGCCATAACCTAGGCAGCAGGTGACAGCAAGCTTGATGAAGAGGGCAGCTGTGAATGGAGGGGAGGAACAGAGAGACAAAGAAGCTATTCAGGTAGAGATGACAACATGTGGCAGCTGCTGGGCTCCATGGAATGAGGCAGGCTCCTGCTGAGATTGCAAATGTGGGATACAAGCAGGACGGTGGCACCTCGGAGGGACAGAGCTTTGGAAGAGAAGCTGGGCTGGGGGAAGGATAATCCCCATAAGAGACCTCAACCCTGGGCATTCCCCAAGGCTCAGTCCCGGGCTCTTTCCTCTTCTCTCTCTACACTCTCTTCACAGTCTCATTGGCTGCCCCGAGTTTAATTCTCTGAGTCCTCTGACATGAACACCTCAGTGATGACACGTCAGACCAGACACTCTAAATACGCTTACAGGAGGTCACATGGACACACCAGCAGAGGATGGAAACTCGTTCCTCTGCTTCCCAAGGCACAAGAAAGTGAGGCATGAAATTAAAAGGAAGGAGGCAATGATGCTTTTAAGTAATTATCTGTTATCTATTCTGTGGCTCAATTTGGAAGGCTACACCTTTCCTCCTCCCTTCTTCCCCTCAGGCTTGGTCAAGGCAAAGTGGAAAGCAGGTTGGCTTTATGTCCTGTTCCCTTAGGCATGTTCCTCATCTGTTCTGACCATCTTTTTACTCTGAGCTCCTGGAACAAAACTCCTAGAACTCTTGGTTTTCACCCACAGGCTAAGTCCCAAATTAGTCTTGGGTAACACCTCAATTAGGCAGCTAAATGGTGAAATGGATAGAGTGCCAAGCCTGAAGTCAAGAAGACTCATCTTCCTGAGTTTATATCAGGCTACAGATATGTACTGGCTGTGTGAACCTGGGCAAGTCACTTATCCATGTTTGCCTCAGTTTCCTCATCTGCAAAATGATCTGGAGAAGGTAATGGCAAGTCACTTCAGTATCTCTGCCAAGGAAGTCCCACATGGGGTCACAAAGAGTCAGACATGACAGAAATGAGTGAACAACAGGCTCTTGATCCCTTTTTCTTCTGGGGTCACATAAGATTTAGGAGTTTTTTTATTTTTTTCAGTGCCCCATGGATTGGGTAAGTTTGGGGGTTTAAGGGTTTTGGATCCAGCTGTTGATTTTATCCAAGGAGCAGAGTGGTTTAGAGTATCAGCTTTGCCCCAGAGATTGGGAAGGTTTAGATTTAGATTTTAATGCCTCCTGGATGAGGGGCCTTCCCCTAAGAGGTCTAGAGGATTTTTGAGTTGTCTTTTTTCCTGGAAGCTTTAGGTTCACCCCAGGGATTTGGGGAAGTTTATGGTTAGATTTGGTTCTCCTCAGGGATTGGGCAGCTATAGGTTTAGATTAAGTTTACCTCAGGGACGGGGGGCAGTTTAGGTTTGGACCCACCCCAGGAATTAAGGAAGTTTACTTATACATCCAATTTTCCTGGGACATTTAAATTTAGGTTTGACTTAGGGAGTAGAGGAATATAGGGTCAGATTTTGTTTACCCTAGGGAGTGGAGTGATCTAAGATTAGTTTTCCCCCCAGGCGTGGAGAAGAATTATAGGTTCCTCTATGGTATTCTGCCTGGGAAAAATTTCTTTTGGCATGTGACCAGGGGAAGAGCCTGCAGATGAATTGACTCCCCTTTAGGAGAATTTTTTTTTGCTTTTTGGAGGGGGGAGGGCAGGGTAATTGGGGTTAAGTGATGTACCCAAGGTTACATGGTTACTAAGTGTTAAGTATCTGAGGCTAGATTTGAACTCAGGTCCTCCTGACTCCAGGGCTTGTGCTCTATTCACTGCTCCACTTAGCCACCCACAAAGGAGAATTTTTATTGGTCTGCAACAGGTGTAGGTAGCATTCCATATATGAGTGGAAAAGGTGAATAAAAGATAAAACTCTCAAATTATGTTAAATAAATATCCAAATGGTTCTGAAAATTGGCCTGAAGATAAAACTTTCAATCATAACTGAAAAATTTTGCACACTTTTTCTGTGCCATCATTTTGTATTCTGTGTTTTTGTCTTTGCACAGTGTGGAAAAATCTTTGTCTTTTGTCCTGTTTGTGTTGTTTATAGATTCTGTTACTTTGATTAATATATTTCATACTTCAAGATGGTGGAGTAGAAGCAGGACCTCTGTGTGCTCTGGTTTCCACCTTCCCCAATCCATGTGAAAAAGGGGACTCTGAACAAACTTTGGAGCTGCAGGACCCACAAAATGACACAGAGAAGCTAATCTCCCAATGAGGACAGTCCGGCAGGCCAGCAGGAATTGGTCAGCACAGCACTCTGGGAGCTGAGCCCAGCCCCACACTGAGGCTTTAGCCCCAGGGCGGGCCTCACCAGCCGCCAACCGGAGGGACTCCAGAGCACCAGTAGCTGTGGCGATCCAGAATTATCAGCACATAGATGCAAACGACAAAGTGAGAGGTCAGTGCAGTCTGCACTTTGGGACCCAGTAAGTGGGAGTTCTTGGCTTTTGCCCATGGGTGAGAAGCCACTGAGACACCCAGCACAGCCAGCCAGCACCACACAGCAGCTTCAGCTCCTGGCCTGCAGAGTGTAGGGGGACCAAGCACCAGTCTGAGGGGTAATCTCTCTTGCTTTAACCTGCTTTGATCTGGATTGCAGTCTAGGGTGGAGGTCCTTGGGTATATGTCCAGCTTGCCAGAGCATGTGGAGACCACAGAGAGGGCACCCATCTAATGCTGGCAGCTGAGAAAACCCCAGCGTTTGGGATGAAAGCTCCCCTGTGTGGTGGCAGAATCCTGCTGTGGCAAAAAGCCCAGGGGTCAAGTGACTGAGGGGCGACATGACCAGGCAAAGGAAACAAAGCGGACAGAAGATTCCAACATTACACTCCTATTTTGGGTACAAAAAGGAGCAAAGCATGGAACAGGAGGAAGACAGGGAAGTCAGAACTCCTACACCAAAAGCTTCAAAGGAAAATATGAGCTGCTTACAGGCCATAGAAGACATTAAGAATCAGATAAGAGAAGTGGAGGAAAAATTTGGAAGAGAAAAGAGAACAATGCAAGAAAATTATGAAATGAGAGTCAACGGCCTGGCTGAGGAAAATAACACCTTAAAAAACTGACTAACTCAAATGGCAAAAGAGGCTCAAAAAGGCAATGAGGAGAAGAATGCCTTAAAAAGCTGAATTTGCCAGATGGAAAAAGAATCTCAAAAGCTCACTGAGGAGCATCATTCCTTCAGAATTAGATTGGAGCAAATGGAAGATAATGACTTTATGAGAAATCATGATGCTGTTAAACAGATCCAAACAAATGAAAGAATAGAAGGCAATGTGAAATATCTCATGGGAAAAACCACTGACCTGGAAAATAGATCCAAGAGAGATAATTTAAAGATTATTGGACTACCTGAAAGCCATGATCAAAGAAAGAACCTAGAAATCATCCTCCAAGAAATTCTCAAGGAAAGCTGTCCTGATGTTTTAGAACCAGAGGGCAAAATAAAAGTTGAAAGAATCCACCAATCACCTCCTGGAAAAGATCCTCCCAGAAAAGAACTCCTAGGAATATTATAGCCAGGTTCCAAAATTCCCAGATCAAGGAGAGAATATTACAAGCAGCCAGGAAGAAACAATTTGAATATTGTGGAAACATAATCAGGATAACCCAGGATCTGGCAGCTTCTACTCTGAGGGATCAAAGAGCTTGGAATATGATATTCCAGAAGGCAAAAGGTCTGGGATTAAAACCAAGAATCACTTACCCAACAAAACTGAGTATCATGTTTCAGGGGAAAATATGGTCATTCAGTGGAATAGAGGATTTTCAAGCATTCTTGATGAAAATACCAGAGCTGAATAGAAAATTTGACATTCAGATACAAGAAGCAAGAGAAGCATGAGAAGGTAAACAGGGAAAAGAAATCATAAGAAACTTATCAAAGTTGAACTATTAACATTCCTACATGGAAAGACAATAATTGTAACTCATGAAACTTTTCTCAGTTTGAGAATATTTGAAGGGAATATATATGTCTACATGGGAGGATATATGGGCGTATGAATATATATGTGAATATGGGCATATATGTATACAGGTATACATAGAGGGCACAGGACCAATTTAATAGTAAGGGATGATATTTAAAAGGTGAAATTAAGAGGGGAGAGTTGAATATAATGAGAGGAGATGGGGAGAGACAGAATTGGGTAAGCTATCTCATATAGAAGAGGCAAGGGAAAATGGTTACAATGGAGGGGAAGAACAGGAAGGCAAAAGGGAACGGGTCAACCTTATTCTCATTAAATTTGGCTCGGGGAGAGAATGAAATACACACTAAATAGGGTATCTCACCCTACAGGAGATTAGGGGGGAAGGGGATGAGAGGGAGGATGATGGAAGGGAGGGCAGGCTGGGGTGGAGGGAAGTTGGAAGCACCCACTTTTGAAAAGAGACGGGATCAAAGTAAAGAATAGAACAAGTGGGAGGTGGGATAGGAGGGAGGGAAATATGGTCAGTCTTTTACAATATATCTACTATGTTAATGTTTTGCATTAGCTACACATGTACAACCTAAACTGAACTGCTTATCTTCCCTGACAAGGGAGGAAAGGAATGAATCTGGAATTCAAAGTTTTAAAATCAAATGTTTAAATATATACATATATACTGTTATTAATACTATTTTACACATAATTGGGAAATAAGTTATACAGCCACTGGGGCATAGAAATACACCATGCCCTACTGGAAAAGTAAAAGGGGGTATGGGAGAAGATATGGGAGAGAGCAGATTGGAAGAGGGGATATCCTGTGGGACTGCCATTTTGGGGCGGTGGGTAGGGGGAAAATGGGGAGAAAATTTGTAACTCAAAATCTGGCATAAATGAATGAACATTTGAAAAATGAAAAAAAAATAAAAGAGCTCAAGAAGCATCTTCTACATAAAAAAAAAGATATTTCATACTTGAAGTAGTTGGTCCAGGTAAACAGGACAAAATCCAGTTTAGTCTTTCAACAGGAGATTATGTTATAAGAAAAGACTTAAAAAACCTAGAGAGCATTTCCCCCCCATTATTTCAGCCTTGGCAACATTGGAATTACAGAAATAAAGTCAGATAATCAAAGTATAGGGGACTGATAAATCTTAGTACATTTTGAATATTACAGAATTTAGAGATTAATCATTTTAACATTAAGGGGGAGCATTCTTGAAACTTTGTGTAATTCCAGAAATTTAGTCTCTTCTGCAATATCTTAGTGAATTTTGGGATACTACTCTGTAGAATTTGTTTTTCTGGAAAAAATAAGAATTGAATTCAATAAAAGTTTCAGGGGTAAATAGAACTTAGATAATATTTTCCCCTGAAGATTGATAGAGCTATTGTTTTAATGTAATGAAGGAAGGCAACTAGTTAAAAAGTAATCCCAGAGTGATGGATAGGGAAAAGGTATACAGTTTGCATTTTGAAATTTATCTCAAACTGGTTAAGCCTTGTTGGGATTTTTGCTTTTTGGAGGGTGGAAGGTAAGGCAATTGGAGTTAAGTGACTTGCCCACGGTCACATAGCTAGTTTTTGTGTTAAGTGTCTGAGGCCGGATTTGAACTTAGATCCTCCAGACTCCAGGGTCAGTGCTCTATTCCCTAAACCTCGATTTTGGTACTCTGTGACTACATGATTGGCTATGAGAAATGAATCATGTTTGGAATCAGAAAGAAGGGAGATTTTCTGCTGTTGTGATTTATTTTTATGTCCCTCCTTTTCCTTTCATAGCAAACTTCTATAATCAGGCAGGTGAGCAGTAGAAGTTTTGCAATCACGAGGTCTGGATGACATGGCACATGCAGAGGCACTGACAAGGCCTGGTCATCATGGCGGCAAGTTGATCCACCAACTGCAAGGGCCACTCCCAGTCCTATCACTGCAGGGCTGGGATCTGATGGAGCTGGGTAAGAAATGAATGCATGCCCCATGGCAGTGGCAACAGCTACTCCTGGGACTACCAACCCACAGCCTGGAAATTTAAAAAGGACCTATGTGAACTTCCAGGGACCAGGATGGCAGAGTGAACCTTGGCTGCTCCAATCTCCCCCTCTGAAAACACAGTAATTATTGCCCCAGAGTAAAGTTTTAAACCGTAAAGGCTTGGGAACCCTAGGGGAAAGACATGATAAGGCCCTGTCTCAAAATGGGCAAAAAACAGACCACAAAGACAAAGACTCTAGAATCCTATTATTGTGAGAGGGAGGAACTAAATTCAGAGGGAGACAGTATTGACTCCACACCAACAGCTGAAGCCTTAACAGGGAATATGAACTGGTATCAAGCACAAAAAGCATTCTTAGATGAGCTCAAAAAGAACTTTGAAAACAAAATTAGAGAGGTAGAAGATAAAATGAATAATTCTTTTAAAATCAAAATTGTGAAATTAGAAAAACATTACAATGAAGAAAACAGCTCCTTAAAAAGAAAGATGTGTGAACTAAAAACAGAATCTGAACGTATGGAAAAGGGGCTTCAAAAACTAACTGAGGAAAATAATTCAATAAAAATTAGAATCAACCAAATTGAAGCTAATGACTCTATGAGGCACCAATAATCAGTCAAACAAAATATCAAGAATGAAAAATTAGAAAAAAAAGTTAAAATATCTCAATGGAAAAATAACTGTCCTGGAAAACAGATCCAGGAGAGATAATCTGAGAATTATTGGTCTAACAGAAAATCATGATGAAAAAATGAGCCTGGACAACATCTTCCAAGAGCTCATCAAGGAAAACTGCCCTAAGATCCTAGAACAAGAGGGTAAAAGAGAAATTGAGAGAATCCACTGGATACCTCCTGAAAGAGAACCCAAATTGAAAAGTCCACATAATGTTGTGGCCAAATTACAGAACTATCAGGTAAAGGAGAAAATACTACAAGCAGCCAGAAAGAAACAATTCAAATATCACAGAACCATTGTGAAGATCGCACAGGATCTGGCAGCTTCTACATCGAAAGATCAGAGGAACTGGAATATGATTTTTCATAAGGCAAAAGAGCTTGGGTTACAACCAAGGATCACCTATCCAGCGAAACTGAGCATAAACTTCCAGGCAAGGAGATGGTCAGTCAATGATATAATGGACTTCCAGACCTTCCTGATGAAAAAGTCAGAGCTCAATGGAAAAATTAACCTCCAATTGTAGGACTCAAGAGAGACATAGAAAGGTAAATAAGAAGCACACATAAACACACACACACACACACAATTTGTTATTTAATAAGAGCAAACTGTTTATATCTCTATATGGGAAGCTGATACCTGTTAATATTGTGAATTCTATACCTATGGTGACATCTAAAAGGGATATAGATAAATAGGGGGTTGGGGTATAAATTACACAAAATGATGATAAAAAAAAACCTTATTGAGGGCTGCAAAGGGACTGCAATGGAAGAAGAGGAAAGAATGAAACAGAAAAGGGTAAATTATGCCACACAAAGAGGCATAAAAACAGTAGAGGGAAAGAAGAGAGGGAGATGAGCATTATTTAAGCTTTTCCCTCATTGGTTCTGGTGCAGGGATGGAATAACATAACCAGTTAAGTATAGGACTATCGAGAAGAGACATAAAACTTATCATAATAGAAGGAAAGAGGGGAGGGAGAGGAGTATTGCATGAGATCTATTCTCATCAATCTTGGTTCGAGGAAGAAATAACATACTACATTAAGTATAAAAATCTATCATACCCTACAGGCAGTAGGAGCGGGGAAGGGCTAAGAAAGGGGGGTGGGGGGTTTAGAAGGGAGGGAAGAAGTAGTAAGGGGGAAGGGTAGGAAAAGGGAGGGCGCTGCTAAGAAGGGAATATTGAGGGAGGCAGCCGGTAAAAAGGAAAACTCTTAAGTAGGGGAAGGGAAAAGGGGGAAAATAAAAGCATAAACAGGGGAGGGAATAGGATGGAGGGAAAGATACATATAGTAATAATAATTATGAATGTGAATGGGATGAACTCTCCCATAAAGTGGAGGTAGATAGCAGAATGGATTAAAACCATAATCCTACAATATGCTGTTTACAAGAAACACATCTGAAACAGGGGAATACACACAGGGTAAAGGTAAAAGGCTGAAGTAAAATATATCATGCCTCAGCTAAAGTAAAAAAAAAATCAAGGGTAGCAATCCTTATCTCAGACAAAGGAAAAGCAAAAATAGATCTAATTAAAATAATTAAGGAAAGAGATTATATCCTGCTAAAAGGCACCATCGAAAACAAAGCAATATCATTACTAAATATTTATGCACCAAGCGATACAGCATTCAGATTCCTAAAGGAAAAGTTAAGGATGTTAGAGGAAGAAATATATATCAAAACTATATTAGTGATGGACTTCAATCTCCCCCTCTCTGAGCTTGATAAATCTAAATAAACAAGATAAAGATAAAAAAGTAAACGAGATAAAGAAAACGAAATAAACATGAAAGAAAATAAGGAGGTAAATAGAATCTTAGAGAAGATAGATATGGTAGACCTCCAGAGAAAAGTGAATGGGGATAAAAAGGAATATATCTTTTTCTCAATGGTACATAGCACATATACAAAAATTGACCATGTACTAGGGCATTAAAACCTCACAATTCATTGCAGAAAGGCAGAAATATTAAATGCATCCTTTTTAGATCGTGATGCAATAAAAATTACATGTAATAAAGGGCCACGGAAGGATAGACTAAAAACTAATTGGAAACTAAATAACTTAATCCTTAAGAATGAGTGGGTCAAACAAGAAATTATAGAATTAATAGTTAACTTCATTCAAGAGAATGACAATAATGAGACAACATACCAAAAACTTGTGAGATACAGCAAAAGCAGTTCTTAGGGGAAGTTTTATATTCCTGAATGCATACATAAATAAAATAGAGAAAATGGAGGCCAATAATTTGGACATGCAACTGAAAAAACTAAAAAAAGAACAAATTGAAAATCCGCAATTAAATACTAAATTAGAAATAATGAAAACCAAAGGAGAGATAAATAAAATTGAATTTAAGAAAACTATTGAATTAATAAATAAAACTAAGAGCTGGTATTATGAAAAAATCAATAAAATTCATAGACTTTTAGTCAATATGATAAAAAGAAAGAAAACCAAATTACAAGTATGAAAAATGAAAAGGGTGAATCTACCTCCAATGAAGAGAAAATTAAAACAATAATTATTTTGCCCAATTGTATGCACATAAATTTGACAATCTTAGTGAAACAGATGAATATTTATAAAAATATAAGTTGCCCAGACTAACTGAAGAGTAAGTAAACTACTTAAATAACCCCATCTCAGAAAAAAAGAAATTGAACAAGCCATGGATGAACTCCCTAGGAAAAAATTTCCAGGGCCAGAAGGCTTTAATTGTGAATTCTACCAAACATTTAAAGAACAATTGACTCCAATACTTTACAAACTATTCGGGAAAATTGGAGAAGGAGTCCTATCAAATTATTCTTATGACACAAATATAATACTGATACCCAAATAGAGAACAGACAAAACAGAGAAAGAAAATTACAGACCAATTTCCCTTTTGAATATAGATACAAAAATTCTAAACAAAATATAAGCAAAAATACTACAGCAACTCATCATGAGAATAATGCACTTTGATCAGGTAGGATTTATTCCAGGAATGCAAGGGTGGTTCAATATCAGGAAAACTATTAGTATAATTGATCACATCAATAACAAAGCTAGCAGAAACCACATGATTATCTCAACAGATCCAGAAAAGACTTTTGACAAAATGCAACACCCATTCCTATTAAAAACACTAGATAGTATAGGAATAAATGGAGTCTTCCTTAAAATAATAAATAGCATATATCTAAAACCATCAGCAAGTACTACATGTAGTGGGGATAAGCTAGAAGTATTTCCAATAAGACCAGGGGTGAACAAGGATGTCCACTATCACTCCTCTTATTCAATTTGGTACTAGAAATGTTAGCATTAGCAATAAGAGAAGAAAAAGAAATTGAAGGAATCAAATTAGGCAAAGAAGATAGTAAGCTATCATTCTTTGCAGATGATATGATGATATACTTGGAGAATCCTAGAGAATCAAGTAAAAAATATTTGAGATAATAATTTGGCAAACTTTCAGGATATAAAATAAACCCACATAAGTCCTCGGCATTCCTATATATCTTTAATGAAATTCAACAGCAAGAGATAGAGAAATCCCATTTAAAGTTACTATAGACATATTTGGGAATCTAACTGCCAAAACAAACCCAGGACTTATATGAACACAATTACAAAACACTTTTCACACAAATAAAGTCAGGTATAACTAATTGGGAAAACATTAATTGCTTGTGGTTGGGTTGAGTGAATATAATAAAAATGACAAATTTGCCTAAATTAAATTGCATATTTAATGTCATACCAATAAATTACTGGCTGAGGAGTACAGTGGATCAATGGAATAGACTGGGAGTAGAGTAGTGGATCAATGGAATAGACTCAGCAGCCATTGATATAGTAATCTACTGTTTGATAAACCCAAAGACCCCAGTTTTGGGGATAAGAATGCACTGTTTGACAAAAACTGCTGGGAAAACTGGAATATAGTATGGCAGAAATTGGGCATAGACTAATATCTAATACTGTACACCAAAATAAAGTAGAAATGGGTGCATGATCTAGGTATAAAGGCTGATACTGTAAGCAGTCTGGGAGAGCAAGGGATAGTCTACTTGTTAGATCTATGAAGATGGGAAGACCATGATGAAACAAGAGTTAGAGAGCATTATAAAATGCAAAATATATCATTTTGATTACATTAAATTGAAAAGCTTCTATACAAATAAAGCCAATGTTACCAAGATTAAGAGGAAAGTGGGAAACTGGGAAAGACTTTTTACTAGTGTCTCATTTCTAAAATATACAAAGAATTGAGTCAAATCTATAAGAATACAAGCCATTTCCCAATTAATAAATGGTCAAAGGATATGAACAGGCAGTTCTCAGAAGATGAAATTAAGGATATCTATAAGCTTATGAAAAAAATATCCTAAATTACTATTGATTAGAGAAATGCAAATCAAAACGACTCTTAGGTACCACATCTCACCGGCCAGATTGGCTAAGATGACAAAACAGGAAAATGATAAATGCTGGAAAGGATGTGGAAAAATTGGAACACTAATGCGTTGTTGGTGGAGTTGTGAACTGATCCAGCCATTCTGGAGAGCAATCTGGAACTATGCCCAAAAGTCTATAAATAATTTCATACCCTTTGACCCAGAAATATCACTCCCAGGGTCATATCCAAAAGAGAACAGAGAAGTGGGAGGAGGACCCGTATGTACAAAAATATTTATAGCAGCTCCTTTTGTTGGTGGCAAAGAATTGGAAATCAAAGGGATACCCATCAATTGGGGAATGGCTGAACAAGTTGTGTTATATGAATGTAATGGAATGCTACTGTGCTATAACAAATGAGGATCAGATGGACTTCATAATAACCTGGAGAGGCTTACATAAACTGATGCTGAGTAACAAGAGCCGAACCAGGAGAAATCCGTACACAACCACAGATACAACGTATGTGTTATGACTAACTTTAATAGACCGGGCTCCTCTCAGCAATGTAAGGTTATAAGACAACTCCAAAAGACTCATGATCGAAACAGACCCACATCCAGAGAAAGAGCTGGGGAGTCTGAACGCAGAGTGAAACAAACCACTTGTTGTGTTTCTTTTCTTGTTTTGTTTCCTCTCTCCCACTGATCATTCCATCATTTATAATCCTTCTTTACAACCTGACTAATTATTAATGTGAAGATATTTGTAGATCCTATATTCAAGTGCATGCCACCATTATGGGAGGGAGGAGAAAATTTGAAACTCAAGGGACTGTGGAACTAAATGTTGTAAACTAAAAGTAAATAAAGTAATCATCAATAGAAAAAAAGTTTTGCAAGCACAATACTAACTCCATTAATTAATAGCTTAATATTTGAACATTTCTAAGTTACTATGACAGAATGTGAATATGAAAAACCTTATAATTTTAATCTATATTTTTTGATCAAATTATACTATAGGGATGTTATCCTCCAAAAGGGAGAATTAGACAAAGCAATAAGAAAAAATGTAACATAAAAGTTTTATAATTAAATGGAATAGTAAATTTTGAAAAAGTAACAGGATTTGTTTTTTTTTCCTCTAAGTACTATGTACAACTGCATATGAATTGGCTTCCCAATATATCTAATATGGAAATTCAGACTGATTATTTTTGTAATAATTTCTCATTTTTTATTCAGGATTTACATATAAAAGTGTATCAAAAATTATAAAGTGAAATGATTTCCCTAATTTAAAGTTATTTTCTGATAATATTAATGATAGAAGAGTTTATTTCATAAGTTAGAACCTCATAAAATTTAAAAGCTTCTTTTATGAAGGAAAGACATTTAGGTAAAGATAAAAATAACAAGTGGTATCTGAAAACTGGAATTCCCTGAAGTTTCAGAATTAGAGAACCAAATTTCAGTGATTGGACTAAATTGTATTGTCTTGCTACTAGTAGAGCCTAGGAACTTCTTTTCCCCCACTTAATAATTTTTTTCCTAAATACATTTAAAGATACTTCTCAGCATTCATTTTTGTAAAATTTTTACTTCCAAATTTTTCTCCCTCACTCCCTTTCCTCTCTCCCACACAAGAAAGCAAGCACTCTGATATAGGTTCTATGTATACAATCATGCTAAACATATTTACCCATTAGCCATGTGAAAAGAGTCAGAACAAAAGGGAAAAACCAAGAGAAAGAAAGAAAAAAAAAACAAAGTGAAAATAGTATTCTTTAATCTGCATTCAGACTCCATAGCTCTTACTCTGGGTGGGGATAGCATTTTCCATCATAACTATTTTGGAATTGTCTTGGATTACTGTATTGCTGAGAAGAACTAAGTCAATCATATTTAACCATCACACAGTGTTGCTGTTGCTGTGTACAATATTCTCCTGGTTTTGATCACTTCACTCACCATTAGTTCACTGTAAGTCTTTACAGGTTTTTCTGAAACCCACTTGCCCATCATTTCACATAGAACAACAATACTCCATTACATTTATATACCACTACTTATTCAGTCATTATCCAATTGATGGGCATCCCCTAAATTTTCCATTTCCTTGCCACCACAAAAAGATCTACTATAAATAGTTTTGTACATGTGTGTCCTCAACAATTTCCTAGAATAAGACAGCAAAGAAGTTTGCCACATCAATTATCTCCTACTTTTACTTGGAGGCCATTATAAGGTTATTCATCAGCCTAATTTCAATATTGTTCTGTCTCAGGGAATGGGGGGCCCAAGAAGAGGGAGAATGATGGAAATATCCAGTCAGTGCAGCAGTCAGAATACACAGAACATTTATTGATTAAGTTTATTATCTAATATGGGCATGGTTCATGTAATCCACAATTACAAAAGCAGCATCAAAGATCACTGATCATGGATCACCATAACAGATATAATAATATGAAAAAATTTTGAAATATTACAAGAATTACCAAAATGTGACAAAGAGATGTGGTGAGAACTTGTTCTGGAAAAATAGCACCCATAGATTTGCTATATTCAGGGTTGCCACGAACCTTCAATTTATAAAAAGCATGATATCTGTGAAGCTGAATAAAATAAAGTATACTTACACTGAATGAATGTAATACCATCTCTGTCACCTGATCTGGAAGGGAACCACAGAGAGATCACCCACACAAACTTGTTAGAATCATGTGGCAAAAGAGGTCCTATTGTTATAGGCATGTAGGTTATAGACAGGTAGTTTCTGCAGGTCATGGAATTAGGAAGTCCCAAGGTCAAATCTTGCCTCAGACACAAGTTGTGTGACCCTTGGCATGTCATTTCCTCTGTTATGATTTTAGTTTGCTCATGTATAAAATGGGAGAATAATAATACTTATATCCTTGGGTAGAGGTAAGGATAAAAATTAGATACTATTTATAAAGTGCATTTCAGGTCCTCATCATCTGACACCTGAATTCTCCCAGTAACCTTCTCAGGGTCTCCCTGCCTCTCATTTCTCCCTTCTCTAATCTATCCTGTGCAATGCTTCTAAGCAGACCTTCTTAATGTGTAGGGCATACTATGTCACTTACCTGCTCAAATAACCCACTTCCCTCCGGGATAACAATGAAAGTCTTCCTTTTGGTTCTTGAAAACTTTTCCTTGAAGCCCCCTACCCTAACTCCATGTGTCAATCTGGCCTTCTTGTCATTCTCTGCACACAATATTCCATTGACTATCTCCATGTTTTTCCAGAGGCTGTTGTCCTCCATTCTTGGAATGCTCTCCCTCTTCAACACATCATTAAGCCCTGACTGAATCAAGGACCGTGTTAACTCCAACTTGGATCTCAATGACTCTGAAGTATCCTCTCCTCAAATGTTACTTTCTAGCTAGTTTGTGCTTTGAGTTTTCTGGGTGTATGCTTTCTCTCCACTAGAGTCCAAGTTCCTCGAGGACAGAGACTGTGTTGGTCTCTGTATGCCCTGTAGTCAACACAATACCTGGCATCATTTTTATTTTTCCCCCACTGAACAGTATTTTATTTTTTCCAATTACATACAAAAGTAGTTTTCAGCATTCACTTTTACAAGATTTTGAATTTGAAATTTTTTTTCTCCATCCCTTCTCTCACCCCTCCCTGAGAGAGTATACTATGTGATATAGGCTACACATGTACAGTCATATTAAACATATTTCCACATTAGTCATGTTGTGAATGGAGAATCCAAACGAAAGGGAAAACCCATAAGAAAGAAAAAACCCTCAAATAAAAAAAACAATAAAAAAGAGAAAACAGTCTGCTTCCATCTGCATTCAGACTTTGTAGTTCTTTCTCTAGATGTGCCTTATCCATCATGAGGCCATTGGCATTTTCTTAGATGATTGCATTACTGAGAAGAGTTAAGGCTGTGTAATGTGACTGTTATTGTGCACAGTGATCTCCTAGTTCTCCTCACTTCACTCAGCATCATTTCGTGTAAGTCTTATCAGGCATTTCTGATATTCACCTCCTCATTATTTCTTATAGTACAATAGTATCCATTATATTCATATACCACAATTTGTTTAACCATTCCCCAGTGGATGGGCATCCCCTCAATTTCCAATTCTTTGCTACTACAAAAAGAGCTGCTATAAATATTTTTGGATATGTGGGCCCATTTCCATTTTTTATAATCTTTTTGGAATATAGACCTAGTGGGTGGATCAAAGGGTATGTACAGTTTGATAGCCCTTTGGGCATAGTTCCAAATTGTTCTCCAGTATGGTTGGATCAGTTTGCAACTCCACCAACAATGCATTAGTGTTCCAATTTTCCCATGTCTTCTCTATCATTTTTATGTTTTGTCATTCCAGCCAATCTGATAGTTGTGAGGTAGTACCTCAAAGCTGTTTCAATTTGCATTTCTCTAATAATTTAGAGAATTTTTTTTTCATATACCTACTGATAGCTTTAACTTCTTCATCTGAAAACTTCCTGTTCATATCTTCTGACCATTTCTCAATTAAGGATTGACTTGCATTCTTATAGATTTGACTCAGTTCTCCATATATTTTAGAAAGGAGGCCTTTATCAGAGACCTGGGCTGTAAAAATTGTTTCCCAACTTTCTGTTTCCCTTCTAATGTTGGTTGCATTGTCTTTATGTAAAACCTGTTTAATTTAATGCAATCACAATTATCCATTTCGAATTTCCCAGTGTTCTCTATCTCTTCTTTGGTCATAAATTCTTCCCTTCTCCATAGATCTAACAGATAAACTATTCTTTGCTCTCCTACTTTGCTTATAGTTTTACCTTTTATGTTTAAATCGTAAACCCATTTTGACCTTATATTGGTATACAGTGTAAGATGTTGGTCTGTGTAATACATACCTTATATTGGTATACAGTTGTAATGGGAATGCAAATTTGGAAGATCTTCCCTGCCCCTAGGCTAAAGTGCACCTGAAGCCTGGGGTGGGAGGCTTGTTTTTCAGTAGATACTTTTTGATTGGCCAGTGGGTCCAAAAGGTTGTTACATTCTCTGAGCCAGGAGAAGGCTATATAAGCCCTGATGTGTAGCTTTGTTTTGGGGGCTCACTTTGAGAAGTGTTCTGTGATTTGATCTGAATTCTGGGAAGCCATTGTCCAGGGCCCCCCCGGCTTTGAAAAACCCAGATGTGGAAACCCAGATGTTGACTGGGTATGGATGTAATGGTTGGACAGTTTGGAAAGCTGTCTACTTGATCTGTTTCTGTCTTGATAATTCTGCCTGTATACTTTGAAGTTCGGGATGCCGACCTTTTCCCCTGAACAAGGTAAACGATATATGTCTGACTGATTAAAGTAAGCTTGTTAACCCATTTTGAGTTGCTTTCCTTTAACAAAGCAGATCCAAGAACCTGTGAGCAGCCACCCTGGGGATGCTTGGGGTGCTTGCTGCTACAACAGTGCAAGATGTTGGTCTGTATAATAAATACCTCATATTGGTATACAGTGCAAGATGTTGGTCTGCACCTAAATGGGGTCTGGGGATCACATTTGTTCAAGGGGGAATGATGGGGAGCTTGTGTTCAACCTCCAACCTAAAATATTGTTTTCTGTGTTGGTGTGCTATCCTTGTTATATTGTTGGAAAATTCTGTTGACGCCAGTTTCCCCTAATCTCCCAT
Organism: Petaurus breviceps papuanus; assembly: GCF_028583685.1. Lineage (NCBI taxonomy): Eukaryota > Metazoa > Chordata > Mammalia > Diprotodontia > Petauridae > Petaurus > Petaurus breviceps. The sequence continues at coordinate 12,588,080 of NW_027186352.1, forward strand.
TAACCCATGTAATGAAATGAATTGTTAATGTATTTTTGCCATGTAAGGGACATGAAAGTTTTTGGGGACAAATGTAATGGTAATGGGATTTAAAGATCTTCCATGCCCCTTGTACTGGGAAGCAAACAGATACTTAGCACCTTGCTTCAAGTTCATGATTATGTCAAGTATTAAGAACTTGTGAATCCCGCAGTGGGATGAACTTGCTGATGTAGCAAGAAACGGCAGAACAGGGAGGAGCTAATGCCATGTATAAGTAAAAGCCCAATCCAGAGAGCCAGAACTTCTTTTTTTTTTCCAAATGCTTCATTCTCTTCTAGTTTACATCATTCATTTTGATTTACAAATTTTCTCCCCATTTCTACCCACCACCCCCAAAAAGCAGTCCCACAGGATATCCCCTCCTCCAATCTGATCTCTCCTGTATCTCTCCCTTTGACTTTTCCAGTAGGGCATGGTGGATCTCTATGCCCCAGTGCCTGTATGTCTTATTTCCCAGTTACATGTAAAATAATATTAATAATAGTATATATGTATGTATATATATATACTTAAACATTTTATTTTAAAACTTTGAATTCCAGATTCATTCCCTTCTTCCCTTGTCACCCACCCTTATTGGGAAGAAAAGCAATTCAATATAGGTTGTACATGTGTAGCTATGCAAAATATATCCATAGTGGATATATTGTAAAAGACTGACTATATTTTCCTCCCTCCTATCCCACTTCCCACTTGTTCTATTCTCTAATTTTATCCTGTCCATTTTCAAAACTGGGTGCTTCCAATTTCCCTCCACCCCAGTCTGCCCTCCCTTCCATTATCCCTCCTCTCATCCCTTTTCCCCCTACTCTCCTGTAGGGTGAGATACCCTATTTAGTGTGTATGTCACTCCCCCCCTAAGCCAAATTCAATGAGAATAAGGTTGACGCATTCCCTTTTGCCTTCCTCTTCTTCCCCTCCATTGTAACCATTTTCCCTTGCCTCTTTGATATGAGATAGTTTACCCCATTCTGTCTCTCCCCATCTCTTCTCATTATATTATCCTCTCACCTGTTAATTTCACCTTTTAAGTATCTTCTCTTCCTATTAAATTGGTCATGTGCCCTCTATCTATGTATACCTGTACATACATATACACACATTCACATATATATATATATTCATATGCCTATATATCCTCCTATATAGACATATATGTGTATGTGTATATATATGTATATATACATATATATATATACACACATTTGTATTTCCTTCAACTATTCTCATATTGAGAAAAGTTTCATTAGTTACAATTATTATTTGTCCATCTAGGAATGTAAGTAGTTCAACTTTGATCAGGTCCTTATGATTTCTTTTCCCTGTTTACCTTCTCATGTTTCTCTTGCTTCTTTTATCTGAATGTCAAATTTTCTATTCAATTCTGGTTTTTTCATCAAGAATGCTTGAAAGTCTTCTATTTCACCTAATGACCATATTTTTCCCTGAAACATGATATTCACTTTTGCTGGGTAGGTGATTCTTGGTTTTAATCCCAGATCCTTTGACCTCTGGAATATCATATCCCAGACCCTTTCATCCCTCAGTGTAGAAGCTGCCAGATCCTGTGTTATCCTGATTGTGTTTCCACAATTTTCAAATTGTTTCTTCCTTGCTGCTTGTAATATGTTCTCCTCGATTTGGGAATTCTGGAACCTGGCTATAATATACCTAGGAGTTTTCTTTTTGGGATCTTTTTCAGGAGTTGATCAATGGATTCTTTCAACCTCTATTTTACCCTCTGGTTCTAAAATTTCAGGGCAATTTTCCTTCAGAATTTCTTGAAGGATGATTTCTAGGTTCTTTTTTTGATCATGGCTTTCATGTAGTCCAATAATTTTTTTAAATTATCTCTTCTGGATCTATTTTCCAGGTCAGTGGTTTTTCCAGTGAGATATTTCACATTGCCTTCTATTTTTTCATTTGTTTGGATCTGTTTAATAGTATCTTGATTTCTTGTAGTCACTAGTTTCCATTTGCTTCAATCTAATTCTGAAGGAATGATTCTCCTCACTGAGCTTTTGAGATTCTTTTTTCCATCTGGCAAATTTGGCTTTTTAAGGCATTCTTCTCCTCTTTGCCTTTTTGAGCCTCTTTTGCCATCTGAGTTAGTCTATTTTCAAGGTGTTATTTTCTTCAGTCAGGTTGTTGACTCCTTTTTCATAATTTTCTTGCATCATTCTCATTTCTCTTCCCAATTTTTCCTCCACTTCTCTTATTTGATTTTCAAAATCCTTTTTAAGCTCCTCTATGACCTGTAACCAGCTCATATTTTTCTTGGAATCTTTTGGTGCAGGAGTTCTGACTTTGCTGTCTTCCTCCTGTTCCATGCTTTGATCCTTTTTGTCCCCAATATAGGAGTCCAATGTCGGATTGCTCTGCTCAATTTGCTGCCTTTGTCTGCTCGTGTTGCCATTCAATTTACTTGATTTAGGGGCTTTTTGCCACAGTAGGCCTCTGCCACCAGACAGGGGAGCTTTATCCAAAATGCTGGGGTTTTCTCAGTTGCCAAAGGTATTAGTTGGGTGCCCTCTCTGAAGCCTCCACATGCTCTGGCAAGCTGATTACACACCCCAGGACCTTCACCCTAGACTGCAATCCAGATCCAAGGAGGTTAAAGCAAGAGCGATTACCCCTCAAACTGGTCGCTTGGTCCCCCTACAATCTGCAGACCAGGAGCTGAAGCTGCCACGTGGCAGCTGCTGAATGGCCATATCACCTCAGTGGCTTCTCCATCTATGGGATAAAGGCTGGACCACATTCCCAAAGTACTGGATCCCAGCATCCGCACTGCACTGACCTCTCACTTTGTCCTTGCCATCTATGGGTTGATAATTCTGGAAACCGCCACAGCTGCCAGTGATCTGAAGTCCCTCTGGCTGGTGGCTGGCCAGACCTGCCCAGGGTCTGAAACCTCGGGCTCTCGCAGGGCTGGGCTTGGCTCCCAGAGTGCTGCGCTGGTGGCTTACTGCTGGCCTGCCAGGCTGTCCTCAGTGGGAGGTTAGCTTTTCTGTGTCATTTTGTGGCTTCTGTTGCCAGAACTTCTTCTGAGAACCAAATTGAGATCTTCTGAGAGCCAGCCAGAACTGCTGAGAACTTCTGAGAGCCAGTCAGAACTGCTGGGAATGAGAACTGCTGTGAGCCAGAACTCCTGGGAGCAAGAAGGTTGGAGGCTGAGAAGCTACCATGAGTGAGGAGAGAAGGATCCTTGCTTGAAGGAGCTTGTTTTGTTTTGAAGGCATCATGAAAATTGTGTTGCTAGTACACCTTCCCTTCCTATTCTTTTCATTAATTTCCTTGATATTGTGGATCCTTTGTTTTTCCAGATGAGTTGTGTTACTATTTTTCTAGCTCTATATAACAATTTTTTGGTCGTTTGATTGGTATGGCACTGAATAATTAAATAAATTTAGGTAGAATTTTCACTTTCATTATATTATCTCAGTCTACGTACAAGCAACTGCTATTTTTCCAGGTATTTTGTAATTGTGTTCATGTACTTCCTGGGTTTGTTTTGGCAGGTAGACTCCCAAGTATCTTATAATGTCTTCAGTTACTTTGAATGAAATTTTTCTTTCTACCTCTTGCTATTGGACTTTGTTAGTAATTTATTAAAATGCTGATGATTTGTGTGGGTTTATTTTGTATCCTGCAACTTTGCTAAATTTGTTTATTATTTCTTCTTTTAAATTAAATTATTTTTAGTTTTCAACATTCATTTCCACAAGATTTTGAGTTCCAAATTTTCTCCCCATCTCTTCCCTTCCTCCTACCCCAAGTTAGCATGCCTTCTGAATATCCCTTCCCCCAGTTTGCCCTCCCTTCTATCACCCCCCCATCCCCTTTCTCCCTTACTTTTGTGTAGGGCAAGATAGGTTTGCATATCCTATTTCCAAGTTTGCATGTAAAAATACTTTTTAACATTTGTTTTTAAAACTTTGAGTTCCAAATTCTGTCCCTTCTTCCCTCCCTACACATCCTCATTGAGAAGGTAAACAATTCAATATAGGTTATACATGTGTAGTTAGGCAAAACACTTCCATAATAGTCACACTGTAAAAGACTAACTATATTTCCCTCCATCATACCCCATCCCCACTTGTGCTATTTTCTTTTTGGCCCTATCCTTTTTCTAAAGTGTTTGCTTCTGACTACTCTCTCCCCTAATCTACCCTCCCTTCTATCATGCCTCCTCCCTCTTATCCCCATGCCCTTATTTTCCTGTAGGGTAAGACACACAGTTGAGTGTGTATGTTATTCCCTCCTTACGCCAAATCCAATGAGAGTAAGGTTCACTCATTCCCTCTCACCTCCCGCCTCTTCCCCTCCATTGTGAAACATTTTTCTTGCCTCTTGTATATGAGATAATTTATCCCATTCTATCTCTCCCTTTCTTCTTCTCCCAACATATTCTTCTCTTACCCCTTAATTTTATGTTTTAGATATAATCCCTTCATATTCAACTCACCCCGTGCCATCTATCTATCTATCTATCTATCTATCTATCTATCTATCTATCTATCTATCTATCTATCTATCTATC
>NW_027186352.1:12592674-12606227 GCF_028583685.1 Petaurus breviceps papuanus
ATCTATCTATCTATCTATCTATCTATCTATCTATCTATCTATCTATCATCTATCTATCTATCTCTATTATCTATCTACCTATACATACATATACACTTATATATACATACACATATACACACAGACATATGTCTATTTATACATATATTTCCTTCAACTACCCCAAATCTGATAGGGTCCCATATGTTACCAATATTATCTTTCCATGTAGAAATGTAAATACTTCAAGTTTAATAATTCCCTTATGATTTCTTTCTTTACACTTCTTTCAGTAGCATAAAAATTTGGGGAACATTTGAGTTCCCCACTACTGTGAACACAGCATTGTTGTTAGGAATCAGAATGTGAACGATGACACAGGTGAGGATCAACATTATTTATTTCTGTCAGGGTATTTAAATGAAGAATCCCTACAAGAGACCCAACATGGAGGACAAAATAAACTCAAGCCCCAAATCTCAGAAAAGGAAAGCGATTTCACCAGCAATATCATCTTTATGGGGTTTCTTTGATCATCTTAATTATTTCATAGTAAATTTTTTGTGGGGCATTAACACCCAAAACAAAATCCAAATGATTGTATGTAGGCAGAATCTTGTGGAAAATCATCTCGGGGATTTGGGGGATTGCATTGGAGACATCTTTTGGGTCAGCCAAAAAATCGCTGAGACCACTCCACAACGCAGTTGGCACTTTCATCGTTGATAGGTTGTAGGCTGGAGGAATCCTCTGTATGGACACAAAAGAGGACAAGAGTCTTCACAGAGAGCCCAATTCAATGTCCTATCACCATTGGAGGGCAGTCAATTCTTTATATGATTTTTAAAAGTGCTTTACATATTTCTACCTTTTTGCTAAATGAGATTATCAGAACCAAAAAGCTATAAGAGATGGTTTGGTTTAACTTTATCATTATTGTTATTTTCTAAAGAAAATATCATTATGATAGGTACCAGAGAAACACATAATTTCTTGGTTAGGAATCATTAATTCAAACAAAATACATAAATGGATTTTAAAAATATATATATGTATATTCATGTAAAAAGTATATATTCATATACAGGAAACACATTTGTGTATATAAGATATTAATAATATATATTCATTCATTTGTATATGAATTTCATCTCTGACTCTGTCTCTATATCTGAAAATCATTCTCCTCCCTCCCCATGCTAAAATCTAAGTAAGGGTAGGATTTGGCCCACACCCCAGAAGAACAAATCATCTTTTTTTTTAGCCTGGTCACTAGATCGATGGCTAGAGGGTTGTTCTAGACTCAGGGGATTTATATCTTGGCCAGGTATTGGGTGGAGTTTTCATGCCATCTCCATGAACAAGATAGATACTTGCACCCTAAAGGATGCTAATAATGAGGTGGTTCTGTTGCTATTTCAATGATCATCAGCGAAGAATATGGAGGGTGGTGCAATTTGAGGAGGCAGAAAGAGGTTGGGTTTGGAAGCCAGAAGACCTGGTTTGCTGTTTACTATTTGTGTTATCTAAGACAAATCACTTATCCTCTCTCTCGGCCTCAGTTTCTACAACTGAAGACGGAAGATATTAGCCTAGATGACCTCTAAGGTTTTCTATATCCCTTAATCTGTAAGCTCAGCTGGAATGTGTCCCATTAGATAGACTAAGAAGACATGAATCAATGAAGTATTTACTCAATGTGTCAGACATTGTAATGTCATTCCTGGGTAGCGTTCCCTAAAATATAAAATCATAGAGCTTTATAGCTAGAAGAAATATTAGAGATCACCATGTGGGATTCTCAACCTGGGGTTTCTGAATGTGTTGTTTTTCCTAATATTTGGACCTCTGTATTTCAATATAATTAATCTCCTTTGTAAATCTAGGTATCTTGACAACCACCTACAATACATGGAAGATATGACTCTAAACAAATTTTAAAGCTATAGAACCCAAAAAGTGACAGAGAGAAACAAATCTTCTGCTGAAGGCAGCCTGGCAGGCCAACAGAAAAGGTCTATCATGCCAAGCTGGGAGCTGAGAGCAGTTCCATGAGCCTCGAAGTTATCGCCCTGGAGTGGTCCAGACCAGCCAAAGCAGACTTCAGGAGGGTGACTCACCAGCATCTGTAGTGTTTCCAGACTTCTTAACCCATAGATGCCAAAGAGAAAGTAAAAGGTCAGGGGGAATTCTGTTGGAACTGGGGGACAGAAAAGTGTGGTCCGGCCCCTACCCCTGGGGTGAGAGGTTGGGGAGATGCAGAGGATGTAGCTGATGCCATGTGGCTGCTTCAGGAGCTCCTGTCCTGCAGATTGTAAAGGGACCAATTGACCATTCAGAGGGTAATCGCGCTTGCTTTGACCTGCTTGGATCTGCATCACGGTCTTGGGAGGTGGTCCTCCCAAGATATGTGAGGAGGAGATATGTGGGCAGTGTGCTAGAGATTGGAGTGTCTCTAGAGAGGGTGCCCTTCTCAAACCTCTGACAACATTTATGAAAACCCAAGCAATTTGGGACAAAGCTCTCCACTCTAGAAGCAGAGTTCTACCATGGCAAAGAGCTCAAAAGCCAAATAATTGATTGGCTGGCAAGATGAGCAAGCAGACGAAGCACAAGCATATCATAGAATCTCTTTTGGGGGGACAAAAAGGATCAAATCATGAAATCATAAGAAGTCAACAAAGGCAAAATTACTGCATCACAAGATTCCAAGAAAAATATGAATTGGTTACAGGCTATGGAGAAGCTCAAAAAGGATTTTGAAAATCAAATAAGAGAAGTGGAGGAGAAATTGGGAAGAGAAATGAGAATGATGCAAGAAAATCAGGAAAAGAAAATCAACAGCCTGCTAAAGGAGACCTCCCCCCAAATACTGAAGAAAATAACACCTTAAAAATAGACTAACTCACCCATATGTATGAAAATATTTATAGCAGCTCTTTTTGTGGTGGTAAAGAATTGGAAGTTAAGGGGATGCCCATAGATTTAGGAATGGCTAAAGAAGTTGTGGTATATGAATGTAATGGAATACTATTGTGCTATAAGAAATGAGGCGCAGATGGACTTCATATTTACCTGGAGAGGCTTATACCAACTGATGCTGAGTGAGAAGAGCAGAACCAAGAGAAATTTGTACACAATTACAGACACAACATATGTGTGACAACCAGCTTTGATAAACTGGACTCTTCTCAGCAATGTAGGGCTATAAGTCAACTCCAAAAGACTCATGATGAGTAGAGATGTCTACATTCAGAGAAAGAACTAGAATGAACAGAGTTTGAATGCAGAGTGAAGCCAACTACCTGCTCACTGTCTTTTTCTCATTTGGTTTTGTCTCCTCTTTCCCATTGCTCATTCCATCTGATACAATCCTTCTTTATAACCTGACTCATGTCTAATGTGAAAGCACTTGCAGATCCTATACTTGATTGATACCACCATGGGTGGGGGGGGGGGAAGGGAGCGAGGGGGAGAAAATTTGAAACTCAAGGAATTGTAGAATTGAATCTTGTAAACTCAAAGTAAACAAATTAATAAAGACCAAAGAATTTTTTAAAATAGACTAACTCAAATAGCCAAAGAGGCTCAAAACGCCAAAGAGGAGAAGAATGCCTTAAAAAGCCGAATTGTCCAAATGGAAAAGGAAGCAGCCAGGAAGAAAACAATTTGAGTATTGTGGAAACACAATCAGGATAACACAAGACCTAGCAGCTTCTACATTAAGGTATTGAAGGGCTTGGAATATGATATTAGAGAGGTCAATGGAGCTAGGATTAAAACTAAGAATCACCTAACCAGCAAAACTGAGTATAATGCTTCTGGGGAAATATGGTCATTCAATGAAATAGAGGACTTTCTTTTTTTTTTTTTAGCAATTGGGATTAAGTAACTTGCTCAGGTTACACAGCCAGTTATTTCTGGGTGTGGTGGTAAGTATGTGAGCTCAGATTTGATCCCAGGTCATCCCGACTCTGGGGCCGGTGCTCTTACTCACTGAGCCACCTGGCCACCCTAAAGACTTTCAAATATAAGAAACAAGATAATCATGAGAAGATAAACAGGAAAAAGAAATCATAAGGAACTTATTAAAGTTGAACTATTTACATTCATACATGGAAAAACAATAATTGTAACTCATGAGACTTTTCTCAGCATGAGGTTAGTTCAAGGGAATATATATGTGTGTGTGTATATATATGTATATAAATACATATGTGAGTGTTTGTATGTGTGTACATGTATACATAGACAGAGGGCACAGGATAAGTTGAAGAGGAAGGGATGATATCTAAAAAATAAAATTAAGAGATGAGAGAGGAATATAAAGAGAGGAGAAAGGGAGAGATAGAATAGGGTAAATTATCTCATATAAAAGAAGCAAGAGAAAACTGTTACAATGGAGGGGAAGAACAGGAGGGTGAAAGGGAATGGATCAAACCTACTCTCATTGAATTTAGCTTAAGGAGTGAATACACATTCAATTGGGTATCTTATCCTACAAGAAAGTAGGGGAGAAGGGGATAAGAGAGGAGATGATAGAAGGAAGGGCAGATTGGGGGACAGGGTAGTTAGAAGCACACACTTTTGAAAAGAAACAGAATCAAAGTAGAAAATAGAATAAGTGGGGGGTGGGATAGGATGGAGGGAAATATAATTAGTCTTTTACAACATATCTACTATGGAAACATTTTGTGTAACTACAACTTATATTGAATTGCTTATCTTCCCAGTGGGGGTGAGTGAGGAGGGAAGAAGGGGGAAAATCTGGAAATCAAAGTTTTCAAAACAAATGTTATTTTTTTAAAATTTTTTACATGCAATAAGATATACAGGCACTGGAGGATAGAAATACATCTTGACTTACTAGAAAGTTAGAGTCGGTTTAGGAGATGATAGAAGAGAGAGCAGATTTGGGAAAGTCTGGCTATTTTGGGGTGGGGGTAGGGGGAAGATGGGGAGAAAAATTTTAACTCATAATCTTGTAGAAATGAATGTTGAAAACCAAAAATAAGCAAAAAAAATCAATCAAATTTTTTTTTACAATCTAGGTATTTCATGTTATGCATGTCTGTCAGTCCCATAAGGATTTATTAAGCATTTACCATGTGTCAGGTACTGCACTAAATGTTGGGATTCAAAGAAAGGCCAAAACCCAGTGCCAGCCCTCAAGGAGCTCACATTCTCATGGGAGAAACAAAACAACTATGTACAAAGACACAAGAGAAATGGATATAATATCTGAGGGAGACCTAGGAAAGCCTTCTTATAGAAGGGGAGATGTCTGAAAAGGAACCCATAAGGTTTCCCAAAATGCTCAAGGAGTTCATGACACAAAGGATGGTTAAAAATCCTTGATCTATACCAACTCTTTTATTCTATAGATGAAGAAACAGAGACAGTGAGATGCCAAGTGACTTGTCCATGGTCACAGAGCTAGTTAGTACCTAGAGTCAGAATTAGAAATCAAGGCTCCTGATTGTCTTCACTAATTGATTCTTTAAAAAGAAAGGGTTACATTTTTAAAAAAGAAAATTACCTGATTGTAGTGGGCTAAGTTCTCTTCGGGATTCCCCCAGTCATAGGCTTGGAGTATTGGTTCAATTTCATGGTAACTCTAAAATTCAAATAAGAAAAAGGGACAAGCACATGAATTGGAAACAATGTGCATCCTTGAGTCCAACAGACTGAAAATCCACTGTGTCCAACTTAGCTTAAAGAAAATGAACATATATTATTATTTCTGCTCAAATGAAAATAGAAGATAGAGGAATATATCTTATAATTTTACTCAAGACTAGAGTCAGAAACGGTGGCATGGTTGGGGGAGATCTTTAAGCTTCTGGTCCTTCCCTGGTGCACTGAGAAAGTCAAGAGTGTGTTACCTGAGAATAGACAGGGTGCCTATAGCTCAAGGCCCCTCAGATGCCTGCTGGCCTTTTGATACTTTCCTGTGGACCCCTTAGAGTTAGGTCATCTCTAGGAAATCAGATCTGCCCTTCTTGGGCATGGAGGGGGCAGGTGAAATGCAAAAATGGAATTTTTCCTGGGAAGCTTCAAACTGGGCAGCCTTTCCTTTGAGATTCCATTCTAGCTCAGGGTATCTGCAGAGGGAACAGATAGCTTCCTGGTAATATGGAGAAGACATGGAGTTCAGGGGTAGGTGGAAAGGGCAATCAATGCCACTCCTGAGTTACTTTGGGAACTGTAGCCCAGTCTATTACTGTTCATGGAATAACTTGTGTCAAGGATCCCTGAGGTGTGCTGGAGATGTGAAGTATCCTCTAGATATAAAAGATAAAAATGCAAGAGAAGCAAGTCAGTTACAATAAGCTTATTTTCATACACAGAAAAGTCTAGCCAAGTAATCTGAAGGTGAAGCTTGTTACAAGGACAAGGGACCAAGCATACAGGGCTTTCCCCGGGACCAACTGCATAAAGCTGAGGTCTCCATTCAGGCACAGAAGACATTTTCAGGGCCCAAGACTTGGTGATTAGGTTGTTTTTCCAAACTTGGTGAAAACTTTTCAAGGAGAGCATGGAAAGAAGGACAAAGACTGATAACTTGGGATTTCTGAAACATTGAAGAAATGGTACCTGGTGGAGATGGAGGATATTCTGGACCGATGTTCCCGCTGGGTTATGTGCCACATATACGTCAATTCGACTCTAGGAGGAAAAAACAAGAACTTATTTTCTGTCCAAAGTTCATTTGGAGGCTCATGACAGCATGAAGGCTCAAAAGTAGAGTTCAATGTTGGGCAGATTCTGGCATGCTGGAAAGGTCTGAAGACCAGTCCTGGCAAGAGGCTGGACTTCTTTCTGAGGACCAGTCTGGCTAAGTCTAGAGAGGCTCACTGTCATTTGCCTGGCCATTTGATCATAAATTCTGCAGCCAAAGCCATCCATGAAAGCAAAAAAAAAATGTCTCCTGGGCAAGAAGAAATGACTCTGAAGGAAAGAAAATAAGTAAAGCACAGAGACAAGACTATGCCTGTTCTGAACACAGCACAAAGTGTCTGAAGGAAATAAGGAGTTTTAGAGGCACTAAGGACTGAGCCCTTAAGGGAACTGAATAATGGGAAGATAATAAAGGCATGGAAAAAAAATTACAAAGAATATTATAAAAAAAGGAAGGCAAGCAAGAAATTATCAATTATGCCCAACACATATCCCTATTCTTACATATATACAAAAATCTCACTTTCTGAGAGCAGTAGAAGGGAAGAGAATGTATCTTTTATAAGTGATATTCAACAGTAGATAATATATTTACGCTAAACAAATTACATTATGTAGAGGAAACAAAATTTCATAGTTTGGGTTTGTTGTATATAAAACAATTTTTCACATAAGAGAAAAAAAGTAGACATCAATCAGGTGTTCTTAAACTATTTTTTGCATCACAGGCCCCTTGAGCAACCTGTGAAGCCAAGGGATCCCTCCTCAGAATCATGTTTTTAATGTATATAATAACTTTGTAGGATTATAAGGAAACCAAAGTTTAGTGGAATATAAAGATGTGATTTTTCCCCATCTAAGTGAATGGACTCCTTGAAGTCTAGCCCCATCCTCCTAAGGGACCTTGCCTTGAAGAATCTCTTGCAACAAGATGTCTCCCCACCCTATATAAAAAGCAAACAAAATTCTTTGAAAGCCATACAGAGAGGGATCATTTTCTTTGAAGATCCTCAGCAAGTTCTGAGCACAGTTCCAATCCAAGACAGATTCTCTGTGCAGGACTGTGAGGTCTCTAGATGTTCCTTCATAGGTAGTGGAGAAGATGAGAAGACTCAGCATTTTATTGGTTTATAGATCTCCAAAAAGAGGAAACCTCTCTACAAATTTAAGCGGGCACCTTCTCAGCAGTTCATAGTCTTAGACAGTTTCCTAGAGACTGATAAACACAAACTTGATCAGCTGATAAATGTCAGCTGAAACAGCACAGTGTAAACCGAAATGGGTCAAGAACCTGTTAAGAAACATAGAGTCGGGGAGGCTAGGTGGCACTGGATCTGAGTTCAAATCCAGCTTCAAAAACGTAACACTTACTAGCCATGTGAACTTGGGTGAGTCACTTGACCACAATTGCCCTGCCTTCCCCTATCCACAAAGAAACATAGAATCAATTGTCCATTTCCAAACGATAGAAGGTAGAATGGGGAGGCAATAAAAGGAAAAGAAGAATCAGGAAGATGGCCCTAAGGACACATTCCATCAGATCCCTGCTCTTGAAGAGAGAGTGTGGAATGCTAGAAAACTCACTGGGTTTGTCATTCTAGACCTGAAGTTAGGATTTCACCTGGCCGACGTTCAAAGGCTGTGTAATTGTGAGTTATTCTTCCTCCAGATGCCTCTTCCCTTTAGCTAAACACCCAGTTTCTGCCTCTCCACCTTGAGAATAAACATTGGGATGGAGGAGAGGCTTTTAGCAGGAACATATCCTGCAAGGAGCCCTTGGGGAGTTTCATTCCAAGGCTTAGGGAAGTAAACATCGGGCAGTTACACAGCGAAAATAGAGCATCAGAACCAGGTGTGGTTTGCTTTGGGTTTGGGTTCCTCCTGCTGCCTCCTTACAGAATGCTTGGGGCCGGGCCAGGGAGGTCGAGGACACAGTCTCTGCTTAGCTTTTCTTCTCTCTCAGGTTCTTTTGCATCCCATGCCAGAAGGATGGAGGCCCGGAAGTGCTAATTTCCACATTGGTTAGTGGGGGTTCTCACTTAGGACCCCAAGGAATGGATTTGGAGAGCTCAGGATTCTCATAAGGGTTAGACCTACAAGGTCTAATGACCCAGCACAATATACTTCAATCCAACCAGACACCAGTGAGTTAACAAAAGGAATGTCAACTTGAGGGTACTGTGCCCGGCTTTTGTTGGGCTCCTCTTTGCTTTGGTGCTGCTGGTTGTAGTTGGTAGGATGGTCACTGCATCCCAGAAGATGGAAGCAAAGACAAGCAGGAGGTGGGAGACATGAAGCCCAAGGGATGGTAAGAGGAAGAAACTCAGCAGTTATGAGGTTTGCAAATAATACCCCAAAGTGACAGCATGATGCTCAACAGAGAGTGGAGATGGCAGGCCAAGCAGAAAAAGAACAAAGGACTGAGGGATGGCATCAGCAGAGGACACTGGAGGACTTACAGCATCAGAGGCATGAGGTATCCCAGCATTATATACATTGCTGGCTACTATTTAGTTTGTGGAGAGATGAGGCATAGACCAGGAGGGCTCATGGCTGAGAAGGAAGTCTTGTGCACCACTCTGGGTTTAACCATTTAGTGGAGAAAAGTTTCTGGAGGTGCCTGTGGCCTTCAGAAGAGCTGATTGGATAGGGTTTTGAAGAGAAAACTGAAATAAGTTAGCATCACTTTGATGTTCAGTGTGACAGGTCACTAAGAGTTGAGAAAAGGAAGAGGGAACCCTCATACCGTGTTTAAGTTTTCTAAATCAAACCCAAATGTAAGGAATAAAATGTTGTCACAGGCAACATCAATTATTTCATTGTCACATCCGTTAGTGGCCAGAACCTCGTTGAAGGCAGTGTCAGGAAGAAAGTCCTTGTCACCCAGTAAAACCTGAGGAAAAACACAAACACGGGAGCCACTGAAATTCAGATAGACCAATACAACAAGCCACAGCATCCCAGCCCCACTACCATATGAAACACCATGCCCACTGCGGCCATTCTTGCTTGCATTGGTAAGATACATAATATTTAGGCCCCTTAGCATTATGGCCCATGAGATCCAAGAATCTGAGTCTCAGAGTTTGGCAGAAACTGAGAGGGGCTAAAAAGCCCATGACAATGTCCCTCCAAAGTGACCTTTCAGTCCTGGACTGAAGTGTTGAAAGATGGGGGACAGCAATAAAGGAATAACCATTAAGGGATGTATCTTCTCTGTGCCAGGTGCTATGCTAAGACCTCTTTATAAATATTATCTCATTTGATCCTCAGAGATCAGTGAGTCCTGAGAGATCAGTGCTATTTATTACTGTCCACAATGTACACATGGGGAAATTGGGGGAGATAAGAAAAAGGTTAAGTGCGCCAAGGTTACATAGGTAATAAGGGTTGAGACAGGGTTGGAACAAAGGTAGCTATTATTATCATCATTAATCCACCATCATCTCCCTCTGACACCATGCTACTCCTCCTATCAAGTCCACTTTTGCCTCCTAATGTCAAGAAAACTAAATCTAACCTTCCTTCCAAATGACAGAATCTCAGATACTCAAAGGCAGCTGTCATTCTCCCATAGTACCCTGATTCTTCTCTTCTCCAAGACAAATAATCTCAGTCCTTTAACTCAAACCCATTTGACATATCTCCAGGCTCTTTTATACTTGGATGTTGTCATTTGGACATCTCATTTCCTATGGGCTACATTCAGTTTGGAGGACAGTTTTGTGGCAGTTTGAAGAGTTCCATGCCTGGAGTCAGGAAGACCTGACTACAAATACATCCTCAAACACCTACTAACTTTTTGACGGTAGGAAAGACCCTTAACCCTGCTTGGCTCAGTTTCCTCATCTGTAAAATGAGCTACAGAAGGAAATAATGAACTGCTCTAATATCTTTGCAAGAATACCCCAAATGACATCACTAAGACAGACATGACTAAACTCCACAACAACAATGAAACTCACTTTGAACTTCTTGGAATTCTCCATCATGCCCCCCAGTAGACTCATCATTGGGAAATTTCATCATCTGGCAAGATCAAGTCAGCCCTGGTATTCCCAACCCATCAGTACACTCTGACCCTCTGGTTATAGGGTAGAGCAACAAACTCTTCGATTTCAGGTGAGGGGACTGGGTAGACATCTCCTCAGACATCTCTTCATTTCACTCCAGGCTGAGCCCATGTTGGACTCCTCTGATTACTCCACCACACCCCAATCATGGTGGAAGGGGGGAGGTACCATTTTCTCACTTTCAGCTTTCTTTCATTTGTTCTCTTCCCCTGTTATTCTGCAAGTTGCCTGAGGATATGGACTGTTTTCCCTTTTCTGTTTACATCCCCAATGTTTATCACAGTGCCTGACACATGGAAGCCCTAATAAAAGTTTACTGACTCTAAGGGAAGGCAGTTTGTATACATATAAATATGCAGAACCATGTTTGCAGAAAGGATAGCATCCAGGACTGAGCTCATGCTTTCATTGCTCTGGCAACTCCCTGGAGAAGGAAACTTTCTACCAATGGAGGTTGGCCCTTTCCTCAAGCTTACAGGACTGGAGTGCTGCCCACTTCTCTGAGTGCATCAGTGACTTGCTCAATATCCCCCAGGCAGTATGTGTTAGAGACAGGACATGAACCCAAGATTTCCTGGTTTCATGGCCAGCTCTCTTCCGCTGTGCCACATTGCCTATAGCTACACATACACAGTATATACAATAAGCATAAAAAATGAATAGAAGGTCATGGAAGGGGGAGGAGGCCCTGGAGGTTGAGGGAACCAGGGAAGGTCTTATGTTAGCAGGAGGGTTTGAAGGAAACACAGAATTGAAGTCAGCTCAGATATTGGGGATGGCTAGAGCTAAACCTGATTAGACTATAATTAGCTGAAGGAAAGAGGGGAAGATGACTCATTATTTAGTTCTTGCCCTCACCTGACACAAAGAGATTGTTCCAGTCCAGTTTTCCCATTTTAAAGAGTAGGAAATCAAAGCCCAGAGAAGAACAACTGATCATTATTTATACAAGTACTGAGTCTCAGAGCCCTTATAAAGGAACGAATCAGATAATTTTAATCCTAAAGTTCCTTCTGATTTTGCGATTTTTTCCATTCTGAGACAGTAGAATGGTCTAGATTCTTATGTAAAAAGGAACACCTTTTCCCCCATTTCTTGTTACTGGACTGCTTGTGGAGCTGTGTTTGGGTTCACTCATTGTGAGAGTCACACGGATATCACCATTGCCTATGCTCTACTTCTCCACTCATCTGCTGTTCACTTCCAGTTTGCAAGGAATATACATACCTTTAGCGATGTTATGGGCAGCTCCAAAAGCAGTACCAGTGGGAGACTTTCTATGTGCTGAATGTAAAAGACTGGAGCTAAGGCAAAAAAAACTTTGACTTCCTCAGCCAGCTTGGGTAAGGTAGAGAATGCTATAAAACCTAAAAGACAACAGGATACTTGTTCAAAGTAGGTTAACTCTTAAGTGCCCCCTCATTCTGACCAAGGACCCTGTAAGACTGTCAACCACGAGTGTTTAGCACCTTGGACAACAACCATAGAAATCACACTGACCCTGCTCCAAGGGAGAATAACTGAGTTCAAGAATCTCCAGGTTGGACCTCAGAGGTCATCTAGCCTCAGCCACCCTGCACCACCATCTGACAAATGAGCAGCAACTTTCTCACTGACCATATGTCCTGTCTCTTTTTCTTCAACTCACTGGATCTTAGTTTGTGCCAGTATAAATAAAGATCTGGTCAATTCAGTCAACTCAGTCTAAAGAACATAAATTAAGATTGTTTTAAAGTAACCTTGGGGTATTTTAAAAGCAAAATATTAAGTGAAAAGAAGTGAGAGGACATCTAGTGGGTGCAGTGGACAGCATGCTGAGCCTGGAGTCCCACAGTTGTTGATATTGAGTTCTTTCAGTTCTGTCTGCCTCCCTGTGACCTTATTTGGAATTTTCTTGGCAAAGGTACTAAACCAGTTTGCCATTTCCATTTCCAATTAATTTTAGAGATGAAGTAACTGACACAGACAGGGTTAAGTGACTTGACCAGGATCATACAAGCTAGTAAGGGTCTGGGACCAGATTTGAACTCAGGTCCTCCTGACTCCAAGGCTGGTGTTCCATCCACTGCACCACTTAACTTCTTAACCCAGGGACAGGTGGCCATGTTGGGAGTTGGGGTTGGACATTTTTGAATTCACTTTCTTCTCATTTGAAATGAAGTCAGTGATACTGTTCTAATGACTCACCCTAGTAAACTATATCTGATCTCAGAGTCACTAGACTGGTAAATCAGAGAAATTCTGTCGATACTACCCATGTAGGTGTGATAGTAATGGCAATTAAAGATTCCCCTGTATTGGCTTGGTTTTCAAACTGATTGTGTTAAAACCCAGAGCTTGTTAATCCCACCTGTGGGATGGACTTGTTGATGTGAAAAGAAAGTCCTGAACTGGGAGGAGCTGGTGACGTAGATTTGGAGAGACAAGAGAGAGGTGGAAGATCTTTTTGGAAGCAGCACCTCGTGGAGAGAGAGAGACTAAGAGAATTGCTGGTGGCCGCTTTGAATTGCCCTGGACTTTTGAGACCTGCCCCCTGAGCTGCCAAGGACTGAGGAGACATGGCTGTTTTGCTGGTACTTTGTCAGTCTGTTTTGATGTTATTTTGCCAGATTTGTCCACTGGTGAAAGACAGTCCTTTTGTTGAAGAAGTCCTGGAACCTGGCTGTTCACTAAGAAGCCCTGAGACTGTCCTGCAGACAGAGAGTGAATACTGTCCACTGGTGAAGGACAGTGCTGTTGTTGCAGGGGTCTGGAGACTGTCCTGCAGACAGAATGAATACTGTCCACTGGTGAAGGACAGTGCTGTTGTTGCAGGGGTCT
>NW_027186352.1:12606237-12609771 GCF_028583685.1 Petaurus breviceps papuanus
AATACTGTCCACTGGTGAAGGACAGTGCTGTTGTTGCAGGGGTCTGGGAGCCTTTCTGTTGGTTCAGAAGCCCTGAGGAAGGATTTTCTTGTTGTATGTTTACAGAAATACTGGGAGAGGGCTTTGCTAATGTGTTCAGGGGTTCTAGGACTGTTCTATAGACAGAGGATAAATTCATGAAGGGATTGGCAATGTATCTTATGGCCTTGCTAAGCCTTGTCTCCCCAGGAACTAAGATTGCTGAGAACTTGCCTCGTGTCAAGATGAAGAAAAGACCTCCATTTGGGTATTAAGTGCTGTGTTTAAACTTGATGTAACTCTGGGATAGATTCAATTGTGATCCAGGGGTGGGGAACTTTTGACCTTATGTTTGGAAACTAATCTCCATTTGAGAAGAGGGGCTTTGTGGTGGATTAATTAAGGTATAGCCTAGGGGTGGAGAAGTATTTAGAACACAGACTTTGTAATTGATTGAATGATTGGAAGGTCCTGGGGTGGGGTAGTCCTTGGAGATTATTTAATCACACTTAGTAAATGCTGTATTTGGAATGATGTCATGTTTTGATCTTCTCTGTTCTTGGTTTGTCACTGAATAAAATGGAGAGCACCTATGCTGGTATTCTGAACCTTGGGAAGTTGCCTTTCCTTGACATTATATTACAGTAGGTCTTCTTGTCATTTTTTGACATCTTTGCCCTGTTCTCTAATGGGGGGAAATAACAGACCTATGTATAAGCAGAGACAAACTACTTATAGCATATGGGAGATCAACATAGAAAGGAGAGTACTGGCAGCTGGAATGGGATGGAACATACTTAGAACTATGCTATAGATCAATCCCTTTGGTCCCTATGTGTAGGATGGCTTGCTGAGGGGACAGAATATGGAAGAGCAGAAACATAAGAAGGTTCAATAATCTAGGCAAGAATTGATAAGAGCTTGAATTAAGGTGTTGGGTGGCCAAGTCCAGAGAAGGGCATTTATGGGAGAAAGGATGTGAAACAAGAGTTGGAAATTGTTGAGATATGTGGATTAAGGGAGAGTCAAGAATTGAAGATGACAGCAAAATTTTTTGACCTTGGGAGTCTCGAAAAATGGTGTCATCCTTGACAGAAATAGGGAGGCTCAGAAGAGGTATTAGTCTGGGGCAAGGGATAAGGGGTTCCATTTTGATCACATTGACTGTGAGAGGCCTATAAGACCCTAGGTAAACAGTCAAATGAACTTAGTAATACTAGACCTGCAGTCAGGAGAAAGACAAAGGCTAGAGAGACATATCTGGGAGAGACATGTCTTAGTCCATGGAAACTGATTAAATCACCCAGTGAGAGGGAATGAGAAAAGTTATCATGGGGAGCTTTGAGGAACATCCACACTGAGGGGCTTTGATGTGGGTGATTATCCGACACAGGAGATGAAGAAGCAGTGGAAAATCTGGGAGAAGAGAAAAAAAGAGGACAGTGGCACAAACCCCCAAAGGAATCAAGGGGAAGGATGAGAAATGGCCATTGAACTGGCCAGTTGGAAAATCAATAAGTAACTGGCAGCTTTGCCTTAAAAAATCAAGCCCGTAAGTTCAATGTAGGTGATGTTTGACTCAATCTACACAAAATCTGAGAATTGCACTGGAATAAAAGCCCAGTGGGAGGCGATCGTTTGTACTGGCCAGCAGGAAGCAAGCACAGCTGCTTAGAGTCATGCAATCTTGGGAGACCTAAAAAAAGGCACTAGGAATAAAATGACCACAGACTTCTCTGCCCTGGGCAGACTAAACCTGGAGGCGTGTCCTCATTTGGAATAGCACAATATGGGAAGCGAATGCATAAGCTGTGGAGGGTGCCCAGGATGGCAAAGGGCCTTGGCAGAATCCCTCATAAATGCCAGCAGGAGGCAGTTACCCTGGGGAAACCTTAGGGGTGCCATGATGGAAGTCTTCAACTAGATGAATGGCTTTCATATAGGAAGGAGATTATTGTTGTTCAGTCATTTGGCAATGATGGGTGACTGTCTGTGACCCCATTAGGGGTTTTCTTGGCTAAGATACTGGAGTCATTTTCCATTTCTTTCTACACTCCATTTTACAGATAAGTAAACTGAGGCAAGGGGGTTAAGTGACTTGTCCAGGATCACACAGCTAGTAAGTGTCTAAGGCCAGATTTAAACTCATGAAGATGAGTCTTCTTGACTCCATGCAGCACACTCTATCCACTGTCCCATGTAGCTGCCCTAGAAAAGGATAAGACTTCTTTTACTTAGCCCCAGGATCCACAAGTGGGAGCCCTGATAATTGCTCACCTGTCTTCCACTTGAAAGTCTACAGTGTAGGGGAACTTGCTACCTCCTGCATCAGTCCATTCCCCCTGCAGAGGTGTCTTGGTTAGGGAGTTTTCCTAACTCACTCAAATCTACTTTTTCTATACTTTCTACCCTTTGTTCCTTCTTCCACTCTTTGGTCTCAAGCTGAATAAATCTTTCCTCTTGCACACCAAACCGTCCCGAAACCTGAAGACTGTCAGAGTGACCTGTCCCTCCTCCTACTGCCTGCACTTTCCACCCTCCTCCATCACCTCTTCTAGCTCACAGCCAGGACCCAGTTACAGGTGTGGTACTCATTCTTGCCACACACAGAGAAAGGCTTGGACTTCAAGGAGAGACAAGGTGGAAGTTCTCAGATCCCAGTCAGTCTTAGCATACCAGTAAGGGTGCCCTGAGAATGGCCCACATAGTATATCTTCTGTCCAGTTTTATTCACAACATAGTCAATTGAGGCTGGAAGGTCATAGAGGGCCAATTCATCAAAACTGTCAAAAGACAAAAAACAACAAGTCAGTTGGACATCAGGGCTATGGCATTAGCATATGATGAACCAAACATCGTTCTTGCCTTATGTGAATAGAGAATGAAATTCTTGTTCTACAATCATCTCTCTGTCGGGTTGTCAAACAGATGTGCCAGACTTATGCTAGAAAAACTCACCAAAGTAGGCAGAACCAGGTTAAAATGTCTCTGGTAAATGTTTACTAAAATAAATTAAAATACAATGGAACATAGATAATGTAAAGTTGTTGTTTTCTAAGTCTATAAATATGCAGCTGCAAGGATCTTTTTCTCTTGGAGTTTGATGCCATTGATTTATACATTCATTTGAAGCAAAGCCAAGGTGACCTGGAAAAACAGACACCACAACAGAATTTCATCAGGATTGAGTGATTTTTTTTCAAGGTCAGACTTGGAAAGCATTATCTTTGAGTGAAACTCAATGAGCTGAGGTGGTGATGGCTGCAGCTGGCAAAGGCTTAGGCTCCCAGGTGAGCCCTCCTCCCCATCACCTCCAATCAGTCACAGCAGCTGCCAGGGACCCTCCACATGCTCCCCACCCCACCCAGGCAGGGCTTTCCCTGCACCACCCACTCCCCTCCACCTTCCTGGCCACACCCACACCCACACAGGAGGGGGAGGACTGGGGAGCTTGGCTTGAATTTTAGCAGCATCTTCAGCCAGGCTTCTCCTCTGGATTCTTTGGGTTTAGGGTAT
>NW_027186352.1:12609781-12612940 GCF_028583685.1 Petaurus breviceps papuanus
AGACAATCTTTCATCCTTGGATATCATTTTACTGAAAGGTCAAAGGAACATGAAAGCCACATTGGAGTTTTCCTACCTGAAAGCCCAGTATTGTTTGGAATTTGTTGACAAAAAGGCATGTTTCAGGGAATAGGTACTCCCCCTGCTGTTTCCCATCCACACATCAAAACCTTCATCGGCTAGAAGGAAGCCCAGACTGTTGTTGGGAAGGTTGGACACCCAGGTGGTACAGGTTACCAACAAACCATGCTGCAAAAACACAACGGGCCGCTGAGCTGAAAGAGAACCATGAGAAACACTCACAATTAAATTTGTGCCACATTTCCATTGAAAATATCTCCTTGGAAAATATGCCAAAGGGCCATAAACCAATGCATACCGTTTGACCACCCGATAATACTACTATGTCTGCATCCCAAAGAGATTTTTTAAAAAAGAAAAGACTGATGTGTAAAAAAATATGTTTAGCAGCTCTTTCTGTGGTGAGAAAACATTGGAAATGGAGGGGATGTCCAGCAAGTTGGGATGGCTGAACAAGTTACTGTGTATGATTGTGATGAAATACTACTGTACTTTAAGAAACAATGAGTAAGACGTTCTCAGAACAACACAGAAAGATATATGAACTGATGCAAAGTGAAAAGAGCAGAAACAGGAGAACATCCTACACATTAACAGTAATATTGTCTGAGGATTTACTATGAATGACTCTTATCTATTCTCAGCAATACAGTGATCCAAGACAAGTTTCTAAGACTTGTGATGAAAGGTGCTGTCCATATACAGAGAAAAAAAACTGATGGAACCTGAATGAAGACAGAAGATGCTTTTTCTTTGCTTTCTTTGTTTTTCTTGGGGGTTTTTGTGGTCCATGTTTTCTTTTACAGGATGACTTATATGGAAATGTCTTTTGCATGAGCCCACATAAATAAGCCATGTCAAATTGCTTGCCTTCTCAAAGGCCGTGGAGGGAAGGGAGGTAGGGAGAGAATTTGGGAAAAAAATTAAAATTCTTTTTACATGTAAATTAGACACAAGATAAACTTAAATAAAAATTGAAAAATATATGCCATTGGACCCGTGGACTTTGGATTCCCAAGGAAGTGTACAGATCACAGGACCTAAGACATGTGTTTATAGCCGGGCATCAGAAGGAAAGCTGACATTTTGTTTAAAAGAATATTTCCTAAATTTTGCATTTCCAGACTCAACTTCAGAAGGATAGGGTGGTTCCCCTCAGTCTGATTGTTATCACCATAAACTCCAATGTTCCCAGAGGAATGAAGCATGTTGGGATGCACTCAACTCACTCAGAAGCAGGCATACAGAAATGAGTAACTGCTCAGGAAAACACTGCCACATTCTCAAGTGAGTGAAGTGACCAAGGAGACTTTTCCTCTAAAATCATAGCCTTACCAAAGGTAAAAAAAACAAATAAAACAGAGCTTTTACATGGAGAGCTGAAGGGGCTTTCAAGACTAGCTTAATATAAGTAACACTAAAAAAGCATTTTGTATCCTTTATCTGATATGATTCTCACAATCCTGCTAGGTAGGTACTATTATTATCCTCATTTCATACGTGAGTAAACTGAGACTGGAAGAGTTAAATGATTTGTCCAGGATCACATAGTTAAAATGTATCTGAGACAGGATCCGAATTCAGATCTATCCTGACTCACAGTCCATATAGCCCCTGTACCACCTAATTAACCCATTTTATAGAGAAGGAAAATAAGGCACAAAGAATAGAAGGGACTGATTGAAGGCCACCCAGCTTGTTAGTGCTGAAGCTGGGACTAGAACTCTGATTCTATGACTTACTGTCCAAGGGCTTTCAATATCTATTGGCTGCAGGACAGCATTCTTTCTGCCTAGAAAGGCTTCCACCTGATCACAGATCACAGCCTTCAGGGGGATGGGAAACTCAAGAAATGCAGGAGAGGCTATCTGGATGAAATGAGTGACTTGGACCAGCTCAGTCACCAGTTTTCTCTCCATGAGTGTCTCCTGAGTGTCCAGTCAGGGATCTGGCTCTGAGTTGGATGTTCTGGGCTATCAAAGAAATATTAGGCATGCTCCCAAAGAACCATGGGCAAGAGCCAAACATCAACAGAAAAGACTTGTCAGTCACTCTTATTAAGAGAAGTCAGGAGTCCCTGGAGAATCAGCAGACCCTACTCTCTGGCTAGCCACCCACCATCCATTGCCTTGAATCTCATTGTCAGGTCATTCTGTGACCAGGATGCCATAGAGACTGGTAAATCTGGTTCTCTCAAAAAAATGAGGTTTCTAACCCTTTTCCATGCTTCAGTTATCTTCAAAATTCTTCTCCTGACCTGGGTTTCCCTGAAGGGAAGCAACTGAGAAAAATTTCTTGATTTGGGAATGGAGACTGTTAGAAGTGGGAGGATCCTGAGGTTATTCAGCATGATTCTCCCATTGAAAAGAGTAGAAAGAGGATCTGAAACCAATGGTTTGCCTAGTATTAATAAACAACAGGCATGAAATCCAACCCCATATCCTTGAAGTCCAAACTTAGGCTTCTTTGACTTGACAAATACCTGATGCATTATTGCCCATTCTTCCATAGGGAATCCTTATTAGGGTGAGGATATATGAATCTTCTGTCTTAACTTCATGTTCTTCAACCGGGTAATGCCAGTAACGAATGATCTGACTCTGGGTGGAAAAAAAGTGCATTTAGTTCAGGGCATTGGCACAGTCATTTTGTGGTTATAATCCTGCTCTCTCATTTCCTAAATAAACTTGTGGCTTCTCTACTTTACAAAAGCTCAAGCTCTTGAACCTTTGAAACACTTGGAATCTGAGATACACCAATGAGTTGAGTGTGATTTTTTCCTATTGAGAATAAAACTTACAACATTCATTTGAACTTCAGGATTCTCAGGTCTGTCAATATCTTGGAAAATACCTTCTGTTCCCAGGACCTGGATCATGAATACTGCAATGACAAGTCTCCACATTTTGTTTCCACCTGCAACATGGGAATTAATGGCACTGTATGAGCTCTCACAAGGCTAATATTCTTAGGAGCATAGATTTAAAAGATCAAATCAATAATAGAAAACCAGAATAAGTTCGTAGCATTGTAGACTTAGATATAGAAGAGACCTTAAAAAACATCTCTTTCGACCTC
>NW_027186352.1:12622940-12623305 GCF_028583685.1 Petaurus breviceps papuanus
ACTGAGACCAGGATTCAAAGTCAGGTCATTGGACCCCTGTTGTGGTAATTCTACCTTCTCAAGTTTGGCTTTCAGAACCCAAAGCAGACAACACACCAACATGTTGTTTTTCCCTAATATCCCTGTGTCCAATATCCATAAGGGCCAGAGGTGGGGAAAGAGAATGAGAATGAGATGCGGGCTTTGAGAATTGAAAAGGTGCTTGAACTTGGACACCTGCATGCTGTGGGGCTGGGGGTTGGGTTCAAGAAAAGTCAGGCACTGAAGTTCTTGAGAAGGGGGAGAAAAGACCTGGGGCTGGAAATGATGGCTTCTAAGAACTGAATAGAGTAATACAAGCACATGGAATAGATCTCCGAGGAGGT
>NW_027186352.1:12623315-12624411 GCF_028583685.1 Petaurus breviceps papuanus
TGATGACAAGCTTAGCTAAGGGGGAGCTGTGAGGTGAGAGAAGGGACAGGGTGACAAAGATGCTGTAAAGGTAGACATTAAAAGATCTGGCAGCTGCTTGACTGTATGGAATAAGGGAAAGTGGGGAGTCGAAACTCCTGCTCAGTTACCAACCTAGGAGACCTGCAGGATGGTGGTGCCTTAGAGAAAGAGAACTTTGGGTGAGAAGCTGGGTTGGGGGAAGCATAATCTCAATAACAGGCCTGAACTCTGAATATCCCCCAAGGGTCGGTCCTGGGCTCTTTCCTCTTCTCTCTACACTCTCTTCACAACCTCGTTGGCTCCCACAGCTTTAATTCTCTGTGCAAGTGATCCCTAGATCCCCATGTTCAGTTGCATCCTCTTTCCTCAATCAATGTTTACTGAATTGAATCGTCTAATCCAAACATCCCATTTTATAGGTGAAAATGTTGGGGACCAGAGAAGTCAAGTGACTAGTGTAGGGATAATGACCTGCTCAGTAGCATTGTCATGGCATGGGATCTCAGCACCATAGCTCGAGAGATATGCCCTCAAAGGCCATGCAGTGCCCTTTTACAGATAAGAAAAATGAGGTTCATGGGAATTAAATGGCTTTCCCAAGATCACAGAGGTAGAGCCAGAGGGGGGATCTGAACCCACATTCCCTGATTACAAAGCTGGACCTCATTCCCCTTCTCCACAATGCTTCCAGTTTTAAACACCCTTGGTCACTACATTCCTTTCATCTTTTTAACCATTTAAACCTAATTTCAGTTCCATTTTTGGACATTTATTTATTTTTTTTCTGGATAGCTCAGTGATGATAGCATGCCTAACAATCTATAGTTTCCACATTAAAAAAATCCATTTAATATTGCCATTTCTCTGTGCTACCCAAAGGAATCCAGTGTCCTGATGGGGCCTCATGGAGCCTTCATGGTGTTTGGGAGCTTACCTTTGTAGAACTCCTGTGCTGGAGAAAGAGCGGGGTTCCAGCTGGAATCTCCTCAGCAGCTCCTTGGAAGCCTCTGGTGACTGTAAAATGGAAGATGCTTGGGCTCGAAGGAGCAGAAGACACCCAAGGGTAGAACTGAGG
>NW_027186352.1:12624421-12632388 GCF_028583685.1 Petaurus breviceps papuanus
TTTTTTTTTCTGGATGTGGACAGCATTTTCCATCACAAATCTTTTGGCATTGTCTTGAATGATTATACTGCTGAGAAGAACTAAGGCAATCATAGTTGAACATACCACAATGTTTCTGTTACTATATACAATATTTTCCTGGTTTTGCTCACTTCACTCAGAATCAATTCATGTAAGGTTTTCCAGATTTTTCTGAAATCCACCTCTCATCATTTCATATAGCACAATAGTATTCTATCACATTCACATAAAAGAACTTGTTCAGCTGTTCTCCAACTGATGGGTATTGCCTCAATTTAAAACTTTTTTTACTACCACAAAACTTCCTTAAAATAAGACAACAATGAAGTTTGCCACATCAGTTATCTCTTGCTTTGACTTAGATGCCATTAGAGGGTTGTTAACTAGCCTAATTTCAGTATTGTTGTGTCTCAGGGAATGGGGAGGCCCAAGAAAAGGGAGAATGATGCAAACAGTCAGTCAATGCAGCAATCAGAAAACACACATTTATTGATGAAGTTCATTGTCTTATATAGTTCTTGCAGCTCCAAATCAATTACAATAGCAACACCAAAGATCACTGAGGACAGTTCACCATAAGAGATATAAAAATGATGATAAAGTTTGAAATAGTGCACCAATTACCAGAATGTGGCACAGAGACCTGATGTGAGCTTGTTCTGTTGGGAAAGTGGCATCCATGGACTTATCCAACTCAGACACGCCACAAACCTTCAATTGGCAAAAAGCACAATATCTGAAAAACTCAATAAAGTGTAGTATGCTTGCATTGGATGAACATAATATCATTTATGTCACCTGGCCTGAAAGTGCACCATGGAGAGATCATGCACATAAACTTGTTAGAATCATGAGGTGAAAGAGTTCTTCTTATTATTATACACATGTAGTTATAGGGAGGTAGTTTCTGCAGTTGCTGGAATTAGGAAATTCTGAGTTCAAATTCTGCCTCAGACTCAAGCCGTGTGACCTTTGGTATGTCACTTACTCTTTGCCCACCTCACTTTTCTTATCTGTAAAAGGGGAAAATAATAATAACACATCTCCTAGGGTAGATGTGAGGATAAAATTAGATAACATTTGTACCAGTTCAAGTACTCATCACATGTCACCTGAATTCTCCTAGTAACCTTCTCAGGGACTCTTTGCCCCCAGTCCCTCCTCTCTAATCCATTCTCGGCACTGTTTTTGAATAGATGTTCCTAATGTACAGGGCTCTCTAGGTCACTTGCCTGATCAAGATTTGCAATCTGATAGAGGCCATACATGTACAATTACATTAAATTCCTTTCCACATTAGTCATATTGTGAAAAAAGAATCAGAACAAAAGGCAAAACCCTTGAGAAAGAAAAAAGGAAAAAATAATGACAAAGAAAATAGTATGCTTCCATCTGCATTCAGACTCCATAGCTCTTTCCCTGGACGTGGATAACATTTTCCATCATGAGGCCCTTGGCATTGTCATAGATCACTGAATTACTGAGAAGAGCTAAGGCTATCAAAGTTGGTCATCACACAATGTTTCTCTTATGTTGTACAATGCTCTGCTTCTGCTCACTTCTCTCAGCATCAGTTATGTAAGTCTGGCCAGGTTTTTCAGAAATGCACCTGCTCATCATTTCTTATAAAACAATATTATTCCATTACATTCATAAACCACAACTTGTTCAGGCTTTCCCCAATTGTTGGGCATCCCTCGGTTTCCAATTCTTTGCCACCACAAAAAGAATTGCTATAAATGTTTTTGTATATGTGGGTTCATTTCCCTTTTTGATGATCTCTTTGGTATACAGACCTAGAAGTGGTATTGCCAGATCAAAGGGTATGCAGAGTTATATAGCACTTTCGGCATTGTTCCAAATTGCTCTCCAGAGTGGTTGAATTAGTTCACAACTCCATCAACAATGCATTAGTGTTTCAATTTTCCCACATTTTCTCTAACATTTATCATTTTCTTTTTTTGTCATATTAGCCCATATGATAGATGTGAGGTTGTTTGAATCTGCATTTATCTTATCAAAAGTAATTTAGAGCATTTTTTCATTTGACTATAGTTTTATTTTCTTCAACTGAAAATTGCCTATTGAAATCCTTTGACCATTTTTTTACTTGGGGAATAACTTGCATTCTTATAAACTTGACTCAGTTCTCTACATATGTTGCAAGGGAGGCCTTTATCAGAGACCCTGGCTATAAAAATCGATTCCCAATTTTCTACTTCCTGTCTAATCTTAGTTGCATTGGCTTTGTTGTGCAAAACCTCTTTAATATGATGTAATAAAAATTTTGCATTTCATTATGTTCTCTATCTCTTCCTCGGTAAAATATTTTCCTTTCTTCATAGATCTGACAGATACATGATTCCTTGCTCTTCTAGTTTCTGGGTTTGTCTTGTCAGGTAGACTCCCAAATATTTAATATTGTCTACAGTCATTTTAAATGGAAGTTATTTTTCTGTCTCTTGCAGCTGGGCTTTGTTAGTAATATATAGAAATACCAATGATTTATATGGTTTTATTTTGTCTCCTGCAACTTTGCTCAAGTTAATTATTTCAAGTAGTATTTTAGTTGATTGTCTAGGATTCTCTACGTATATTTTACCATCTGCAAAGAGACATAGCTTTGTTTCTGCATTCCCTGCTCTAATTCCATTTATTTCTTTTTCTTCTGTTATTTGTTAAGGTAACATTTCTAGTTCCACACTGAATAACAGTGGTGAAGATGGACATCCTTGTTTTACCACTGATTTTACTGGGAATGCTTCTAATGTATCCCCATTACAAATAATGATTGCTGATGGTTTGAGATAGATGCTCCTTATCATTTTAAGGAAAACTTCATTGATTCCTATATTCTCTAGTATTTTTAATAGTAATGTGTGCTGTATTTTGTCAAAAGCTTTTTTCTGCATCTATTGAGATAATCATATGATTTCTGTTAATTTTGTTATTGATACAGTCATTTATGCTGATAGTTTTCCTAATATTGAAACATTCCTGCATTCCTGGTATAAACCCCACCTGGTCATAGTGTATTATGCTCACGATGAGTTGCTATAATCTCTTGGGTAATATTTTATTTAAAAATTTTGCATGTTTATTCATTAGTGACGTTGGTCTATAATTATCTTACTTTGTGTCAGCTCTTTCTGGTTTAGGTATCAGTAGCACATTTGTGTTATAAAAGGAATTTGGTAGGACTCCTTCTTGGCCTATTTTCCAAGTAGTTTATATAGTATTAGAATTCATTGTTCTTTAAATGTTTATTAGAATTCACTTGTAAATTCATCTGGCCCTGATGATTTGTTCTTTTTTGATGTTTATTTTTAGTTTACATTATCCATTTCCACAAGATTTTGAGTTCTAAATTCTCCCCGTGTTTCCCCTACCCACCACCCCAAAACTGTGATCCCACTGTATATCCCTTCCCCCAAACTGCTCTTTCCAATATCCTACCCCATCCCCTCTCCAACTTTCCAGTAGGGCAAGATGGATCTCTATACCCCAATGCCTGTATATCTTATTTCCCAGCTGCATATAAAAAAATAATAATATGGTTTTTTAAACATTTGATTTTCAAAATTTGAATTCCAAATTCTTTCCCTTCCTCCCTCATCACCCACCCTTACTGGTAAGATAAGCAATTTAATATAGGTTATACATGTGTAGCTACTCAAAACATTTCCATAGTGGATATATTATGAAAGACTGACTATATTTCCCTCCATCCTATCCCGACCCCGACTTGTTCTATTCTCTTTGACCCTGTCCCTTTTCAAAAGTGGGTGCTTTCAACTTCCCTCCCCCCACAACATACCCTCCCTTCCATCATCTCCCCTCTCATCCCCTTCCTCCCCTACTCTCCTGTAGGGTAAGATACCCTATTTAGTGTATATGTCATACCCTCCCTAAGCCAAAGCCAATGAGAATAGGTTGACTCATTCCCTTTTGCCTTCCTGTTCTTTCCCTCCATTGTAACAGTTTTCCCTTACCTCTTCTAAATAAGATAATTTACCCGATCCTG
This sequence comes from Petaurus breviceps papuanus, assembly GCF_028583685.1. Taxonomy (NCBI): domain Eukaryota; kingdom Metazoa; phylum Chordata; class Mammalia; order Diprotodontia; family Petauridae; genus Petaurus; species Petaurus breviceps. Next base: position 12,628,467 of record NW_027186352.1, read on the forward strand.
TCTCTCCCCATCTCCTCTAATTATATAACCTCTCTCACCCCTCAATTTCACCTTTTAAGTATTATCCCTTCCTATTCAATTGGTCCTGTGCACTCCATCTATGTATACCTGTACACATATATAAACACACTCACATATGTATTTATATTGCCATATACCCTCCTATGTAGACATATATGTTTTTATACATATATATACACACATATATATTCCCTTCAACTATTCTTATACTGAGAAAAGTTTCATAAGTTACAATTATTGTTTTTCCAAGTAGGAATGTAAATAATGTAAACAGTTCAACTTTGATAAGGTCCTGATGATTTCTTTTTACCGTCTCATGCTTTTCTTACTTCTTGTATCTGAATGTCAAATTTTCTATTCAACTCTGTTTTTTTTTTTCATCAAAAATGTTTGACAGTCCTCTATTCCATTAAATGACCATATTTTCCCCTGAAACATGATGCTCAGTTTTGCTGGGTAGGTGATTCTTGGTTTTAATCCCAGCTCCTTTACCCTCCAGAATATCATATTCCAAGCCCATTGATCCCTCAATGTAGAAGCTGCCAGATCCTGTGGTATCCTGATTGTTTCCACAATATTAAAATTTTTTCTTCCTGGCTGCTTCTAATATGCTCTCCTTGATCTGGAAACTCCAGAACCTGGCTATAATATTCCTAGGAGTTTTCTTTTTCATATCTTTTTCAGGAGTTGATCGGTGGTTTCTTTCAACCTCTATTTTGTCCTCTGGTTATAAAACATCAGGGCAATTTTCCTTAAGAATTTCTTGAAGGATGATTTCTAGGTTCCTTTTTTGATCATGGCTTTCAGGTAGTCCAATAATTTTTAAATTATCTCACCTGGATATATTTTACAGGTCAGTGGTTTTTCCAGAGAGATATTTCACATTGCCTTCTATTTTTCTCATTTGTTTGATTCCATTTAATAGCATCTTGATTTCTCATAAAGTCACCCATTTCCATTTGCTGCAATCTAATTCTGAAGGAATTATTCTATTCAGTGAGCTTTTGAGATTCTTTTTCCATCTGGCAAATTCGGCTTTTTAAGGCATTTTCCTCCTCATTGGCGTTTTGAGCCTCTTTTGCCATTTGAGTTAGTCTATTTTCCTGATTTTCTTGTATCGTTCTTTTTTCTCTTCCCATTTTTTCCCTCCACTTCTATTATTTGGTTTTCACAATCGTTCTTAAGATCCTCTATGGCCTGTAACCAATTCATATTTTTCTTGGAAGCCTTTGGTGCAGGAGTTCTGACTCCTCTACTGGCTGTGGCAGGCTGGTAATGCACCCCAGGAACTCCACTGTAGATAGCAATCCAGATCCAAGCAGGTTAAAACAAGAGTGATTACCCCTCAGACTGGTTGCTTGGCCCCCCTAAAATCTGCAGGCCAGGAGTTCTGAAGTAGTCACACAGCGGTGGGCACTGTGACTCAGCCACTTCTCCCTCCAGGGCAGAGGCCCAGTTGCACTCCTGGACTTCCTGGACCCACAAAGTCCACACTAAACTCTCACTTTGTCTTTGGCATTTATGGGTTGATAATTCTGGAAACTGCCACAGCTGCTGATGATCCACTCTCCTGAAGTCCCTCAAGCTATGCTAAGGCAGGTGGGGGATCCTGCTATTGGTGTTTGCCTGCTCTGCCACCCTGGGGCTCAGGATCTCCAACTGCTTTGCTAGGATGCTTCTTGTCCTGGAAAGCTCTCCCATTTTACCCAAGTGAGACTGACCTTTCTTGCTGCTCCTCCAAGTATCCAAGGCTAAAAGACTGCTCTACCCTGTCTTTCCGCTGGCTCTGTTGCTCCAGGATTTCTTCTGAGGCACTATTTTATAGTTTTTCCAAGGTGAATATGGGAGAGTGACAGCGATTCACTGCTTATTCCACCACCTTGGCTCCTGTCCATAGTAGTTACTTGCAATATGGATTGATTGAATCAATGTGAAAGTAATTTACCCATTGCTACATGGCAAAACTGAGACCTCGAATGAGATCTGATTCCACATCCTCTACTTTCCCCACTATCCTTGGTGGATAGTGGAAAATATCCTGCCCTTTCCTGGCAACTCTCCTCCCCCAATCTCCCAATGGCTCCCAAGAACACAACGTTTTCCTTGAGGTTTTCTTTTTTTAATTTTATTTATTTTATTCTGAACTTAAGAAATAAGGGAAGAATTTCTATGATATAGTAGAATAGGAAAAAATGATTGCTTATGAAATTGCAACTCTATTATGCAAAACTCACTATTCCTTTAAATATATAATAAAGTTATATAACTTTCTTTTTTCCTTTTTCCTTTCATTTCCCCTGCCCCCCAGATGGCTGCCATTAGACACAATTTAAATATCTACATATCTATGCATATGTGTGAGTATGTGTGTGTGTATAAAAACATGCTCTGCATACTTCCATTTAACATTCTCTCTCTGCATGCAGAGAGCATTTTCCTTCATAGGTTTTTCATAGTTAATGACCCAAAGATTCACACTTTAACTGACCTAAGATAAAAAGTCACCTTCAAAAGTCAAGTTCACCTCGTGCTCCCAAGCAGAGAGGTCAAGTTTAATTTGGTTTAAGTCAATTTGAACAAATATGAATCCCTTCTGGCTCTGTGACCAGGGACAAATTACATAACTACTCAGTGCCCCAGGGGCTGCTGTGCTTGGACAGCTCTGCCAGTCAATGAATGTCTTCAGGGAGAGTAAATATTCCATTCTGGTCTTTGAAAAAGGTCCCTCTAGCAAGAAGAAAAGGGTCTGTTTGCCACTTAGTCAACCTCCCCTTACACATAGGAAACAGGCCCACTCATGGGTACTAGCATAATAAGGATACTTTCACATTCAAGTTGATCAGCTGTGTCTCAGACTAATTGAAAATAGCAACTCTTTTTCTTCTTCTTTCTTTTAATTTTAGGCAGAGTAACCAGCCCCAAACCATCAACATTCAAAGGTACAAGTGACAATTTTAAAGCCATTAATTCCATTATCTGCAGCTTGGAAAAAATATCTATTAGTTTTCATGTTACACTTGGATATTTCCATAATCTCATCAGGAAAGATCCTTTCTCTAAAAGTAGAAAGTAATGAAAATATAGCCACCCTTTTCCTCTACCCTATCCCTCGCTCCCCCATTCAATGTGTCCTCTCTGAAATCCTCTACAAGGTTATACCCAATGAACTAGAAGTCATCTGACCATTGCCAAATGCAAAAGAGATTTAAAGGGACTTCTGGGGGTGGGGAATTGTTATTGTTCAGTTTTTTTTTCAGTCCAGTTCAACTCTGTTACCCCATTTACAATTTTCTTGCCAAAGATACTGGACCAGCCATATCATTTCCTTCTCCAGCTCATTTTATTTTATTGCTTTTTGGAGGGCAATTGGGTTAAGTGACTTGCCCAGGGTCACAAGGGTCGTTTTTGTATTAAGTGTATGAGGCCAGATTTGAACTCATGTCCTCCTGACTCCAGGGCTGGTACTCTATTCACTGCACCACCTAGCCACCCTCCAGCTCATTTTAAAGATGAAGAAACTGAGAGAAATAGAGTTAAATGACTTGCCTAGGATCACAGAACAGGGAAGTGTGTGGCTGAATCTGAACTCATACAGATGAATTTTTCTAATTCCAAGGCTAGTGCCTATCCACTGTGTCACCCACCTGCAGGGAAGGGAGGGGGCACTTCCATCAGCTGTTGAGTCTGTTAGAACCTCAACTCTTGGTGCATCACATGTCTCTTTTTCCTTGGTTTTAGTATTCTGGCAAAGCTGAATGCAATAGACAATAAACATTGATTAAACATCTACTATGCCGTGTATTACGCTAAATATTGGAGATACAAATACTAAATAAAAGGAAAAGAGAAAGAAAGAAAGGGAGAGAAAAAGGAAGGAAGGAAAGAAGAAAAGAAGGAAGGA
>NW_027186352.1:12632398-12644767 GCF_028583685.1 Petaurus breviceps papuanus
CCTTCAATGAAGGGTTAAAGTCACAGCCCCACCCTCCAATCAGAACCCAAAAAATAACTTCCTGGTTTCACTCTAGAGAAATTCTTTTTTTTTTTTTTTTAAAGCAATAGGGGTTAAGTAACTTGCTCAAGGTTACACAGCCAGTTATTTCTGGGTGTGGTGCTGAGTATCTGAGGCCGGATTTGATCCAGGTCATCCCGACACTGGAGCAGGTGCTCTTACTCACTGAGCCACCTGGCCGCCCCTAAGCAATTGGGGTTAAGTAACTTGCTCAAGGTTACACGGCCAGGTGTTTCTGGGTGGGTGCTAAGTGTCTGAGCCCGGGATTCGATCTCCAGGTGTTCTTAACACTGGAGCCGGTGCTCTTACTCGCTGTGCTACCTGGCCGCCCCAGAAATTCTTAATAGGGATCATCAAAACATAGACTAACTTTGTTTTAGAGACAGAGATGGAAAGGGCCTTAGAAACCAGTTATTCCAACCCCCTTATTTTGCAGATGAGGACGAGAGGTGACTTGCCCAGGGTCACTCAGAACTGACCTCATTTCTGAGACCAGAGCCAGAGAAGGGCAGTGTGGGACAAAGCAAAGGGGCCTTGAGGTAGGGTCAGAGGATGGGATTTCAACCACTGTATGGCCTTCGTAGGTCCTGTAACCTCTCTAGGCTTCAGTTTCTACATATAATGAAAGGGTTGAAATCAGGGACTTACAAGGTCCCTTCCAGCTATAAATCTATGTATTCCTATGATCCCTCCAGTTATCAGGTGGCCTCAATGTGGGTAAAGAGGGAGGGAGGGAACAAACATATATGGCACAATGATGTTCCAAGAACAGGGACCAACAGAGGAAATAATTTACTCAACAATATGCAAATTGATCAGTAACTCCACAGAGAAGGGAGGCAAGGCCAAGGGCCCAAGCAAGCATCCCAGCCCATTACAAACTATTTCACCTGCTGCTGAGTACCCTGGCTTCTTAGCTGCATCTCATGATGCAATGCCTATTCACCTGGTAGTTCTGCCAGAAAGAGATCAGTTTGGACGGAGACTTTGATCCTGCTGTAGTTATTAATAATAATAGCTGTAATAATAATAATTATTATTATTAATAATAGCTATAATAATAATTATTATTAATAATAGCTATAATAATAATAATGTATCTGTTTAGGGCAGCTAGATGGTACAATAGATAGAGTGCTCAGCCTGGAGTCAGGAAAACTTCTTCTTGAGTTCAAATCTGGTCTCAGATACTAGCTGTGTGACCTTGGGCAAGTCACTTAACTGTTTGCCTCAGTTTCCTCATCTGTAAAATGAGCTGGAGAAGGAAATGGCAAGCCAGCCCAGCATCTTTGCCCAGAAAACCCCAAATGGGGTCATGGAGTCTGGGACCAGATTGAAAACAACTGAACAGCAACCAAAACATGCCTGACACTGTGTTGAATGTTGTGTAAGAGAAACAGGATTAGGGTTAGATCTCTAATTCTCTGACACTAACCAGAACTTCAACATCCTGAGAAACAGGTGCTATTAGTATGATCCCTATTTTACAGATGAGAACACTGAGCCTCAGAGGTCAAGGCATACAGATGAAAACAGTAGGATTTATACGGCACTTCAAAGATGTAGATAAGAGATTTAGAGCACATTTACATTCTTAGCACCCACATCACATTTTGTTTGTGAGGTGGATTTTAGTGTACGTAAGGCAGATTTTTATGTATGTATTTATTATACATTATATTTCTTATATGGATATTAATAGTATATATTTATTATTTATTATACTTTTAAACCCAAGATCACAGATATTAGTGCTGAGGCTCTAGAGTTCAATTGATCTACTAGTTCCCAGGTTCATGGTTTGTAAACATCTCCATGTTTTCACATCATATTTAGTCTTGCAATAATGTAAACATTTGAGGAAAGCTGATAAACATCCACTTTGAGTGAACTATGCTAAATCACCATGACATCGCTAAAGTTCAAGTGACTCATGAGGCTATTGCTGGCAAATTGCCTTTGTGTGCTTCTCTATAAATGAAGTAAGCGCTGGTCTTTCAGTGGGGGATAGGACTGCACATAGTGAATGTTCCTTGACTGGCCCCCAGCAAGCTTGGGGCAAGGAGAGGTACACCAGCTGCAATGCTGTGCTCACCTGCACCAGCCCCAACCCAGACTTGACGATGCTGTAGGAGTTCTGCTCCTCTTCCTGCTCTCACCCCCCTTGCTAGAAGAATGATTAGGAGATGGTTGTGGGAGTTGTGCTCCCATTATCAGGAGCCCCATTGAGAAAAATAGAATAAAGCAATTAATTAACCTCTTATTATGTCTCAGATGTTTCCTTCTAGATGCCCAGATCAAGAGTAAACCTGCTAGAAAAACTTCTGCTCCCACTCCAGGGACTCCTGTGTCACGATTTTATAAAGTATTTTAAAGTGCCACCCCCCCCCCCATTTCATCCTCATAGCAACCCAGGGAAGTAGCTGCTACCATCCCTCCCTTTTTTTTTGGAAAAAGCACACTTTATTTTATTTTCATTAAAATTCACCATGATCTTTTCAGCCAATAAATGTTGGCAATGCAATCACAATATTGTATTAATGTGTGTATGTTAGTGTCAATGTTTCTTTATATTATCTACTCAAAATGTAAAGGAACTACCATGTAACTAATATTCCTTCATCAAGCTGAATGTTAGTTCAGGATCTTTCAGCAAGCAAAGCACAAATCAAACCCCACCAAACTGTCACACATTAAGAAACAGAAATGAATTTACCAAACAAGTCATTCCTTTTATAATGCTATACTATCAAAATACACACAATGGTCTGTACTTTTTTATGTTCGTTTTGTTTTGATTTTTGGTATGAACAAGGTGGGTATTTCACACTATTATGGGTGATTTAAAATTTTTTTTTTCCTAGTGTGAATTCATGTACTGAAATATCAATGCTTGGTGGCTTCATCTAATTTATGATTTTTTTGGGTCTCCCACATTTCCCTTTCTCCCCACCTTCCATTTTAAAATATTGTTGTCCTTGTAATTCAAGCAGACCATGTAGATCCATGCAGGTTACATCTCCTTACTTGGTACTGGTCCCCATTCTGGAGGGAGAACGGATTCCAACCTTTGCCAGCATGCTGGAGGCTAGAGAATATGAGTAGCCTGGGCATGGAGGAGTCCAAGAGCAAACAGCCCAAAAGCATTACTGTCAAAGCTGTGTCCATGGTGATCCCCTTCTACCCAGATGTGGCCGGGTGCGATTTTCACATACTGATTTCTGTAATCCATTGCTCTTTCACTTTGTCCTTAGGGTGCTGTGCTGGATTCCTGACAGCCTGCTGGGCTGTCCTCAGCGGGGGGGGGCTAGCTTCTCTGTGTCATTTTGTGGGTTCTGCAGCTCGAAAGTTTGTTTAGAGTCCCCTTTTTACATGGATTGGGGAAGGTGGAAGCTGGAGCCGAGGGAAAGTAGTGCTTCTGCTCCGCCATCTTGGCTCTGTCCCTCCCATCCCTCCCATTTTTAAGATAAGGGAACAGATGTTGACAGCAGTTAAATGGCTTCACCAGAAGCACACAGGTGCTGTCTGAGCAGGATTAGAAATGAGGCCTTCTGACTCCAAGTTCAGCACCTGACCCATTGGACACCCAGTGAGGCAGCTCCTGAATCAGAGAGCAGACACCCTCCTCTGGCCCAGGAAATCAGCGAGGTCCTGTCAGTGATCAGCAGCCACCCCTCAATCCAGGATGCTCAGTGGAAGTCTTCCGCTGGCTGGCCCCAGGTGGGGCAGAGCTGGCTTAGTCTCCCTGTCCTCCTCCCCTATTTAAACAGCTACAACGTATGGAGAGTTAAGCAGGGCATTGCCAAGAATTGGATGGGGATTGGCCAAGCCCCAGACACAGCTACAAAGTATTGTCAAAGCCCCATTAGGAGAAACTAAGAAAACACTTTGAAATGATCTCAGCCTAAAGCCTAATTCCTTTCCTTTAGGGAAAGTGAATGAGCCACTAAGAAGAGAAGGTCCAAGCAAATGGATTGAAGGCAGGAACCAGCCATGGGAGGGCAATGGCTGAGCCTTGACCTGCCTCTCCTTTCCCCGTGCCCAGCAAAGCTCAGACAGTTTTACTGAGGGAGGAGACCCCGAACTCCAGCGCCGGCCCATGAAAAAAGCAGCAATAACCCTGCTCTGGCACCCGCTACAATATAGCATTTTACAGCTATTCTCACTCGGTCCTCAGCAGCTCCCACAGTAACTGTCTCCAGGGGCACCACCGTAAGAAAGAAGCGTCTTACCGAGAGCTCCGAGAAGCTGCTGCTGACTCGGGAGGGACGGGGTTCCAACCACCTTGCGAGACCTGACGCCCGACAAGTAGGCACAGCGGGCGTCAAATACACCAGTTTTTATTCCCTTTTCCCAGTTAGCATTTCCCTCCCATTTCCCCACAGGCTGGGCACCGCAGGGTTTACAGCCTATCTGAAACGCCTAAACTCCCCACGTGATTCTCTACCCCCTTCATGGGTCCCATTGCCCTGCTGCCTTCCCCTGGTTGTCTATAAAGTATATATATATATATATTATAAAAGTATAAACTTTCCGGCTGCTTCTTAAGCACCCGCATCTTGTTTAGCAACTGGGCTTTTTTTGCAAAAGCAACAGCCTCATTTTCCCCACACTACTGATAAAGAAAATGAGAACGCCTCCTTACCCAGGGAGTGCCCCCAATATGGAATGGGAGGCTTTCAGAAGTGGGGCACCAGTTCCCCCGTTAGAGGTCCTCAGCCAGAGGCTGAGCAACCCCTTGCTGAGGTTGACACACAGGGATTCTTTTCCTTGGACTAGCTGCCCCAGAGCTCCTTCCAGTTCTCAAATTCTGTAATTCTATGATTGGGAATCGAACTTCCAAAACTTGGAGAGAGCGGAGAGACATTTTGCAACGATCTGCATAGAAGGAGAGATGTTTATGTTTTTTCCTCATCCATAGGATTCTAGTTTAAGCACTCAGAGCTAATCAGAGTTCCTGCCTCCAGGAAGAAGGATAAGGAGCATTAAGAATAGTCTCTTCACCCTTCCAGTTAATCTAAAAGAAAGAGAATAATTCCTCCCCACTGTAACCTAGACGGCACCGCCGGGTTCCTTCATTCAGACAGGGGCGCTTTTGTCTTATCTTGCTGGGGCTCGGCGTCCAGGCCACTTCTTGGACTTCCTCCCCAGCTCACATTCATTTTTCCAGCACCCTTTTCTTTCCCGCATCCACTTTGGTGTTATCTTCTCCCATTAGAATATAAGCTCCTTGAAGGCAGGTACTAGCCTTTTTGCTTCTATTCATACCCCCAGCACTTAGGGAGATACCAGGCACATACTCCAGAAGTGTCCTTTTTGTTCATCTATCTATTTCAAATCTGAAACTTTTTTTTAAAGAATCTGAAGATGCAAATAAGAATCCCATCCTGGGTCTGGAGGATGGATGGTAGAAGATTATGAGGTGGAACCTTGGAGTTTTTTCATTGGTGTTTCTCTAATTGTCAGTGATTTACAACATTTTTTCACATGGTTATAGCTACTTTTGATTTCTTCTTCTAGAAACTGCCTGTTCATGTTCTTTGGCCAATTATCATTTTAGTAATGGATCTTATTTTTATAAATTTGATGCAAAAATATATTTTAAAATGAAGCGTTTACCAGACAAACTTGCTTTAAGTTTCCCCTCCAGTTTCCTGCTTTCTTTCTGATTTTGGCTGCATTGGTTTTTGTTTGTGCAAAACTTTTAAAATTTCGTATAATCAAAATCATTCATTTTCCCTCTGATGATCATCTCTATCTCTTATATGATCATAAACTCTTCCCTTATTAAAAGATTTGCTGGGTAAATCTTTCCATTCTCCAATTTGCTTATGGTATCACAGTTTATGTCTAAAGCATGTACTCATTTTGACTTTATCTTGATATATGGTGTGAGATATAGGTCTGTGTTTAGTTGCTACCTGACTGCTTTCCATTTTCCCAGCAATAAAGTAAATTCTTGCCCCCAAAGTTTGAATCTTTAGCTTTATCAAAAACTAAATGAATGTGGTCATTTTCCTTTCTATATTGTGTACCTTGCCTATTCCATTGATTTACTACTCTTTCTTAGCCAGCAGCAGATAGCTTTGATGATATCTGCTTTTGTATAGTCTAGGCCCACTTGTTTCTATTTTTTTATTCATTGATTCCCTTGGTATTCTTGACTCTTTATTCTTCTACATTAATCTTGTTATTATTTTTTCCAGCTCTATAAAATGATTTTTGGTAGTATGACTGCTATGACACTGAATAAGTCAATTCATTTAGTTAGAATTGTCATTTTTATTATATTGTCTTGGCCTAAGGAGAGCAATTATTTCTCCAATTGTTTTCTCATGTGCTTTCAACTGTGTCCAGAATCATCTTGACCCTTATCCTGTCTCTGATTGGTGTCACCTTGACCTCCAGGCTATTAACCCTGAGCTGACCTCAATTACCTATCTTCCCATTCTCAAACCCTTCATTTGACCAATTCAATACCCTCCTCCCCCCCCCTCCTCTTGTACCTCTCCTCTCCAATTTTCTTTAATGCTTAAACAGGTTTTCTTAAAATTTGCATTGTTTCAAAAAATATAAAATTTTTCTTTAAAGAATGATGCATCTCAAATTTAATAATTTATTGTAAATTTGTAGGGGTTTTCCTGCATTGAAATTTTGATGATGAAATATTGCATTGTGTAGCAGTATGGTATCATATTGTAAACAACTCTATAGACATACATTCCTACTGATGAACGATGGACTGATGGTTGGAAACACACTTTCCTGCCAACACTTGCTTGTTAATATCTGGTAGTGGACTTGTCCACTGATCACTTATAACTTGAATTTTGTGTGTTTATGCAAAGAATAATGTAATCACTATGACTTTACCTCTGTTACACGACAGATGAAATATGTATAAAAGGTTTTTCCAAATTTTCTTATATTATCTTCTTTCCTTACATTTCTACTGCCTTCTTATTTTTATTCAACAGCTCCCAATTGCACCTGAGCCTCTTCCTAACCCCCAGATGGTTCCAGAACTTACAGGGGGTTGGTATCATCCACACTGGGGACATGTGTCTACAACAGGCCTGCACAACCTGTGGCCCACCAACGGATTTGGGGTGACCCACGAAAAATAGAGAGGATATTTTCTTCTACAATTTCTGAGGTCCACCTGAAATGCTTTGGTGGGCTGCAGGTTGTGCAGGCCTGCTGTACACCCTCCATCTCGGGGAGCTAAGCAGCTCTCATAACCTGAATTCTCTACTGTGGGATCGCTTTCATGTCAAGGTATCTGTAAATCTCCCTCCTGAGTTCAGCTTCCACATCTCTAATTGCCTATTAGATTTTTAAAGTGGATACCCTGGAGTCATCTCAAATACTCCATGTCCAAAATAGAATATATTATCTATCTTAGACTATGTCTATATATGACATATAGAGAGATATGTAATTATCAACATAGAGCTATACATCTCTATATAGAGACATATCCAGATATATATGTCAGATATCTAGATTATATGTCTACATAATTATATAGGTCTAGACATGTCTATTTATAAACGTTTCTATAATCTAGATATATAAATAGGTAATACATATATTGTATATATTATATATAATGTATGTGTGTGTGTGTGTGTGTGTGTGTACATACATATGGCCAGCAAGAGTGCCTGACCTGGAGTCAGGATGGCCTGAGTTCAAATTGGGCCTCGAGTCTAGGACACTGGGCTAGTTACTTAACCCTGTTTACCTCAATTTACTCATCTGTAAAAAGAAGCAGATGCATTCAGAAGACCCCAGGGACTGTTGTTTTGGCTTGTAGAAGCCAAGAACATGAAGCTAAAAGAATCTGAACATAGAACAGGGAGTGGCACACTGAGCTCCACTCCTGATCCTCACCACAATCCTGTAAGGTAGATGCTAGTATTATTCCCATTTTAGAGCTGAGATAACTGAGGCACACAGGCTAAGTGACTTGTCCAGGGTTCCATAGCTATTAAGTGTCTGAGTCTGGATCTGAACTCTGGTATTCCTGACTCCAGGCCAGGTACTCTATTCATTGGACCACCTAGCTACAATATGGAAGGAAGTTAAATGAAAAAAAATAATGGTAACAAAAAACAGGTAATGTAGTACCCCTGCCTCCTTTCAGCAGAAAGGCTGGGGACAACCAGAGAAGATAACTGTGTACATTTGTCAATAAGAGATACCTCTGCCAAAAAGAGAAGAATATTCTGGAACTGACTATGGCATAGAAATGAGTGACATCAATAAAATGTAATTTTCAATAATTTTACAAAGAAATTGGGGAAATTTCTTGCAGTAGCATAAAAATTTGGGGGATTTTCAAGCCCCCAAGGACTGTGAACTCAGCATACTTGACAGGAATCAGAATGCGACCAATGACAAGGGTGAGGATGAAGATTATTTATTTCTGTCAGTGTATTTAAATGAAAAAGGCAGTCCCATTATCCCTCCAAAATAATCATTATAGAGGAGAAAGCAAGCTCGAGCCCAAGCTCACAGAAAAGGGCAGTGATTTAACCAGCTACACCATCTCTATGGGGTTTCCTTGATTATCTTGACTATTTCATAGTAAATTGCTTGAGGTGCATTAACACCAAAAATAAAAGACAAATGACCAAATGAAGGCAGAATCTTGTGGTGAATCATACTGGGGATCTGGGGGATCAAATTGGACACATCTTCCGTGTCAGCCACCAAATCACTGGGGCTGCTCCACAAAGCAGTTGGCACTCTCATTGTCGATAAGGAGTAGGTTGGAGGAATCGTCTGCACGAGCACAAAAGAAAGAGGACAAGAGTCAGAGAGCCCAATTTGACATCCTATCACTTCAGGCTGGAGGTGCGGCAGTCAATTCTTTATACGTTTTTTTAAAAGTACATACTTGCTCATTTCTGTTAAATGAGAACCAAAAATTATAATAGATGGTTTAATTTAACTTTCTCATTATTGCTTTTTTTTAAAGAAGAGAATCATTATGATTGGTGCCAGTGAGCACATTAGTTCTTGGTAAGGAATCATTAAGTCACACAAAATATATAAATGAATTTTTAATATATTCATATGTAGGGCACATATTCATATACATGATACACATTTATGTATGTGATATTGATAATATATATTCATTTGTTTATTAATGAATTTCATCTGTCTCTGTCTCTATATCTGAAAACCATTTTTGCCACCCTCCCCCCACACTAAATCCAAGTAAGGCTAGGATTTGGCCCACATTCCAGAAGAAGATGTCATCTTTTTTTTTTTTTCAATTTGATTATTCAAATGGTAGCTGGAGGGATGTTTTAGGCTCAGGGGATTTATATCTTGGCCAGGTATTGGGCGGATTTTTCATGCCATCTCCACGAACAAAATAGATCATTGTACCCTAAAGAATGTTAATAATGAGATGGTTGTAGAGCTATTTCAATGATCATCACCAAAGAATAATGGGGGCAATGTGAGGAGGCAGAAAGGGGGTAGGTTTGGAAGCCAGAAGACATGGGCTTGAATCCTGGTTTGCTGTTTTCTATTTGCATGCCCTAAGATGAATCACCCATCCTCTCTCTAGGCCTCAGTTTCTGCATCTGTAAAGTGAAGAGAATGGCCTACATGACCTCTTAGGTTTCCTATAGCTCTTAATCCATGAGCTCCCCTGGAATGTGCTCTATTAGATAGAGAATAAGAAAAAATGAATCAATCAAGTATTTACTCAATGTTTCAGACACTGTAATGTCGCTCCTGGATAGCTATCCTTAAAATAGATAATCTTAGATCTTTATAGCTAAAAGAAATGTTAGAGAGCAACATCTGGGATTCTTAACCTGGGATTGTGTGAACTTGTTTGTTTTTTTGTCAAATATTTGGATACCTGTATATCAATATAAACAATCTCCTTTGTAAATCTAGACATCTTATATTATGTATTTAGCTGTTACTCAGCAGTCAATATGCACTTATTTATTAAACATTTACTATGTGCCAAGTCCTGTGATAAATGCTGGGATTCAAAGAAAGGCCAAAACCCAGTGCCAGCCCTCAAGGAGCTCACATTCTAATGGGAGGGAGAGAACAACTGTGTACAAAGACACAAGAGATATGGACATAATATCTTGGGAAGGGCTGAGATTGAGGAGGCCTGGGAATTACAGAAAGGGAGGGACTTCTGAGGAGCCCCTCAGCTTCCCCAAACTTCTAAATGAGTCACAAGGAAACACAAAAGGTGGTTTTTAAAATACTCTATCATTCTATAGATGGGGAAACTGAGGCAGCAAGATGACAGGTGACTTGTCCATGGTCACAGGGCTAGTTAATACCTAGAGGCAGAATTAGAAATCAAGGCTCCTAATTATCTTCACTAATTGGTTCTTGAAAAAGAAAGGGCTACATTTTTTAAAAGAAAATTACCTGATTATAGTGGGCTAAATTCTTTTCCGGACTCCCCCAGTCATAGGCTCGGAGTATTGGTCGATTTTCATGATAACTCTAAAATTAAAAGAACAAAAAGGTACACACCGGAATTGAAAAGAATGCCCATCATGAGTACAACAGACTAAAAACCCTCTGTGTCCAACCTGGCTAAAAGAAAATGAATATATATGATTATTCTCCTTAAAATGAACATAGAAGGTAAGTGAATATCTCTTTGGATTTCACTCAAAACTACGTGTTCTAGAGAGGAGAAGTGGTGGTGTGTGTGTGGAGAGGAATCTTTATGCCTTTTGGGGCTTCCCTGGCGCACTGAGAAAGTCAAGAGTGCATTACCTGAGAATAGACAAGACAGGGTTCCTGGAGCTCAAGGTCCCTCAGATGGCTTCTGGCCTTTTGATCCTTTCCTGCAGACCCCTTGGAGTTAGGTCATCTCTAGGAAACCTGAGCTTCCCTTGTTGGGCATGGAGGGAGCAGGTGAAATGTAACAATGGAATTTTCCCTGGGTAGCTCCAAAACTGGGCAGCCTTTCCTTTGAGATTCTATTCTAGCTCAAGGTATCTGCAGAGGGGGCAGAAAGCTTCCTGGTGATATGTAGAAGACATGGAGTCCAGGGGTGGGTGAAGAGGGCAATCAATGCTACTCCTGAATTACTTTGGTACGGTAGCTATAGCCCACCCTATTCCTGTACTTTTAATAGCTTCTGTCATAGGATCCCTGAGGTGTGATGAAATATCCTCAAGATATAAAAGATGAAAATCCAAGAGAAACAAGTCACTGACAACAAGTTCATTTTCATGCACAGAAATGTCTAGCCAAGCCCCTTTGAAGAGGGAGGTGGCACTAAGCACAGGGGTCCAGTCACAAAGGGCTTTCCTTGGGAGCCATCTGCACAAAGCTGAGGACTCCAATCAGGCACAGGTGACACTTGTAGGGCCCAAGACTTGGTGACTAGGTTGCTTTTCCAAACTTGGTGAAAAGTTCTCAAGCAGAGGATGGAAGGAAGGACGAAGATCTAGCATTTGGAGTCCTGAGGCATTGAAATAAATGGTACCTGTTGGAAATGGAAGCTATTCTGGACCGATGTTCCTGCTGGGTTATGTGCCACATATACGTCAATTCGACTCTAGGAGGGAAAAACAGTAAGTTATTTTCTCTCCAAAGTCTGTTTGGAGCTCATCACAGCTTGATGTTGGGCTCTTGAAGGCTCAAAAGTAGAGTTCAATGTTGAGCAGGTTCTGGCATGCTGGAAGGGTCTCAAGAACAGTCCTGGCATTTAGCTGGGTTTCTCTCTGAGGACCAGCCTGGCTAAGCCTAGAGAAGCTCATCACCATTTGGCCAGCCATTTGGTCATCAATTCTGTGGCCATAGCAACCCACAAAACCAAGAGAAAAAGATTTCCAATGCAAGAAGAGAAGGCCCTGAAGAAAGGAAGGGGGGGAAAGCATACAGACTAGGCTGTGTCTCTTCTGATGCGCAAGGGCAAGTTTGGGAAAGGACTAGGGATGTTAGGAGGCACTAAGGAATCTGCCCTTAAGAGATCTGGATAATGGGAAGAAAAATAAAGGCATGGAAAACAATCCCAAGGCATATTACAAAAAAAGGAAAAGCAATAAAGAAACTGGCCATTCTGCATAATATATATCCCTATTTTCACATGTATAAATATCAATTTATACAAATGGTATCCTCACCTACTGAGAGCAGCAGAAGGGAATGGACTGTCTTTTACAAATGATATTCAACAGTATTGACATCTTTACACAAAACCAAATACAACATGAAGGAGGAAACAAGATTTAATTATTTGGGTTTGTTGTGTATAAAAAAGCTTTTCATGTGAGAGAATAAAACATTGACTTA
>NW_027186352.1:12644777-12647225 GCF_028583685.1 Petaurus breviceps papuanus
TCTTTGAAAGCCATACAGAAAGAGAGGGATCGTTTTGTTTCATGATCATCAGCAAGTTCTGAGCACAGTTCCAATCCAAGACAGATTCTCTGTGCAGGACTGTGAGGTCTCTAGATGTTCCTTCATAGGTAGTGGAGAAGATGAGAAGACTCAGCATTTTATTGGTTTATAGATCTCCAAAAAGAGGAAATCTCTCTACAAGTTTAAGTGGCACCTTCTCAGCAGTTCAAAGCCTTGGACAGTTTCCTAGAGCATTGATAAGCACTGACTTGTCCACAGTCACACAGATAATATATGTCACTCAAAATAGCACAGTATAAGCCAAGCAAGATCAAGTAAATAAGATGCTGTTTCCGAACGATAGAAGGTAGAATGGGGAGGCAATAAAAGGAAAAGAAGAATCAGGAAGATGGCCCTAAGGACACATTCCATCAGATCCCTGCTCTTGAAGAGAGAGTGTGGAATGGTAGAAAACTCACTGGGTTTGTCATTCTAGACCTGAAGTTAGGATTTCACTTGGCCGATGTTCAAAGGCTGTGTAATTGTGAGTTATTCTTCCTCCAGATGCCTCTTCCCTTTAGCTAAACACCCAGTTTCTGCCTCTCCACCTTGAGAATAAACACTGGGATGGAGGAGAGGCTTTTAGCAGGAACATATCCTGCAAGGAGCCCTTGGGGAGTTTCATTCCAAGGCAAAGGGAAGTAAACACCTGGCAGTTACACATTAGCGAAAATAGAGCAATCAAACCATGTGGTTTGCTTTGGGTTTGGTTTCTTCCTGCTGCCTCCTTACAGAATGCTTGGGGCCGGGCCAGGGAGGTCGAGGACACAGTCTCTGCTTAGCTTTTCTTCTCTCTCAGGTTCTTTTGCATCCCATGCCAGAAGGATGGAGGCCCGGAAGTGCTAACTTTCACATTGGTTAGTGGGGGTTCTCACTTAGGACCCTAGGGAATGGATTTGGAGAGCTCAGGGTTCTCATAAGGGTTAGACCTACAAGGTCTAATGACCCAGCACAATATACTTCAATCCAATCAGACACCAGTGAGTTAACAAAAGGAATGGCAACTTGAGGGTACTGTGCCCGGCTTTTGTTGGGCTCCTCTTTGCTTTGGTGCTGCTGGTTGTAGTTGGTAGGATGGTCACTGCATCCCAGAAGATGGAAGCAAAGACAAGCAGGAGGTGGGAGACATGAAGCCCAAGGGATGGTAAGAGGAAGAAACTCAGCAGTTATGAGGTTTGCAAATAATACCCCAAAGTGACAGCATGATGCTCAACAGAGAGTGGAGATGGCAGGCCAAGCAGAAAAAGAACAAAGGACTGAGGGATGGCATCAGCAGAGGACACTGGAGGCCTTACAGCATCAGAGGCATGAGGTATCCCAGCATTATATACATTGCTGGCTACTATTTGGTTTGTGGAGAGATGAGGCATAGACCAGGAGGGCTCATGGCTGAGAAGGAAGTCTTGTGCACCACTCTGGGTTTAACCATTTAGTGGAGAAAAGTTTCTGGAGGTGCCTGTGGCCTTCAGAAGAGCTGATTGGATAGGGTTTTGAAGAGAAAACTGAAATAAGTTAGCATCACTTTCATGTTCAGTGTGACAGGTCACTAAGAGCTGAGAAAAGGAAGAGGGAACCCTCATACCGTGTTTAAGTTTTCTGGATCAAACCCAAATAGAAGGAACATGAGGTTGTCATAGCCAACAACAATTATTTCATTGTCACATCCTTTAGTGGCCAGAACCTTGTTGAGGGCAGTCTCCGGCAGGAAGTCCTTGTCACCCAGGAAAACCTGAGGAAAACCCCAAATAGGGCAGACACAAACAGGGGAGCCACTGAAATTCAGATAGTCCAATACAACCAGCTGCAGCTCCCCAGCCCCACAACCATATGAAACACCATGCCCACTGCCGCCATTCTTGCTTGCATTGGTAAGACACATAATATGTAGGCCTCTTAGCATTATGGCCCATAAGATCCAAGAATCCAAGTCTCAGAGTTTGGCAGAAACTGAGAGGGGCTAAAAAGCCCATGACAATGTTCCTCCAAAGTGACCTTCCAGCCCTGGACTGAAGTGTTGAAAGATGGGGAACAGCAATAAAGGAATAACCATTAAGGGATGTATCTTCTCTGTGCCAGGTGCTATGCTAAGAACTCTTTACAAATATTATCTCATTTGATCCTCAGAGATCAGTGAGCCCTGAGAGATCAGTGCTATTTATTACTGTCCACATTGTACATATGGGGAAATTGGGGGAGATAAGAAAAAGGGTAAGTGTGCCAAGGTTACATAGGTAATAAGGGTTGAGACAGGGTTGGAACAAAGGTAGCTATTATTATCATCATTAACCCACCATCATCTCCCTCTGACACCATGCTGCTCCTCCTATCAAGTCCACTTTTGCCTCCTAATGTCAAGAAAACTAAATCTAACCTTCCTTCCAAATGACA
>NW_027186352.1:12682225-12732727 GCF_028583685.1 Petaurus breviceps papuanus
AGATAACATTTGTACCAGTTCAAGTACTCATCACATGTCACCTGAATCCTCCTAGTAACCTTCTCAGGGACTCTTTGCCCCCAGTCCCTCCTCTCTAATCCTTCTCAGCACTGTTTTTGAATAGATGTTCCTAATGTACAGGGCTCTCTAGGTCACTTGCCTGATCAAGTAACCCACTTACCTCCAGGATAAAAATTGAAGTCTTCCTTTTGGTTCTTGAAATGCATTCTAGTCTGGCTTGAAGCCCTCGATCCTCACTCCATGGGCCAATCTGACTTTCTTGTCATTCCATGCCCACAACATTCTGTTGCCTTTCTCCATTTTTCCCCAACATCTGTCCTCATTCTTGGAATGCACTCCCTCTTCAACACATCATGTGTATCAGGGACTGTGCTCCCTCCAACCCAGATCTGAGGTATACTCTCCTCAAATGTTACTTTCTAGGTAGTTTGTGTTTTGTTTTCTCTGGACTGTGTTGGTCTCCATATGCCCCATAAGCAACACAATCCCTGGCATTAGAAGTTACTTTTCACCACCCTTAACAAAATTTCATTTTTATTAATTTTATTTATCAATTTTACTTATTTGTAATAATTTATTATTATTATTTTACAATTACTTGCAAAGATAGTTTTCAGCATTCATTTTTACAAGATTTCGAATTTCAAAGTTTTTCTCCCTCCTTCTCTCACCCCTTCCCAAGACAACATGCAATCTGATATAGGCTATACATGTACAATTATATTAAATTCATTTCCACATTAGTCATGTTGTGAAAGAAGAATCAGAACAAAAGGCAAAGCCCCTGAGAAAGATAAAAGGAAAAAATAACAAAAAAGAAAAAATAGTATGCTTCCATCTGCATTCAGACTCCATAGCTCTTTCTCTTGATGTGTATAGCATTTTCTATCATGAGACCCTTGGCATTGTCATAGATCACTGAATTACTGAGAAGAGCTAAGGCTATCAGAGTTGGTCATCACACAATCTTTCTCTTATGTTGTACAATGCTCTGCTTCTGCTCACTTCTCTCAGCATCAGTTCATGTCAGTCTGTCCAGGTTTTTCAGAAATTCACCTGCTCATCATTTCTTTTCTTTTTTTTTTTTTAAAGCAATCGGTGTGAAGTAACTTGCTCAAGGTTACACGGCCAGGTGTTTCTGGGTGGGTGCTAAGTGTCTGAGCCCGGGATTCGATCTCCGGGTCAATCCCAACACCGGAGCCAGTGCTCTTACTCACTGTGCTACCTGGCCACCCCGAGCTCATCATTTCTTATAAAACAATATTATTCCATTACATTCATAAACCACAACTTGTTCAGGCTTTCCCCAATTGATGGGCATCCCTCAGTTTTCAATTCTTTGCCACCACAAAAAGAGTTGCTATAAATATTTTTATGTGGGTCCATTTCCCTTTCCGATGATCTCTTTGGTATATAGACCTAGAAATGGTATTGTTGGATAAAAGAGTATGCAGAGTTTTATAGCACTTTGGGCATTGTTCCAAATTGTTCTCCAGAACAGTTGGATTAGTTCACAACTCCATCAACAATGCATTAGTGTTTCAATTTTCCCACATATTCTCCAACATTTATCATTTTCTTTTTTTGTCATATTAGCCCATCTGATAGATGTGAAGTTGTTTGAATCTGAATTTATCTTATCAAAAGTGATTTAGAGCATTTTTTCATTTGAGTATTAGTTTTATTTTCTTCATCTGTAAACTGCCTGTTCAAATCCTTTGACCATTTATTACTTGGGGAATAACTTGTATTCTTATAAACTTGACTCAGTTCTTTACATATGTTAGAAATGAGGCCTTTATCAGAAAACCTGGCTATAAAAATTGATTCCCAATTTTCTACTTCCTGTCTAATCTTAGTTGCATTGGCTTTGTTGTGCAAAACCTCTTTAATATGATGTAATCAAAAATTTGCATTTCATTATGTTCTCTATCTCTTCTTTGGTAAAAATATTTTCCTTTCATCATGGATCTGAGAGGTAAGTGATTCCTTGCTCTTCTAGTTTCTGGGTTTGTCTTGGCAGGTAGACTCCCAAATATTTAATATTGTCTACAGTCATTTTAAATGTAAGTTTTTTTTTTTCCTGTCTCTTGCTTTTGGGCTTTTTAGTAATATATAGAAATGCCAATGATTTATATGGTTTTATTTGGTCCCTGCAACTTTGCTAAAGTTAATTATTTCAAATAGTTTTTAGTTAATTGTCTAGGATTCTCTAAGTATATCATCATCTCATCTGCAAAAAGTCATAGCTCTGTTTCTACATTGCATGTTCTAATTCTTTCTATTTCTTTTTCTTCTGTTATTGGTAAAGGTAACATTTCTAGATTCATATTGAATAACAGTGGTGAAAATGGACATCCTTGTTTTACCACTGATCTTACTGGGAATGCTTCTAATTTATACCCCATTACAAATAATGATTGCTGATGGTTTGAGATAGATGCTCCTTATCATTTTAAGGAGAACTTCATTGATTACTATACTCTCTAGTGTTTTTAATATGAATGAGTGCTGTATTTTGTCAAAAGCTTTTTTCTGCATCTATTGAGGTAATCCTATGATTTATGTTAATTTTGTTATTGACACAGTCAATTATGTTGATAGTTTTCCTAATGTTGAAACACCTGGTCATAGAGTATTATGCTCATGATGAGTTGCTGTAATCTCTTGGCTAATATTTTATTTAAAATTTTTGCATGTATATTTATTAAGGACATTGATCTATAATTATCTTACTCTGTGTCACCTCTTTCTGGTTTAGGTATCAGCAGCATATTTGTGTCATAAAAGAAATTTGGTATGACTCCTTCTTGGCCTATTTTTCCAAATAATTTCTATAGTATTGCAATTCATCGTTCTTTAAATGTGTATTAGAATTCACTTGTAAATTCGTCTGGCCCTAGTGATTTATTCTTAAAGAGTTCCTTGATGACTTATTCAATTTCTGTTTCTGAAATGAGGTTATTTAATTATTTTATTTCCTCTGCTGTTCATCTGGGCAAGTTATATTTTTGTAAACATTCATTCATTTCACTAAGATTGTCAAAGTTATTTGAATACAGTTAGGCAAAATAGCTCCTAATTATTGTTTAAATTTCCTCTTCATTGATGGTGAATTTACTCTTTTCATTTTTGGTTCTTGTGATTTAGTTTTCTTATTCTTCTTTTTTAAATCCAATTAACCAAAGGTTTATCTATTTTATTGATTTTTTTTTCATAAAACCAACTGTGACTTTTATTTATTAGGTCAAAAGTTTCCTTATTTTTAATTTTCTTAATCTCTCCTTTGATTTTCAGAATTTCTAATTTGGTGTTTAATTTGAGATTTCTAATTCGTTCTTTTCCTTGCTTTTTTAATTGCATGCCCAATTCATTGATCTCTTCTTTGTCTGTTTTATTTATGTTAGCATTTAGAGATATAAAATTTCCCCTAAGAATGACTTTGACTGTATCCCATAAGTTTTGGTATGCTGTATCATTATTGTCATTCTCTTGGATGAAGTTACTGTTTCTATGATTTGTTGTTTCACTCACTCATTCTTTGGGATTAGATTATTTAGTTCCCAATTAATTTTAAGTCTATCTTTCCATGGCCCTTTATTACATGTAATTTTTATTGCATCATATTTTGAAAAGCATGCATTTAATATCTCTGCCTTTTGTAGTGGATTATGAGGTTTTGATCACCTAGTACATGGTCATTTTTTGGTTAGGTGCCATAACTTCTTTTTTTTTTCTTTTTGGAGGGCAATTGGGGTTAAGTAACTTACCTGGCTAGTTTTTTTTTTTTTTTTTTGGTGGGTGTTCAGTGTCTGAGGCCGGAACCAAACTTGGGTCCTTCTGACTCTGGGACCAGCGCTCTACTCACTGTGCCACCTAGCCGCCCCTGGTGCCATAACTTCTGAGAGAAAGAAATATTTCTTTCTCTCCCCATTCAGTTTTCTCCAGAGGTATACCATAATC
This sequence comes from Petaurus breviceps papuanus, assembly GCF_028583685.1. Taxonomy (NCBI): domain Eukaryota; kingdom Metazoa; phylum Chordata; class Mammalia; order Diprotodontia; family Petauridae; genus Petaurus; species Petaurus breviceps. The sequence continues at coordinate 12,686,210 of NW_027186352.1, forward strand.
TAACTTTTCTAAAATGCTCTCCAACTCCTTAACTTTTTTCTTATTTATTCCGTTGTTAGATTTATCTAGTTCTGAGGGAGGGAGGTTGAGGTCTCCTACTAGTATAGTTTTTCTGTCTAGTTATTCCTGTAACTCATTTAACTTCTCTAAGAATTTGGATGTTATACCACTTGGTGGATATGGTTAGTATTGATACTACTTTATGGTCTTTTAGGAAGATGTAATTTCCTTCTTTATCTCTTTTAATTAGATTTATTTTTGCTTCTTCTTTGTCTGAGATCAAGATTACTACCCCTGTTTTTTTTATTATTATAGCTCAAGACTAATATATTCTGCTCCAGTCTTTTACCTTTACTCCGTGTGTATCCCTCTGCTTCAAATATGTTTCTTGGAAACAACATATTGTAGGATTAAGGTTTTTAATCCTCTCTGCTATCCTCTTCTGTTTTATGGCTAATATGCTGTGCTAGGGAAGAGTCAACTTCTACCCACACCCTTTGTCTATGTATATTCCATCTAAATTCCATAATAAAGATATGGTCCTGAAGAGATACTAGTATTATCTTCGCATCTAGGCATGTAAGAAGTTTGTCCTTATTGAATAACATATGGCTTTTTTCTTTCATATTTTACTTCTTATGTTTCTCTTGAGTCATATTTGATGACTAAATTTTCTGTTCAACATTGGTTTTTTCATCACAAATGACTGAAAGTCCCCATTTCATTGAATGTCCATCTTTTCCTCTGAAAGATTATACATAATTTCGATGGGTAGTTGATCCTTCGTTGTATTACAACCTCCTTTGCCTTTTGGAATACTATATTCTGAGCCTTCTGATCTTTAATGAAGAAGCTGCTACATCTTGTGTAATCCTAACTGTGGCTCCTTGATGTTTAAATTTTTTCTGGCTGGCTATTCCCCTTGACCTTATAATTCTGGAATTTGACTACAATATTCCTTGGAGTTTCCATTTTGTGATTTATTTCAGGAAGTGATTGGTGGATTCTTTAAATGACTATTTTACCCACTGGTTCTAGAACCTTAGGGTAATTTTCTTTGATAATTTCTTAAAAGATGCCATCCAGGAAAATTTGATCATGGCTTTCAAGTAGTCTAATAATTCTTAAATTATTTCTCCTAGGTCTATTTTCCAGGTCAGTTGTTTTTTCCAATGAAATAATTTACATTTTCTTCTATTTTTTCATTCTTTTGATTTTTTTTGATTCTTCTTGATGTCTCATAGAGTCATTAGCTTCCACTTGCCCAATTCTAATTTTTAAGCAATTATTTTATTCAGTTAATTTTTGTACTTCCTTTTCCATTTGGCAATTCTTCTTTTTTAAAGAGTTCTCTTCAGTTAATTTTTGTACCTCTTTTTCCATTCAGTCAGTTATATTTTTTAAAGACTTATTTTCTTCAGTGGATTTTTTTTTCCTTTCAGCCAATTGTATTTTTTAAGTAATTTTTTTATTCAATTTTTGTCCTTCCTTTCCCAAGCTGTTGACTCTCTCTTGCATATCTCCCATTTCTTTTCCCAGTTTTTCCTCTACCTCTCCTATTTGACTTTTAAATCCTTCTTGAGTTCTTCCAAGAAGGATTTTTAGGCCCATGACAAATTCACATTCCCCTTTGAGGTTTCAAATGTAGGTATATTCACAGTGTGGTCCTCTTCTGAGTTTGTGTTTTTATCTTCCTTGTCATCAAAATAACTTTCTATCGTCAATGTTCATTTTTGCTTTTTGCTCATCTTATTTGCCTATTTCCTGACTTTTAAAGTTGAGTTCTCCTGCTGGAGCACAGGGGACACTGTCCCAAGCTTCTTGTGCTGGGGGCCAGAGCCCTGATCTCTGGTTTTGTGTACTTGGGCCTAAGGTACTGGCAGCTGGAGTCTGTAAGTGTCTGGCAGTTTATCTGATGCTAAGCTAGGGTACTAGTGGTGATATCTGACATGTGCTGAGGTCAGGTGAGGTTTTTCTTCATTTCCACAGGACTACACTCAAGCACATATAGGTGTGGCCCCTGGATGATACCTGTTTGGCCTGGACTGTGCTGAATCACCAGGATTCTGACAGAAGAGAATACCTGATTGCCCTGGGCTGTGCTGAAGCATTTGGTAGTTCTCTGGGCTGGAGTCTACTGGTTTCCATGGCTATTCTAAGGCAGGTAGAGAATCCTAGTATTGGTGTTTGCCTGCTCTGCCACCCTGGGGCTCAGGATCTCCAACTGCTTTACTGAGGTGGGGCTTGCTGCTTTGCTAGGATGCTTCTTGTCCTGGAAAGCTCTCCCATTTTACCCAAGTGAGACTGGCCTTTCTTGCTGCTCCTCCAAGTATCCAAGGCTAAAAGACTGCTCTACCCTGTCTTTCTGCTGGCTCTGTTGCTCCAGGATTTCTTCTGAGGCACTATTTTATAGTTTTTCCAAGGTGAATATGGGAGAGTGACAGCGATTCACTGCTTATTCCACCATCTTGGCTCCTGTCCATAGTAGTTATTTGCAATATGGATTGATTGAATCAATGTGAAAGTAATTTACCCATTGCTACATGGCAAAACTGAGACCTCGAATGAGATCTGATTCCACATCCTCTACTTTCCCTACTATCCTTGGTGGATAGTGGAAAATATCCTGCCCTTTCCTGGCAACTCTCCTCCCCCAGTCTCCCAATGGCTCCCAAGAACATAACGTTTTCCTTGAGGTTTTCTTTTTTGAATTTTATTTATTTTATTCTGAACTTAAGGAATAAGGGAAGCATTTCTGTGATATAGTAGAATAGGAAAAAAAATGATTGCTTATGAAATTGCAACTCTATTATGTAAAACTCGCTATTCTTTTAAATATATAAAAAAGTTATATAACTTTCTTTTTTCCTTTTTCCTTTCATTTCCCCTGCCCCCCAGATGGCTGCCATTAGACACAATTTAAATATCTACATATCTATGCATATGTGTGAGTATGTGTGTGTGTATAAAAACATGCTCTGCATACCTCCATTTAACATTCTCTCTCTGCATGCAGAGAGCATTTTCCTTCATAGGTTTTTCATAGTTAATGACCCAAAGATTCACACTTTAACTGACCTAAGATAAAAAGTCACCTTCAAAAGTCAAGTTCACCTCGTGCTCCCAAGCAGAGAGGTCAAGTTTAGTTTGGTTTAAGTCAATTTGAACAAATATGAATCCCTTCTGGCTCTGTGACCAGGGACAAATTACATAACTACTCAGTGCCCCAGGGGCTGCTGTGCTTGGGCAGCTCTGCCAGTCAATGAATGTCTTCAGGGAGAGTAAATATTCCATTCTGGTTTTTGAAAAAGCTCCCTCTAGCTAGAAGAAAAGGGTCTGTTTGCTATTTAGTCAACCTCCCCTTACACATAGGAAACAGGACCACTCATGGGTACTAGCATAATAAGGATAGTTTCAGATTCAAGTAGATCAGCTGTGCCTCAGACTGATTGCAAATAGCAACTCTTTTTCTTCTTCTTTCTTTTAATTTTAGGCAGAGTAACCAGCCCCAAACCATCAGCATTCAAAGACAAGTGACAATTTTAAGGCCATTAATTCCATTATCTGCAGCTTGGAAAAAATATCTATTAGTTTTCATGTTACACTTGGATATTTCCATAATCTCATCAGGAAAGATCCTATCTCTAAAAGTAGAAAGTAATGAAAATATAGCCACCCTCTTCCTCTACCCTATCCCTCGCTCCCCCATTCAATGTGTCCTCTCTGAAATCCTCTACAAGGTTATACCCAATGAACTAGAAGTCATCTGACCATTGCCAAATGCAAAAGAGATTTAAAGGGACTTCTGGGGGTGGGGAATTGTTATTGTTCAGTTTTTTTTTCAGTCCAGTTCAACTCTGTTACCCCATTTACAATTTTCTTGCCAAAGATACTGGACCAGCCATATCATTTCCTTCTCCAGCTCATTTTATTTTATTGCTTTTTGGAGGGCAATTGGGTTAAGTGACTTGCCCAGGGTCACAAGGGTCGTTTTTGTATTAAGTGTATGAGGCCAGATTTGAACTCATGTCCTCCTGACTCCAGGGCTGGTACTCTATTCACTGCACCACCTAGCCACCCTCCAGCTCATTTTAAAGATGAAGAAACTGAGAGAAATAGAGTTAAATGACTTGCCTAGGATCACAGAACAGGGAAGTGTGTGGCTGAATCTGAACTCATACAAATGAATTTTTCTGATTCCAAGGCTAGTGCCTATCCACTGTGTCACCCACCTGCAGGGAAGGGAGGGGGCACTTCCATCAGCTGTTGAGTCTGTTAGAACCTCAACTCTTGGTGCATTACATGTCTCTTTTTCCTTGGTTTTAGTATTCTGGCAAAGCTGAATGCAATAGACAATAAACATTGATTAAACACCTACTATGCCGTGTATTATGCTAAATATTGGAGATACAAATACTAAATAAAAGGAAAAGAGAAAGAAAGAAAGGGAGAGAAAAAGGAAGGAAGGAAAGAAGAAAAGAAGGAAGGAAAGAAGGAAGGAAGAAAGGAAGGAAGGAAGGAAGGAAGGAAGGAAGGAAGGAAGGAAGGAAGAAACCTCTGCTCTTCAAGAATTTATAATCTAAGGGGGGAAGAAAATACAAAAAAATAGGAACCTGAAAAGGGTGGAGAGAAGAGGACAGCAATGAAGGGGAGATGGTGAAGTAGTTAGAGAAGTCAAAAAGTGGTATTGTTGTTGAATCATTGTTCAATCATGTCTGATTGATTCTCCATGACTCCATTTGGGGCTTTCTTGGCAAAGATGTTGTACTGGCTTGACAGATGAAGAAACTGAGGCAAAAGGGTTAAGTGACTTTCCCAAGGTCACAGAGGTAATAAGGGTCACAGGCTGGATTTGAACTCAGGTCTTCCTGACACAAGGCTGAGCACTGCCCACTACTCACCTTGCTGCAACCAGGTAAGAAATGAAGTGATATCTGAGCTGAGGTCTCCCCTTCAATGAAGGGTTAAAGTCACAGCCCCACCCTCCAGTCAGAACCCACAGAATAACTTCCTCATTTCACTCTAGAGAAATTCTTAATAGAGATCATCAAAACATAGACTAACTTTGTTTTAGAGACAGAGATGGAAAGGGCCTTAGAAAGCAGCTATTCCAACCCCCTTATTTTGCAGTTGAGGACAAGAGGTGACTTGCCCAGGGTCACTCAGAACTGACCTCATTTCTGAGACCAGAGCCAGAGAAGGGCAGTGTGGGACAAAGGAAAGGGGCCTTGAGGTAGGGTCAGAGGATGGGATTTCAACCACTGTATGGCCTTCGTAGGTCCTGTTTCTCTCTAGGCTTCAGTTTCTACATATGATGAAAGGGTAGGAATCAGGGACCTACAAGGTCCCTTCCAGCTGTAAATCTATGAATTCCTATGATCCCTCCACAGTTGTCAAGTGGCCTCAATGTGGGGAGAGAGGGAGGGAACAAGCATATATGGCACCACCTAGCGGCCTATCCAGTAAGTTGAACTTGCAAGAACAGGGACCAACAGAGGAATCATTAACTAGACAATATGCAAATTGATCAGTAACTCCATAGAGAAGGGAGGCAAAGACAAGAATCTCAGCCCACTCCTCTTAGTCAAATTATTTCATCTCCTCCTAAGTGCTCTGATTTCTCAGCTGCATCTTGTGATGCAGTGCCTATTCACCTGGTAGTTCTCCCAGAAAGAAATCAGTTTGGAAGGATAGTCTGACCCTGCCCTAGTTATGAATAATAATAGCTAGAGTTTATGTAGCACTTTGGGGCAAGTACCTGGTGCCGTTGATGGAGTGCTGGGGACAAGGGAGCTTTTGTCTCATCTTTCTGGGGCTTGGGCATCCAGGCCCCTTCTTGGACCTCCCTCCCATCCCCACACACTTTCCAGCTTCCATTTGTAGGTTATCTTGCCCCTATTAGAATATAAGCTCTTTGAGGGCAGGCACTTTCTTTTTTTTGCTTGTATTTACACCCTCAGGACTTAGGGAAGTACCAAGCACATAGCAGGTACTTGATAAATGTTTTTTTTTTTCTTCTATTCATCTATATATCTTAAATGTGAAAATTAGAAAAAAAGAATAAGGATCTGAAGATGCAGACCTGAATCCCATGTCAAGAGGGTGGATGGCACAAGATTGTGAGGCCCTACCTCAGAGTTGTTTTCATTTACTTTTCTCTAATTGTCAGTGACTTAGAACATTTCTTCACATGACTATAGCTAGCTTTGATTTCTTCTTCTAGAAACTGTTCATATTCTTTGACCAATTATCAATTTAAGAATGGATATTATTTTTCTAATTTTGACTCAAATATAAATTTATTTGAGAAATGAAGCCTTTATCATAGAAATTTGCTGTAAAATTTCCCCTAGCTCCCAGTTTTCCTTCTGATTTTGGCTGCACTGGTTTAGTTTTTGCAAAAACTTTTAAAATTCTTATAATCCAAAGCATTCATTTTGCCTGGGTCCCATGTTCCTCTCTCTGTCTTGTTGGGTCCCTTACCCAAAGATTTGACAGGTACATTTTTCACTCTCCCCCAATTTGCTTATGGTGTCTTAGTTTGTGTCTAAATCATGTGCCCATTTTGACTTTATCTAGGTGTATGTTGTGAGATGCAGGTCTGTGCTTCATTTCCATCAAACTCCTTTCCGGTTTTCCCAGTAATTTCTGTCATGTAGTAAGTGCTTGTCCCCCAGATTTGGATCTTCGGCTTTATCAAACACTGGGTTAGTGTGGCCACTTTCCTTTGCATATTGAGCACCTCATTTATTCCCCTGATCCACTTCTCTGATTCTTTTCCAGCAGCAGATTCTTTCGACGATTACTGCTTTGTTGTACAGTTTGAAATCGAGTGTAGCTAGGCCCTCTTCTTTCCGATTTTTTCCACCCATCGATTCTCTTGATATTCTTGATCCTTTATTCTTCCAAATGAATTTTGTTACATTTTTTTCTGCCTGTAATTCTTTGGTAGTTTGACTGCTATGACACTAAATAAGTAAACAAATTCAGGCAGATCGTCATTTTTATTATATTGTCTCAGCCTACACTGAGCAAGTATTATTTTCCAAATGTTTGCTCATGCAGTTCCAGCTGTCCAAAAGTGTCTGCTCTGATTCTGACTCTAATTGGCGTCACCTTGACCTTAATCTTCTTCCCTATCTCTCCAACTCCACCCTTTAGCTGACCAGCTCAAGGCTGTCTTCTCTCTTCACCTTTTGAACCTCTTCTTCCTTGTTCTGTTGCTCATCACGCCTTACTTCTCCCTAATGAATTCTGCCACACTGCCTGCAGGAGCTATTCCCAACTGTTTCTTTTCTCCTGAAGGCTTCTATAGTATGCCTTCCCCTGAACCTCACAGAGGCAGCTAAGGGTGCCACAGTGCACTGAGTGCAGGGCCTAGAGCAGGCCAGGTCATTTGTGGCTCTCCAAAGGATTTCAGGTGGCCCACGAAAAATGTAGAGGATATTAAGGAAAGTAAAGATATAATGAGTGCTTTGTCCCTGCCCCATTTAACCCACCTTCCACTAATCACTATGTGCCCACCATTCAACTTGGCATGTGGTTGCCCCTGTTCACTCTCTTCTATTTGCCATATGACTGGTGGCAACCAACCCTTGTCACTGTCTCTAGTCTGGGAGGAGCGAGAGTCGTATCTTCGCTGTTTTGGGTTGTTACTGATGTTGAACAGAGATCAAGCGAGTGCAGTCACATGCCAACACAGCTGGTGCCCATCATGCCACGAGGGCTTCTTCCCCTCCCTCACTGCATGGTCGCCTTCAAATAACAAGAGCTTCTGGCGATTTTGCCAAGGTCAGACACTCAGTTCAGTATTTCTTTGTACATGAGCACATGTGGAGATTTTTTGGTTCTGACACTAAAGTTTTGGGGGTGACTTTGTAAAATGGATGATAAAAAGAAATGGGAGACTGAATCAAAACAGAGTGCTTAATGTGGAGGGGACAAATTGATACTTGTTTGGTTACACAATAGACAGAATATTGTGGCTCGTTTGCCGAGAAGTAATACCCCTTCTGAAGGAGTACAATCTTCATCGCCTTTTCAAACCAAAACATCCTGACTTGAGCAAATTGGACACCAATGAAAAACAAATTAAAGTGTCCAAATTGTTGAAAAACAGTGGGGAACAGCAGTTTTTCAAGAAAGTTAACTCAGAAAGTGAGCTAGCTACTAAGGTTAGTTTTCAGATTTATAAAGAAATTGCTTCTACTCGGAAGTCTCTTACTGAAGATCACTTCATAAAGAAGTGTTTGCTGGGGCAGCTAGGTGGCGCAGTGAATAGAGCACCAGCCCTGGAGTCAGGAGGACCTGAGTTCAAATCCAGCCTCAGACACTTGACACAATTACTAGCCATGTAGCTTTGGGCAAGTCACTTAACCCCAATTGCCCTCCAAAAAGCAAAAAAAAAAAAAAAAGTACATCTTGGGGTAGCTAAGTGGTGCAGTGAGTAAAGCACCAGACCCAGAGTCAGGAGGACCCAAGTTTGATTCCGGCCTCAAACACTTAACACACACACACACACACACACACACACACACACACACACACACAAAACTAGCTGTGTAACCTTGGGCAAGTTACTTAACCCTAATTGCCCTCCAAAAGGCAAAAAAAAAAAAAAAGAAGCGTTTGCTTATTGTAGTTTCTAGATTATGCCCTAATAAAGAAAGTGTTCTTGAGAATATAAGGTTCTCCCACACAGCCATGCAGCAAAGAGTAGCTTCTATATCCAAATATTAAGTAAGAAGTATAATGAATTGATGTTAATTAAAATTTCCCTTTTTAATATGGTTTATTTGCAAAATAGTTTAATTATTAATTATGCCTTTACTTGGAAAGAGAGCCACTAAAAACCTATCTGTGGCCCAAAGAAGTTTAGCCACTTTAATTCTGGCCTCCACTTACTGCCAAATTGTGCAAGTCTGACCTAGAGTCTGGAAGAACTGAGTTCATATCCAGTCTCAGACACTTACTAACCATGAGACCCTGGGCAAGTCACTTAACTTCTGTTTCCTGAACTGTAAAATGCAGGTAATAGCAGCACCTACCTTTCAGGGTTGTTATGAGGATCAAAGGAGATCACATTTATACAGCATTTAGCCAAATGCTTGGCACATACTAGGCACTAGAGAACTGCTTATTCCTTTCCTTCCTTCATACTCTACTAAGGAAGGTCTTTAGCATAATTTCCCTCTCATTCACTTTGTACCTCAAAACCCCCCCTCATGGCCCACTCTCTTCTCCTTTACTCCAAACTCTGATGATCAGGTTACCCTTCTCCCCACTAAATCTAACATTTCTACATGTGCCCTGATTTTTCCAGTAGATTGTCCCCTCAATGATTCCCCACTGTCCCTTTAATCTTCATTTCTCCCTATCTGATGGCTCCTTTCTGGCTATCTATAAACATACTCAAATTTCACCCATCCTTAAAATGTCATCATTAGACTCTACCATCCCCTTAAGCAATCATTTTATGTCACTCCCCGATTTCTCAGGAAAACTCCTACAAAAGTTGGTCATCATCCTTTTTTACTCTTTTTCTCCTCTCACTCAGGCTTCAGCACTTTGAAGTCTGACTTCTGACTTCATCATTCAATGGAAAGGACTCTCTCCAAAATTATCAACAATATCTTAATCACCAAATGTGATGGTCTTTCCTCCATACTCATCTTCCTCAACCTCCCTGCACCATTGGACACAGGTGACCCCCTTCTTCTCCTAAATGTTCTCTCTGTTTTGGATTGTCATGAGACTGTTCTCTCTTGCTTCTGCAGTGACCAGCTTGGTGGAACTTTTTCAGTCTCTTTCGCCAATCCATACCATGCCCCATGACTCTAGGTGTGCTCCAAAGCTCTGTCCTCGGTGCTTTTGTTTTCTCCCTCTACAATCTCCCTCTCAGGGAGCTCAGCAGCTCCCATGGCCCTATTTCTCCACTGTAGGATTCCTCTCATGTCTAAGTGTATGTAAGTTTTCTTCCTGAGTTCAGCTTCCACATCACCAATTATACATTAGACCTTTTAAATTGGATACCCTGGAGTCATTGAAAACACTCTATATACAAAATAGAACATATTATCTACCTAGCCATCTGTAATAGAATATATCTATCTATGACATATAGAGAGAGATATAACTATCAATTTATAGCTGTATAACCACATATAGAATTATCTGGACATATATTCAGATATGTAGATTGTATGTCTATATAATTACATATGTCTAGATATGTCATATGTAAATATGTTTATAATCTAGATGTATAATACCTATTCCTGACTCCAGACCAGAGAGATGTATACATTTGTCAGTAAGAAGAGATACCTCCACCAATATTTCTGCCAAAAAATAAAGAAATATCCTGGAACTGACTGTGGGTGTAGAAACAAGGAACATCAATAAAATTTAATTGTCAATAATGATTTTACAAAGAAATTGGGGAAACTTCTTGCAGTAGCAGAAAAATTGGGGGGAAATTCAAGTTCCCAAGGACTATGAACACAACGTCCTTGATAGGAATTGGAATGTGACAAATGACATGGGTGAGGATGAATATTATTTATTTTTGTCAGTGTATTTAAATAAAATAGACATTCCCACTATCCCTCCTAGAGACCCCTTATAGAGGAGAAAGTAATTCCAAGTCCCAGCTCACAGGAGAGGTCAGTGATTTCACCAGCAATACCATTTTTTATGGGGTTCCTTTGATCATCTTGATTATTTCATAGTAAATTTCTTGAGGTCCATTAATGCCCCAAATAAAAGCCAAATGATCAAACACAGGCAGAATCTTGTGATAAATCATCTTGGGAATTTGGGGGATTAGAACGGAGACGTCTTTTGGGTCAGCCAACAAATCTCTGAGGCCACTCCACAGTGCAGTTGGCACTTCCATCGTTGATACATTGTAAACTGGAGGAATCGTCTGTATGGACACAAAAGAGGACAAGAGTCTTCCCAGAGAGCCCAATTCACCATCCTATCACTGGAGGGCAGGAGGGGAAGAAGCCGATTCTTTGTATGATTTTTAAAGTGCTTTACATACTTCTACCTTTCTGCTAAATGAGACTGTCAGAACCAAAAACTTTAATAGATGGTTTGGTGTAACTTTATAATTATCATTTGTATTATTATTTTAAAGAGTACCATTATGATTGGATCCAGAGGAACACTTCATAGTAAATATCATAGTAAAAATCATAGGAACATTTCATAGTAAATAATCATTAATTAAAACAAAATATGTAAATGGATTTTTAAATATATATTCATATATATTACACAAATGCATATATGATACATATTTCTACACTGATATTTATTTTTATGTATTCATTCTTTCATATATGATTTTCATCTCCATATATATGTGTATGTATATACATATATATATATATACTATGTACATAGTGTGTGTTTGTGTGTGTGACAACTATTCTCCTATTCTCCTCCACACACTAAATCTGAGAAAGGCTAGGATGTGGCCCACATTCCAGAAGAAAATGTCTCACTTTTTTAATCTGGTCAATTGATTGATGGCTGGAGGGATGCTTTGGGCTCAGGGGATTTATGTTGGGGCCAGGTATTGGGAGGAGTTTTCATGTCATCTCCATGAAGAAGACAGATACTTGCACCCTAAAGGACACTAATATTGAGGTTGGTTCTCAATGTCTCAATGATCATTAGCAAAGAATATTGGGGGGATGTGAGGAGGCAGAGAGTGGGATTTGGAGTCAGAACACCTGGGCTTGAATCCTGGTTTGCTGTTTTCTATTTGTGTGCCCTAAGGTGAATCACTTATTCTCTCTCTGGACCTCAGTTTCTACATCTATGAAGAGATGAGACTGGCCTACATGACCTCTGAGGTTCCCTATAGCTCTTAATCTATGAGCTCGGCTAGAATGTGTTCTATTAGATAGACTAACAAGAAAAGAATCAATCACATATTTACTCAAAGTGCCAAGTGCTGTAATGTCATTCCTAGGTAGCTTTCCTTAACATATAAACTCATAAAGCTTTATAGCTAGAAGAAATGTTATAGAGCAGCATCTAGGATTCTTAACTTGGGGGTCTGTGAGAATATGTGTTTTTTTCCTAATATTTGGACATCTGTATTTCAATATAATTAATTTCCTTTGTAAACCTAGGCATATTATTTTATGCATTTGTCTGTCACTACATAAGGATTTATTAAGCATTTACTATGTGCCTAGTCCTGTGCTAAATGCTGGGATTCAAAGAAAGGCAAAAATGTAGTGCCAGCCCTCAAGGAGCTCACATTCTAATGGGAGGGAAAGAACAACTGTGTACAAAGAGACAGGAGATGTAGACATAATATCTCAGGGAGGGGCTGAGATTGAGGAGGCCTGGGAAAGCCTTCTTACAGAAGAGGAGACATCTAAGGAGTCCATGACACAGAAGATAGTTACAAATCCTTGATCTGGACCAATTTTATCATTCTATAGATGGGGAAACTGAGGCAATGAGATGCCAAATGACATGTCCATGGTCACAGAGTTATATAGTACCTAGAGTAAGAATTAGAAATCAAGGCTCCTGGTTGTCTTCATTAGTAGACTCTTTAAAAAGAAAAAGAAAAAGAAAAAGCTCCATTTTTTAAAAGAAAATTACCTGATTATAGTGGGCTAAGTTCTGGTTGGGACTCCCCCAGTCATAACCTTGGAATATTGGTTGAATTTTTCTATAAAACTAAAATTGAAACAACACAAAGGAAATAATACAGGAATTGGAAACAGTGTTCATCTTTGAGTCCAACAGACTAAAAACCCTCTGTGTCCAACCTGGCAAAATAAAAAAGAAGATATATTATTATTCCCCCTACTGGACTAGAGCAGTGAAAGGGTGGTGGGTGTGGGGGGATATCTTTAAGCCTCTGGTCTTCCCTGGTGCACTGAGAAAGCCAAGAGTGAGAATAGACTAGCCAGGGTGCCTGGAGCTCAAAGTTTCTCACATGACCACTGTCCTTTTAATCTTTTCCTGAGGACCCCTGGGAGTTTAGGTCATCCCTAGGAAAGCACAGCTGCCCTTTTGGGGCATTGCAATGTCCATCAAGGCAGCATTAGATGGGTTCTATGTGATTCAGCATGGAATGTGTCACAGTTGTGAACTGGGTCAGAGTCCAAAGTGGCAAGACATCCATGATTGAAATACCTGTGTACTTTTAGACCTGGGAACATGGCCCCTGTTCCAAGGGAAAAGGGGAACACCTGTGGTCACATGGCCTATTGATGGACAGTGAAGATCGTATATCCCCTTAACCCTTCATTAATGTAATGCCAATCAAGGCAACACACCTGAGGACTACTGCTATGAATAATTTGAAGGGTCTAATCACAGGGTATAAGCACTCTATTTATTCAAAACTAAATCTTTTTTCAAGAAACTAAAGGATAACATTCATGGCAACATAACAAGTTATTACCATGGTGGCCACAAGGCCTAAAACAAAGCGTGCCATTCAGTAACATAGCACAATATATAACATAACATAGCATATCCCCCACCTTATACATTCTTGGGGAGTCAAAATCTTTGGGGAGTGAGCTACCAGTTACTCCTCATTCAGGTACTGTCCCGAAACACTTGTTTATACCATCAGGGGATCCCAGGCCAGGGTCTCCCCTTAACACAGAACATCTCCAAGGGTAGCAGAGAACACAATACCCTCCACTCCTAGGTCATAGTAAGTTAAAATCACCTCAGTCCAAGCAGAGTGTCCAGGTAAAGTCCTTTTTGGGTCCTTCTCCCCATGCTGCTGTTGCAGGCTCCCACCTGGCACTCTCAGATACACACATCCTCTAATGAGCCAAAGAATCCAAGTCCTAACACTGCTCTACCCCAGCTTCCAAGTCCTGAGGGGCAATTGGGCAACAAAGTCAAGAGGGTGGGACCCTGGGGGCCATCGAACTGCCCCCATTCCTCCATAGACAACTATATCCCTGGGTCTCAAAGCATCCCAGCAGGACAGAGCAGGAAAGCAGGCTCGCTGCGCCTGCCTCACTGCAAAGTTTTCATCTTGGCTTGGGCCTGAATCCTGAGCTGCCGGGTTCTTCCTCCTGCAGGGCCAGGGGCCAACTGCTCCTGGCTCTTGCCTGAGTCTGTACACAGGCAACTCTCCACTACAGCACCATGTCTCACCTCACAGGGGTGACTGCTCTACTCCAAGCTCTCCCTGCTCCTGCCTGAGTCTAGGCACAGTTGCTTCCAGGGGTTCCTGCCCCCAGCTTCTGTCTCTGGCCCCTACCATCCCAACTCAGGAGCAGCTCATCCTCCACAAGCCTTACACCAGGAGGAGCTGCTCTGGTCGGTCCCTGGGCTCAGCAAAAATAATACAATAATTAAGAAGTAACACACAACTATCCCAGTCTCACTAAACCCACTACTTTCCTCAAAGGTGTTAACAATCTTCCTTTTCATCAGTCTCGTGTTCCAGTGTTCTCACAAGGGTTGGTATCACAGGTCTCCTCTCTCTCTCTCTCCAAACCTTGATCAGTGATTCACATTTACAGCTGGGGACCTCCTTGATAAGGACTACATGTCCTTCCATAAGCAAGCCCTAAGGCAATATCTCACCTCAGAAGATATGTACACTTTCAACTAATAGGCCCAGAGCCAGCAGGCATCAAAACTTATGTGGCTTAGTACAGCCGGGAATTACCAGGGTTCAAAGGAGATTCATCCTTCAGATGTTTTCAATTTAGCATGAGCCTGGGAAACTGAACTCCAACAACAAGAAGGAAAAAAAATCTCGCTTTTCTTGCCTTCACACTCAACCCTCTCCAGGACCAACACTCGGCCCTTACCATCCATAGAGGTGAACAAGAGATTGTTACAGCCATGGATCCTGGACCCCTTTTAGGGGTTTCCAAATAGAGGCATTAACCTTGTGATATCTTTGTTCACAACACAGGACGCCTGATGGGCTCTATGTGACTCACCGTATAACGGAGCAGAGCTGTGAACAGGACTGGAGTGCAAAGCCGCAAGACATCCGTGATTGAAATACATGTGCTCCTTTTTTCCTTGGAACGGAGGTTGTGTTCCCAAGTCTAAAGGTGCACAGGTATTTCAATCGTGGATATAATGCTGCTTTGCACTCCAGCTCAGTTCACAGCTATGATGCATTATGTGGGGAGTCATAGAGCCCATCAGGTGTGCTGTGTTGATTGGTGTTACAGGCATGGAGGGAGGAGGTGAAATGTAACAATGGAATTTTCCCTGGGCAGCTCCAAACTGGTCAGCCTTTCCTTTCAGATTCCATTCTAGTTCAGGGTATCTGCAGAGGAGGCAGAAATCTTCCTGGTGATATGGAGAAGACATGGAGCCCAGGGGTGGGTGTAAAGGGCAATCAATGCCACTCCTGGGATGCTTTGGAAACCAGCCCAGTCTATTCCTGTTCCTAGAAGGGCTTCTGTCATAGGATCCCTGAGGTGTGCTGAAAATATGACGTATCCTCTAGATATAAAAGATGAAAATCCAAAAGAAACAAGTCACTTACAACAAGCTTATTTCAATACACAGAAAAGTCTAGTCAAAACATTTACGGAGAGAGCTGGCACTAAGCATAGGGGATCAACCACACAGGCAGCCACCTTCATAAAGCTGAGGACTCTGGTCATGAATACTAGACATTTGTAGGGCCCAAAACTTGGTGACTAGGTTTTTCTCCAAATTTTGTGAAAGTTTTTCAAGGAGAGAGTAGAAGAAAAGACAACGGTTTTGAACTTTGAAGTCTAGAAGCATTGAAACATGGTACCTGACTATATTGGAGAATGTTCCAAACAGATGTTCCTGCGGGGTTATGTGCCACATACACATCCGTCCGACTCTAGGAAGAGAAAACAATAACTTATTTTCTCTATGATGTCTGTTTGGAGGGCTCATGACAGCATGACCTTGGACTCTTGAAGGTTCATCAGTAGAGTTCAGTGTTGGGCAGATTCTGGAGTGGTGGAAAGGTCTCAACACCAGTCCTGGCAAGAAACTGGGCTTCCCTCTAAGGACCAGTCTGGCTAAGATTAGAGAGGCTCACCACCATTTGGCCAGCCATTTGGTCATAAATTCCGTGGCCATAGCAATCCTTGAAAATAAAAATATGTATCCTGTGCAAGAAGAAATGGCCCTGAAGGAAAGAAGAGTGAGAAAATCACATACACAAGGGAAATGGGGGAAGGGACTAAGGAATCAGGCCTTACGACATATGGATAATGGGTAGATAATGGATAATAAAGGCATGGAAAAAATTACAAAGGATTATTACCCAAAGAAGCAATCAAGAAATTGCCAATTATGCCCAACACGTATCCCTATTCTTAACATATATACAGAAATCTCAACAAATAGTATCCTCACCTACTGAGAGCAGTAGAAGGGAACAGACTGTCTTTTGTAAGTGATATTCAACAGTAGATCTCTACATCTCTACACAAAACCAATTACAATATGTAGAGGAAACAAGATTTCATTGTTTTGGTTTGTTGTGTATAAAAAAAGGTTTTCAAATTAGAGAATAAACCACTGACAAAGCAGGAGATCTTAAAATGTTCTTGTTTTTTTTTTTGTATCACAGGCCCTTTGGGCTGTCTGGTGAAGACAAGGGATCACTCCTCAGAAATGTGTTTTTAATGCATGCAATAAAGTCTATGGATTAAAAGGAAAATAAAAGTTAGTGAAAAATAAAGATGCAGTTTTTCGCCATCCAAGTGCATCAATTCCCTGAAATCTATTCCCCAACCTCCTAAAGGGCCTCTGCCTTAAAGGGTCTCTTCCAACAAGATGTCTGCCATCCACATACAAAAGTAAAGGAGATCCTTTGCCATACGTCAGAGAGGGATCACTTTGTTTGGTGACCCTCAGCAAGTCCTGAGCACAGTTCCAATACAAGAGCGATTCTCTATGCCCAGTGAGGTCACTGATGCCCTTTCATAGATAAGATAGGAAATAGGGAGAAGACCCGGGATTTTATTGGTTTAGGGATCTCCCAGCTTAGGAAGTCTCTCTACCAGTTCAAGTTGGCACTTTCTCAGCAATTCATAGTCTTGAGGAGTTTCCTAGAGCACTGACAAGCATTGACTTTTCCAGAGTCACACAGCTCATATATGTCAGCTAAAACAGCACGGTGTAAGCCAAAAGAGATCAAATAAATAAGATGCTGTTTAGAAAAATAGAGTCAATTTGCCATTTCTGAGTAACAGGATGTAGGATGGGGAGGTAATAAAAGAAAAGGAAAAATCAGGGAAGATAATTCTAAGGACACATTTCATCAGATTCCTTCTCTTGAGGAGATAGTGTAGGACAGAAGAAAACTCATTGGCTTTGTCATTCTAGACCTAGAGTCAGACTTTTACCTGGCCAATACTCAAATTCTATATAGTTACGAGTTATTCTTCCTCCAGATGCCTCTTCCCTCTATTGAACACTCAATTTCTCCCTCTCCGCCTTTAAAATAAACACCGTGGTGAGGAAGGGGCTCTTAGTAGAAGCCTCCTGCTAGGCATCCTTTATAGGTTCATTTCAAGGTTTAGGGAAATAAATACAGGGAAGTTTTCCACTAGCCGAAATGCAGCATCAGAACCAGGTGTGTTTGGGTTCGGGTTTGGGTTCCTGCTGCTGCCTCCTATACAGAATGATTGGAGGCGGTCCAGGGAGGCTGAGGGCAAGGACTTTGCCTTGGCTGCCGTTTAGCTTTTCTTCTCACTCAGAATCACTTGTATCTCATGCTAGAAGGATAATGGCCCTGAAGAGGCTCTTGGAGCCTAGCCTCCACATTGATCTGTGGGGTTTCTGCCATGGAGGCCTAAGAAATGGGCTTTGGGTGTTTAGGATCCTCATAAGAATTTAGACTTCCAAGGATTTACGTCCCAGGACAATGAACTTAAACTCAGGCACAGACACCAGGGGATTAACAAAAAGAATCTTTAGGTTGGGGATACTGGGCCTGATTTTCGTTGGGCGCTTCCTCGGTTGTGTGTGATCGCTTAGAGTTTGGGATATGGTCGCTGCGTTCCAGAAGATGAAAGCCAAGATAGGCAGGAGGTGGCCCTGAAGACATGAAGCCCAAAGGATGGTAAGAGGGAGAAGAGCAGTGGCCATGAGATTTCAAAACAAATTGACTGAAAGAGACAGCCTGATGCTCAGCAGAGAGTGGAGACAGCAGGGAGCAGAGAAGAAGCAGGGCCAGAGGGATGGCATCAGGAGAGGACACTGGTGGCCTTACAGCACCAGAGGCACGAGTCCTCAGAGTCCTGGGGGTTCTCTGGCCACACATGGCCCCCATGTGTATATTCTCTGCTCCTGTGCTCTCACCATACGGATTCTTAGAATGTGCTTTGTCACATATATTCATTCCCTTGTCATGCTTTCCTTGTGTGTGCATTTTCCATGTGGCTCACAGGTTACTTTTTCCCTGCCTAACTACTGGTGGTCTGATAAACTGTAACAGAGTGTGCACCTAGAGGATCTTATCTTGTCACTATACATGCTACACTGTTTAATTAAAACAAATAGGTCCTCTGGGTGGCTAGTAAAAAACACCTATTGGTGGGGCTCATGAACTGTCATTTTGAGTGAATTCTACCCCGCATAGTACCTTGAACCTGCAATATCTTTTCTGCAAGATCCATGTGTAAGAGAAATGCCCTAAAGGCTACATTAAAAGGATAAAAATAGGTGACCATAAGCAGGAACTGTCTAGTGAGTTCATGTATACAAGCAATACTCTTCCAAACACTAGGGGTCATCCCAGAGTGTCACATTTGAAGGCAGGAAGACCTAGGTTCAAGTCCCACCATAGACACTTACTAGCTATCTGGTCCTGGGTAAGACACTTAACCTCTCTCAGTCTCTTCTGTATCTTTAAAATGGGGATAATAATAGCACTTGTCTCATGTGGTAAATTGCAAGAATTAAATGAGTTAATATATGTAAGGTATGTTCCAAACCTTAAAACACTCTCTAAATTGCTGGCTATTATGAATTGGTTTTCAAAGAGGTGAGGCATAGACCAGGAGGGCTCATGGCTGAGAAGGAAGTCTTGTGCACCACTCTGGGTTTAACCATTTAGTGGAGAAACGTTTCTGGAGGTGCCTGTGGCCTACAGAACAGTGGTTCTTAGGGGTCCATGGTTGGTTAGGGTTTTGAAGAGGAAAATCAAATAGCTCAGCATCCACTCTCATGTTCAGTGTGACTGGCCACTAATATCTGAGAAAAGGCAAAGGAAACACTCATACTATGTTTAAGTTTTCTGGATCAAACCCAAACACAGCAAAGATGGTTTGGCCACAGATGACAGAAGTTACGTCATTGTTGCATATGAAGGTGGCCAGAAACTTGTTGAGGGCAATCACAGGAAGAAAGTCCTTGTCACCCAGTAAAACCTGTGAGAAAAAGCAAACAGACCCAAATATGGTAGCCACTGAAATGGGGACAATCCAATGCAACAGCCCCACTACCATACAAAACACCATGACCACTGCTGACATTCTTAATTGCATTCATAAGATAAAGTGTAGGACCCTGAGCATTATGGCCCATGAGAACCGAGACTCAGAATCATGGAGTTGGGCAGGAACTGAGAGGAGCTAATAAGCCCCTGCCAATGTCCCTCCAAAGGGGCCATCCAGCCCTGGCCTGATAGCTTCAAATATGGGGAACTAATAAAGGAATACAGATTAAAGAAGCATCATCTCTGTCCCAGGCATTATGCTAAGCTTTCTTTACAAATATTATCTCATTTGATCCTCACGACAACCCTGAGAGGTCAGTGCTATTATTCTCCCCATTTTATGGATGAAGAAACTGAGGAAGATGAAAAGTTAAGTGACCCAAGGTTGCACAGCTACCAAGTGACTCAGGCAAGACTTGAACCAGGTCTTCCTGACTTCAAACTCAATGCTCCATCTGCATAGCACCTTGGTGATGCAGTGGAATCAGAAAGGCCTAACTTTGGTCCCTGCCTCAGCTTCTTACTAGCTGTGTCCCTGGGCCAGCCTTTAACCTCCGGATTAGCCTCTGGGTTAGCCAGTCTCTAACTTTGCTTAGTCTCGGTTTCCTCCCATCCAAAATGGAGAGAGCAATATCATCTACTTCCCAGGGCTGTTGTGAGGATCAAATGACATGACATATACAAAGCACTTTGCAACTCTCATGGCATGCCATACATGCTAGGCATTGTTCTTACCATTTGCTAGCTATTATCTTGCTAGGACACCATGCTGCTACTCCTAACAATTTGTCTTTTTCCTCATGGCACCAAGAAGAATAAACTAATATTCCTTCCAAAAATGACAGCTACCATGTTCCTTCTTAACCTGATTCTTCCCTTTTCCAAGACATAGAATTTCATTCCTTTAATTCCTGCTTATATGACATGATCTCCAGGACCTTCAGCATTTTAGTGTCCTTTGTACATTTCATTTCCTATGGGTTACATTCATTTTTGACTGGATCTAGGTGGTACAATGGATAGAGTGCCAGGCATGGAGTCAGGAAGACCTGAGTTCAAATCCAGCTTCAGACACTTACTAGCTTGTGCCCCTGCACAAGTCATTTAACCCTGTTTGCCTCAGTTTCCTCATCTGTAAAATGAACTGGAGAACAAAATGACAAGAAATCCACAAATGAGGTCATGAAACTGAAACAACTCAACAACAACATGCACTTTGGGCCTCTCTGACTTCTCCATCATGCCCCCAGCAAATTCATCATTGGGAAATCCCATCATCTGACAAGGTCAAGTCAGCCGTCCCTCTGACCTTTTATGCTAGAGTGGAGTGACCGGTCAAATATCATATGACTACCAAGCCTCAGAGCCTGTGCAAAGGCATGAATGAGACTTTCAGATTTTTCCTTCTCATTTTGAAACAGTAGAATTGATCTGGATTCTTACAGAGAAAGGGAATGCCCCCCACACACACACCATTGCTAGGTAAATGGGCTTCCTGTGGAGTGTTTTTGGGTTCACTCATTCTGAGAGCCACATAGATATCACCACTGCCCATACTCCACTTCCCTAATGAGCTACTATTCAGTTCCAGTTTGCCAAAGATATTACATACCCTTGACAATGGCTTGGGCAGCCTCAAAAGCAGTATAAATGGAAGGCTTCTAATCTTCTGAACATAAAAGATTGGAGCTAAGGCAAAAAAAACTTTGACTTCCTGAGCCAGCTTGGGTAAGGTGGAGAATGCTACGAAACCTGAAAGACAAAAGGATACATGTTTAGACTGGGTGGCCTCCTTAGTGCCCTCTAATTCTAACCAAGGACCCAGTGAGTCTGTGAACCAGAAACCTTGAGGCAGTGTATAGCACCTTGGACAGCAACCCCAGAAATCCTAACTACTGACCCTGCTCAATGGGAGAATCACAGAATTCAATCTCCAAGGTGGACCTCATATCATGGAGTCTCATTCAGCCTATACCACCATCTGGCAAACGAGCAGAAAGCTTCTCCCTGAGCACTCATATTTCCTGTAGCTTTTTTTCAACTCACTTGATCTTAGTCTGTACCTACATCAACAAAGCTCTGCTCAAGTCAGTTAACTTAATCTAATTAACATCATTTGAGTTTTTTTTAAGTAAGGTTGGGATATTTTTAAAGCAAAACATTTGGTGAGGAGGAGTGGGGACATCTAGGTGGCACAATGGAGAGATGCTGGGCCTAGAATCCGGAAGATGTTGCTGTTGACGTTTTTTAGTCATGTCTGATTCTCAGAGAATTCATTCTCTACTCAATTGAAATGAATGTTATCACTGATATTGTTCTAATGACTCACCCCAATTATCTAAATTTTATTGCAATAGTCTAGGCAAGACTCGATAAGAGCTTGAATTAAGGTGTTGGGTGGGCAAGTCCAGGAAAGGGCATTTATAGGAGAAATTTTGTGAAGTTAGAAGCAAGAAGAGTTGAAAATTGTTAGGATATATGAATTAAGAGATGATGATGAGTAGAAGGTGACATTAAAAGTTCTTAGGAGTCTGGAAAGATGGTGGCATCCTCAAGCGAAAACAGGAAGCTGAGAAGAGTCATTAGTCCAGGGCAAGAGCTCAGGAGTTCCATTTTGATCACATTGAATGTGAGATGCCTATGGGACCCCCAGGATGAACAATCCAATGAACTTGGTGATATT
Source organism: Petaurus breviceps papuanus (assembly GCF_028583685.1). Lineage (NCBI taxonomy): Eukaryota > Metazoa > Chordata > Mammalia > Diprotodontia > Petauridae > Petaurus > Petaurus breviceps. Next base: position 12,708,358 of record NW_027186352.1, read on the forward strand.
AGACTTGCAATCACGAGGGAAAAAAAGGCTGGAGAGACATATCTAGGAGAAATATATCTTACTTCATGGCAGCTGATGAAATGACCTAGTGAGAGGGAATGAGAAAAGAGAACATAGGGAGCTTTGGGGAGCATCCACATTTAGGGGCTTTGATGTGGGTGAAGATCTGACACAGAAGACAAAGAAACAGTGAGAAAGCTGGGAGGAGGGAACAAAAAGAGAGCAGTGGCACAAACCCCAAAGGAATCAAGAAGAAGGACTGAGAAAAGGCCACTGAACTGACCAATTGTGAAATTGGTAACTGAAAACATTGACTCAAAAAATAAAACTTCCTAAGTACAATGAAGGTGGGCTGTGACTCAATCTAAAAATACATGAGAATTGCACTGGAATAAAAACTCAGTGGGAAACAATGGTTTGCCATAACCAGCAGTAAACAAACACAAGTTAACAACAACAATAATGCAGATTTAGATGCCACTGAGAGGCTTAGAATTAGACACTAGGAACAAAATAACCACAGATCTCTCAGCCCTTGGCAGACTACACCTGGAGTTATTTCTTCATTTGGGATACTGCAGCATGGGAAGGGAATACATAACATGAAGAGGGGCCAGTGGAGGGTGACCAAGATGACCTTGTGAGGATCCTTCATGACTCCAGAATCCACAAGTGGGAGCCCTGACAATAGCTCACCTATCTTCCACTTGAGTCTACAGTGTAGGGGAACTTGCTACCTCCTGCATCAGTCCATTCCCCTTGCAGAGCTGTCTTGGTTAGGGAGTTTTCCTAACTCGCTCAAATCTTCTTTTTTCTATACTTTCTACATTTTGTTCCTTCTTCTACCCTCTGGGGCCAAGCTGAATAAATCTTTCCTCTTGCACACCAAACCCTCCAGAAACCTGAAGATAGTCAATGTGATTTGTCTCTGCTCCTACTGCCTGCACCTTCCACCCACCTTCATCTTCTCTTCTCCTGGCTCACAGCCAGGACCCAGTTACAGGTGTGGTACTCATTCTTGCCACACACAAAGAAGCTTGGACTTCAAAGAGGGACAAAGTAGAATTTCTCAGATCCCAGTCAGTCTGTGCATACCTAAAGTGCAGCCCTGAGAATGGCCCACATAGTATATCTTCTGTCCAGTTTTTTTCACAATGTAGTCAATTGAGGCTGGAAGGTCATAGAGGGCCAATTCAGTAATACTGTTAAAGACAAACCAGTACAACAAAGTTAGATCTACTTCAAACTTATGATGTCAACATATGATTAACCACACCTCTTCCTTGTCTTATATGAATAGAGAATGAAATTCTTGTTCTACAAAAATGTTGATCTCTGGTAGTCTAACAGATGTGTCAGATTTAGGCTAGAAAAACTCCCCAAAGTAGCCAGAAATAAATTAAAATAGCATTGGGAAATGTTTTCTAAAATAAATAAAAATACAATGGAACATCAGTAATGTTAACTTGTGCAGGGATGTTTCCCTTTGGGTTTGAGGCCACTGGTCTAGTGGTTCATTTGAAGTAAAGCCAAGATGTAACAGAAAAGCCAGGGGTAGCCAGGTAGCTCAGTGAGTAAGAGTGCTGGCCCCAGAGTTGGGATGACCTGGATCAAATCCGGGCTCAGATACTTAGCACCACACCCAGAAATAACTGGCTGTGTAACCTTGAGCAAGTTACTTAACCCCAATTCTTAGGGGTGGCCAGGTGGCTCAGCGAGTAAGAGCACTGGCCCCAGAGTTGGGATAACCTGGATCGAATCTGGGCTCAGACACTCAGCACCCACCCAGAAATAAGTGGCCGTGTAACCTTAAGCAAGTTACTTAACCCCAATTGCTTAGGGGTGGCCAGGTGGCTCAGCAAGTAAAAGCACTGGCCCCAGCGTCGGGATGACCTGGGATTGAATCCGGGCTCAGACACTTAGCACCACACCCAGAAACACCTGGCCATGTAACCTTGAGCAAGTGACTTAACCCCGATTGTTTAGGGGCGGCCAGGTGGTGCAGTGAGTAAGAGCACCGCCTCCAGTGTCGGGATGACCTGGGATCAAATCCGGGCTCAGACACTCAGCACCACACCCAGAAATAACTGGCCGTGTAACCCTGAGCAAGTTACTTAACCCCAGTTGCTTAAAAAAAAAAAAAAAGAAAAGCCGACACCAGGATAGAATGTCATCAGGATTGGATGATTTTTCAAGGCAAAGCTTATAAAGAATCATCATTGACTGAAACTGAACAAAGATGAGACTTAATCCTTTGATATCGTTTGACTGAAAAGTCAAAGGCACAAGAACCCACGTTGGAGTTTTCCTACCTGAAAGCCCAGTATTGTTTGGAATGTGTTGACAAAAAGGCATGTTTCAGGGAATAGGTTGTCCCCCTGCTGTTTCCCATCCACACATCAAAACCCGCATCGGCTAGAAGGAAGCCCAGACTATTGTTGGGAAGGTTGGACACCCAGGTGATAGATGTCACCAACAAACCATGCTGCAAAAACACAATGGGCCGACGAGCTGAAAGGGAAACATGAGGAACACTCACAAACAAATTTGTGCCATGTTGACATTCAAGATTCTCTCCTTGGACCTATAGACTTTGTCTTCCCAAGGAATTGTACAGATTACAGGACCTAAGAGTTGAGTTTATTGCCAGGCATTGGAGTGAGGGTAGGGGTGGGGAAAGGCTGATATTTTGTATAAAATAAGTTTTCCTGAGTTATGCATTTCTGAACTCAGCTTCAGAAGGATATCATGGGTCCCCTTTGTTTCATTGTTACACAAAACAATTGGCTTCAGTCTAAAGGCCACAATTAAGGACCTAGAAGGCCACACATGGCCTTAAGGTCACAGGCTTCCCACCCCTGTAGGCTATCAAAGAAATATTAGGCATGCTCCCAAAGAACCATGGGCAAGAGCCAACCACTGTCAACAGAAAAGACTTGTCAGTCACTCTTACCAAGAGAAGTCAGGAGTACCTGGAGAATCAGCAGACCCTCCACTCTGGGAAGCCACCCACCATCCATTGCCTTGAGTCTCATTGTTAGGTCATTCTGTGACCAGGGTGTCAAAGAGACTGGCAAATCTGACTCTCTCAAAGAATAAGGTCTCTAATCCTTTTCCATGCTTCAATTGTCTTCAAAATCCTGCTCCTGAGTTGGGTTTCCCTTAAGGGAAGACAAGGCCTTCAGCTGAGAAAAAAATTCTTGATATTGGAATAGAGTCTATTAGAAGTGGGAGGGACCTTAGTTTATGCAGCATGACTCTCCCATTGAACAGAGAAAACAAGGGCTCTGAGAAAAGTGACTTGTCTAAGGCTACTAGTAAACAATAGGGCTGAACTCCAAACCTGGGTCTCTTTGACTTGACAAATACCTGATGCATTATTGCCCATTCTTCCATAGGGAATCCTTATTAGGATGAGGATATATGAATCTTCAGTCTCAACTTCATGCTCTTCAACTGGGTATTGCCAGTAACGAATGATCTGACTCTGGGTGGGGGCAAAATACATTTAGTTGAGGGCATTGGCACATCCATTTTTTGGCTACAAGCCTGATATCCCATTTACTAAATAAAAATGTAACTTCTCTACTGTATCATTTCTCAGACTCTTAAACCTTTTAAATAGTTGGAATCTTAGACACACCAATGAGTTGAGTGACATTTCCCCAATAAAAATAAAACTTACAACATTCAATTTAACTCCAGGGTTCATAAATCTGTGGATATCATGGAAAATACCTTCTGTTCCCAGGACCTGGATCATAAAAATGGCCATGACAAGTCTCTACATTTTGTTTCCACCTGCAACATGGGAATTAGTGGCACTGCATGAGCTCTCACAAGGCCAATGGTCTTAGAATCATAGATTGAAAAGCTCAAATCAATAATAGAAAACCAGAATAAGTTCTTATGATTGTAGACTTAGATACAGATGGTACCTTAAAAGTTATTTCTTTCAACCTTATAAGTGGATGGTTGTGGAAACTGAGTCCTAAAGAGACAAGGAGATTTACCCAAGATTACAGAGGTAGAAAATTACTGAGACCAGGATACAAGCCCAGATCATATGGCCCCAATTGCAGTAATTCTACTTCCTCAAATTAGGCTTTCAGCACCCAAGGGAGACAAGACATCCAGATTTTTTTCCCAATATCTCTCAGTCCAATACCCATTTGGGCTGGTTTGGGGGGGGGGACTCTGAATTCAATGAAACTAAAATTTTTGTGGGTTATACAGATGAAGATATCCAGCAGATAGCTAGTGATACAGGAAAGTCATGGGGGCTAGATATATAGATTTGTGATGAGTGAATTAATAAGGTCACCATGAGATAGAAAGTAGATAGAAAAGAGAGGAGGACCCAAGACAGAAATCCAGTATATGCCCTTGGAAGGAAGGGATGATGTGAATGATGAGACAGGAAAGCAGACTGAGGAGTTGTCATACCTGTAGGAGAACCAGGAGAGAGTAGTCCTCCAAAGGCCCTAGAAAATTAAAGAGAGGTGAGCAGTCCCAGATGCTGATGAGGGGTCAAGAAAGATAAGAATTTAGAAAAGACCAATAGAGTGGAGTGGCTCAAGAGCTATATCACAAGACCTTGACTGTAGATGGAATTTTCTTAGAGTTCATCTGTAAGAAGGAGGAGTGATATAGGACCATGACTTGAGGATTTGGCAAGATTAAGTGAAGGTTTATTAGGACAAGGCTGGTGGAGATCTGGAAATGCTGGTAGGCACCAGAGACTTTGGATAAAAATGGATGAAGAGTAGAGAATGAGTGAATGGTCACACAGGAGATTAACCAGGGAGTAAAGAGAGGATAAAAACAAGGGTGCAGGTAGAAAGATTGACCTTAGTGAGGAAGGTCACACAAAATTCTGAGAAGGGCATTGAGAGGAAATGAGGCATAGCATGTGGAAGAAAAAAAGTAACCATCTCCTTAATAAAAGGAGGTCCTTCACAAAGTGTGTGTTTGGAGAAGGGTTGGTCAGTATAGAAAGTTTAAGGAGAGAAGAGAAGGTTTTAAATTATAGCTGTGGAGAGTGTGATACAAAACCAATCAGGGAAGAACTGTAGGTCTTCTTCCTGCAGTGTTCAGTGTCATGGACTAAGGGGGAGGAAGCCTGGTGGTTGAGGAAAAATACAAGCCAGGGGCTTGGAAATACAAGTACAATAAGAAAGGAAACAAAGCATTCAAGGATAGGTGATGGTGGAAAATGGAACCATAGGCTCAAGAAAGGAGGAAAGGGATTCCAAATTGAGGGTTTGTGGACTGGGAAATCAGGGAGATTTCCCTGCTTTCCTTGTGGCTAAGGAGTCAAAATGAAAATGAAGTGAAAGACTAAAGAGAATTGAGGGAGAGTGAAAGACAAAATAAGTGGGTCTAGTTCACAGAAGGAATTTCAGAGTTTCGTGGTGATGAGATCAAAGGCATGAACATCACTGTGTGTACCTGGGATTGCATAAGTTGCAGTTTGTGAGAATTGAAGAGGTGAATCAACTGCATTACCAAAGTGTTATGTTGTGGGTTGGATTCAAGAAAAAGCAGGCACAGAATTCCTTGAGAAGGGAGGAGAAATGACCTGGAGACCAGGAGATGGTGGCTTCTAAGATTGAATAGAGTCATAGAAGCAGATGGAATAGATCTCAAAGGAGAAAAGAGAAGGTTGAGAAGTGGCCATAAGGACCAAGGAGGACCACTCTTCCTCCATGACCAGTGTAAGTGCTGGGTTAGACAACGGACAGATCACCTGAGAAAGGGAGATGCAGAGGGAAAGGGATGCAGAGAGAGAAGTTATGCAGTATGTCCTCATGACCAAGGATGCAACAGATTCTGGGGAAGCAAGGTTTCTGTGACTGTGAAAAGATGGAAGAAATATGAGAGCAAAACACTGGGTACCAATGTTAGCCTGATAACAATGGAACAGGGATTCCAATCCATGCTCAGTCACCAACAATTCATTCAGAAACTTCTATGTGCCAGGCACTACTGCTAGATTCTAGGAATACAAATAAAAAGAATGAAATAAACATTTGCCTTCAAAGGTCTTATATTCTAATGATGTGAACATCTGTGCACTCTGCCGCATGCTGAGAGAGGGGCCTGAAGGGTGTAATAGCCACTTAGGTTAAAAAATAGCTAGCTTGCTGCCAGGCTAGTTTAAGCATTAAAAGCTAAAAAGAAGAGTTTTTACTTTCTGTAAGACAGTTGACTGAGTATGATCTGTATTTAAGGAAACTGAATTGGGTAGTCATCTGTAGTCTCTCCTACACTGGGGCAGGGCTTGAGGCAGGGAAAACAATCAGAACTCTGTTGCAATAACCCAGGCAGGTGACAGCAAGCCTAATGAAGGGGGTAGCTGTGAGTGGAGAGAAGGAACAAGGCGACAAAGATGCAGTAAAGGTAGAAATTATGAGAAAGAGACAGAAACAGAAAGGGGTAGAGAGAGACAGAGACAGAGAGAGTTGGAAGGGAAGCTGGATTGGGGGAAGGATAATCTTGATAATAGGCCTTAACCCTGGGCATTACCCAAGGGTCAGTCCTGGGCTCTTTTCTTTTCTGTTCTCTCTCTACACACTCTCTTCATAAGAGACCCCCAGATCTCCATGCTCAGTCCTAATCTCTCCCCTCAGCCAATATTTGGTAAATTGAATCACCTAATCCAACCACGCCATTTTATAGATAAAAAAGTTAGGGGCCAGAGAAGTCAAGTGACTGGGATATTGATCTACTGATCCTGATCTACGCAATAGCAGGGTCATGTCATGGGAACTCAGGACCATAGCTCAAGAGCTAGAAGGACCTCAAAGGCCATCCAGTCCCATTTTATAGATAAGAAAAATGAGGTTAATGTGAAATTGAATGGCTTGCCCAAGATCACATAGGTAATGCCAGAGGTGGGATTTGAATTCACATCCTCTGATAAAAAAGCTGGCCATCCCTCCCCTTTTCCACAATGCCTCCAGCTTTGCACATCCTTGGTCATTTTCTTATTCTCTATATGCATTTCATTTTTTACTCTTTTTGATTTGATTTCAGTTCTGTTTTGGGATATTTACTTTTTTCTCGATAGCACAGTGATGAGTAGCATCTATAGCTTGCACATAAGAACAATCTTTGATTTAATATCGCCATTTCTCTGTGCTACCTAAAGGAATCAAATGTCCTGATGGGGCCTCAAGGAATCTTCATGGTGTTTGGGACCTTACCTTAGTAGAACTCCTGTGCTGGAGAAAGAGTGGGATTCCAGCTGGAATCTCCTCAGCAGCTCCTTGGAAGCCTCTGGTGACTGTAAAATGGAAGATGCTTGGGCTCGAAGGAGCAGAAGACACCCAAGGGTAGAACTGAGGCCCTGAGGCAAGAGAAAAGAGAGAGGCTGAAGGGACATGGATCAGTGTGGCTCCAAGAGTGGGGGATTCACTGGGCCAAAGCTCCTCTGACCTGAACAATCTGATGGGTCCTCAGTGATGACACGTCAGACCAGACACTCTAAATACGCTTACAGGAGGTCACATGGACACACCAGCAGAGGATGGAAACTCATTCCTCTGCTTCTCAAGGAGCAAGAAAGTGAGGCATGAAATTAAAAGGAAGAGTGCAATGATGCTTTGCAATAATTATCTGTTATCTGTTGTGTGACGCAGTGTGCAAGGCTACACCTTTCCTCATCCCTTTTCCCCCTCAGGCTTGGTCAAGGCAAAGTGGAAAGCAGGATGGCTTTATGTTCTGTTCCCTTTGGCATGTTCCTCAGCTGTTCTGACCATCCCTTTGCCCTGGGTTCCTGGAACAAAACTAGTACAATTCCACAGGCTGTCTCAAATTAGTCTTGGGTAACATAATCCTGCGAGGGATGAATTGCAGTGAAGTTTCCCCATTCTGAACATCCTATTAGATTCTTATTTCTTCTTTATATTTGTAACTACGTTCAGCATTCTGGGGTTGTTACTGTGCTTACTTATCGAACCTCATGTATTATGTATGTTATCTAACAAAATTAGAGCCTTATTAGTAATAATTATGGTAATGAATTGCGATTGTTTTGTGCCGATTAGTTAGCATTAGTAAAAAGATTGTGAGCTTGCCTTACCAACCAATGGTAAGGTGGGACATAGGCTGGAGGTGGGGTTAGGATTAGGATAAAATAAATCTGGGAGCTTCTGCAACTGGCACTCCTCAGTTAGCGCCATCTTAGGTGCTCTGGGAGTGCCCTTTCTCGAGAAAGCAAAATAAAGACTCCTCTGCTTTTACTACAATTTTCTGAGTCTCTGAATTATGGGTAAGGGTTTTTACATCACACACAATCTCAATAGGCAGCTAAGTGGCTCAATGGATAGAATCCTAGGTCTGAAGTCAGGAAGTCTCATCTTCCTAAATTCAAATCTGGCTGCAGACTCTAACCTTTCAACCCAGGCCAAGTCACTTAACTGTGTTTGCCTCATCTGCGAAATGAGCTGAAGAAGGAAATGGCAAACAATTCCAGTATCTCTGCCAATGAAATCCCAAATGGGGTCACAAAGAGTCAGATATGACAGAAATGACTGAACAACAGGTTCTTGATTCCTTTTTCTTCTGAGTTCAGGAAAGAATTGGGGTTTATTTGATTTCTTTCAGTGCCCCAGGGATTGGGAGAGTTTGGGACTTTAAGGTGTGGATCCAGTTTGTGAATCCAGATTTATCGATTGTTTTTTTTCCCCATGGAACTTTTAGGTTTGCCCAGGGATTGGAGAAGTTTGGGGTTAGATTTGGTACTCCCCAGGAATTTGGGGGCTTTAGATTCAGTTTAAGTTTACCCCAGGTGTTGTTTTTTTAGACTGATGGTAAATCCAAAATACAAGGGCTCAGGAGTGTCTGCCTTAAAAGAATTCAACCATTCAAGTCTTCTTTTAGTCAGAGTAGATAGGTTTTGTTATAACACAAGTTAGGCAAGCAAGATTCCTAGTAAATCTTTGTTATTGTATAGCCAGTTAAGGGGAGGGCAGAATTCCTAGTGAGTCTGCAACTTGATGGGAATAAGATTGGTACTAACATATAAGAAAAGACCTTGAGGAGATCTGGATGGGATTAAGGGATGGTAAAAAGCCTGGTGTGGTCCAGGTACAGACAAGGCCTTAAATGGTCTGTGATGTTTCAGAAAGCCCCAGTGAATGGGCAGTTAAAAGGAGTACTGAATCTCCAGGTAGGAATGTGTGGGCAAGTTCAGGGGATTGGCTGTGCTCAAAGACATGGTCTTTTCCTTTTAGGGTCTGACATAAAACTTATAACTCACAGGGACTGGGGCAGTTTAGATTTAGACCCTTCCCAGGGATTTGGAGAAGTTTATGGATAGATTCAGTTTTGCTGGGAGGTTTAAATTTAGGTTTGACTCAGGGATCAGGGAAGTATAGGGTTAGATATGGTTTGCCCAAGGGAGTAGTGTGGTCTAAGATTAGTTTTTCCCCCAGGGATGGAGAAGAACTATTGGTTCCTCTGTGGTACTCCCCCTTGGAAAAAAAAAATGTTTTGCCATAAGACCAGGGGAATAACCTGCTGGTAAATTGATACCCCCTTAGAATTTTTATTAGTTTAGAAACAGGTGTGGCATTCCATACATGAGTGGAAAAGATAACTGAAAGATAGTGTTCTCAAAAAGTGGTAAAATAGGTAAAAATCCAAATGGGCTCCCAAACTGTCCCAAGTAAAAGACTAATTACAATTGGAAAATTGTGCATACTTTTTCTGTCTTTTCATTTTGTCTGTTTTTGTAAAATATGGAATAATCTTGGTCTTTTGTCCTGTTTGTGTTGTTTGTAGATTTTGTTACCATGAAAGATTTCTAAAAGAGAAAATGCAGCCAGCAATAAAAGCTGCTAAAAGACTGTAGCCAAGAGTTTAGAATGCTGGGGAAGATTAATGAATTTTCCTACTTGAAGCAGTTGTTTGGGTAAACAGCATTAACTCCCACTTTTGGCTTTCAGTAGGAGATTGGGTCAAAGGAAAAGAGAAAAATACCTGTAAAATAATTTTGCTGTTATTTCAGCCTTTGTTACATTGGAAATACATAAATAAAGTCAGATAAAGTTTATAGAACTGCTAAATCTTAAGGAGGTTGGAGGGAAAGTAATCATTTTAAGATTACTTATAATTTGTGATCAAATTATAACATAAGGATAATATCCTCCAAGAGGGGGAATTAGACAAAGTAATAAGAAAAGATGTAATGTAAACGTTTTCTAATTAAATGGAACAGTAAATTTTAAGAAAGCAACAGGATTAGATTTTTTTTTCTTCTCTAAGCACTATCTACATATGTGTATCATTGGCTTTCAAATGTAACTAGTACAGAAATTCAGGCTTTGGTGGTTTTAGTAATAAATTCTCAAAACTGGATTAAAGATTCACATGTAAAATTGTATCAATAATTGTAAAGAAAGTCAGGTCTTCAGAAGGCAAAAGCAATTTGGTAGAACTCATTCTTCACTTATTTTTTCAAATAGTTTGTTTTCTCTTCTTGATCTGTTCTCCAGATCAGTTGTTTTTCTTATGAGATGTTTCACATTCTCTTATATATTTTTCATTCTTTATAGTTTATTTTATTATGTCTTAGCCTCTTATAACTTCACTAGTTCCTCCTTGACCAATTCTAATTTTCAAGAAGTTGTCTTCTTCCTTAATATTCTGGATCTCCTTTTCCAGTTGGTTGACTTTCTTTTCATAATCTTCTCATTTTTCTTGGACTGTTCTTATTTTTAACATTTTTCTTTAATCTCATTTAATTTTTAAAGTCTTTTTTTAAGTTCTTATATGGATTCTTTGGGGGCAGGTCCAATTATAATTTTTAAGGAGTTATTTTCTTTAGTTATCTTTTGTACCTGCTTTTCCATTTGGCTAATTCTACTTTTTTTTGGAGGGCAGAAGGCAAGGCAATTGGAGTTAAGTGACTTGCCCAAGGCCAGACAAATAGTATGTCCAGTGTCTGAGGCCAAATTTGAACTCAGGTCCTTTTGACTCCAGGGCCAGTGCTCTATTCACTGTGACACCTAGCTGCCCCCAATTTTACTTTTAAAGGAATTTTCTTCAGTCAATTTTTGTCCTTCCTTTTCCAAGCTGTTGACTCTTTTTTCGTAGTTCTCTTGCATAACTCATTTCTTTTCCCAGTTTTTCTTCTACCCCTCTTACCTGATTTTTAAAATCTTTTTTGAACTCTTCCAAGAAGAGTTTTTTGACTTGAGACCAATTTATATTCCCCTTTGAGGCTTCACATGTAGGTATTTTCATGATGTTGTCCTCTTCTGAGTTTCTGTTTTGATCTTCCCTGTCATAATAGTAGCTTTCTGGGTATGCTAAGGGCTCTTTTTAAAATTTTTGTTAATTTTTTAAGGTTGAGCTCTGCTCCTGGGGTGCAGAGCTACTGTCCCAAGCTCCTTGTGCTAAGAGCCAGGGGCCTGATCACTTGCTTTCTGTGCTGGAGTCTTTGGAGCTGGCAGCTTGCCCACTATGCTAGGGTGACCTGGCCTAGTTGTGCCTATTGTGCTAGGGAGTTCAGGGACTGGCAATCTGCCCTCTCTACTAGGGCTGGAAGTCTCACAGCTAGCCTAATGTGCCACTCGTCTTCTGAAGCAAAACCGCAGAGCCATGGTTGTGGCTAAGTCTCTTCTTGGCTTGCCCAGGCACCAGGCACTATCTGCACCAGGCTGCACTCCCCTTTTACCCAAGCAAGATAGAACTTCCATGAAATCCTTCTTAGTTATCTTGGGCTGGAAAATTGTTTTACTACATCTTTTTGTGAATTCTTTCACTCAGGAATTCTTTTAGAGGCATGATTAAGTTGTTTTTGAGGGAAAGTGGGGAGAGTTCAGGCAACTTCCTAGCTTCTCTCTGTCATCTTCCTCCACTTCCATATGCACCATCTTTAAAGCAACTTCTCTCTGTCCTGCTTATGATATTCCTTGTCCATTGAAAGCACAGGTCTGATGATGTTACCTACATGCTAAATAAACTCCAAGATCAAATAGAAAATCTTCTGGCATTCAAAGTTCTTTATAATGTCCCAACTCCCTTCAATCTTCTTATACCATAATTCACCACCACCACAACTACCAGCACCACATACTCTGTGACCCAATGACTCTGGTCATTTGGTGTTCCTTATACTAGATACTCCATCTTCTCATTCCAGACATTTCCCCTGGCTGCCCCCCATGTCTGAAATGTTCTTCCTCATCTCAACCTCCTGGCTCTCTTGGCTTCCTTTCAAGTCCCAGCTAGCATCCCATCTTCTATAGGAAGCCTTTGCTAATCTTTCTTAATTCTAGTGCCTTTCATCTTCCAATCATTTCCAATTTATCCTACATGTCCCTTGTTTGTACATAGTTATGTGCATGTTGTCTTCCCCATTAGACTATAAGTTCCTCAAGAGCAGGGACTATCTTCTGCATTTTTCACCTCTTTAGTCCTTAGCACAGTCCTTGGCACATAATTAATAGACAATAATTAATAAACATTTATTGACTGATTCTGTGATAAATAGGGCAGTCAGTATAGTGAGGGAGCTAGAGACCATGTTGCTTGAGGATCTGTTGAAAGAACTGAATATGTATAGCCAGAGAAAGAGAAGACTTACAGGGAACATGAACACAGAATCTAGAATTCACTTTTCTAATCCCCACACTCACAATGGAAAGTCAGGTCCTCAGAAGGCAACTACTACTTTTCCCTTGATTCTAGGAATAACACTGAGAAATTACTCATGCACCCCCACCAATGTGTTACCCCATTATTATCAGTTGCTATCAGTTAGTCACCCAGACTAATTTGTAGTCTTTTTTCTTTCTGCTTTGAGTTGTGAATGCCCTTGGAATGACTTTGCTTAGAGAGTTATCTTGCTAACCTTTCTTTAATCTGATTATATTCTCCATTGCCTCTCTCTGCTTTGTGAGACAACATTGTTCATAGCACCCATCATTCTTTTTTATAAGATTTTAAAGGTGACTTTATGTTCTAATGCAGTCTTGTCTTTGGCAGTCATCTCTCTCCATTTGGCAAGTAAGTCAGATGTTTGCTGATTAGGGTGACTTCTGGGTTCTTTTGGCATCTTTGTTGTAGCAATTAATTTAGATTGGTTTGATTTCTATATTAAATTATTGATATCAATGTAATTTCTCTTGATCATTTGCCATTTTTATTTTCAATAACTTAATTAAATAATACCTACACCATATGTGTGTATAAAACTCATATGAAACACAACCTATACAAAATATATTCAGGATAAATACAAGGCAATTTTGGTGGAGGGGGAGATGATGCTAGAAGTTGGAGTAAAGTCAGTAAAAATCCTCTTGTAGGAGGTGGTGTTTGAGGTAAGTTTTGAAGGAAAGTAGGGATTATAAATAGGAATTCCTGGGCAAATCACTTAACTTTGTATGCCTCGATTTGCTCATCTGTAAAATGAGCTAAAGAAGGAAATGACAAACACTCCAGTATCTTTGTCAAGAAAACCCCAAATAGTGTAGGACATGACTGAAACAACTATGCAACAACAGGGGATTCTAAGAGGCCAGTGTGAAGAAGGAGAAATCTCTAGGCATGAGGGATGAGAGCCAGTAAAGAGGCACAGAGAGGGATAGAATACAGTGTATGAGGAAGAGGAAAAAAGATTCTTTTGGTCAGAGTTCAACTGAGCAATAGGTAACTTCATTTTGCATCATATTATCTATTACAGAAAGAAAATACTTTCTCCTCATCGCTGAATTCTTACTTGTATGTATATTCACAGTTCTAGAGCAGGGATTTTTAACTTGGGGGTCTGTACCTTTTTTCAGTACCCTGATAAATATTTCAATAAAAATGATGTCTGTTGTTAAGCATTTGACACATTTTAAAATCTTTTTTTTTTCTGAAAAGAGATCCGTTGGCTTTACTGAACTTCAAAAGGTGCCCTTGGCACAAAAGAGGTGAAGAATTTCTGCTTTAGAAATTATCTCATTGTTACAAGGTATTCCCAGTTGTAAATTCCTTTGGTTATAATTAGCTACTGATAATACCTTATAACTGAATGCCTGGCTCCATAATAACCCTTACAAATTCAATGTTAAAAGTCTGAACCTTTTGACTGCTTGAATGAGAGGATATAAGACTGATGGGGAAGGTACCTCTCCCATTCTAACTAATGTGATCTTGGGATAAGTTTCCCTCAACTCTGTCTAATTCTGGGGCAAAGTTAGACATCTTTCTGGAATAGCAGATTTATGTGTCCCTGTGATTTCATTTTTTTGCTGCCACAAAGATCTGCTGTCAACATTTTAGAACATGTAGTTTCATTTCCTTTTCACCTAGTTATCTTCAGAAATAGATCTAGTAGCAGTATTGCTGAATCAAATGTTATAGGTAGTTTAATCACTCTATGAACATAATTCCAGATTGCTCTACAAAATGGTTGAATCAGTCCACAATTCCACCAACAATAAATTAGTTTTCCAATTTTTCCACATCCCCTATAACATTTGTCACTTTCCCCTTCTATCATTTTAGCCATTCTGGTAGGTATAGAATGATATCTCAAAGCTGTTTTAAATTAGTCTCATTCTAAGGGAGGAACAAAACATTAGGAGCAATGGGTTGGAGGATTCTGCATTGGTGCTTTTTTGACTTAACTGTTTTGAGAAATTATGCTTTGAAGGGTAGTGCTAATTTGGAGGATTACAAGTTTTATATGATTCATTGAAACAAAACTTATCCATTAAAATACACCACAGAAGATGCTGAAAAAAATTAGGAACAATCTTGCTGAATAAAATAATAAAAATCAGTGTTAGAAAGCATATCTACATGAAACTTGGCATGAGGTAGAACTGAGATGGGGAGAAAAGGCAGGAAGTTGCCTGAACTTTTCCCAATTCCCATAGAAACAACTTTAAAATCACACTGCAAAATGAATTCTGGAGTAATGTAACCCACAAAAAGATGGGTTAAAACATTTTCCAAGCCCAAGATAACTTAGAAGGACTTCAGGAAAGGCCTGTCTCACTTGAGTGGTCCAGCACAAGTGATATCTGGAAAACCAGTGGAAGACCCCTAATCCCAGCCCACATCAGCAACTGAGGATTGAGGCTCCAGCTCAGAAGGCCTGCTGCAAACCAGGGGCCAGCCCCCTAGCCCCATGCATAAGAAGGTTCAGATAATGTCCCTTGCAGCCCAGGAGTAGAACTTTACTTTAAAAGTCATGAAATAGACTGGAAAATGAGCCAAAAGAAAAGGCCCTGGCCATAGAAAGCTACTATGGTGACAAGGAAAATTGAAACACAAACTTAGAAGGGGATAATAATGTCAAAACACCTACATGTGAAGCCTCAAAGAGAAATATGAATTGGTCTCAGGTCCAAAAAGTTCTCCTGAAAGAGCTCAAATAGGATTTTAAAAATCAAATAAGAAAACATAAGAAAAATTGGGAAAAGAGATGAAAGTTATTCAAGAGAATCATGAAAAAAGTCAACAGAAGAACAAAAAATGAGAAAAAATGTACAAAAATTTACTGAAGAAAACAACCCTTTAAAAATAATGTCGGTCAAATGGAAAAGGAACTACAAAAGCTAACTGAAGAAAATAATTTCTTAAAACTTGGAATTAGGCAAGTGAAAGCTAATGATTATATGGGATTTGACAAATCAATCAAATATAATAGATCCAGGAAAGACAACCAAAAAAAGATCCTGGACAGTATCTTTTAAGAAAAGTCAACCAAATATCTCCTAAAAGAGATCTCAAAATGAAGACTTCCAGGAATATCATAGCCAAATTTCATAACTTTCAATTCAAAGAAAAAATACTACAAGCAGCCAGAAAGAAGTAATTCAAATATTGAGGATTCACAGTCAGGATTACACAGGATACAGCAGCTTCTACATTAAAGGATTAGAAGGTTGGGAATACAATATTCTGGAAAGCAAAGTTGTTTAGATTACAGCAAAAAATGAACTATTCAGTAAAACTGAGCATAAGCTTTTGGGGGGAGAGGAGAAATGGATATTCAATGAAATGGGGTTATTTCAAATATTTCTGATGAAAATACCAGAGCTAAACAGAAAATTCAATTTTCAAATACAAGACTCAAGAAAAGCATAAAAAGTTAAAAGCGGAAAGATAAAAACTAGTTATTCAGTAAGGCCAAATTCTTTGTGTCTCTACATAGGAAGATGATACTTATAACTTTTAAGAACTGTATCTCTATTTCAGCAGTTGGAAGGAGGATACATAGCCAGAGTGTGTGAGTATAAGTTGACTTTGATGGGGATGATGTAAAAAAAAAAAAATTAAGGGGTGAGAAAGAGAATTTCACTGGGAGAAGAGGGAAGGGAAAGGTAGAATGGGGTAAATTATATCACACAAAAAGGCAGGAAAGACCTATTACAATGGAGGCAAAGAGGCATGGGCAGTGGGCATCCCTTGAAACTTATTGTCACCAGATTTGGCACAAAGAGGGAATAACATATACACTCAGTTGGGTAGAGAGATCTATCTTACCCTATAGAGAAGTAGGAGGTTAAAGGGTAAAGAAAAGGCAAGTAGGGCTGATAGGGAGGGAAAATTGAGTAAGGCAGTGATCAGAAGCAAAACACTAGTGAAGAGGAACAGGAGAGAGATAAAAATATAAATAGGATGGAGGAAAATATACAGTTAGTAATTATAACTGTGAATGGGATATACTCTCCTATAAAATGTAATCAGATAGAGTTATTTAAAAACTAGAACCATGGGGGCAGAGCCAAGATGGCAGAGTAGAAGCAGGAAATTCCATGAGCTCCTACCCAAACCACCTCCAATACCTGTAAAATATGACTATAAACAAATTTTAGAGCTACAGAACCCACAAAGTGACAGAGAGAAACAAATCTCTCACTGAAGGAAGCCTGGCAAGCTGACAGGAAGGGTATATTGCACTGAGCTGGGAGCCGAGCACAGTCCCTCATGACCTGCGTGGTTCTGGACTGACACAGCCCTGACCAGCAGTGACCAGAGCAGTCTTCAGGAGCTGTGGTGGTTTCCAGACCTCTCAACCCACAAATGCCAAAGAGAAAGTAAAAGGTCAGTAGGGAACTCTGTTGGAACCAGGTGGGAAGAGTGCAGTCCAGCCACTGCCCCTGGGGATAGAGGTGGCAGAGGCACAGCAGGAGCAGCTGATGACTTATGGCTGCCTCCAGAGATCCTGGCCTGCAGATTGTAGGGGGACCAAGCAACCATTCAGAGGGCAAAATAGGAATTGAAAGAATTCACTGATCACCTCTTTAAAAATATCCCCAAAAGAAAACTCCTAGGAATATTATAGCCAAATTCCAGAGTTCTCAGGTCAAGGAGAAAATATTACAAGCATCCAGGAAGAAACAATTTGAGTACTGTGGAAACATAATCAGGATAACACAATATCTAGCAGCTTCTACATTAAGGGATTGAAGGGCTTGGAATATCATATCCCAGAGGTCAAAGGAGCTAGGATTAAAACCAAGAACCACCTACCCAGCAAAACTGAGTATAATACTTCAGGAGAAAATGTGGTCATTCAATGAAATAGAGGACTTTCAAGCTTTCTTGATAAAAAAAAAACCAGAGTTGAATAGAAAATTTGACATTCAAATACAAGAAACAAGAGAAGCATGAGAAGGTAAACAGGGAAAAGAAATCATGAGGAACTTATTAGAGTTGAACTATTTACATTCCTACATGGTAAAACAATAATTGTAACTCATGAGACTTTTCTCAATATGAGTATAGTTGAAGGGAATATATGTGTGTATACACATATATACACACATATATGTTTATATAGGAGGGTGTTTGTGCATATAAATATATATGTGAGTGAGTGTATATATGTGTACAGGTATACATAGACAGAGTGCCATGGGCTGCTAAGTGTCCAGCACTAACCATGATTGAATAAGAATATGACAAGACCATGTGGGTTGTTCAAGGAAGAATGATGAACTCCATTTATTGATTCTTAGTACAAGGTTTTTATAGAGCAAAAGAGACAGAGGAAGGGGACTCAAGTTTTCTTATCATTACCTTAGTATGTTGTATCCTGGAGGTAGCACAGAATAAATAATTTGATAAGGATTTGTTATTTAGGAGACTAAAGTCTTAGGGTAAGGCCTTTGATCTAGGCCTCAGGTACCTCCTAATGCAGCCACAGTCATAAACAGATACAATTGAGAGCATCTTCAAAGCCAAAGCTGCAATCATTAAAAGACATCACATTTAAAGCTGACCACCCAAAGATACCTGAGTGCTGAATCAAATATTTTAGCTCTTAATAACTAAAATCTTGGGGTAGAGCCTATTGATCTCAGAACTCAAGTAGCATCCTTATAAGTATAACCCATAACAAAAACTCAGGAGCTAACTTAACAAAAAAGTTGCATCTCAAAGAACTCCTATATTAAAGTCCACTATTAGGATTAATATCTGAGTCCTGAGTCAGGCCTCTTTGGCTCCTCACAACAGAGGGCAAAGGATCAGTTGAATAGGAAGGGATGATATCCAAAAACATAAAATTAAGAGGTGAGAGAGGAATATAATGAGAGGAGATAGGGAGACATAGACTAGGGCAAATTATCTCATATAAAAGAGGCAAGAGAAAACTGTTACAATGGAGGAGAAGGACAGAAAGGCAAAAGGGAATGGGTCAATCTAACTTTCATTGAATTTGGCTTAAGGAGGGAATAACATGCGCACTAAGTTGGGTTTCTTACCCTATAGGAAAGTAGGGGGTAAAGGGATGGGGGGGGTGATAGAAGGGAGGGCAAATTGGGGGGAGGGTAGTTAGAAGCACACATTTTTGAAAAGGGACAGTGTCAAAGTAGAAAATAAAATCAGTGGGGGGCAGAAAAGGATGGAGGGTAATATAGTCAGTCTTTCACAATATATCCACTATGGAAATGTTTTGTGTAACTACACATGTACAACATATATTGAATAGCTTCTCTTCCCAGTAAGGGTGAATGAGGGAAGAAGGGAAAGAATCTGGAAATCAAAGTTTTAAAATCAAATGTTAAAAAAAGAAACATATTTGAAACAGGGGGACACACACAGGGTAAAGGTGAAAGACTGCAGTATAATATATTATGCTTCAGTTAAAGTAAAAGAAAAGCAGGGGTGTGTATGCACTTATAGGGGGGAAAATTATTTGGCAAACACTCTCTAGGATGGACTAAAATGGACTGAAACTTGAGGTAGAGAGACCAATTAGGAAGTTATTGTAATAATATAGATGAGGACTGATGATGGCTAAGGTGGTAATTATGTGAGAGGAGAAAAGGGGTAAGATTCAAGAGATACGAAGGTGGAACCTTCAAGATTTGGCAAATGAATGGATATGGGGGATGGTGGCAATTGAAGAGTCAGATAATGCCAAGGTTATAAACCTGAAGACTTGAAGGATGGTGACAGAAATAGGGAAGCTTGGAAAGAGGAGAGAGTCAAGTGGAATAGATAATGAGTTCAGTTTCAGATACGCTGAGTTTAAAATGTCTACTGAATGCTCAATTTTAAGTGTTTAAAAGGCAGTTGGATGTGTAGAACTGAAGCTCACAGGATAAATGGGGGCTGAATGGAAAGGGTGGAGGGAGGATAGGTAGAGATAGACAGATGGATGTATGGATAGATAGATAATAGATAGATAAATGGATAGATAGATAGATAGATAGATAGATAGATAGATAGATAGATGATAGATAGATAGATAGATAGATAGATAGATGATAGATAGATAGATAGATAGATAGATAGATAGATAGATAGATAGATGATAGATCGATAGATAGATAGACAGACAGACAGACAGACAGACAGACAGAGACCAACAAAGGTTCTATTCTAGGTCTTTTTCTCTTCACTATATTCTCTCTCAGTAGAAAATTCATCAGCTTCCATTGATTTAACTCTCATTTTTCTGCAAATGACTCACAGATTTACACATATATGTGTTTCTTATAGCTGTATGTGTGTGAATATATGTAAATGTTAATGTACATATATATTGCTATATATTTGTGGCTATATAACTACATAAAGATATGTAAACCTATGCACGTGTGTGTGTGTATATGTATATATTTATAGATACCAAGGCCTGGTACAAAAACCCATTTTGTGGCACAAAGTTTTCCCTAGTGACGCCATTGTGAATCTCAGAATACACAATACCTGAAAAATTAAGGTTGGGGGTGGCCCACAGGGCAGAGGCTTTGTGACACGACCCTCCTGGTTCTCCTCCTACTTATGTGACCAACACTTCTCATTCTCCTTTGCTCGATCTTCATCCATACCACATGCAAACAAAGGATGCTTTCCAAGTGTCTGTTCTGGGTCCTTTTATCTTCTCCTGCTGTATTATTTCTCTTGATGATCTGATTTCTTCTCGTGTGTTCACTTATCATCTCTGGGCACATCATTCTCAGATCTCTCCTTTCTTATCTCTCGCCTCACATCTCCAGCTGCTTATTGGTCATCTAGAATGGAATGGCGTGTAGGCATCTTAAATTCAACACGTCCAACATTGAACTCATCTTTCCGTCTTCCCCTCCCTTTCTTCTCTTAGCTTTCCAAGGACAGATGAGGGCACCACCATCCTTCCAGTCTCCTAGGCTTACAATGTAAGGGTCATCCTCAACTCCTCCTCTCTCTCTCGGTCCCCAAATGCATTTGCTTGCCAAGTCCTGTTGCTTCCATCTTCATAAGATCCCTCGCTCATTCCCCCTTCTCCTCCTGTTACCTCCCTGGTGCTGGTCCTCATCCCTTTGCACCTGGACCATTACAAGAGTCCTCTGATTGGTCTCCTTGTCCCAACTTTCCCCACTTGAGTCCATCTTCTACTCAGCTTTGGAGGTCTGACCTAAACCTGAGGTCAAACCATGTTACCTACCCATTCAATCAACCCCAATGACTCCCTCTCAACTCCTGGAGCAAATACAAACTTCTCTGTTTGCATTCAAAGCCCTTTCCAGTCTTCTTCCACCTTACTCCACTACATGTTCTCTGCTGTCCAGTGATACTGGCCTCCTGACTATACCTTGCACAAGATGATTCATCTCCTGACTGTGAAAGTTCACCAACTGCTGCCATCCCTAGAATGCTCTCATCTCCTCTCCATTTCCTGGCTTCCTTCAAGTCCCAGATAAAGTCCCACTTTCTACAAGCAGCCTTTCCTGATCCCCCTTTATTTTAGTGCCTGTTTTCTGTTGATTATCTCCAATTTAACATGGGACACAAAAGAAATGTTGAATTGACCATGAAGTTGTTTTATTTTTTTTTTTAATCACCACAACAGACAAGTTTGTTAACAATCTTTATATACAAGGTTTGTGACTAAATCATCAGATTAGTCATGTAAAGTCTGGCACATTATTAGGGAGGGCAAGTTGAGAGAGGCCAAGATCTTTGACCCAAAAGAAAGGAAAGGGAAGTTACCAATCAGATAATCCTTTCATCGAAATTCTCTTGGAATTTTCCATATCTTGATTAAGTATAGAGATGATTTCAGAGTAAACATGAGAATATGCATCCTTTCCCCACACAAAATCAACATGATTGTAATGAGGAATAAATTTTTGATGAATGACATTTGGGAGTTTGGAGAGCAACCGTCTGACGTCTTTAGGATTTGAGACTAAATCCCTTCCACCAAACCAAATAGCCGTTGGTACTTCCACTTTGCTAGTGTCATAAGGCGGTGGAGTGGGCTAAATGAAAAGAAGGAAAAAAATGTAACATATCTAGCCTAGGTCTGTTCAGGAATCTTCCTCCCAAGTTGGGTGACAAAGATTCCTGGACCTGAATCAAGTGGTGGGAATGTCCTCTTTCTGGTTCTTCCCTCCTTTCCATCTTCCCTCAGAAGAGGGAAGGCAGTAGATCATTAGGAAGGGAAGATGATGCAGACTTGCCTTCTGAGGGAGGAGTTCCCTCTCTTCTGTCCCAGGGCCCAGCAAGAGCTTGGAAATGTAAGACTCCTGAATGAGCATAAATGCCTCCCCATGGGGCTTAGACATGCTGATAGAGAACATGCCCATCCTTGGGTAAAAACAAAAACTTCAACATTCATTTTCCAAAAGGTTACAGATCACCTTCATTCCTACCCTTTCTGGCATCAGCTCTGCCTATTGTTGTTTGCATAGCAAAAGCCGCAATCTTTGCCTTTTCTCCCTCTCTCTTTTGAGTAGGAGCTCTTAACCTTGAGTCCACAGATCCTCAAGGTCCATGGATAGATTGAAGGGGGGGGTGTCTGTGGACTTGGACAAGAATAAATGACATCTTTCTTTTGATGTAATCAGTGTTTTGTAATCCTATGTATACTAAAAACTATTTTTGGAGAGTCTCACGAGACTGACAAAGGGGTTTGAAAGGACTGCCCCTCATCCTCTCAAAGAGTTTGTCAATGAACATATCTGTACCTTCCCTAAAAGGATTTAAGCAGTGTCCCAGGCCAGACTGTTCACTGCCCTGTAGCCTAAGAAAATGGATCAGGGCATTCTTTCTTTGCACCTACACAAGCTTGTCCCCACAGCTGGATTGCTTTCTCTTCTCAGCTCTTCCTCCCAGAATCCTGAACTTCTTTCAAGGATAGCTTCAGGGGTCTCTTCCTGATCTTCCCACTTGTCAATGCCCTCTCCTTTCTCATGTCACCAGGTACACATTTCTCTGCTTATGCCAAATTCTCTGGATAGAATGTAAGCTCCTTCCCAATAGTAACTAATGAACATTTGTTGGATTGTGACAGAATAACCAGCTTCACAAATACAAGAAGGGACAAGCATAGTTGTCTGATCAAAGTTCTGGGGGTTTGAAGGGTTACAGGTCAGTGCAATCTGCAAGCCACAATATCAATATAATCTGCTGGGTGCAGCAGCATGACACCAAAAAGGAGGTAAGTGATACTGTCCTCTGGCCAGGTCAGATCAACTCAAGAGTACTGGGTTTGGTTCTATGTGCTATATTTCAGGAAGGACTTTGGTCAGTTTAATAAGCACCCAGAAGAGAAAGAACAAGGTGAAACAGGGCGGAAAATCACATAAAAGCTGAGCAAGGCAACATGTGGATGAAATAATACCCCCTGTAAGAGTGAGTTCTGCCCTAGGAAGATGTGAGCCCTCTAGATACACTAGACACAAACAAAGAATTCTTATGAATTGAAGAGGATCAAGGGTTATATTAATGAAAATGTGTGAAGCATCCCTGTCATCACTGAAAAGCTCCTTGCTGACCTCTCCCTCATAGATCTGGCTTAAAGGAATCATAAGTGAGGGCCTTGACAGGAATTTCAGAAGGTGGGACTCCCTCCAAGGAAGACATGGTTTTGTTCACTCTCCAATCATGAGAGAGTGAGAAAATGAAAAATGCAGCCAACTCCTCAAGCCCCCAGTAAATGATCTCACACGTGTACCAGGACTATCTTTGACCAGTCTAAGTCCTTTGTTTTACATACAGAGACCAACCTGGATGACTTGATGACTAGACTTTGTACCAAGAAAGTGATGGCTTCCAGCAACCTGTTACCATTCCATAGCTTTTGTATAGATACATATGCATCTATGTATATACATATAAACGCATGGGGATGCATATGTGTTCATATGCATGAATATATGCACGTATGCACTTACAAGTACACATGCACACCTGCTATCTCCCCAATTGAGTGCAAGCTCCTTGGGGACAAGGACAGCCTTTGTATCCCCAGTACTTAGCACAGTACGTACCTGCCAATGATATTAAGCATTTAAATGCTTGCTGATTGACCTATTGATTTTTCTAGTGAGAGATCTTTCCATTCAGGAAGGGGCTGTCTCCAAAAAGGTTTGAAATAATGTCTTTTGGAGCAAAATCTCATGCATGGACACATGACAGTGCATTGGCCTATATCCTAACAAGACCCAAACTGGTTGATACCAGTCAGAGATGTATTGCCATGGACAACCATGAAGCTATTGCATAGAAGAAATGCTTTTGGTTTTATATCCCAACTGCCTACTATTCCATCTGGTCTTTTATTTTTTAAGACCTTTGATTTCATCGGAATTCCTGGTGGAGAAACTTTCTTTACCAAGGAAGGTCTGCACACTGTCTGCCACTTTTAATTTTAGGAAATTTAAGTGACATAGGTAGGGTCACACAAGCAATGTACTTGTGGGATTTGCACCCAGGCCTTCCTGACTCTGAAGCCAGTTGTCTGTCCACCACGCCAAAAGGAAAAGATTTATTGATCTATTAAAAGACACAACATAGCACTAAATAATTTGAAGTAGAATGATGGACTTTTTAAGCTTCAAAATGTAGAGAGTGAGTGACTAGCTTTTCCTAACATCAAAGAAAGTTCACCAGGGTCCTGGAGATCATCTCATCTGAA
>NW_027186352.1:12732737-12756430 GCF_028583685.1 Petaurus breviceps papuanus
ACACACACACACACACACACACACACAAACCTAGCCATGTGACCTTGGGCAAGTTACTTAACCCCAATTGCCCTCCCCCCCCAAAAAAAAAGAAACCTCTTCAAACTACATTGAAATGGGCAGCCTGCTGCCAGTCTCAGCCAATCTGCCTGCATTCTTTGTCTCCACAAAGGGTCTGCTTTTGGGGTGCTTGGGGACAATTGTCTGGTCATGATGTATGAGATTCCAGAGACAGTCTCTTGGCAATTTCCACCAATCCAGGGAGGCTTCAGGGAAGAGGACCATATCAGTAATCCCACCCTCTTAAAGGACACATGGGGGCCTAGGCTATGGTGTCCATTGTACCAACTTTGCCAAGAGATAAAATATTGGGTAGAGGCTTCAATGTTCTCCTTTTACCCAATAATCTTACCTGATTATAATACTTCATATTTAGGGCAGGACTCCCCCAGTCATAAGCTGCGAACCTCTTTGAATTAATAGTCTGAAATGAAAGTCATAATAGATGACTAAGCATAGGTCTCTAGTGCTGTAAAAAAAAAAAAACCTTGGACGCAGTCTAGGTTGAACTCCTGATGTTACAGATAATAATACCAACTGGTCATTCCACAGTACTTAATGATGTTTACAACATCTCTAGGAGCTACTACAGTTTGTATTGTTCCCATCTGGGGGATCAGAAAACTGAGTTCCATAAGGGTTAAGTGACTTTCTCATTGGTTAGATAGTAAGTATCATGGATGGGATCTGAAGTGAGGTCTTCTTGACCCAGGCTTAGCACTCTGTCTACCACAATGCTGTCCCATAAATTTCCCAGATGCTGATGACTCACTAAAATATCTGTCTCTCCTCTTCTCCCTTCCCCTGCCAACCATGGCAGCTACATACACGACAGAGGGGCATTTCCTTGAAATGGCTGATTCTCCATCTTGTTGGAAGTCTAAGTGAGAGACTGACCGAAAGAAAGAGTGTGTTTCTCTGAACTTAGTTACAGTCATCTTTGATAAAATCTTCCAGTTAAGGTGATGAGTAAAGAGTTATCAAGACATTGACCTTCCACCCAGAGCCAAAGTGAATGCCCAGTTCCATGGGAAGTTTCCCTTGTTTCAGAAATTTCCATCTGTAGCAAGTTCCCCTGGCTACAAATGGAAAATGGGATAGGTTGGTCAGTGTCTCCCCCCCCCCAAAAGAAAACTTCTATTTGGATTCTATTTCCTCAGTTCATTGTGTCGTATGAGGAATTAGGACAATCTAAGTAGAGAACATCTGTGCTAGAGGCATGACAAATTAGTTCAAAATAGCATTTGGAAGGGAACTTCTGGGCCATCTCAGGGAGGGGAGAATATTAAAAGAATGGAAAGACTAGTGGATAACTTTAGAAGCAATCTGGAGAACATGAATTATGACTGGTTTATGTGACTACATTCTCATCTTTGTAAAGTTGGGAGGGGGGTTGGTTTGGTTTGGTTTTTGAGAATGAGTCACACATATACTGTGTATCCTCGATGCAAGTCCTCTGGAGGTCCGTGTTATCTGAAGTGACTGGTACCTGAGAAGGACCATCCAAAATGAATCTACTTACCACCGGACCGATATTCCACAGTGAAGAGTGAAAAGATTAGGTTGGGACTTTAGCTTGAAAAGTATAATAAAAAGTATGAAAAGAAGTTATTTTATCTTATATTTGTCAAATTTTTAAGTTATGATTATGATAATCATTATAATGATATGTGCTAGTTCTTAGACTGAGCATGAATGAACAGTGTTGATTTGGGCTAGGGGATGGTACATTTGCTGACAAGATGGTACAACACAAGGGCGAGACATCCTTCATATCACATTTGATAGGATCCTAAATGGGGAACTATTGCCAAAAAAACCAAACATCCAAAGGCTCCACTGATTTTCCAGAGGACCTTTCTGAATCATTTGCTGTTCAGATCATTCTCACCTGTGGACAGTCACTGAGAAGCTAAGTGAGAAAGACTTTAGGGATAAGCAGGGAAGAGTGTGTGAGGGAGACTAAAATGGTTGATTCATTGGGGGACAACTTTTCCTTCTCTACCCAATCTCATATTGACTAAGCATCATACAACAACGAAGAGCTGGGAATAGAAAAACATGTTCATGGCTCTGCCACACAGGGCATAGTGACCCTGGTACAGCTTCTCAGTACCCAGGGAATGTGTCAGTCTGCCTTTCCTAACTAGGAGTTCCCTACAGGGGAAATCATAGGTCTGGACCCCACATTACCCTGCCAAAAGCATACAGCCTCATAGTTCAATTTGGATAATGTTGAGTGTGAAGAGAGGACAGAGTCTCTTTGCAACATTTTTCTGCCACAAACTGCATTTTTTCTGTCCTACAATTGCCTGGGAGGAACAGAGGATCCTTGACCCCATTTTGTTTGTTGTTCGATTACCAAAAGCTCAGCACAGCAGGACATTGCCTTCTAGGCTCTCCTCCAACAATGTTGCGTTGGTTAAGATCCTACAAAACTCCTTAACTGATGAAACCAATAAGAAACTTCAGTTCAATGACCCTTTCATTAACACTGAATAAGGAGCTGGGGAGAGGGGTGGCCCCTGTCATAGAAGATGACTTGTCATTGGTCCCTATAGATAGTGACATCACATAGATATGTGCTTCAGATATCTTAATGCAATTGTATGCTCTATTAGCTTAAAATGGCACTAAGATTTTGGGGACATTGTATATGTATATGCTACCATATGTGTGTGCACGTGTGCATGTGTGTTGTACATACATGTGCATGTGTGTACAGGTGGTACATGGCTATGTGGGTGGCTTAGCATATGTGTGTGTACATGGATACAGGTGCACATCTATTTATACCAATGGTGTCCCAGTCATTCTGTACCGCTAAGCATCATGAAAGCCTTCCACATCAGAATTGTAAGTGGACCCAAAGAGAGCTGCTTGGGGGCCTAAGTCAGCTCCAGCACATTCCCAAGGCATCCTGCACGTAGGGAGGAGTAGAAATCATCTCACCAAGTCAATGCATGATTGAGGGACCATCAAGTGGCAAAGGGCTGGTGCCCGAGCAGCCGGAGAGCTGCATGGGGCCCCAGGAAACAGAAAGTGATCTGAAGAGGAATCCTGCATCCAGGAAAACTGTGCTCAGCAAATGATTTTGGAATCAAATTTGAAAAGTCATACTTGTAGGAAATGGCGTACGTCTTGAACAGAGGAACCTCCTGGGTTTTGTGAAAGATATATATCAATGCGACTCTGAAAGTAGATAGAAAAATATTTTTTTCAAAATTAGTGTCCTTTCACAACTGATAACCTTCTGGCAAAATGTGACTGGAGTATTTCCAGGTTTATGTATTGGATTATGTGTCAAAGGAAAACCTTTAGTTCGGCTTGACCTGGATAAATCTTTTGGTAATTGAGCTGGAGATATGCTAATGTTTGTCTGAGAAGCATCAATATGCTGAAAAGGGGAGGACCCGAGAGGCCATCTAAATCAGAACAGAAATCTATCTAGATAGGTGTCAGTCACTGAACAAGCATTTATGGAAGGCCTCAGATTCAATAAAAGGTTTGGAGGAAGTAAAATGAACCAGACTTATTACCTGACCAAATATGGGAGTGGGAGGGGATGGGGAGTGAAGAATTAAGGATGAATGCCATAGGGGAAGCTTGAGGGACTGGAAGGTGCTGGGGCCCTTGGCAGCTAAAGGTAAATTAGGAGGAGGTGGGTTAGGGGGAAAGGTGACGTATTCTGTTTTGAATATGATAAGTCTGATATGCCTGCAGACATCCAGCTGGAGGTGTCTAGCTGGCAATTGGAGATATACAAGACAGAGATGGAGGATATGTGTGTTAAGTTAGAAGCTATCTGCATACAGAGGCAACAAATGAGATCACCAAGATAGACAGTGTAGAGGAAAGAGAAGGCTTAGGACCAAGATCTGGGATACATTAGTGGGAGATTCTGCAGGAAGGGAGTCCCAACAGAGTGATGTCACAAAGCCCAGGGAGGAGGAGAGAGCATCCAGGAGGGGAGGCTGGGCAGCAAGGTCACAAGGGGAAGAGGACTGAACAAAGGGCACTGCCGTTGGTGAAATACTAGAGGAAGAACCCAGACTACATGAAAGGTGTTTAAAAGTTAGTGGCACTGAGAAAGTGTGGACAGCTCCTTCTAGTTAATTGTGAAAAGTGATAGAGCAGGAGAGCTTTCAGGGATGGTAGGGCTGTTAAGTAAGTGTGTATGCATGTGTGCGCATGTATGTGTGTGTGCGCACACGTGCGTGTATGTACGTGCGTGTGTGTATATGTGTGCATGTGTGTGCATACACATGTGTTTTACGGCTACTTACTTTGTTGAAATTGATGGTATTAAATCCAGCTGTCACCAATAGGACGTTGTCACAAATGTTGGAAAAGAACTCACTGTTGCACAGATGCTGGCCAATGAAGCGGACTAAAAAGCTGTTGGGAAAGAATTCCTTTTCTCCAAACAAGATCTGCAAAAGGCAGGTTAGAGAAAGATGCCAGTGACCAATAGCAGAGCTCTGTCGTCTCCCACCTGCACAGCAGGGTTGGATTTCTTGGCTCTGCCTCCTCAGCAATTTCAACATTGCTCAAGAGAAATGACCTGCCAGAGATAATTTTCCATAGATGCCTCTAGTCATTCTCAAACCCTGATCAGCATCTCAAGCAAACCTGTCCTACAACACCTCAAAGAGCAAAGCCACAGAGAAATTCTGCAAAGTGTCCTGCCCTTCCAGTGAAAAACCAGTGAGGCCCCAGGGAATGAGACCTGGCTTTAGCTACTGGGGCCAAGTTAACTGGAAAAAATGCAAGTTGTTGGCTTCCTTCCCAACTCACCTGGGTAGGTTCTGTGTATATAAGGGGTACAGAGGACAGGAGGGTTTCTGAAGGTCAGCCAATAACATTCTGAGGCCCCTTCAAAGGGCAGAAGCCATATCTATGGCTCTTTTGTGAATCACAAGTGAAAAACAGACATCTTTAGAAGAGGCCAGTAACATCCCATTGCCCTGGTCCCTCTGTCTCAGGTGGACAGTGAATGTGGCCCAGAAAACAGAGGAAAATGGAATTGTTTAAAAAAAAATCATCCAAATTGAGACAGACATTTTCTATCCCTATAAGAAAAGAAAGGGGAGAGGAGACTTAAGGTAGGGATGGGAAAGAGGAGTGAAAGGCAAGGAGAAAGAAACTAACTAGTGTGACTAGGAAGATTCAGAAAGGCCACAATACAGGGGGGATGGAGCTCTTGCTGGGGGAAAGAAACAGGAAAAACTTCAGAAGAGCTTTCTTTAAAGAATATGGAGCATTTCTGACCAAGTTGGCTGCCCAAACGAGACAAAAACCGAAATATTGCACTGGCCCAAATAATGATAAAAATGTCCAGTGAACAAATTCTTCCAACTAAGAACCACCTTCAAAGCCAGACAGAAAGCCAAGAACAATAGGAAAGATGGAAGCCTTTTAGGATGAAGGAAGATTGACCAGAGACCCTTGTAGCCTGCAGTTTTCTGCATCCTGAGGCAGCGAGAATAAAGGACTCACCCAGAAATCTCCAGAGGGATTGAGATTGATAGCAGGGGTCTCAAAAGCCACCAGGAGCAGCAGTACCCAGAGCAAGCCTGACAGTGCTCACACTGGGATAACCCAGGGCACAGTAGAGTGCCCTGAAGAGCCAGCACTCTGTACCTCAATGAGCCACGAGGGTCCAGCCCCAAGAAGTAGAAGTCATTGAATTCAGGGCAAGCCCTCTGGTGCCTCTGGGTCTCTAGCCTTCAAGATCTCAGAGGATCCTGAGTATCCTTTCATTCAGACCCTCTCCTTTATGCCTCCTCTAGTTCATAGCTATTTGAAGCATCATTTACCTTGAACAACGTCTCAGGGAGTTGTGCCAGGAACCGGATAGGACCATGTAGATGATTAAGAATGGAAATTGGAGCTACCTCAAAATTTATCTTGACACTTTCAGATACGTTGGGGTTGTTCGATATTGCTGCAAAGGCTAAAAGAGAAAAAGCAACTAAGTCTCATTCTTCCCTTCTTATCCCAGAGCCAGTAGCCCAATTGAAGCCCTGATTATCTACTGCCTGAAGTAAGCCCACTTTCTCCTAGATGGCCTCCCTGCCTCCAGTCTCTCCCCTGTCACATCTATCATTCATATGAAGTTTGTCACAATTGCCCACCAATCAACATTCTACTGCCTCTGCCATTTACTGTCTCTGAGTCTCAGTTCTCTTCTATAAAATGGAATAGTAAGAGTTCTTATGTTACAAGGCTTTGAGGATCAAGTGAGGTAGAGTCTGTAGGGCACTTTGCCACCCTTAAAGTGCTGTATAAATGTTTATTGGTATGACTACTTTCTCTACTCCCTAGCACCTAGCACAGAGCATGGGAAGTAGGAGCCTTATACAAGTTAGCCAAGGTGAATGGTGGGGGTGGAGGAAGGGGGAGGCAGGGAGAATAAGTAGAGTAAGGAGAAAGCTTTCTATGATGGTCAAGGTAGGGAGGAGAATAGCTAGCCCCTTAGAACAATGAATGAAAATTCAAAATGATATTAGGAAAATGTGTGCTAGTCTACACAAATGTTCTATGAAACAAAACAAGGAAATTCATTCCTGAAGCCCACTGATTTTAGAGGGTCTAAAGTTACCCTGATGTTTAAAGTACATTTCAAGTACACATTTTGTTAAAATCTTAGTTCA
Source organism: Petaurus breviceps papuanus (assembly GCF_028583685.1). Taxonomy (NCBI): domain Eukaryota; kingdom Metazoa; phylum Chordata; class Mammalia; order Diprotodontia; family Petauridae; genus Petaurus; species Petaurus breviceps. The sequence goes on from NW_027186352.1 coordinate 12,739,454, forward strand.
TAACTGAATTAGAGTACATGTCAGCTTAAATCAAAAGCACATAATTAAACTGAGTGGCAACAAAGGGAAATTCCCTCCAAGCACATGGAAGGCACATTCGAAAATGAATGAGCCATGTTCTCAGGGCTGAGTCCCCCTGCCTGCAAAGGGGCTGTTCACCTCTTCCTCACAGATGTCATTTACCAGTGTACACATGACCTGGGTATGTGAGGGAAAGACTGAAGGTGGAACCTGCCTGGGGAGAGGACACTTCTGTAATTAGATAAAACAAAAACTAAACTATCACTCTTGGGATTATTGTGCTACATAGAATCTGGAAAAAAAATGCTAAGCACCGATTAAAGTAAATGAAAATATTCAATATTAGTTTGCTATAGCCAACCCAGGTGGATGGGGAGGGTTTTGAGTTCATGCCAAATAAAGATTGATCAAAGGAACTAGCCCAGAGAAGAGCTGGCTTTGGGGGAATCTGAGAGCTGTCTTTGAGTACCTGAAGGGCTATCTCAAAGAAAGATTAGATTGGTTCTGTTTGATCTCAGGGGCCAGAACTAGGAAAAATTAGGGGAAGCTGGACAGAAGGAAGTTTAAGCTGGATGTGAAGGAATATTTCAAAACTATTGGAACCACCCCAAAGAGGAACAGGCTGCTGTAGGAGACATTTTGGTCCCCTTAATTGGAGGTCTTAAAAAAAAGAATGGATGACCACATGTTAAGGATAAAACCAAGGTAGCCCATAGGAATCTCCTCCCCATCTGAGTCAAGTCTAATGTCCACTTGAGCTGGTATAATTTGCAAGGAATATAGATGAGGGGAACAAACGTATGTCAGGTAAGGGGCTGCTATGGGAAGACTGGCAAGTCTGGGCATTCATTAGAAAACAGCATAAACGAGAACTCTCTAAAAGTTCTCATGTGTGTGGCTTGGGAATTGGCACTGAAAGGGATCCATCTCCATGTTGATTTCCCTCACCTGGCTTTGGCCACCAGCTACTGCCTACAGTTGACCCTCCAAGGTCAACCGCAGGGAGTTTGTAAGCTCTCCACTTTTACCTGAATAAGTAGCAAGGGTCCTTCTCAGGTCAAGTTCTTGTCAGACCATACTTTGAAAATACCCCATAGCATTATATGGAATACAGCCAAAAATGCTCTCAGAATAACTCTCACAAAGGTGAGAGTTATTTATTTTATTTATATTATTTATAGGGTACTTTTCCCACAATAGCCAAGAAGGGCTAGCATGTAACAATCCTTTCTGTGTTATAGATGGGGGAGAGAGATGGGGCTCTGAGGGGTAATGGGCATTTAGGTGGATGCTAAGTTACTGTATTAGTATGTGGGGCAGGACTGGAACCCAGGTGTTCTATCAGTCCAGCTCTCTGACCACTACAGTAGATTGCTTCTGCTCCAGGAAGAATATCAGAAGCAGCTAAAGCAAACTTCTATGGTCCCTAGGGGGCAGTTAAGTGGCATAGAGTATAGCGGATTAGAGTAACAGGCCTGGAGCCTCTTCCCAAGATCAAATCTGGCCTCACACACTTACTAACTAGGTGATCCCGGGCAAATCACTTAACCTTATTTGCCTAGGTTTCCTCATCTATAAAATGAACTGGAGAAGGAAATGGCAAGCCATTTAAATGTCTCTGACAAAAAAATGCCAAATGGGATCATGAAGAGTTGGACATGATTGACAATGACTGAGCAGCAGCATGGTCCATAATCTTTCGTAAGAACTCGCCACTGATCAGCTACACTACTCAACTCTAAAAGGGCACAGTTCTACCAGGACCCAAAGGTAATCTTGGCATACCAATGGTGGTGCCTTGTGAGTGTCCCACATAATATACTTTCTTCTGCTGAGTTTCTTTCTTGATCAGGTCAAGAATAGCTGGAAGATCATATTTGGCCATTTCATCATAACTGTAGGAACAAAAGGCAAAATAGACTAGATGAAAGAGATCAAAAATGAATTCCCACTTTTAGACTCATCTCACCAGTGATGACTCATGTACAACAAGTGATATTAAAGACACTCCCCAGTCCCCAAGAATGTATGTGGTTAGACAAGGAAGTGGTTCCATCATGTACCAAGATGGAGGAACAATAAAGACTGTAAGTCTCTGTGGTATCTACAAAGTATCAAGAGAACCAGAGGAGTGTCCCCCCAAAAAGGGAGACTGGCTCTGACCATGGGTTCTCCCTCTCTAAAGCACTTTGGATTGATTTTATCTGGATTCTGGATACACTGATTTAGGCATATGTTGTCTCCCTGGCAGAACGGAAGCTCCCTGAGGACAGAAACTGTTTCATTGCTTAGTATTTGCATCCCTTGCACTTAGCCCAACATCTGAATGACTCATTCACTGATGGAGTGACAAGGACAACAGTCACATGAGATAAGATCTGAATGGCTTGAGTCGCTCACCAGAAGTGTCCACATAATTGAGCTCATTGGGTCCATAAAGACCTTCTGCAGCTAGCAGAACAACAGGAAACAGCTCTCTTTCAAAAGGGTGACAAGCTTCTTTCCAAAGTTGTTGATAACAGGAAATACTAACACAGACTTGCAAGATTCACGGAGAACTTTGCAGATGTGACAAACAGCTGAAAAACTCTCCTCACTGCTGTAGGCTGATCATTATCTCATATATCATCAAAGCAACTAGACAGAACAGTGGACAGAGTTCTGGGCCTGGAGTCAGATTCTGACACTCATTAGCTGTGTGACTCTGGGCACATCACTTGACCTCTGTCTGCCTCAGTTTCCTCAACTGTAAAATGGGGTTAATAACAGCATCTGCCTCCCAGGCTTACTGTGAGGATCAGACAAGACATTTGTTAAGCACTTAGCACAGTGCCTGGAACTCAGTAGGCACTGGATAAATTTTTGATTCCTTCCTTTATTTTATCCTCATGACAACCCTGGTAAGTGAGGCACTATTATTTCTATTTCCCAGATGAGAAGCTAAGAAAGACAGAGGGGAAATGACTTGCCCAGGGTCAATAGCCAGTAAGAATTTGAGGCAGGATTACAACTCAGGTCTTCATGACTCCAAGTCTAATAGTCTGCATCCTCCTCCATCTAGCTGCTTCTTTTTCACTTTAGTCAAGAGAAACGCATGGTTTTCTGTAAAATATGACCTTGGGACAAACTATTTCAGGAAAGGAGGGGAAGGGGAACATGCTCTCTGGTCTGTATGGCACTTCTTGATCTTGTCCTCAGTTCCTGTGTAGACATGGTACATCTTTGACCCTCCCATCCTATGTTCACACTTTCTCTCTCCTCTTCTTCTCTCCTCTTGCCCTTTGGTCTGCCCACTATTCTCAAAGACCAGAGGTAAGAGTGAGGCTGAGTTAGGGGGGAGGGGAGGAATGTGGGGCAAACCAGTCTAGCTCCTTCTTATCCCACCCAAATCTCTCAGCACAAATCTCGGTTTGTGCAAAACAATTTTTCTAAGTCAAAATTTCTGAACCTTTCCTTAAAAAGACTCCTGACACTCATATTTTACTCATTTTCTTAAAAATTTTTTAAAGAATGTCAAATCAATGCATTTTCAAATCAGAACTGAAATACTATTTTTTCCCTACCTGAAAGACCAGAATTCTTTGGAGTCTGGTGATAAATACAGGTGTTTCCTGGACCAAACATTCCCCCGGCTGTTCCCCAGCCACACATCATAACCAGCATCAGCCAGAAGGAAGCCCAGGCTGTTGTTTGGCAGGTTGGAAATCCAGCAGCTGGCAGTCAAGAGAAAACCATGCTGGAGAAATACAACAGGCCTCCTGACTGAAAAAGAAACATGGGGAACATTTAGCAACAAGATGTCTGTTGAAATGTGAAATGCCTCAAGGAGTGCCTTGAGTCACACCCACCAGAATTTTTCCTAATTTCCTCAAAACTATTAAAGTTTTCTTTGGCTATTTCTTTGTCCATATTTCATGGATTATCTGCATAACAAGAAGAATGGCTTTGTCTTTTTTCCTCCTTCTTTGACTAAAAGTGGTTAGAATATCCAATAATCAAAAGACAATGCACAAAATGAAGTGGATACACCCAGGGATGGCCTGTGGCATACATCCAACATCATGTGATCTGTTGTAGAGAAAGACTCTGGATTGGGAATCAGAGACTCTCAGTTAGACGAGACCTTAGATATCATGGAGCCCAAGCCATACCCCACCAAAGACCCATCTGCAGCAGAACAGACAAAGGGCAGGCACTGCCCCAGTGAGAGGGAACTCATGGCCTCTTGAGGCAGCTGATTTAACCTCTGGATAGCTCCAAATATTAGGGAGGTTGTCTTTGCATCTTACTCTTGGCAATAACCACCTATTGTACCAAAATCTGACCTCCAGTGCCAAGAACGGCCAGTTGAATCCCCTCTTCTATTAGCCACTCATTGTAACATTTGAAGCCAGGTACCATATTTCCTCTATTCTGTGTCTTTACCAGAGACAGAATAGATCTAAAATCAGTCATTGTGTCAACTTCAATTTATATTGCTAGGTCTTTGATCCAACCCAACCTTCCCTAATACACATTGTTCATTCCTGTCCAGGCTGCATTTCTGATTGCCCTTCCAAACTTTCTCTACTACACTCCAAAAGTCTCTTCACAGTGGAACTCACTCTACCCTTGAACTTTACATACTTTCCATGCACCCTTCTCTGAGCGCCCTCTAACTTTTCACCGTTTTCCTGAAATTTTATCCCTAATGGATCATGATATTCGGAATGAGGCCTGATCTGATGTCTCTGAACTTTTATTTGCATCTATAGTTTACTTCTTTGTCCTTTGAAGAGGGTACCAGGCTTTTTTTCACCAGTCGGTAGAAAATCAAATAGTCCTCTCCTTTTCCTTTGACATGAAGGAAGAACTCTTGACTCAGAATAATTTATTTCATTTCAAAATTATTTCCCTGACCTGAGTTTCTCCATGTGAAAGAAAGAGCTCCAGGCCCCAGGACGGATATAAATTAGAGAATTTAACCTAACATATTATACCTGGATGGGGTCCGTTTGTTTTTCCATGTGGAATTCTGTTAATTTGAAGTATGTAGCCATCTTGAGTTATAACTTCATACTCTTTGCTGGGATAGCCCCAGTAGGAAATCATCTGACTCTAGAGAAAGAAGAAGCAAATCCTTTGTTATCACTACAATCTTTGGAATTCCATTTGGCACAACATGCAACAAATAAACAATAATTACTCATTCCATTTTGCTAATGAATGAACTCCAAAAGATTGGAGAGCATCAATACTCACATGATCAGCTTGGAAATATTTTTGCTAATACTAAAAACAACTCACAACATTCAATTTAGCTTCTGGGTTCTCAGGGCGGACTTCTGGAAACAAGCAATGGACATTCCCAATGACATGGAGGAAACACACCATGGCTAAAAGCCACCACATTTTGTACCTGCATGAAATAGGAGTGTTCTTCATCAGAGCAAGTTTTATCAAGTCAGTCTTACAGTTAATGCCCAATTAACTACCTACTTTCTGCCTCTTGCTTTGGGATAATAATCAGATCAACACTACTAGTTTCAAGAATGAGCTCATCAATCTCTGGCTTAACGGCTCCACTCACCATCCTCAGAACTACCCAGAGTACTCTCTCTGGCAGTCACCTGACTCTGTGCTAACTCCCCCATGAGAATGAAAGCTTCTTGAGGGGAGGAATGGTTGGAATTTTGTACTTGTATCATTGTCCCTTGGCACAGTGCCTGGCACTTGTAAGCACTTAATATGCATTTTTCATTCCTCTGGACTGCACTCCTGACTCTCCTTCTGGACTTTCTCTACCATAGTCCCAAAATGTCTTCCCTCTGGAAGCTCACCCCCCCCTGGACTTTACTCATTGGAGGTGCCCTCCACTCCATGGCCTTTCCCTTTCCTGGACAGATTTCCTTCCAGAACCTCTCTTTTAAGGAGGAGGACCAGGTCAGCCATGTCTTCATGCCTTTCCAGGCTGAACTCCTGACTCTCCAGAGCTTTCCCTTAAACTCCCTGTTATGGGGCACCAACATCTTCCTTCCCCTTTTCTGTATTGTCTTCTGAGGGCAGACACTGGTTTTCTTCATTGATGGGGGAGGGGGAGGGGTTTATGGGCGGTGCCATGGTTGCTTTGAATAAATATGTATAAGCTTGATGGGGTGATCTCCATATAAGGCCATGGGGTGATCACCATATAAGGCCATAAATGTAAGACTGCGATGTGATTGGCTCGGACTCGCTATATATTTTCTTGTGTGAGAGGGCTCTCTCTCTCTCTCCGCCATGTAACTGTTGAAGAATAAACCACCCCGCTTCACTCCTCCGCCTTCTGTCTGGTGTTTTTTCCCCGTGAGGGGCCGGTGACGACCGAAGACCCGGGATGGGTAAGTAAGAGGGCCGTGGGGCTAGTCGTCTAAATCTGTTGTGAGGGCAAACGCCCGCAACACTTCATGCTGTTTGAATTTCTATTACCTGTTCTTAGCACAATGCTTGGCACACATGGTCAGTACTTAATCAGTGCTTATGGACTTGATTTGACTTTTTCATTCGTTCCCATCAATTATCAGCAAATATCTTTTCTGCCCCCAGCCCACTTCCTCTGAAACATGTTTCAATGGAAAGAACACTAGCTCTGTAGAGGACTTGGGTTCAAATTCTGTCTCTGATACTACTACCTGTGTGACCTTATGCAAGTCACTTAACATTCCTATGCCTCAGTTTCTTCATCTGTAAAATGAGGGGGATGGATTAAATCACCCTTGAGGTCCCTTTAAGCATTAGCTTTATGACTCTGGATCAGTCTCTCAGCCATATCTCATACAGAGCTTTCTATCCAACCAATGCAGTCCTGGTGCTGCTGTCCTTGGTATCGTCTGACATGACACACAAACCCCTGACCAGTGACCACCAGGCTCCATCTTCATTCCCTGTACACATCAGTACCCCAACAGCCTTATGAACTTATAATGGTACCCCACCTACCAGAAGGGAAATCCCTTTTCCCTACCAACCCCAGCTAGGTAATGCAATAGAGTGCTGGACTTCGAGTCAAGAAGGCCTGAATTCAAGTCTAGCCTCTCACACTTACTAGCAGTGGATAAATCACTCAACCTCTATCTACCTCAGTTTCTGCAGCTGTAAAATGGAGACAATAATACCATCTTGCTCCCAGGGCTGTTGTGAGGATCAAACGAGATCATATTGGTAAAGGGCTTAGCACAGCAACTGGTACAGAGTATGTGCTTGTCTCCTACCTGAAACTGGACTCATTTTTCCTATTTCTGAATGAAACAGAGTAGTGAATTATCCAACCACTCTTTAAAAATAGCCACCCACATAAGCACTTCTCCTCCACTAATCACTAATGGAGAGCTAAGAGTTGACTACCCCAAACAAAGGCTCTCTGAGAGTATCTCTCTATCCTCAAAATTTCCCTATACAATATTATTGTGTACATAACCCCTCAATCAAGATGTACTGATTAAATCCTTACTATATGCCAGGCCCTATGCCAAGAGCTAGGTCTACTCTATACAATAAAGCAAAGCTGTCCTCAAGGGGCTTGTAGTCTAATATGGGAGACCTATTTAAGTCAGAAGGTACAAGATAAATACAGAGTAGATGGAAGGTAATGCCAGTGAAAATGGAGCTACAGGGATCAAGAGGCCTCCTGAGAGAGCTGGTTCTTGAGCTTAGTCTTAAAAGGAAGCCAGAGATTCCAAGATTGGGAAACTGGGATTGAGTCATTCCGATTCTGGGGAATAACCAGCATGGAGACAGAAAGACAGCAGAACCACAATAACAATGATGTGCTACATAAAGTTTCTCTTTCCCACTTATTTGATCAACCATGACATGCTGTAAATCCATTCAATCGAGATTGAACAAGCATGTGCATAGCCTCTGCTCTCAGGAGTTTGTAGCTTAATGGGGAGCAAGGAGAAAAACACATACACAACTTCCTTCCTGAGGCAAGCATTTCTGTTTGCTCCATAAGCAGCATCATGACAGATGCTGGACAGAAGCACAGCAGTGAGATCTCTAGCCCCATTGCCCAAAGGCCTTGTCTGCCATATTCCACCCCTCCCCCAGGGTACTCTACAGGGTGCCTCTTATTTTTGCCATTGGTCGAAGTCCTTACCATTTGTGTTCCTCCAATTTTAGGAGTCCAAGCACTCCAGATCCAACTAACCACTTAACACTCAGATTAGCTTTTACAAAGGAATATTTGCTTCAAAAATATAGCAAAAACAAATATAAAAAACATTTCCTCCAACACTTAGGGGAAAGATATGACCATCCTACACCCTCTTTGGAGAGGGGAAGGGGATTAGGTTTGAGGTTCCTACATTGCATTAGTCCCACCAAGTCCCAGGACCAAACCCCTCCTCACCTTCTGCTCTGGGCTTGTGGCCCAGGACCCTAGCTTTTCAGAACTTTCCTGCTGGTCTGACCTAGAATCTTGGGTTCTAAAGTACCCAGAGTTCAAATTCCCAGGTGTTGGACTCTACTTCCTGAACCTAAAACTGAAAAGGATGAACAAGATAAAACCTCAAATCCATTTTTGAGTCATAGGGCCAATGCAAAACCCTCTCTGGCACATTTAACACTGTCAACCCTACTCTCCTAGATCCTCCCTTCTCTGGCAGTTGTCATGACATTGTTCTTTCTTATTTCTCCTCCCACCCTTCTCACTAATGATTTTTAATCTTCTTTGCTCAATCTTTATCCAGGTCAAATCCACTAAGTATGTTGCCCATGGTCTTATCCTGGTCTCTCTCATCTTCTCCCATTTTGTTGTTTTACTTAATGATCTCATCAGCTCCCATAGGTTCAAAGATCATGTCAATCAGGCGGCCAGGTGGCGCAGTGAGTAAGAGCACTGGACCCAGAGTTGGGAGACCTGGGATCGGTTCTGGGCTCAGATACTTAACACCAAACATTCAACAGGAATATATTTTTTCCTGTTGTTTTGAGGGTTGCATCTGAGCACAAGTGCTTTATATGGCCATAAAGCCATCCCATTGGTCTCCCTGCCTGGAATCTCTGCCAACTCAAAGCCAGCCTCCAGTCTGCTCCCTAAGTGACTTTTCTCAAATAAAGGGCTTGATTATGGCAACTCCCTGCACAAGGAGGCCCCAGTGACTTCAGGATCAAATATAACTTCCTCTGTTTAGCACTAAAAGCTCTTCAGAACTTGGTCCCTTCTTACCTTTCTGGTCTTCTTACACTTTACTCTCCTCCCCATACTCGGCAATTCATCTATATCAGAGCATTTGTTGGTCATCAAATATAAGGTTATGGCTACTGACTCTGCTCTAATCCTGCCTTCCCCAGTGCCCCACCCCAACCCCAGCTGATAGCGCCCTTTCCTATTGAATCACCTAGACTCTACTCTCTATAGATCTATCTTACTTGCTTCTAGTTATTTCCATGTGGTTTCCCTCATAAGAATGTGAACTCCTGGAGGGCAGGTACTATTTCTACCTTCCTTTGTATCCCCAGCACTTACCTTCACACTTGACTAGTAATAAACAATTAAGTGCACGTCCTAAGGTAAAGTGTAATAGATGTAAATGTAAAGTCTTATACTTGTGTTCAAAGAATCACCTACACAAATCTAAGGTGAGAAAGATATGGTTAGATGACTTCCCCATCCACCCTACTCCATCTCCAATCTCCCAAGAAGGAACAGACGTTGTTTCTGCCCAATTACAGAAGGGAAAGAGAAGGAACAAAAGAATTGCATGGGATAAAATGTTTTGTGTGTTTTGATGGGGTACAGGTTCTAGAAACGTGATACAGGCTCTGGAAACCTCCTCGAACTCTCCTTGAGTCTTCCCACTTGATCTGGCATTCCCCTAAGGCTATATTCCCCTCAACTGGCCTTTCCTTATCACTATGCCCAATTCTCTTACCCTTAACCTAGCTATAGTCTAGACTCTGTTACCTTTAAGCTGGCCTTCATTGTCTATTACCTCCAAATTGTCTTTGACTACTTCCCAACCTTGATCGATTTAAAACCCTTCCTCTAGTCACCCCAGACTACTGGCTACTCCCATCAAGATCCTCCCTACACCCCTCCGCCAATCACCCCAGACTACTTGGCCAACCCTAGATCCCTCCCACAGTTTGCTGTACATAAAATCCATCTTGGCCTCCATGAAGTTACTCAGATTCCATCTGACCCACTTACATTAGCTTTATAAATGTTCAAATTCCTTAAGAGTCTGGCCAATATGGTGGATTTTTAATAAACTTTGTTTTTCTCTGACAGAAAGTAGGCTTGGGTCAAGTTCATTCAGTCAGAACTCATGTGTAGCTATTTTGGGATCCCAGAACCCCTAAACCTCAACACTTACAGAGCCAAAACCCATAGGAGCACTTCCTTGGGGCTAGCAGAAAGGAGACATAAGAAGCAAGTCTATTCTTTCCAGGGGCTATTCATGGAAAGCACCTAGGTCTGATGAGGGATGGAATCCCAATAGGTTCAGCAGGAAACTCGATCTTATCCAAGACCAGGAAACCCTCAATGGCATCTGGAAAGAATTCAGCTCAGCCTTGCTTGGAGTTAGAGTTGAGAAAGTTTACTTTTATGCCTTTACAGAGGGCAAGAGTCCTTAGGGGACCTGCAAGTGAGAGGGGTACATGCTTTTACCTTAAAGGGTAGGGCTGCCATTGTCAGGGCTGACCAGATGGAACGGACCTCAGTGCATAGATAAAGGTCAGAGCTGACCAGGAGGAACTTGTGACATTAGTGCATAGATAGTTTAGATAAGATTTGGGCCAGACGGGAGGAGGCATGAAGAGATTAAGTAAGAACAAAGGAGTCACTAGGTATTGCCTAGGCCTAGTGCTGATAGGGGGAAGGGGCAGAGCCTGAGGTTGGGAAAGGGATTTCACAGATTACAATTTTACAATACAAATTGCAGTTACAACTGCACAGACTGGTTTTACAAGTTGGTTTCACAAATTGAAGTAGACCCCAGGTACCCCATCAGGTCAAGTACACAGATAATCAGTGCCATTTTGAGGAGGCTTAGACCACCCATCATCTCAACTTCAAGGGTCTGTGCGCCAGTAAAGAGGAATAGAGCAAAGAGAAAAATGAAACTGATAAGAATACTTGCTAGGGGCAGCTAGGTGGCAAAATGAGTAGAGTGCTGGCCCCAGAGTCAGGAGGACCTAAGCTCGGGTCTGGCCTCAGACACTAAGCACACACACACACACACACACACACACACACACACACAAAACTAGCCCTGTGACCTTGGGCAAGTTACTTAACCCCAATTGACCTCCAAAAAGCAAAAAAAAAAAAAAATACATGCAAAAGTCTGAAACACCAAAAATATATTTAAAAGAAAAAACAAAGTATCAATAAAAGTCCAGCATACAAGTGGATGAACCAGTAGTGAGAATTCTAAAAACAGAAGAACCAATGAACAAAACTTCACATAGAAACTAAAGGGTTTTAAACAAATACTACAATATTAAGGAAAATAACTCAATATTTTCTGACAAACGATAGAGTGCTGTTATTTCCTCAGGGACCATGCATCAATAGAAAAACAAATACAGAAAAATTTTGAAAGTAATAAAAATTGTAAAAATTAAGAAGGAATTTTGATTAAAAAAATTAAAGCTTTCAATGAAATAAGTAAAGGTCACAATACAGAATTTAAGCACACAACTTGCAGAATAAGAAAAATGGAATATCCAAAGATGGAAGTCTTAAAAATGAGAGAACAGCAGGTATAAAACACAAAAAAATACTAAATTGGGAGGAAATTTGTCAGAAGAGAAACAAAATGCAAGACCTGAATTCTATAAAAGCCAATTTGACTTACCTTGAAGACAAGAACAGATAATTTAAAGATCATAAACCTTCAAAAAGAACATGACAAATTGAAAGGAAAAAAAAAACTTGAATATCACAATTCAGAAAATAATATATGAAAACAGTATAAAACTTTGAATACAGATAACAAAGAATTAATCAATAATATCTACAGACTGCCAACAAAAAGAATGAGTAGTGCTTACAGTTCAAAATCCAAACATAAAAAAACTAAATTACTGGAGAAAAAAAAAAACAAAAAGATACAATCAGACCTTAAGCCAGATTTTTTATATATAAGTAAGAAGTTTGTGATTTTATTACTTCCAATGTATCTTCTTTAGGGAAATATCTTTGCTACCTGTTGAGGATGTTTCACAGATTTAATATACAAGTTTTTCTCAGAAATTAAGAATTAAGGAGATAGAAAAAATAACTCTTTTGAGATGTAATTAACCCTATTCTAACCAACTTAACAGGTACATAGATTGATTTTAAAAACCCATTTGAAAGCTGAGTCCCTACAAAAAGAATTACACATTACAAATACCTGTATTATCCTGATACTGGAACAACTGAATCAAAAATTCAGAAAGCCTCATTCGTTGTTTTCCAGAAATTGTCCCTCTGGCTTATGTTAGTGATAGTGCTCAATTCTTTCTTTCCTTATTTATACTTTTTCTATAATTATGCAATATAAATCACCTATGTTCCCAAAGAGTCCCAATATTTGTTCAGTTACTAAGGGACAGAAATCACAGATCATATATTGTCTAAGTACTTAGATCACAACAAATGATAAGGCCAGCTCCAATCCCCATTCCTCTAAAGGAGAGATCCTTAAATTATTTTTGGCATGGACTCCTTTGACAGTCTGATGAAATAATGGACACCTCAGATGTTTTTAAATTTAAAAAGGCATAGCATTACAAAGGGAATAGGGTATTGAGTTCAATGATATGAAATAATGGTATCAAATTTGTGAAAGGAAGAACTGATATAGAGAAAGCAGGTTTGGGTGGTGGGCTGGTAGTGCTGGAACCTTATTTTCATCAGATAGGGGTGGAAGAGGAAATAAATGTGTACATCTGGAGGGGTGTAGAAGTTTTCAGGACTTATAGAGAGGAGAGAGGACTGAAGGACAGGTTAAGGGAGGGACTTTTAGAAGGGACTGTAGATGAAGATTTAGGAGAGTAGAGGAAAGGATAATATTCTACCCACACCTTAGATGGGTAGGTAGAATAAGGAATAAGAAGGTAAAGGGAAAAGATAAGGTTAATAACAATAAAAATAAGATAAATAATAATTATAAATAATAATTTAAAATTTAAAAATTTTTAAAAGAGAAGGACAATAGTGAGTAAAAATGATAGTGAAGTATGAAATGGATAACTTTGGTTACATTTAATTGAAAAGGTTTTGCACAAATAAAACAAATATAGCCAAGATCAGAAGGAAAGCAAAAAATTGAGGCCATTGGGGAGAGGGAGGGTTATAGGTTATAGGTTCTCAGATAAATATCTCAAATGTACAAAAAAAAGCTTTGTCAAATCTATAAGAATACAAGTCATCCCCCAATTGATAAATATTGTCAAAGGACATAAACAGGTGGTCTTTGATGAAGAAATCAAAATAATTCATACTCATATAAAAATGCTCTAAATCATTATTGATTGAGAAATTAAAATTAAAACAGCTTTGAGATTTCATTTTACACCTACCAGATTGGCTAAAATGATTTAAGGGGAAAGTGACAAATGTTGGAGGGGATTTGAAAAAATTGGGACACTAATTCATTGTTGGTGGAATTGTGAACTGATTCAACCATTTTGGAGAGAAATCTGGAATTATGCCCAAAGAGTTAAGACCTTTTGACTCAGCAATACCATTACTAGGTCTATCTCCAAAGTTGATTAGGGAAAAAGGAAAAAAACTTACATGTTCTAAAATATTTGTAGCAGCTCTCCTTGTGGTGGCAAAGAACTGGAAATTGATAGAATGCCTGTCACTTGTGGAATGACTGAACAAGTTGCGGTATATTATTGAGATGGAATACTACTATGCTATAAGAAATTATGAGCTTGATGATCTTAGAAAAACATCAATAGACTTGTGTGAAATAATGAAGAGTGAAATGAACAGAACCAAGAGAACATTGTATACAGTAACAGCAATATAGTTTTAAGAACTTTGCATGACTGTCATTTTGACTATTATAAATACCCAAATTTTAACCACAAAGGACTAAGAAGACACTATCTGTATCCAAAGAAAGAATTGATAAATATAAGTATGTACAGAATGATTTTGCATATGTGTATGTATGTGTATGTAAAGTATTTATGTCTTAATGGTAGCCATCTCTAGGGTGGGGGGAGGGAGAGAAAAAATAGATAAAACAAACTTGGGTTAATAGAATAGGAAGATCTTCCCTGTCCATTAATAGGCCTATGTGACCACATGTCCCCTTTTCACTGAAAACAGGAGCCGTGTTCCCAGGTCTAATGGTACTCAGATATTTCAATCACAGATGTCTTGCTGCTTTGAATTTTGGTTCAGTTCACAGCTGTGACGCATCCTGAATCATACAGAGTCCATCAGGTGATTCAGTGAGATTTATATTGCCTTGGGGTAGGAGCTTGTTTAGAGGGAAGTTAGCTTACAAGAGGCTTACTTACAGGAAGGCTTTCACATCTTTTGGTACTTAGCCAATTACACACTGAGTCAGGTAGGTTGTGATCCCTTCTGGCTCTGAGTCTATTAGCTGTAAACCATATATACTGGGAGGCTGGTAGTTTACTTTGGAGCTCACTCATGGAAAGAATGTTTCTTTGGGATTTGACCAGATGAGACTCTGGGTAGTTGTTGTTAAGGGGCCCCCTAGCTTTGAGAACCCAGATGTCAGCACTTCCTGGTTTTAGGATTATGTATCTATTAAATTGTTTAGACAGTTGGAGCTCTGTCTATTAGATCTCTGAGCTAATTTCTCTATGTTTCTCTGCTTGTATTTTCTTCATGCTCAAGATGCTGACACTTCCTCTGAACTAGTGAATGACTTATATATGTTTAATTAAAGTAAGATTGTTGACCCTTTTGAGGCTGTCTTTCCTTTAGAAAAGCAGATCAAAGAACCTGTGCTAGCAGACCATCCTAGGTGTGCTAGAGTGCTTGCTAATACAATATTTAAAAGAAACAGCAAGTTGTACATAACAAATGTGTAGTTTCATGTGCAATTATCTTTTTAAATTATACTATGTCACAGAAATGCTTGCTTTATGCCATAAATTTTTAAAAAGTAAAACTGACTGCCGTGGGCTGCTCAGTGTCCAGCACTTAGCATGATTTGGAGACGGGAATAAGAAATGACCAGGCCATGTGGGTAGTTCCAGGAAGAAAAATGAACTCCATTTATTGATTCTTAGGACAAGGTTTTTATAGAGCAAGGAGAGGAAGGAATGGAACTAAAGTTTTCTAATCAGTACCTAGTCTGTTGGATCCTGGAAGTAGCACAGAATGGATTAATTTGACAAGGATTCCTTCTCTAGGAGCCAGAGAGTCTTAGGAAGAGCCAGTTAGCTCTTTTCATATGCAGTCACATTACAAAGGATGCTCTTGAGATCTGGCTTCAAAGCCCAAAACCAAAGCCCCATCATCAAGGACATCTGCATAGGAACTGACCATCTAAGAATTCAAATGTTTTGGTTTTGAACCACTAAAGTCTTAGGGCAGAGCCTGTTGGTCTCAGAACTCAAACAACATCCTTTTAAGTGCAACCCATATCAAAAGAACTTAAGAGTTAACTTGATGAAAAGTCTCAAAGAGGTCTTTGATATTCGAGTCCACTGGTATCAAGGTAATCATCTGAGTCCTGGTTCAAGCCTCTTTGGCTCCCAACAACTGACAAAGCTCTATAGTTAGTGGGGATGGATGGATCAAATGAAGGTTTTTCAGGATGAGGGAGACATGGGAAAGATATAAAGAATGAAAAATAGAAGAGAATGTAAAACATCTCATTACAAAAAACAACTGATCTAGAAAACAGGTTGAGAAAAGAAAACATAAAAATAATCAAACTACCTGAAAGCTATGGTCATAAAAAAGACCTTTGATACAATAATACAAGAAATAATTGGGGTGGCTAGGTGGTGCAGTGAACAGAGCACCGGCCCTGGAGTCAGAAGGATCTCAGTTCAGATCCAGCCTCAGACACTTAACACAAAAATTAGATGTGTGACCTTGGGCAAGTCACTTAACCCCAATTGCCCTCCAAAAAGAAAAAAAAATAAAGAAAATTGTCCTGAAGTGTTAGAATAAGGGGGGAAAATAGAAATTGAAAAAATCTACTAATTACCACCTGAAAGAGATCATCAAAGGAAAGCTTATAGGAATATCATAGTCAAATTCCAAAATCCACAGGTTAAAGAGAAAATAATTATGAGCAACAAGGAAAAAAAATTCAAATATGGTGGAGCCACAATTAGATTACACAAGACCTAGCAATGGCTACACTAAAAAAACAGGTCTTGGAACACCATATAACAAAGAGCAAAAGAAGTGGGGTTACTGTTGAAAATATCATACCCAGAAAAGTTAAGTATAATCCTGAATGAAAAGAAAAAGACATTCAATGAATTGAAAGACTTTCAGGACTTTATTGCAAAAAGACTAGAATTTAATAGAACATTTGGCACACAAGAGCCAAGAGAAATATAAGGTAAACATCAAAAACTAATTACAAGGGACTCAATAAGGACAAAATTATTACTTTTATAAGTGGAAATGTAAATCATATGTCTAAGATTTTCATGAGTAATTGG
This sequence comes from Petaurus breviceps papuanus, assembly GCF_028583685.1. Taxonomy (NCBI): domain Eukaryota; kingdom Metazoa; phylum Chordata; class Mammalia; order Diprotodontia; family Petauridae; genus Petaurus; species Petaurus breviceps. The sequence goes on from NW_027186352.1 coordinate 12,756,107, forward strand.
GTAGTTTGAAAGAAAGAGTGGGGTAGAGTTAAGTATGATGTGATTCTAAAAGGCAAATGATGTAGAAAAAGGTAAAAAGAATAATTATCTCACACCAATGAGGTTGAGAGGAAGAACTGATACAGAGGAATTCAAGGAGGAGGGCTGGCAGTTCTGGAACCTTACTCTCATTGGGAATGGGTTAAAAGGGGAACAATACATACATACATACATATATATATATATATATATATATATATATATATATATATATATGAGAAACAAGTAGTTGGTAGTCCAACATAGAGTAGTTTAGCATTTGAATAAAATTATTTGTTTATTAAA
>NW_027186352.1:12756830-12907114 GCF_028583685.1 Petaurus breviceps papuanus
TGTGTGTGTTGTATAAAAACCTCCTAAATTCAGAAAGAAATGAAAAAGCAAGGGGATAGGGTGGATGGAGAGGATAAGGAAGGATTCTTGGAGGAGGGTAGGTTAAGGAAGAGGAGTGAGGAGGGATAGGAATAGGATGAGAAGGACAGTGAGGAAAATAGGAAGGAGAAAAATACATAAGTAATTATAGATTAGAATGTGAATGGTATGGATTTACCTATAAAATGGAAACTGATAGCATATTAAAGATTTGAATTCAACAATATGTTGCTTTCAGGAAATAGTACAAAAATAAGAGATATACACAAACATAAAATAAAGGTCATTAATTAAATTGAATTATAATTTATTATGTTAAAACAAGCAGGGATAGTAATCATCATCTCAGACAAAGTTAAAATTGACATCAGATTTAATTAAAAGAGAAAAAATAGGGAAATTACACTGTCAGACACATTAATAAATATTTTAGACTATATAAAATAACTAGACAATAGGAAAAAATGAGAGTGTACCTCCAAAACAGACACAGGAACTATATGAATATAAACACAAAACACCATTTATATAACAAAGTTAGATTTAAATAAATGAAGAAATATTTATTGTGCAGGGGTAGGTAAAGCTAATGTTTTTTAAATGACAGTTTTACCTAATTAATCTATTTATGTAATTCCATCCCAATTAAATTACTAAAAAATTTATTTGAGTCAGAAAAATTAACAGAATTCACTTGGAAAAGCAGAAGGTCAGGAACTTCAAGGAAGCCAGAGGGAGAGATGTGAAGAAACTAGATTCAGTAGCATCAGACCTTAAACAATATTATAAGAGGAGAGCAATGTTGAAGTGTAAAATGGCTAATTTTAATTATTTTAAATTAAAATTTTCCTTTATAAATAAAACATATGTGCTGAAGAACAGAGGGAATACAGAAAATTGGAGGGGGGGGGAACTCTCATTCTCCCAGATAGAATGTGACTGGGTCAAAATATTGTTGTGGTGTAGGAAGTGATGAGCTGGTGGATTTAGAAAAATATAGAAAGACTTGGACATATGAAGGAAGATGGTATCCATCTGTAGAGAAATAGGTGATGAGGAGAAATGAGCATGATACAGTCTTATGATTATGCATTTATGTGTATATGTCTATATATGTGTATGCTTATGGATATTGATCTGTGTGTGTATGTATGCAATATATCTCTGCACTTTATTGGGAAAAAATAAAGTAAAAAGTACATGGCAAAGGACAAAAGAAAACATACAAGGAATCAAGAAAAAGCTGGACAACTTTCAAAAAATGTGTATTTATTATATAGGTTTTCTTGAAATTGAAATTTATGGCTTTATATTAAATCCTCTCATGTTTTGCTGTGCACATCACAATGCTGTTTTTTTCTTTTCCTATTTTGTATTTAAGTTTAAAATAAATTTAAAAATTAACAGGCTTTCATGCACTGATCTCTTAAGAGTCTGAGGAGATGGAATCAGCTCACCAGGTTGTATACACACTTGAAGAAATGGATAAAATCACATTTGGGAGCTGGGTGATTCAGCACTAGATTCTAGTGCAGGATTAACTGAGTGCTAGACTAGGAGATGCAGACCAGGATCCTCTTATTGGCTTTGCAGCAAAGCAGCTCTGTGACTTTGGGTCATTCACTTAACCTTCCCCTCATCATCCTTTACCTGCACTGTTGCAACAGCTTGGCTCCTAATAGAATCCATGGATTCTACCTTCTTCCCTCTTCATTCCACCCTCCACATGCAAGTCTGACCAGGTCATGTCTCTGCTCAGCATCTCCCTCTTACTCTTAGGACAAAATGTAAATACCTTAGTTTCAAGCTTTTGCCCATTTGGCACCAACTCATGACTCAATTTCTCCATTCTCCATTCAAGCCAAACATAGGCTTAATGTTCATTCTTCATATATGATGTCCCATCTTCTACCTCTTTGCCTTTGTACCCTCTGTCCTCTCATGACATCAACACACCTCAAAATCTCCAATTTCCTCCAAGGCTCAGCTAATGTGCCACCTTCTAAATGCTAGGTGGCACAATGGAGAGAGTGATGGATTTGGAGTCAGGAAGACCTGAGCTCAAATTCAATCTTAGACACTTACTAGTTTTGTGACCTTGAACAAGTCACAACCTCTATTTGTTTCATATTCCTCAACTGCAAAATGAGGATGATTATAGCGCCTACCTGCCAGGGTTGTAAGGATTAAATGAGTTACTATTTGTAAATATTACAATGCTTAGCACAGTTCTTGGCACATAGCAGTCATGATATAAGCACTAGCTATTATTATTTGTAAAATCTAAGTGACCCAATGGAATTGGGGGATGGGGCTAGTCATTGATCCCCGAACAGTGGAGGGAACATGGTTGGCTGAAGCTCAAGAGACACCCATAGATGTAGATGTAGAAAAGAGACACCCATCAATTCCTTCAGGAGCATTAGCACCTTGAGGAGTTGAGTAGCTAATGTGTGCTTGGAGCAAGAGCAAAAGAGAACTTCCCACAATAGGATTACAAGAGATCTTGGACTTTAGAGTGCCTCATGGTGTTTTCTTGATCATGTCAATGAATTCATAGTAAATTTCCCAACACTATCCATTCTCCAAGTAAAATTCTTATGTAGAGAGAGAGAGAGATATAATCACACACATTTTCTCTCTCTCCTTCATTCAGGGGCACTATATACCAAACCCACCTTGTATTCATTTTGTATGGGCTCTATAGGGATTCAGTGAAAACTAGTACCTCTGGTGTGAGGGCTTACCAAGCCCTTTTCAGAGCTGCTCATCTACCTTTGGTATCCAAGCAGTCACCTAACTCTCCCCTATGGCTCCAAGAAGCTGCAACTATTTTGACGGATGGGCTACACTAGGTTAGGGTAACCTACAGACCTCAAACCAATGGGTGATTTGGGGAGGAGGGGTCCTACCCCAAGCATGTGAAGACTTCCTCCAGGGGAAGAGGTGGATGAACAGTTTGTTCCAATGGGCCATGAAGACAGCTGAAGTAGGTGCTCTGGAGTGCTTCAAGCTTGGTTCGACATCAAAGATGCCAAGGTCATCCCACTGCATCCCTGACCATCATCAGTCATCTTGACTTTTGTCTTCCCACTGGCCTCTGATGCCTCCAAAAGAGAGAGTGAGGCTGCTGACTCTGTGCAACTCTGCTGCATTTAAATCCTGTTTATGCACTAGCCAAAAGACGTGTCACCTATACCATGTTACCATTTTACCTACCTCGAAGTCCTGTGGCAGTGAACTGGTGATGAAGCAAGAGGAGCAGATTCCCTGGGAGTTGTGGTTACACAGATGGGCTAGGTCACAGGCTGTCTTCTCACTGGACCTAGGCAGCCCCCGGGTGTATGAGCAGCCTCTTCAAAGGACCTCACCATCACCTCCTGGGGTGAGGAAAGATCTGGAAGAAAGTGCCCTAAAAGTGTTCTGCTTTACCCAACCCTGGCCTGCTTACAGTGGCAGGCAGGGATCCCACCCTGTGGTCAAAACACACACCGAAAAAATGTGTATACATGTTTGCAAAGATAATTCTGTTCAGGACATTGAATGTGCTCACACTTACGGACAACACTAAATCCAGTAGACCTGCAAAATGAACAGCTCTTGTTGTAAGAGAACTCAGCAGGCATTACATCCAAATAATAGAACTGAGTGAAACAAGGCTGGCAAATGAAGGGTCGCTTAGCAAGGTCAGAGCTGGATGCATGTTTTTCTCGAGTGGTCGCAGTGATGGGAGCACTCATGAAATCAGCATCTATTTCACCATCAAAACTAATCCAAAGCAACAAGCTTGTATAGTTACCAAAAAAAGTGAACAATAGACTCATGACAATGTGATTATCGCTTGCAGGAAAGTGGTACACCACCATCATCAGCGTCTATACTCCCACCATGATGAACCCAGATGAGGTCAAAGAAGTGTTATGAAGACCTGGAGACCCTTATCATCAACATGCCAAAAGAGGACAATCTTATAATTCTGGGTGACTTTAATGCTAGAGTGGCTCAGACTACCAGACTTGGCAGGGTCCTTGGGAGGAACAAAGTCAGAAACAGCAACAGAAGATTACTATTGAAGACTTGTCCATCTCATGACCTCCTCATCACCAACACTGTCTTCCATTTACCTAAAAGCAATAAAACGTCATGGATGCACCCTCACAGGAAACACTGGCATTTAATAGACTATGTCACTGTAAGGAAAAGAAACTATAAAGACTATGAAGGTGGCATGTGGTGCAAAGTGGTGGGCTGGTCATAGTCTTATCCTAAACATATTAAGTAACATTTTACTTAATGCTTCCCGAATGCAATGTTTGCTTCCATACACCTCCTGTCCATGCCAAAGGGCACACAGTCATAAAATAAAGGTGGCCCTGGAATTAGACAAAGTGGAATAAAAGAAAATTTCAGAAAATGCAACAGTTTGTTTGCTGGATATCCTCTCAGCCACTCACTGGTGGGAGTCCCTGACTGTGAGCACAGCAGAGTATCTTTTAATTTTTTTTGTTTTTGCTTTTTGGAGGTCAATTGGGGTTAAGTGACTTGCCCAAGGTCACATGGCTAGTTTTTGTGTTAAGTGTCTGAGGCTGGATTTGAACTCAGGTCCTCCTGGCTCCAGGGCCAGTGCTCTATTCACTGTGCCACCTAGCCACCCTGAGAGTATCTTTTATAAGAAGCTTTACCTGATGCTTCTCAGTAGCCAACATGTTCCCACCCAAACCATCTTGTATTTAATAACTTTCTATTAATCTGTATTTATTCCCTGTATATATATATATATATATATTCTGTATATAGTTATACATATATGTAATATATTGATAGACAATAGCTAACATTTATATAGTGATTACCATGTGCCCTCCCTTTCTAAATTTCTTCATATTTATTTTGTCTTGATTCTTCAAATACTTAAATACCTGTAAGGGACATATTATTTCCATCTTTATATCCCCAGAACTTAGCATAGTGGCTGGGACATAGTAAGCAATTCCCAAATGCTTGTTAACTCATTGTTTGAGGCCAAGAGAGTGTTGGTGCCTTGCTCAAGGTCACACAAATGATGGTCATAATTTGAGCCCAGGGTTTCTGATACCAAGCCCAGAGCTCTTCTCACTATAGTATCAGCTGAGGATCATCAGTCACTTTCAAATCACATAGTAGGTCAGGCTATAGAGTTCCCAGAGCTTCAAGGATGGTTTGCAGCATTTTGGGGACAATTTCATGGTTTTCCCATAGAGTATAACTTAACTCCTTTATGCCATAGCTTCCAAGCTATGGAGAGAATAAAACGGTCATATTGCCCAGTGCTGCCTTGTCCTAAGATGTGGGCAAAGCAAAAAGAGCCAGTCTTCATTTTCAGTATCATTTCATAGGGACCTTAATACTACACATCAAGAATGAATGGTCTGGGGGGGGTGGAGCCAAGATGGCAGAATAGAAGCATGACCTTCCCACTGCTCTGGCTTCCACCCTTCCCAATCCATGTAAAAAGGGGACTCTAAACAAACTTTGGAGCTGCAGAACCCACAAAATGACACAGAGAAGCTAACCTCCCGTTGAGGACAGCCCAGCAGGCCAGCAGGAATCCAGTGCAACTCTCTGGGAGCTGAGCCCAGGCCCACACCAAGGCTTTAGCCCAAGGGCGGGCCTGACCAGCTGGAGGGACTCTAGAACAGCAGCAGCAGTGGCAGTTTCCAGATTTATCAACACACAGATGTGAAGAACAAGGTGAGAGGCCAGTACAGTCTGGACTTTGGGACCAGGAAGTGGGAGTGCATGGCTTTTACCCCCAGGACGAGAAGCTGCTGAGACACCAGCACAGCCAGCCAGCGCCACGTGGCGGCTTCAGCTTCTGGCCTGCAGAGTGTAGGGGGACCAAGCACCAGTCTGAGAGGTAATCGCTCTTGCTTTAACCTGCTGGGATCTGGATTGCAGTCTAGGGTGGAGGTCCTGGGGTGTGTGTCCAGCTTGCCAGAGCGTGTGGAGACCTCAGAGAGGGCACCCATCTAATACCTCCGGCAGCTGAGAAAACCCCAGCGTTTGGGACGAAATCTCCCCTGTCTGGTGGCAGAGTCCTACTGTGGCAAAAAGCCCAAAAGTCAAGTAATTGAGTGGCAAAATGAGCAGGCAAAAGAAACAAAACAGACAGAAGATTCCAACATTACACTCCTATTTTGGTGACAAGAAGGAGCAAGGCATGGAACAGGAGGAAGACAGTGAAGTCAGAACTCCTGCACTAAAAGCTTCAAAGGAAAATACGAGCTGGTTACAGACCATAGAGGACCTTAAGAAGCAGATAAGAGAAGTGGAGGAAAAATTGGGAAGAGAAATGAGAACAATGCAAGAAAATTATGAAATGAGAATCAACAGCCTGACTGAGGAAAATAATACCTTAAAAAACAGACTGACTCAAATGGCAAAGGAGGCTCAAAAAGGCAATGAGGAGAAGAACGCCTTAAAAAGCCAAATTTGCCAGATGGAAAAAGAATCTGAAAAGCTCAATGAGGAGAATCATTGCTTCAGAATTAGATTGGAGCAAATGGAAGCTAATGATTTTATGAGAAATCAAGATGCTGTTAAACAGATCCAAACAAATGAAAGAATAGAAGGCAATGTGAAATATCTCATGGGAAAAACCACTGACCTGGAAAATAGATCCAGGAGAGAGAATTTAAAAATTATTGGACTACCTGAAAGCCATGACAAAAGTAAGAACCTAGAAATCATCCTCCAGGAAGTTCTCAAAGAAAACTGCCCTGATGTTTTAGTACCAGAGGGCAAAATAGAGGTTGAAAGAATCCACCGATCACCTCCTGAAAAAGATCCCCCCAGAAAAGAACTCCTAGGAATATTATAGCCAGGTTCTGGAATTCCCAGATTAAGGAGAGAATATTACAAGCAGCCAGGAAGAAACAATTTGAATATTGTGGAAACACAATCAGGATAACCCAGGATCTGGCAGCTTCTACACTGAGGGATCGAAGGGCTTGGAATGTGATATTCTGGAGGGCAAAGGAGCTGGGATTAAAACCAAGAGTCACCTACCCAGCAAAACTGAGTATCATGTTTCAGGGGAAAATATGGTCATTCAGTGGAATAGAGGACTTTCAAGCATTCTTGCTGAAAAAAACAGAATTGAATAGAAAATTTGACATTCAGATACAAGAAGCAAGAGAAGCATGAGAAGGTAAACAGGGAAAAGAAATCATAAGGAACTTATCAAAGTTGAACTATTAACATTCCTACATGGAAAAACAATAATTGTAACTTATGATACTATGAAACTTTTCTCAGTAGTTGACGGGATTAGAAATATATATATATATATGTATATATATACATATATGTCTATATATGAGGATATATGGGCATATGAATACATATGTGAATGTGTGTATATGTCTACAGGTATACATAGATAGAGGCCACAGGACCAATTTAACAGGAAGGGATGATACTTAAAAGGTGAAATTAAGAGGTGAGAGGAATATAATGAGAGGAGATAGGGAGAGACAGATTGGGGTAAACTATCTCATACAGAAGAGGCAAGGGAAAATGGTTACAACAGAGGGAAAGAATAGGAAGGCAAAAGGGAATGGGTCAACCTTATTTCCATTGAATCTGGCTTGAGGAGGGAGTGAAATACACACTAAATAGGGTATCTCACCCTCCAGGAGAATAGGGGGGGAAGGGGATCAGAGGGTGAATGATGGAAGAGAGGGCAGGCTGGGGGGGAGGGAAGTTGGAAGCACCCACTTTTGAAAAGGGACAGGATCAGGATGGAGAGTGGAGCAGGTGGGAGGTGGGATGGGAGGGAGGGAAGTGTAGTCAGTCTTTTACAATATATCTACTATGTTGTTGTTTTGCATTAGCCACACATGTACAACCTATACTGAACTGCTTGTCTTCCCAGTGGGGGTGGGTGACGGGGAAGGAAGGGCATGAATCTGGAATTGAAAGTTTTAAAATTCAAATATATGTATATATGTACATATATGTGTGTGTATATATATTCATATATGTATATATACTATTATTAATACCATCTTACATGTAATTGGGAAATAAGATATACAGGCACTGAGGCATAGAGATCCACTGGAAAAGTCGAAAGGGGTATGGGAGGAAATATGAGAGAGAGCAGATTGCAGGAGGGGATATCCTGTGGGACTGCTATTTTGGGGCGGTGGGTGGGGGAAAAGCGGGGAGAAAAGTTACTCAAAATCTGGTGGAAACGAACGATGTAAATTAGAAGTTAATAAAGCATATTTTTAAAGTAAAAAAAATAAAAAATAAATGAACTTTTAGAAATAAATAATTAAATAAATCTATACTTCTATGACCAAAAAAAAGAATGAATGGTCTAACTGTTCCTCTCTCTCTCAGTGACTGCATTTCTCCTTCCCTACATCCCTAGGCTGTCAGCCTTGGGATATTGTTGTTTACTATTTTTGAATACACTGTCTTCTCCAATTAAATGCATGACATCATGGATGCCATTATAATGACTTGCCCAACTGACAAATATTATATCAGTTAGATGCAGCCCCTGTCACAGAATTATAGAATCTCAGCTGGGGAAGAAACCGCAGTGGTCATGTGACTGTGCATGCAACTGAATAGGAATTACTGCAACTAAAGGTTTGTTTCACAATAGCAGCATGAAAAACCTATTGAGGAAAACAATGGGATAGAAGAAAAGATGGCTCTTCAATTTAGGACAGGTAGGGTGATGAAAATAGATGGAAAGAGAGAAATATATTAGGAAGGTAAGTAGGGGTCAAAAAGAGGATCTTCTATCTGACCTAAGAGCAGAGAAGGAAAGAAGGAAGACTCACTCCGTTCTTGCTTTGGCTTTCTCTCTGCAGAGTAATTTTTCATTTCAAAGAACAAACCAGCTCCTAGAGAGCCACTATTCAAGATGAGTAGGAAAATAACAAGCAGAAAAACTCACTTGCCTTCAGTAAGGTCAGGTCATTGTGCTCCAAATGCAGGGAGTCATTTAACCACACTGACTGCATCTTGTGGCTCAGTTCCAGAGCTAGCTTGGTTCCCTTTCCAAGCTAGCTATTCAATTATGGGCCTAATCCAATTTCTGTATTGTGGAAAAACTTTATTGCATTGTTTGAACCTACCCTGATGTGGCTGGGAAGATGGACCACCCCTATTGGTTGCTAAGAGACTCTTAACTAAGGACCTAGGTTATGCTGAGCAGAAATTCAATCAGATCCAAAGACAGGTGCAAGCAGTTTTCTCACAATTATACATCTCAAGCAAGCCATATGTCTTATCTGGAAGCTGGCTCCATGATGGTCAAGCAGTTACTGCTTCCATGGTCCTTTGATGGAATATAGATACTTATGGGCAGTTGGACATCTCTTTCTCTGATTTCAGGTAATTGTATCTTTTCTTCTCTCCTTCTACCAACTCGGAAAGCACTAGAATTTCCTCTAATTAGACATTAGATTACCTAATTGTATTTCCTAATTGTTTTCTTTTAATCAATTGGTCTTATTTGAGTAATTGTTTTTAATGCATAAAAATCTGTCTTCCTCTATATTCAGGGTCCAATGCCAAAGCTGAGGAAGCCTGGTGCCAATTTGTCATGCAACTCACATGCAATGCATAATAAATTGATATGCCTAGAAACTCAAACCTCTGTTACCTCAGTTATTTCATTTTTTACCTGCCACAATGAGTGATAGCCTAGACTGAAAGAACTACTTGTAATTTTTTCAATAGCATAGAGAAATGGGGCTGTGTTGTTGCAAGATTACAGAAGGGCCAATGTCAGGGTGGCCAGGTAGCACAGCAAGTAAGAGCACTGGCTCCAGTGTCGGGATGACATGGGGATTGAATCTGGGCTCAGGCACTTAGCACCCACCCAGAAACACCTGGCTGTGTAACCTTAACAAGTTACTTAACCCCAATTGCTTAGGGGCGGCCAGGTGGCTCAGCAAGTAAGAGCACCAGCTCCAGTGTCGGGATGACCTGGGGATCAAATCCAGGCTCAGATACGTAGCACCACACCCAGAAATAACTGGCCGTGTAACCTTGAGCAAGTTACTTAACCCCAATTGCTTTAAAAAAAAAAAAAAAGGAAAAGAAGAAGGGCCAATGTCCAAATGTTGGAAAGAAGGGGAGGGAGTAGAGCCTGTAAAAAATTGACCTGTGAATTTGACTTTGATTCTGGTAAAATCCTGGAGAGTAATATTAAAAGGATGGCTAATGAATACCCAGAAAAGGAAGCAGTGACCACAAAAGGTGAGCATGGCATCCTGTCAGCTACCCTCATTTATTTGTTTGACAAAGTCATTACACTAACAAACCAGGAAGGTATTGTAGGTGTTATCTGTGCAGTTTTCAACAAAGCCTCTCATGATGTTCTTTTGGAAATGATACAGAGACATGGGTTAAGCAACTATACGTTAGGCTTACCTGTGCCAGTTTGAATGGTTGAACCCATTGTCATTGTCAATTTTGGATTAAAAAAAATAAATTTCTCAAGGCCAAAGGGGAGGTATGACCAGACAGCAATTTGTTTAAGTGGACCACAAACTTAAGGTAAGTCAACAGTATGTTATAGATGTTTAAAAAAATGTATTCAATCTTAAACTGCCCAATAGGAGGCATAGCATGGAACACAGATGATGTCATAGTAGTGGTCTGCTCTACCCTAGCTAGACTTCAGTGGAGTCTGCATGAATCAGGGTACCACAGATCATGAAATAAACCCAAAGAAAGACAATCAGGATATGAAGGTCCTCATCATCATACCATATAAATACTGATTGAAGGAATTAGAAAAGAAAAAAATTAGGTGGTGGGGATTAGAGTTTTGTCATGTATATGTAGCTTCTGAGGACAGAATGAGGAACATCTCTATCATAGACCTGAAGAGTGGTGAATAAACCCTCACTTGAAAACTACAGGGAAGGAAAATGCACTACCCTCTCAGGCACCTGATTTCATGTTCAGATACCTCCAGCCATCGTAGAGATTTTGTTATGCCTTACTAAGTGCTAGGCACTGTGCTAATGAAGTGAAAAATAGTCCCTGCCCTGGGGAAAGACAACATGCAAACAGCTAACTGCTACAAGCATACAAAATATGGAGAAGGTAAGTGGACAGTAATCTCAGAGGGAAGGAGATAGCAGAACTCCTAGGACAAAGTCTCCTGAAGAGTAGGGATTTAAGTTGTGTTTTCAAAGTCAGCTAAAGCCAGAAGCAGAGATGAGAAATGATAGAATTCCACCCATGGGGAATGATCAATAAAAAGATACCAAAATGGGAGATAAAGCATCATATGTGAGCAGGTGGGATAGTGTGGGCGAATTATAGGTGTGGAGAGGGGAGTAATTTGCAAGAAGACTGGAAGAGGAGGAAGGGGTCAGGTTGTGAAGAGATTACAATACTAAACAAAAGAGACTGTATTCAATTTGGAACTATGCCTAAAGAGCTATAAAACTGTTCATATGCTTTGATTAAGAAATACCACTGCTTGGTGTGGATCCCAAAGAGATCACAAAAAAAGGAAAAAGGGCCCACATGTACAAAATATTTTATAGCAGCTCTTTTTGTGGCAGCAAAGAATTGGAAATTGAGGGGGTGCCAATCAGTTGGGGAATGGCTGAATAAGTCATGGTACGTGAATGTAATGGAATATTATGGTGCTATAAGAAATAATGATCAGGAGGATTTCAGAAAAACCTGGAAAGACTTACATGCACTGATGTTGAGTGAAGAGAGCAGAACCAGGAGAACATTGTACACAGTAACAGCAACATAGTTCAATGATCAACCATGATAGACTTAGTTCTTCTCGGCAATACAATGAATGATCCAAGACAATTCCAAAAGACTCATGATAGGAAATGTTATCCACATCCAGAGAAAGAACTTTGGAATCTGAATGCAGACCAAAGCATACTGTTTTCACTTTTTTCTGTTTTTTGTTTTTCCTTTCTTGTGGTTTTCCCTTCTGATTCTTTTTTTTAAAACATGACTAAAGTGGAAATATGTTTAACATGATTGTACATGTATAACTTCTATCAGATTGCTGGCTGTCTTGGGGAGGGGGAAGGAAAAAGAGGGAGGGAGGAAAATTTGAAACTCAAAATCTTAAGAAAATGAATGTTGAAAACTATCTCTACATGTAATTAGAAAAAATAAAAAACTATTAAGGGGGGGGAGAGAGAGAGAGAGAAAAAGAGAAAGAGAAAGAAAGAAGAGAGGAGAGGAGAAAGAGAGAAAGAGAGAGAGAGAGAGAGAGAGAGAGAGAGAGAGAGAGAAATTCTATTTGATGCTAGAGGTAATAGGAACTTGCTGGAGTTCATTAGTAACAGAATTACTTTAAGAACTTCAGTAACCTTCCTACCAGACTAAATGAGGAAACTCTGGGAAGCTCAAATAGCCAATCTCCCTCCTGAAAGAAGACCACCAGGAATGACTGAAAACCCCTTTCTTGACAGCCAAGCAAGATTATCAACCTGTTGCTAATTTCACAGACATCTTCCCCAAACTTCCCTGCCCAGAATGAATCAGATCCTTGTACAAATTCTTCAACCCCTTTCTCTAATTTCTGTTCTTGCTTGATCCAGACAAGAATTTGACCAAAGCTCATAAGATTTTATTGCTTTGGGGTGGCCTCTTCCAAGCAGGTGCTCCATTAAGGTGACTTGTTTCATTTTTTTCTGTCTTAATATATTTCATGTATCCTCATAAGGAACTTTGGTATTCCAAACCTTTTTAAACTTTCATCAAGACATTTGGCAATAAATGTGGGATATGGAAGTCAGTAAGGAAACATTACTTGAAGGTGCCTGCTTCTTGCTTGTGCTTTCTGCTGGGCTGACTACCTAAGCTGAGATCATGAGGAGCTGCCCACAGTGGGCTTTGAAGGCCAGCCAACTGTATGCTCAGGAAAATCCAGTGGCTGGTCTTTCTGAGATTCAAACTGGTTGGGCTATTTCTGCAGATGAATTAGCTTAAAGATGCTCTCCCCTACTCCAGTCTGAATTAAATGTCTGAATGGGAGGCCCCTCTGAGCATGAGATTCTCTAGATCCAGGCAAGAGACACTTGGCTAGACTTCATCATGTATCTTCATGGACTTTAAAATGTCCCCTGGCCCAGACCCCACATGGCCTCCCCAAATGAGTTAAGGCATGGTAGGGAAGGTAAAATGAACAGGCCTTATTAACAGCTTGGATATGGGGAAGGAGACATAGTAAGGAGGCCAGGATGACTCCTGAATTGAGAGCCTGAACACCCAGGATGATGGTGGTACCTCTACAGTAATAGAAAAATTAGTTCTAACAGTAACAGCGACACCCAAAGTCACTGGCTCTAGCAAATCTGTTACATTCTCTGGCATAAATGGGTCTTCAGGCAGTAGAATTCTAGTACCCCTATACTTCCTGTTAACTCCCCCTGACTATGCCTCACTGGGGTCTCTCAATTACACATCCCAAACATGTCCTACCTATGAGCTTCTGATTTCAACAGCTTCCCCTAGCTGCTACACATTATACACTTCTCAGTTACTAAATTCTGTTTGCCTTCTTTCTCTTACAAGGTTTTTTATTTTTTTTCTTACTCAGGGCATAACAGGGATCTCTGTGTAGAGGGCTGGCATGGTGACCCGGACCCCTGATCAGGTGGAAGCTATGCCTGGAGGAACCCCTTTCTAGACCCCAGGGCATCTTCATAATATAGGGGTGGCCCCTCCTGTCTAAATAACTGGAAATCCAGGAGTCTAAAGAGCTGCTACTCCAAGCCTGGGAGCAGCCTGTGTCAGCCTAAACTTTGGGGCCAGGGTGTCCATTTACTTCATGGATAGCATTGCCCTGATGAGACTTAAAAGGAACCAAATGGCTGGTGATCAGCTTGCAGCCTATTATGATCACCTTGCTTCTGCCAAAGGGCAAGCCTGCCCCAGTGCAATTGGCCCAGCTGTGGTTGCTGGAAGGCCCTTCAAGCTCCCCAAAGCTTGAGGAAAGGCCAGAGACCCAAGTGTTTCTGACCCCAGTATAATAGCTCATGGCTTTGTCTTTGAGAGGGAAGTAGTATTTTTGGGATTTGCCAAGGAGTTTCAAAGTTTCCTTAGCATCCTTGCTAAAGACTGCCAACTGGGGTCATCCACATGCATTTCCCCAAGGCTCTGGTGTCCCTCCATGCTTAAAGCTAATTTCTCCTCATGTTATAGGACCTGGATCAATCGCAGGAAGGGAATAAATCTTGTTTGTGGTTTACTTTTATTTTTGTTTTGTTTTTACTCTGATTTAATTACTCTGACTTAACTGCAGGTGCTCTGGAAGAACAGGTCACTAACACCAACACCTACACAGAGCTTACTGTAGAAATCGCCATGGGATGCCTGCCAAATTGCGTCATGACTTTAATCACCGACTGGTGCCACCTGGAGCCAGACAGCTGTGCTAACCTCCTACATGCCACATTTAGGGCCACAATCTCAAGCCCCCATTCCCCAATTCTCCCCATACCTCTGTTGTTACCATTCTTCCCCCTGCTTAGATTGTAACTTGCAGCATACTACCACCCATGTATGGACTGGAGGAGGTGGGAACAGGGTCTGTGTGCCCTGAAGAGACCTCATTCTGCTTCTGGGTCAACACAACTGGGAAAATCAGCAGACACATAGCCTCCCCAAGCAAAAGGAAACAACTCATCAGTTGTGTCACCACCAAGATCAAGGACATCTGAATAGAGAAAAGGGTCTTGGCTTTTATACACACATACATACATATAACATTCACACACACACATACATATTGTGTGTTTGTTCATTTCTTTTTCCATTCAGTAGTCACCAGATATTTTTGTTTTGAGGTAATTAGGGTTAAGTGACTTACCCAAGGTCACATACCTACTAAGTATCCGAGGTCAAATTTGAACTCAGGTCCTCCTGACTCCAGGACCAGTGCTCTATTTACTTTACCACCTAGCTGCCCCTCTTTGCTTTCTTCACCTGACTCTTCCTGGAAAATGGAGATACCAACAATTATTCCAGGGCTGTGTCCAGCCCTTTGCAAAAGTAAACAGTTGGGTTTTGTGCTGGCTCTAGGTTTCCCTGAAGGAGGTCTGACTGTCTGGCTAAGTTTCCTCTGGCTTCTTGAGGATGCAGGGAAAATTAGGAAGACTTCAGTAACTCCTCCTCCCCCAAAAAAGAGAAAAGCAGTGGAGAAGTTCAAATTCCAAGTTCCCCTGATGAGGTAAGGCCAGCAATGATAGCCACTTTCCCATCAGGGCACAGTGTCTATATCAACTAGCTGCTAATTTCCCAATAGGCTTTCACACACACACACACCAACATGAAAGAACACACTAACCCTAACTCAAAATCCTCAGGCCTGTGCTCCTTTCCTTCCCCTGATGCCCGCTCCTGCTCAACCCAGCTAAGAACCCTAGAAAAATCTACCAGGCTTTACTGATTTTAAATGTTCAATTATACCTGAGGACCTTGCAAGGTTCTCCCTTCCATCTGGCATCAACAGAAACCTAACCTATTCTCTCTGGCTATAACTTCTTATTTTTTTACAAATTAAATTTAAAAAAAAATGTTTGTTACATTTGAAGTTCCAAATCGTCTTCCTCCCTGCCTCTCTCCCCACCCAGCATTAGAGGAGGCCACCATTTGACACAGATATGTATATATGTATGCACAGACATATGTGAATATTTATATATGTAAAACCACACTATGCATACTTCTATTTATCAGTTCTTTCTCAGAACATAGAGAGCATCTTTGGACAAGACAATGTGAGTTCCAAGCACCTCTTATCTCACGGGAAATCAGGAACTGCCTCAGGGCCTCTCGGTTCTGAGGCCTCTCTGTGCCCATGGGAGATGAGGAGGTGCTGAGGGCCACAGTCCAGTTGCCGGATCACAAGGACGTCTCCCATGAGACCACTCACTTGATGAGCAGCAGCTGACATGGCTGGTTCGGGCCCCCCTCCATTGGTTCACACTTCCCATGCGTGAGGAAATCATGCCTGAATATCTTTCTCTCTGTCTCTCTCTCTCTCTCTCTGTCTCTCTCTGTCTGTCTCTGTCTCTCTGTCTCTTTCTCTCTCTCTGTCTCTGTCTCTCTCTGTCTCTCTCTCTCTGTCTCTGTCTGTCTCTGTCTCTCTCTCTCTCTCTCTGTCTCTCTGTCTCTCTCTCATCTCTAAAACTATATAAGGAGCCAGCTTTCTTCCTCCCGGACGCCCTCTCCCCTGCCATGAAGTGGGAAACAGAGGGACATCAGGGCATGATGAGACCGTTGATAGTCGAAGGCTTGTCCCTGATATTGTGGGGAAGAGATTTGTTAGGGGATTTAGACATTGTGGTCTCCTCAGATTTTTATTAGGGGTCACTGGGGTAACTGAGGGGAACCCCCCCCCCCAGTGTCTTGGACCACAGATGAATCTGTATGGGTGGAAAACTCTCTGCCCTCCAAGACATAGTGAAAGAACAGCTGCTGGCAGGGCACATCGAGCCATCCTTTAGCTCTTGGAATTCACCCACTTTCGTCATTAAGAAGAAAAAATCAGGTAAGTGGCAAATGTTAACTGATTTAAGAAAATTGAATTCTGTACTTGTACCCATGGGTGCCTTACAGGAAGGCCTGCCTTCTCCTAATGTGATTCCTAGGGGATGGCCAGTGTGGATCATTGATGTTAAGGATTGTTTTTTTAGTATTCCCCTTCACCCTCAGGACAGCCATAGGTTTGTTTCTTCTGTCCTTGCTGTCAATTTCCAATGTCCTGCTGCTCATTATCAATGGAAGGTACTCCCACAGGGAAGGAAAAACAGCCCAACCGCATGTCAGTGGTATGTTGACTTAGCAGTATGGAAGACAAAACACAAATCTCCTGATGGGGTTTTTATCCATTATATGGATGATATTCTTGGAACACACCAGGACAGTAACCAGCTAGAGGAAACGTTTCGTTACTTAACTAAAGCATTGGGACAATTGGGTTTAAGTATAGCCCCAGAAAAGGTGCAAAGATTTCCCCCATTTTCCTATTTGGGGTTTGAAGTACATCCTCTTCATATCAAACAAAGGACTCCTATCCTACATTGGGAAAAGGTTACTACATGAAATGACTTTCAAAAACTCATAGGAGACATACAATGGCTCCAGCCACAAGCACACATCCCCACAGAAAAAATGCAGCCTCTATATAATATTTTAAAGGAAGACCCTAATCTGACTTGCCCTTGCTCATGGACTGTGGAGGCCCAAAGGGCTCTTAAGGAAATAATAGACATCACAGAGAAGGCAGACACTAAAAGATGGGATCCTAAAAAGCCCCTTGAGATAACTCTAATATTAGCTCAACAACCATATGGGGCTATACATCAGGATGAAGGTATTATAGAGAGGGTCTATCCCAAATTACAAGGAAAGAGAGTCCTACTTGAATATTTAGAACAAGCTGTGATGATAAGCCAGAGGTTATTATTGAGAGCAACTCAACTGTCTGGCCTTCAGCCAGTACTGTGGATAAATGTCCCAAAAGACAGACTTGACTCCTGGATAGTTACTCAGCCAGGCTGGGCAGAGCTCTTGGCCCTTGGAAATTTACAAGCAGGCAGTAGCTTAAGAACACTTTCCTTAAGAACAAATTGGCCATGGAGAGAACCAAAGGTGACATCAATGAAACCTGTCAATGGCCCAAATGTTTTCACTGATGCTACAGTTCATGGCAGTGCATCCATATATTCTCCCATATTAGAGGTTGCTAAAGTGGTGAAGATACCTTATTCCTCCACTCAAAAAAAAAAAAAAGGGTTATTTGCTATACTGTTAGCACTTAACATCCAAGAACTCATCAACATTATTGCTGATCATTATTATGCTTGCGATGCTGTGAAAGGCTTAGAGACTGCAACTATAAAATTCGGGTCTCCTGAAATCACTTATCTATTCTTACAGACCCAAAAGGCCATCTGGGAACAGACAAAGACATCTTTCATGTTCGCTCTCATACAGATGGTTTTGACCCAATATTCAAAGAGAACCACATAGCGGATAGACTATTAGTAGGTGCTATGATTGATATACAATGCCAAGCTTCTCATGACAAGGACCATATGTCAGCATGCTCCCTTCACTGCCTTTACCACCTGTCCAAACAACAAGCTCGAGACACTGTCAAAAGATGTACTCGCTGTATACCTTTTCACCCACATGAGGTAAAGGGTGTGAATTCTCATGGACTACAACCAAGTGAATTATGGTAAATGGATGTCACACACATTACAAAAGATAAATACCTTCATGTCTCCATAGACACATTTTCTGGTTTCTTCCCAGAATGGCTACCTTGCAGACTGGAGAAGCCGCAAAGCATGTTTTCATCACCTTGATCATTACTTCTCATCTATAGGAATACCTCAAGCCATTAAGACTGATAATGGTCCGGCCTATACCTCTTCTGCTATGTCCACCTTCATAACTGAACATGGCATTCTACACATATTTGGCATCCCATGTAACCCCATCAGACAAGTGATAGTTGAACAGGCCAATCATACTATAAAAGACTATCTCAAAAAACAAAAAGGGGCAGACGGACCTATAAGACAATTACATATTGATAAGATATTGTACACCCTAAATTATCTAAAATTTGATGCAGCTGATTTGACCCTGGCTATGAAACCGCTCAGAGGGAATCAGAAACACAAACCCGAAATGGGGCAGTGGCACAATAATGACAAACAAAGGCAGGTCAAGTGGAGAGCACCTGCTGGTCATCGGGAGGGCCCCTATGCCCTTTTCACCTGGAGGCCAGGGTATGCTTGTATCTCCACAGGTCAAGGTCACCAGTGGGTGCCTGACTCAAAGGAGGAAGAGGAGGCACCCATCCCAACAATGGCGGAGACCCTGCCAGATGAATCACCAAGAGACGTTGCTGCTGGTTGCTGTCTTCACCACGCTCTCCATCTCACCACCGGCTCATGCAGAGCAACACAGATGGCCCAATGATGTTGGAGCCAGCCTGGAAGAGGGTGGTAACTTGTGGGGGAGGAGGTTGTTGACCTGGAACAGGCTTACACAAAGTTTAGGATACAGGGGACGCCCTGTAATTCCTCTCTTCCCCAGCATGGGGGGGGGGGGGGATCCGTCTCGTAAACCCACTCCTTTACTAGAGACTTGTGCCACTCACTGGAGGACTTGCAAAACTGTATTTGACACAGCACAGTGAGCTCCAATCTTGGCACCTCACAAACCACACCAGTTATGACTCTGTTCCTCTACCCCAGAAGGGCCACTCTTGGACAGGACTTTGGAAGGCAATGGCAGTTATGGGGCAATCTTAATAACCTCCTCTATTTCTCTTGCTATGTCTGTATCAACTATACAAAATCAACTTGTACAGGCCCAATTTGTGGAGGACCTGGCAAAGAATGTGTATAAAATATTGAGGGATCTCACCAAAGCCGTGGTGACCCTGGGGGATGAAATAGCGGTGGGCACATTACTGTTTTGTGGTCCTCCTCTGCTTGGTTAAAATGTTTTATAATAACTTAGCAATGATTCAGGCTGATAATCCAAAAACCAAAAGGGGGCATTGGACAGTACAATGTGAGTTCTAAGCACCTCTTGTCTCATGGGAAATCAGGAACTGCCTCAGGGCCTCTCGGTTCTGAGGCCTCTCTGTGCCCATGGGAGATGAGGAGGTGCTGAGGGCCACAGTCCAGTTGCCGGATCACAAGGACGTCTCCCATGAGACCACTCACTTGATGAGGAGCAGCCGACATGGCTGGTTTGGCCCCCTCCATTGGTTCACACTCCCCATGCACGAGGAAATCACGTCTGAATTGTGCTCTCTTTAAAAGTATATAAGGAGCCAGCTTTCTTCCTCCCAGTCGCCATCCATGCCCGCCACTTTAGAATGCACTGTAAGTCGTTTCTCTCCCTCATCTCCGGTCTCTTCAGTCCCTCCTGAGAACACAACCTAGGGCTGGCCCCAGGTTAGCAGAGTTAGCAGCCGCTCACACATCTTCCTTCCTAGGTATTTTGGAATCAGTTCTGATATTTGTAATGCTCAGATTAGCTTAGCCATTTACAGTTACTCTTTGAACAATATCGCTGTTACTGTACACGTTCTCTTGGCTCTGCTCATTTCACACCATAATTTCATGCAAGTCTATCGACGTTTTTTCTAAGATCGTTGATCTCATCCTTTCTTTTGGCACAGCAGTGTTCCATCACAATCATATACCGCAACTTGTTCGGCCATTCTCCAGTTAGTGAGCATCCCCTCAATTCCTAGTTCCTCACCACCTCAAAGAGAGCTGATACAAATATCCTAGAACATATAGCTTGGTTTCCTATTCTCCTGATCACTTTGGGAAACACATCTAACAGTGATATTGCTGGGTCAAAGGATCTAAAAACTGGGCATAATTCCAGTTTGCTCTCCAAAATGGTTGGATCAGTTCACAGTTCCAACAACAATGTATTAGTGTTCCAATTTTAAAAAAGAAACAACTTTGAAATATCATCTCACATCTATCAGATCGGCTGCAACGACAGAAGGAGAAAATGACAAACGTGTGATGAGCTGCTTCTACCCTTCATTTGAAATCCCTAATTGAAGGCTGAGTGACTAGCTCTTTGGGAAGGCAGGCCCTCAGGGGCAGCTAGCTGGCACTATCAAGAGGATCTGAGTTCAAATTTGTCCTCAGACCTTGACATTTACTAGATATGTGACCCTGGGCAAGTCACTTGACCCTGATGGCCTTGCCAGAAAACAAAGAGGAAGAGAGGGCCTCTAAGTCTGATTCAGAGACACATACTTAGTGCTAAGCATTACTATTCAATCAATCAGAGTATTATGTACTAGGCTGTAGCAGCAAGCACCCCAAGCGTCCTCAGGGTTTGCCGCCACCACAGGTTCTTGGATCTGCTTTGTTAAAGGAAAGCAACTCAAAATGGGTTAACAAGCTTACTTTAATCAGTCAGACATATATCGTTTACCTTGTTCAGGAGAAAAGGTCAGCACCCTGAACCTCAAAGTATACAGGCATAATTATCAAGACAGAAACATCAAGTAGACAGATTTCCAAACTGTCCAACCATTACATCCATACCCAGTCAACATCTGGGTTTCCACATTCTGGGTTTTTCAAAGCCGGGGGACTCTCAACAACGGCTTCCCAGAATTCAGATCAAATCACAGAACATTTCTCAAAGTGAGTCCCAAAACAAAGCTACACATCAGGGCTTATATAGCCTTCTCCTGGCTCAGAGAATGTAACAACCTTATTGACTCACTGGCCAATCAAGAAGTGTCTACTGAAAAACAAGCCTCCCACCCCAGTCTCCAGGTGCACTTTAGCCTAGGGGCAGGGAAGATCTTCCAAATTTGCATTCCCATTACATAGGCCCAGAAAATACAGAGACAAAAACATACAGCCGTGCCTTCGAGGATATTACCTTCTACAAAATAAGAGAACCACATATAGAAACTATGTATACACATACATGCATATGCATGCACACACATGTTATAACATCATTTTAGAGACAGTGTTTACCATGGGCCAGGCACTGTGTTAGGTGCCTTTCAAATATCTCTTCACCTTTTCCTCACTAAGCCCCTGCCTGAGAGGCAGGTCCTACTATGGTCCTCGTTCTACATTTGAGAAAAGTGAGGCAGAGATTAAGTGACTTGCCTAGAGTCTCACAAATAGTAATTGTCTGAGGATAGATTTTAATTAAGTCTTCCCACTGCACCACCTATTTTCCCCCAGAGCACCCAAACCTTAGGGGTCCTGAAAGGTCTCATGTGGAAGGTGGCATTTAAGCTAATCTTTGAAGGGCACTGATGATTCTAAAAGATGGGGATGAGAATGGAGGGCATCTGAGATGTGGTTGGCAGCTGGTGCAGCGACAGGACAGTGAAGTGCAGCAAAAGGGTAACTGGCTAGAGCTTGTCTGGCCCGAGGCTCAGCCCTCATCCCAACCCCTGCTCCTCCTGTCCACTTCTGCATCTCAAGACAATGCTTCACTGCCAGGGAACGAGAGGCCCCAACTTCTCACTTTCCCCTATAGTAACAGTTACTCATACTTTGTCATTGTGTTTATGTACTTGGACAGCGATCTATGGGGGAATGGATTTTGGTGACTTGTGTGTGTACAAATACATACATTCTTTTGTGTGTGTGTGTATGTACAAATACATACACATATACACACACATACACAGATAGACATACACACACATACACATATACATATATATATATATGTGTGTGTGTTTTTTTACACCTGTCAGAGAAATGTGACGTATTTTTTCTTCTACTACTACTGCTTCATTTCTATCCTAGGTGCATTAATTTTGTTTATGGAGAAGATTTTCAGTTAAATGTTATAAAATTTATGCATTTTATTGCTTGTAGTTACCTTTATCTCTTGACTGGTTTTAAGAATAAATCTTTTAGGGGCAGCCAGGTGGCGCAGTGAGTAAGAGCGCCGGCCCTGGTGTCGGGAGATCCGGGATCAGTTCTAGCCTCCGATACTCCACACCCACACAGAATAACTGGTTGTGTAACCTTGAGCAAGTTACTTAACCCCAATTGCTTTTAAAAAAAAAGAATAAATCTTTTACTCATAGCTGCAAGAGGTGTATGATCTAATTCTATTTTCTAATGTTATAATCTTTAGTATTAAGGTCAAGTATTTATTTGGAATGTATTATGGAATATGCTGTAAGGTATTAGTCTAATTTTTACCAATTGCTTTCCAGTTTATCAGTTTTATCCAGCAGAGAGTTCTTTCCTAAGTAGTTTATGTTTTCTGGCTTATGGAGCACTGGATTATTGATTTCCAATATTTCTGATTCTCCCTTGTTTAATCTGTCCCACGGGTCTACCTCTCTATTTTTTTAAAATCAACACCAGATGGTTTTGATGACTGCTGCTTTATATATAGCTTGAGGTATTAATTATACCTTCATTTCTACTTCTTTTCATCATTTTCCTTTATATCTGTATCTTTTATTTTTTGAATGAATATTAAAAATTGCTTTATCAAGATTAATAAAGTAAATCCTTGATAATATGACTAATAAAGTATTAAAATATGCATTTTTGGTAGAATTGTCATTTTTATTAGATTAGCATGACCCAGTCATGAGCACAGAATATTCCTCTATCCGAGTTGTTCTTTATCTTTTTAAGGAGAACTTTATCATTGAATCTATGCAAGTATTCTGTGTGCTTTGATAGATCCCCAAATATTTTGTGCATTTTGTAGTTATTTGATTCAATCAAGTTATTGATTATTGATCCCTGGAATTTTCTAACTGAATCACTGTCATCAGCAAATAGGGATAGTTTTATCTCCTTCTTATCTATGTGTATGCTTCTGGTTTTTTTCTCTTGTCTTATTACTATTGTTAGCATTCATAGAACTATATTGATTAATAATGAGCTGAGTTGGCATACCTGCATTAATCCTGTATTATTGGAAAAGTTTCTAATGTATCTCTACTGCATATTATGCTTACTTTGGGATTTAGATAGAAACTTTTATGGTATAAAAAGTCTATGTCAGGGCAGCCAGGTATCACAGTGAGTAAGAGCACCGGCTACAGTGTCGGGATGACCCTGGGATCAAATCTGGGCTCAGATACTTAGCACCACACCCAGAAATAACTGGCCATGTAACCTTGAGCAAGTTACTTAACCCCAATTTCTTATTAAAAAAAAGTCTATGTCTATAGGGTTTTAGCATAAATGGGTATTGTAGTTTGTCGAAGGCCTTTTTTCTATACATATTGAAATAATCGTGTATTATTTGAACTTTTCAAAAATATGATTAATTATATCATTTTCCTAATGTTGAACAAACTTTACATTTCTGGTATAAATCCAAATTGGTCATGATAAAAGAATTATTGGATGAATTGCTATAGTTAGCTTACCAGGATTTTATTTAAAATTTTAAAACTATGATTCACTAAGTACATGTTTAGTTCATTAATCCTCTTTTTTTCTATGTCATTACTGTATTTTTTAGTGATATAATTTTCCCCTTCAGTTCTTCTTTTGCTGCATCCCAGAAATTTTGACATGTTGCTTCATTATTATTATTTTCTTTTACATAATAGTGAATTATTTCTATGGTTTGTTCTTTGGCGATTTCATTGCTATGTCTCCATTTGGCTGTGTGTCTTTCCTTTGTGCTCCCTGAACTGATTGCTAGTTTTTACTGTCATGCTCAGTAAAGGATGAATTTATTATTCTGTCCTATAATACTAATTATATTAGTATTCTGTGCCTTAATACAGAGTAAGGTTTTATAAAAGTTTCATATAGAACTAAGCAATATGTATATTTTTTAACAATCTTCCTTAGAAGAATTCATCAGCCAACTGTTAACTCTAGTTCTTCCAATGATTTGTTCAATTATACATTTTCCTTTTCATCTTCTATTAGATTTGACTAAAACTTAATGAGAGACATTAAAATCTCTTGCCATCACTGTCCATATCTTTTTTCCAATTTAGTTCACTTTTCCCTTATGACTTTAGATGCTAAGACATTTGGGACATATAAGTGTAATAGTGCCATGGGCTTGTTATCTTTCAGCATGAAGTGGCTTCCATGTTGTGGTAGTCTTGTCCTGACAGCCCCATGGAAGGTAGGCTGTCACTCACAAACCCAGAACTGAAGGAACAGTCTGACCTCATTATAACAAAACCCCTTTTCTGCCTTGTACAGTAAACTCTTCTCCCCATTAAAGAAAACAAACTAGAGAATATCACTTCCTTAATTAGTCTGAAGGATGGCAAGCCCCTCTCAGATTGATTCTAGGCCTCCCTCTCCCTGCCTTGCTCTCTCACACCATGGGATAGCATATATGAAATGACCAGAGAACGTGGATGGAGAGGGAGATAACAGAAATGGTTGTTTTGTTGTTTTTGCTTGTGTCTGACTCTTCGTGATCCCATTTGGTGTTTTCTTGGCAAAGATGCCAGAGTGGTTTGCCATTTCCTTCTCCAGCTCATTTTATAGATGGGGAACTGAGGGAAACAGAGTTGAGTGACTTACCCAGGGTCACACAGTCAGTCGGTGTCTTAGGTCAGATTTGAACTCAGAGATGAATCTACCCCATTCCAGGCCTGGTGCTCCATGCACTATGGTGCCCCTAGCTTTGTATTGGAAGCAGTTACAAAGGATTCTTTTGCTCTGTAGAACTTTTTGAATGGTCCTTTATGTTCAGCTTGGAATGCAGAAAAGTTTATAAAGGTGAAGAAATCAGTTCATTCCTAAAATGGAGACCTTTTAATAAACAAATAATTTTATTCAAATGCTAAACTACTCTATGTTGTCTACAAGTAGTCTACCAACTACTTGTTTCTCATATATATATATATATATATATGTATGTATGTATGTATGTATGTATGTATGTAGGTAGGTAGGTAGGTAGGTATTCAGGATGGGTGGCAGTTGGTCTCTGTAAAAAGCAACTCCACAGGGGTGGCCAGGTGGCTCAGCAAGTAAGAGCACCGGCTCCAGTGTTGGGATGACCTGGATCGAATCCCGCGCTCAGATATTCAGCACCACACCCAGAAATCACTGGCCGTGTAACCTTGAGCAAGTTACTTAACCCCAATTGCTTTTAAAAAAAAATTAAAAAAAAAAAAGCAACTCCTGAGTTAGTTACTTATTTCAATGCTAGTTACTGGACACTGTCTGAATTCTCTTGGAAGAATTTCTTATGAATTTTGCTAACCATCACTGTTTCTCAAGAGGGACGGAGGAGTTATGGGAAAAAGTCTAAAGAGACTCTGTAAAGCATAGGACACCCAACCACACTTTTGAGACTGTGGGGAAACAGAAAAACAGAATTTTAAATAAATAAAGCAGCTAAAATTTGTGTCCAAACTGAATTTTAAAAGGCAGATGTGTTCAACCCACCAATCAAAGCATATCTGTTCAGCCCTTACTATGTGCCAGGCACAAGACTAAGGCACTGGGGGAACAAATACAAAATATGAAACAGCCCCTTCTCACAAGGAGCTTCCTGTGTGGAATGAAGTCCATATTATAAATGTATATAGAATATATATAAAGTGAATAAATATTAAACATACAAAGTGGTTAAATCCAAAGTAGCGTAAATGGAAGGGCACAACCGCTGAGGGAGATAGCAAGAATGACTTCATGCAATAGATGGTGCTTCTGTTACATCTTAAAGGAAAGGAGATTTGATAAAGCAGAGGTAAAGAGGGGATGCTTTTTATGCATGTGAGATGGTCAGTGCAGCCACAGGGATGGAAGATGAAGTATCATGTGTGAAGACCAGAAAAAAAGACCAATTCGGTTTGATCAAATGTGGGAAGCAGAGTAGTGTCCAGTGAGGTTGGAAAAACAGGGCATGGAGGGTTATAAATGCTAAGCAGAGTTCCTAGAGACAAGGAAAAGCTAAAATAGATTTAGTCAGGTCAGGCAATAATGCCAAAGTATTGCCTATAGTTCTCATGTACATAAGGTCTCCCACCCCCAAGAAAACTGGACTTATTTCATGTGAACTTTTAATGGGCAGCCAATTCTCTTACCTACAACTGTTTGGTGACATTGTTTTGAATTAGTGTGTGATCTGAGTATGTCCAAGTCTCCATAGAGAGGTATAAGCTGCTCATTCAGAGAACAAGAGCCCTGCCACTGCAGTCAGTGGGTCCATAAGAAGATATGCCAACACAGATCCTCAATGGAGCCCAACTAGAAGGGGCCACACTGAGTCATTCTCACCACAAATACTGCAGTTCATTACCACAGACTTCTACTTTGGATACATTTTCATCACACTGCAAGAAGATACCAGCTCCACTAGACTCATCACACATTAAAAGCCCCTCCGTGGCTGATGGCTGCCTGGGGCTGGGCAGTCCTGACATAGGTTTCTGCTAAGGAAGCAGGATGTGTCAATACAAAGTGGAGAGAATCCTACTGTGCTACAACAATCCTACTATGGTCTCCCAGAAAGGAACACGTTCCCTTCTTACTTCCTGGTCCCAGTACAGGACTTGGCTAGTAGCCTTTTAGCTGGGTCTTTGAGGAGAGAGGAATAACCAGGCAACTGGACCAGAAATTGGTAAACCAAAGTAGGTCTTACTGAGTTTGGAGTCACACCATTCAGAGAGGGACCAGGGTTTTTATAGGACCTCAGAGGAGAAGGGATGGGGTATCTGTTTCGAGAACTCAGGGACCAATCTTCATGCCTATTTGCCCATCAAACATAAGATATTGAGGTTGAGCTAGTTCTTGGAATCAGAGGGCAAAACGAGACACATGGACACTGTTCCGGGCTGCTTGCAATTTCAAGTGCAGAGTGTGTAAGGGGGCATAATGGGAGAGGGCCTTCAAGAGGGCTTATCATGGCATCATCAGGATGGCTGGGTGTTTGAACTTTCCTGTTGGGGTCACCTGAATTATGGATGGAGCAGAATGATCAGAATGACTGCAAGGGCACCTTCCTCTTGTTGTCACATCAATGTCAGAAGTTTAACAATTTCCAAATGCTGAGTTTGATCTTGTCCTATAGATATCCAGAGGATTCTTAGAAAACTTATCTTCTGTTGGTAACTCTCCCTCGTGCAAGCACTTCACATAAAGTAACTCCCCAGAGTAAGTGAATGGTCTAAAACCAGTTTTATTGTATCTGACTCTCGGAGTTCTTGCTACTAAAATGGCCTAAGAAATTCTCCCTGCTGACTGACAATAAATGAATATATAAATGGAACTCTAATAAATCTGTTGTGGATACAAGAATTATTTCCTTCATTATTTCTTTTAACAACTAGTTAACTACAAAAAATATTTTGTAGTATTATTGTCGGCCTCAAACTTTCATTTCTGCTATTTGGCTTAACACTTTTGGGGAATTATACTTTGTGGGTGAGTTTGATGGGCAATTTACAAAAACCCTTATCAATGAAAACACTGTAGGGGATTCTGGAGAAAGACTATGAGAAGTGTTACCTGATAACACAGCAAAGATCAGTGTGGGAATATGCACATATGTATTTATACATACGTGTGTGTGTAAGTAGCAGGAGTGCAGGGAATAAGTGGAACATGGAATTGACTTGTCAGCATTTCTACATTGAGCTATTTTTATCATCAGTCACAGAGGAACCACTACATCCAGACTATAATACCTTAGTCTCTTAAGCATTAGGTAAAGAAATAAAAATGCACTCAAGACAAGGAAGTTGGAACCTGAAATTGGAATAAACCAACTAGACTCTGGGGGGAAATCCCTGAGGAGAGAAAACAATCTTGGAAATACTGAGGGATTCTTTTTTATATACTATTTCAAGAAGAAGATGACAAAAGAATTGTAACCCCAGGTTCAATAGCCTCCCCCACAGACTATAGCTACTGTTACTATGTCTTTAAGAGACAATAGAAAGATGAGAGAGCATAGCTAGCTTCAGGAGAGACTGTGTCCTATCACAAAGACTAAGAGAGAGAGAGACAGAAAGAGAATAAAGAGGACTTCTTTCTGGGAGAACTGTTTTAACTTTTACCTTGCAAAGAGATGTTCTAGGTAATTCTTGAAAAACTAGCTGTTATCCTGAGAAAGCTGAATGGTAGGACTATGTTCTAAAACTGAGAAGTCACTACTTAAAGAGATAATCATAGGTGATCTTGGCTGTGATTTTTTTCTCTCACAGATGAAACATTATAAATAATAATAACAATAAATATTTTATATTTTATAATTATATATTATATAATAATATCATTTATATTTATATATATAATTATATATTATTATTTTTATAGATTTATATAAATATATTTTATTATTATATAATAAATAATATAAATAAATAATATAATTTATACATAATATATAAAATATAATGATTATATAATATTATGTAATAATATTATATATTATATGTAATAATATATAATATAAATAATAATAAGTCTTTTTAACTATTTTTATGCTGTTAATAAATTGCATAAAGAGTAATGATATTTATTTAAGTCTAGGTGGTTAGTCATAATATAGTGATATGAGCACCTGCTTATAGAAAAAGAGGTTTTATCCAGCTTATTAAATATG
The DNA here is from genome assembly GCF_028583685.1 of Petaurus breviceps papuanus. Lineage (NCBI taxonomy): Eukaryota > Metazoa > Chordata > Mammalia > Diprotodontia > Petauridae > Petaurus > Petaurus breviceps. The sequence goes on from NW_027186352.1 coordinate 12,785,988, forward strand.
TAATATTTAATGAATCAGTGCTCAGTGTTCAGACCGAATTGGTTAACTAAAGAGAATCACTAACATTTTAATATTGAATGTGTAAATATCAAAACATACCCAGCACTTAGCATAGTACTTGGCAGATAATAGGTGCTTAATAAATGTTTATTAATTGATAAATCTTGGATTACTTTAGAATTCAGGATGATGACAATGAAAAAGGTAACTAGTTAAGCAACAGACTGAGGAGTGATCCTTCTGTGTAAACGACAAAACTATGGTTGACTCTAAATCTCCTGCTATGGAATGGTGTGGGAAGGGAGGGAACATAAATATTACCTTTTTTAAAAATCCAACTGAGAAGACATTAATCAACGAAGTCCTGAAAGCCTGTCTTCTTATCTTTGCAACATCTTTTTTTCTTTTTTAACGTTTTACTTAAAAGAAATTTTTATTGATATCCTTTGTTTTCCCATCGCCTATATTTCCTCACTCCCTCTTCCATATAGTTATGTCCTATAACAAAGACTAAAAAGAGGCTGAAAAACAAACAGTTCAACGAATCTAATCAATACATCCAACAAGTGTGACTAGTGTTCTACAACCACACTCTCTCAGCGCTGCAAACAAAGAAGGGAAGTATCTTCTCTCTGTTCTTTGGGGCCAAGTTGATAATGTCACAGTATTTAGTTTTAACTATTTTGTGCTTGTGAATGGGAGGAAGGAATGCCTTTCTGAAATGAACCATACTAGGCGTTTTTTTTTTTTTTTTATTGTCGAATTCAGAATGATATAAAGCCAGCTACAGGAACTTTCAGTGCAGATGGGAGGCGGCAGTCCTGTTTTGGTCTTAGTTTTATACATTAGGTTGAACACGTCTGTTGAAGAAGACCAAACTAGAGTTAGAGATTACTGATTTGTGAATGTTCTCATGACTCAGCATTTCCCTCTGTAAGAGGAAACTGTTGGCAGCCCATGGTTGATGGCTTTCATTTGAACATTTGCATATTGAACTGGTCCCAGGTTAACCGTGTAGGTGCGAAAGAAAGAATTAGACACGCGAGCCCATGAAAATAGCAACTGGATTTCTCTCATGCTACCCCATTGTTTCTTTCTACTCTGGAGAAAGAAATCTAAACCAGCAGACTATAGTGCTGATTGTTTCTGAATGTTAGATTAGATTAGCAATTTGAGCTTCATATTTTACCCAGCCATGTATGTCTAGGAGAAATCTTGATCCTCCTGTGCAAATAAAACCAATTCTCCTCAGTGGAGAAGTGTCAGCTAAAATCAGTCCTGAGACAAGTCATTATGCTTCTCTTCTCCCTCTATTCTTCTTTCTCCTTCATCTTAAATAAGTTGGGGGAGGGGAACCGAAGCATTTGTTAAGGGTTTACTGCATATTGTCCAGTATTGGGCTAAGCAGTGGCGATATAAATATAAGTAACTAGGACAGTCCTTGCCCTCAAGGAGATTACTTTCTAATAAGGGAAGACAACATATAAAGAGGAACTAAAATCGAATGTATGTGCCATGGCATGGTTTAGCAGTGGCTGAGAGTTGGTATGGTGTCCTGGCTTTAGGCAAGATAAATCTATAAGGGTCCAAGTTTTGGTTGGAAGCAGAAAAAAAGGTCTGAGTGTAGACAATATGGTCTGTATAATAAATGGCTATTGTATCATGTCATATATAATGCATGGCTAGTAGACCGCTCCCAGAAAGACTGGGACAAGCTCACCTACCAAAGTTAAGGGCACAAAAGGGAAGAGTCTGAATTTTGATGGGAGACAGATGAAAACTTCAGGGTTTAGAAATGACCAATTATTATTATTATCTTGTTTTTAACTTATTCTAGTTTTTATTCTCATGTTTTTGATGAATAATAATGATGATAATTGTCCTCGTCTTATATTTGATAGAATTCAAATGGAAATGCTTCTCTTTTATGTTTAATGAATGACAGATGTACAGTGAATAAAAGGATCACTTTTTCTAATTGAAGAAAAGCATTAAGATGTAAGTTCCTCTTCCATAGGCTCAGTAAAGACACACTTGGGACAACTCCAGAAGAAAAGAGGACGTCAGGGTAGGTGCATATTTCATCCTGTTCATCCATGGTTCTGATTCCTCCTAGATTTTGAGTTATTCATTCCATGGATTTTGGAGATGGATGGATGCTTGGTTTAGTAAAAACACTTTTAAAGACATTGTTCTTAGATTTCTGTCAGTTGGTGTTAATGCCCAAGCAATCGTGGTGATGATGTTGTCTGTGATGATGTTCTACTTCTAGGACAATTCATTTGTTGAACTGTCTGGGATGTTTTCAAGTCTATTTTTAGAGTGTGAAGATTTGTTCTCTGTTAGCTAACGATGGAGGGTAAAGTTATAGCGTATGTGTGTGTCCACTCAGTGATTTCTCCATATTTACTAGAGCAAAAACATTGGGAAGAGCATAACTCTGGGATCGGAGGACCTGGATTCAAAGCCTGCAGGAAGTTATTCTATAGTCCCAACGACATTTTTATTTTATTGGAAAAAGATTCCAGAACATAAAGGATCTGTGTCGTTTATTTTTCACTGGCGTCATGGGGTGTGCAGTTAATCATTTGTTTTGCTTTGGCCCCTTCTTTACTCTGGAAGCTATGCTTCAGTCTAGTGAGGATGAAGTGTCATCCATTTAAGGTGAGGCAGATCCATCGTGGGTTTAAAGTGTCTCTTGAGGAAAACGTTATGTCGCATATGAATCGCGCTTGATGCTACTGTGTGGATGGCATTTAAAAAACAGACAAGAGTCTCCCACGCGGACACAAGATTATAGCACACTCTCACTGCTCTTGAGTTGATTTTCTGTAGTTGCAGTATATGAATAAGACACGAGTGCAGAAGGGGCCCCAGGCCTTGTAACAACCGACCAAAAAGCCTGTGTGTGTGCACACATGTGTGCGGCACATACATGCATGTAAGCATGTCGATATCTATGTACATCCACGCATACAAGGCGAACCATCAGCTGCTCTTCAGGCCTTCTTCGCTCCCTCCCCAGTTAATGTCTCAAGTCTGTCAACAAGCATTCGATAAGCGAGGCCGGTCGGTCCCATTGCCGGCACTTTTCCCTACGTTGGCTTCCCCAATCCCACAGGGCTGTGTCCTTCCTTACTCTGGAGTCTAAGACGGAGAATTCAAGCTTGGGAAAGACCGGCCCCGCAAGCCGGGCCCGACACGGGCTGTCCAGGCGGTGGTGACTGGCAGGCGCCTCGTGGGAGCCTCGGTCGGGAGAACCGGGTGCGGGCTCGTGGTTTCTGAGGCCAGGATGACTCGGGGAGCCTGCCTACCCGCCCGCGCACCCCCAGGCTCACGAGGTAGTCAGCAGGCGCCGGAGAGATGCGGGCCGACCTCACCCCAGAAAGTTCACATCGGAACCCAACAGGAAGCGGAAGTCGCGTTAGGGGGGAAGGTGGACCTGGGGCCTTGGAAAAGGCGGGGCTTGGAGGAGACCCAGGGCTCCAATCCTGCCCCCTCCTCCCCTCTCGGTCACTGGCAGACTGCCTCAGACTGGAGGATCCTTGGGGTAGCCCTAGGGCTACAGGCAGTCTGGGTCGGGGAGCTTGGCCTATCATCCGCCAGGGACGCCGGTGCGCACGCGCCGTGACCCCAGGAGGCCGCCTCGGGGTTAGAGGTCAGGGGGCGGAGCGAGGCGCCGGGGGTTGATCAGAGCAGAACCGCCATGGCTCGCGTGTTGGTCGTGGGCGCGGGGCTCACGGGCGGCCTCTGCGCGGCGCTGCTGAGGCGGGGATATCCCGTGAGCGTGGCGGTGTGGGAGCAGGCGCGCGACTCAGGTGCGTGCGTGAGGCCTGCATCCCGGAGCTCCCTCCTCCGGCTCTCTCGGAACTGTGAGCGCATGCGTGGTCATGACCTCATAGCTGGGCCTCAAGTTTGAGGGAGAGTGGCTAGCTCGGGAGGGAGGAGGAGGGTGCGCATGCGCATCGTGGCACCGCCTCCGAGTTCCTAGATTGTCGAGCCCCGCCCCCTCCCTTGCGCTCTCTGCTGACTTTTTTCAGCTGGGTCGGTGACGTCATGGGGAGCTTCCTCTGCGCACGCTCCAACTAAGAACTAGCCTCTGTCCCCTTTGGCCCCTGCTTTAGGGGCAGGGCTTGTTCATACTCTAGGGGCCGCAGACCTCGGTGTGCATAGGAGGAAACTGAGGCGGGGGAAGGAGGGTGGCGTCACATAAGTAATAAGTGTCTGGAGTTTCGTGGAAGGGACGTTAGAGGTCGTCTAGGCCCCATTTTACAGGTGGGGAAACTGAGGCCCCGACAGTGGCGTACATGGGGAGCATGTGGCAGCGGTGGGATTGCGGCCCCCCCTCTCCCAAGGCACAAACTCAGGATCAGATGCCCCTCTGCCCACTCCTCCTTCCTCCCAATAAAGACCCCGTCCTCTGAGCCCCTCCTCTGACCCCCAGGGGGAAGAATGACCACAGCCCGGAGTGCCCGAGACCCCCGGGGCCAGGCGGACCTGGGGGCCCAGTATGTGACCCGAGCAGCCCCCTTCACCCAGCGGCACGGGAGGTGAGTGGGCTGGACGGATCCGGGACCGCAGCGGGGGTAGACTGCCCTTAAACATTCACTAGCGGACTCCCTGGGTTGTGAGCGCCCACCCGAGGCTGTGATAAAGAAGTCAGGACGGCCCGGTTTGTTTCCTTTACAAACATCCCTGAGAGCCCCGGCCAATGGAGGCAAGGGAGCCCCGAGGTTTGGGCGTGTAGTCTTGTTACTGTTACTGTTGCTGTGGCTGTGGCTGTGACTGTATTATTGTTACAGTGTTTCAACCCAGAAGACACTTATCCAGCCCCTACTGTTTACAAGGCACCGAATTCACACACAAGTGAGGAAAGGATTTTCCCCCTGGAGCGTCTGTGCTGCCCCGGGTTAGTGGGTTAGTTAGACCTGATTACAAACTATTAAAAGGCAATGGAGAACCTGGAGTCAGGAAGAGCTGAGTTCAAGTCCCGGCCTCAGACACTTGACCCTTACTAGCAGTGTGACCTTGGGCAAGTTAGTTAACCTCGATTGCCTTTCAAAAAAAAAAAAGACAAGGAAATAGAGAAGGCAGAAGTAAAGTGCTAATATTGGGGACCCTGGGAAAATGTCATCGTGGAGAGGGGTGGCATCTGGGCTGTTACAGAGAGGCAGGGAGGAAGAAGAGGAGGACTGGGGTGGTCCAGGCCTGGAGGCAGCTTGAGGGATGGAGTGCCAACACCAGGAAGAGTTAGTCTGGTCTTTCTAGGCCATATATTTTGGTAGGTACAGACTAGGAGAAGGGGGTGCCTGCCTCAAGGGTATGTCTTATCCTGTGAGCACTAGGGAGTCATGGAGGGTTCCTCAGCAGGGGAGGGGTGTGTTCAGACTTGTGCTGTAGGAAGGTAATTGGACTGGAGAAGACTGTGGTATCAGTGACCCTGACACCTCTTGCTTCTCTGGAGGACCCACAGGATGCAGGTCAGCAGTAGGGGGTTTACACTGAGCTGCCTGAGTCACTTTCCTTCTCTGGGACCCATTTTTTTATCTGTAAGATTGAGGTGTTAACTAGATGACCTTCACAGTGCTTTCCAGGTCTGGATCTGGGGGCCCAGAGGGGAAGTTGAAACGGGTCATTTGTGTGGTGCTCTAAGCACAAGGTGTTACAGATCCTGTCTCATTATTCCTTCCAACCCCATGAGGCAAGTGCTGTTGACAGATGAGGAAACTGAGACAGACTGGTGACAGGAATTGCCCAGGGTCACACAGCTAGGTAGTGGCTGAGACTAGAATTAGAATCCCTCTCAACTTCTAATTTTACACTTGATGTATTGCATCATTCATCAATTTACTGAGATCTCACATCTTGAAAGTAGCAGGGCTGGTCATGACCCCTCCAGTTAGACCCTAACTCCGATAACCCAGTGTTCTCTCATCTCCGAGACCTTCCATGTTGATGCTGACACTCTCATTTCCTGGCATTTGTGCACACACACACACACAGGAAATGCCTGAGAAAAGATGGCTTTTGTCCACTGGGAAAGGGGGGGGCTTCACTTAGACTGTCAGTTTCATTTAGCATGAAATTGACCCACTGGGGACAGATACTGTAAGCAGTTTGTCAGGAGAGGGTCCATGTGGCTCCTCCCTGGCAGGGCCCTTGTCCAGAAAGGCCTTTTTAACCATGAATGTCCTTGGGAAAAGTGAGTGGCCAGAAAGATTGCTGATGGCTTCTGGGCAGTCCACCAGCCAGTCAACAAGCATGAATTCATGACCTACTCTGCAGGTGAATAGAAAGGCATAGAAGAGCCAGTCCCTGCCCTCAAGGAGCTTACAATCTCACAATTCCCAAGGGGCCCGTCTGCTGTTTGTACCTCTCTCTGCTTGTGTTGACCACATCTGTTCATTCATTTCAGTTTTTATGACGAGCTCTTATTGCATGGCATTTTGAAGCCACTCACCTCTCACATTGAAGGAATGGTGGTGAAAGAAGGAGATTGCAATTTCGTGGCACCTCAAGGAACCTCTTCGATCGTGAAACATTTTTTAAAGGAATCAGGTGGTATATCATATTGCTTGGCATCTTGGGGAGGGGAGGGAGGAATAGAATTTGGAATTCAAAACTAAAAAAAAAGAATGTTAAAAATTGTTTTTACGTATAATTAGAAAAAAACCAAAATATTAAAAAAAAGAATTGGTGGGCTCCAGATTTTTCCTTAAAAGGCTGAGAAAATCAGCATTATTTCTTGAAGTCTGGGGTTTGTGATCATTCCATTGGACAGTCCACATTAGTTCAGAGAGGAGAAGAGATTTGTTTCTCTCTCTCAGTGGTAAAGTCATCTCTGTGAAGAGCCCATTCACTCGCTCAACAAATGTTTATTAAACTGGGGATCCAGAGAGAACAGAAAGGCCACTGCCGGTCAGGAGCTTGCCTTCTAATGGGCAAGTGGGAATAAAGTCAGCATAGACAGGCAGCAGAATACAGCTTCATGGCCCTGGTGCAGTGGAAAGATTGGGGACTTGGCCTCCACCTGACCTCTGCTGCTCTTCAACTCCAGGGGCCTCAGTTTCCTCCCCTGTAAATCAAGAGGGCTGACCAGATGGTTTGTTTTGATAGCCTTGTGTCATAGTTAGATGGAGTCCATTCTGATGCCTAAGTGCGTAAGCATTTTTAAAGGTAGTGTTAGTGGACAGCTACCAACATCTGGCTTTTGGAATATTATTGAATATTACCTCGAGGTTCGTTCCTGGAGTGCTATCCATATAAACAACTTTGACTGCATTTCTCTTTTCATATGAAAGTATTGAGGGATTCTATGGGGAATTGAAAAATTTTTTTAAATCTACCTTAAATGTTTAAATATTATTTCTAGTTGAGGCAGTAGATTGCCCCAGAAGATTATGGGGTAAAGGCTGATTTCTCTTGACTTTTCTCAGAATGATGCTTTAGAGTTTTGTGTTTTGTCATGATTAATCCAAAGGGATTTGAATTGAATTACCTTGATGAATGATGTTTTTTTTTTCCAGTTGTTTGGATAATTCTTTTTAATCATTGAATCTTTGTAGTTTGATGACAGTGTGTCTGGGTGAGTTGAATCTATTTCTCTCTGAGGACTCATGGTGAATTCTGTTCTTATGTAGTATCTCCTTTTATCTTCCTACTTCTGGGGAAATTTCTTCAGCACTTGCCTATTTTTAGGCAAGTTCAGTCATTGCAGACAATTCATGACGCCATTTGGGGTTCTCTTAGCAGTAATACTGGAATGGTTTGCCTTCTCCAGCTCATTTTACAGTTGAGGAAACTGAGGCAAACAGGGTGAAGGGACTTGCCCAGGGTCACAGCTAGCAAGTGTCTGGGGCCAGATTTGAACTCAGGAAGATGAGTCTTCTGACTCAGGGCCTGGCACTCTATCCATTTTGCCACCTAGCTGCCTTTAAAAAAAAAATAGAATTTCCATTTCTTCCCAGTTTGGGGTAATATGAGGACTAGGTGATACCTCCAAGACTGTTCTCTCATTTGTTTTGTGTCTGAGCCATCTCTCCCAGGCTGTCTTCCTGCCTTCTTACTCTGGCCGTGCTTTTGTTTCCGTTGCGTCCCCCGTAGGCATCCATGCCTGGAAATCATTGTTCCCATTGCTCGTGTTCCCTTTTTGAGACTTCTGTGTTTGGTTATTGATTAGTTCCATTTCCTGTTTGCCTATGATAGATCTTGTGTTACAGATGCTGGATCTTTCTTTGCCAGTGCCTTCTTCTTTGTTTGTGAAGGTTTTTGTTTTCCCCAGTTTGATTTCTATAAATGTATATATGCACATAAATACACACATGATATGAATCTGTAATATATATATGTGATACATGTATGTATACATAGAGATATTCACATAACACACAATGCAACATTACATCTGTGTATCATGCACATGTGTGTATGTATATGCATGTGTATATGTGAATGTATGTATGTGTATATGTGTGTATATTCTTTGTATGTATATAATACATACACATAATGTGTAGGTTATGGCCTGAAAATCCAACATTCCACTCTCCCCCTGACTGTTGTAATTGACTTAAGCTCTTTCTTGCTTGTCCATGTTGACCCAGTTCATATTGTAGCCGCCATTTTGAATATTGTTCCTTTCACCCAGCTTTCTTCCCTCTGCATCCCTTCATAGAAACAAGTCTCTCTACTTCTCTATGAAGTCTTCATGTTTCTCATTCCTTATAATCCGTTAATATCTGCCTATATATTTGGTATATACCGATTGGTTTAGCCGCTCTTGGGCAGTCATTGGGCACACCAGCTTTTCCTCAGCTTTTTGTCCCAAACAATGCAGCCACAACCATATTTTGCATTTCTGGTTTTTTCCATTGTTTCTTGGGAGTATACGTAGTGGCAGTGGAAGTGTCTGAGGAATTTGGGGAGCCACCTTTTGTTCTCTAGGTGTCACTTTACCACTGCTTATGATGAAGTAACTCTAGAGATTTGTGGCCAGAGGGGCCCTGAGGAGCTGTCCCAGTCTGGCCTTGACTTGCGCTTGATTTGTCTTTCTATCTGCCTCCCAGGCACCATTTTTGGAACCAGTGCCTCCCTCTTCTTCCCTGATGCCTCCTTAATTCTCCCTTCCTCTCTCCTCTCTCCTCCTCCTCCTCCCCAGCTTGGCTCCTCTACATTCATAGGACTCTGGTCTGGGGGGAGCTGTGGGGATTGTCTTGTGCAAGTCCTGCACATCACAGATGGGTTCTGGAGGCTGCACAGTGAGCAGGGCACAGAGTGAGTTGCAGACCAGTGGCTTCCCTTGACTTTCCCACATTGCCTCCCAGTAGTTGGTGCAGGGGACCAAGAGCACACGGTCAGTGTGCCCAGCTCACACCCCGTTGTTAGGGAAGAAGTGATGCCAGAATGTTCCGCCATGCACCGCCCTGGCATGGGCCGGTCATCTTTGTCACCAACATCCAGCATTTCCAGAGGTCACATTCTTGGCCTCCAGACTACGGCAAAGTAAGCTTTTGTTCAACTTGGACTGTACAGATTGCTGTTCAGTTCTTTTTCACTCATGTCTTTGTGACCCCATTTGGGGTTTTCTTTGCAAAGATCCTGGGTGGTTTGCTGTTTCCTTCTCCAGCCCATTTAATACATGAAGAAACTGAGGCAGACAGAGTGAAGTGACCTGCCCAGGGTCACACAGCTAGTAAGTGTCTGAGGCTGGATTTGATGTCAGGAAGAGGAGTCTCCCTGACTCCAGGCCCAGTGCTTTCTCCACCGTACCACGTGGCCCATCCATAGTTGAGATTTTAACTGAGTTTGTTTACTTATCACTTTGTCTTGTAATCTTTAAAAGAAACACGAGTTACAGAAATCTGAAAAGTAACTTCTCATTTTGAAGCTGCTGTTAAGCTGATTGTGTCTCTTTCTTCAAGGGCACAGGTTGAGGACACGGCTGCTGGATGTCGCTCCTGTGGGCCTCCGTGCTGTTAGGTTTGCTTAGTTTTTGATTTATGGATTTCTGTGCCCTGTCCTTCTTGGCAGATCCTTTACTGTTAAAATGAAAAGGAGGGAATGTGGATTACATAGGTACTGACTTTGATTTGAGGCGCAGCAGCCTCTGCTCCATTATCTCAGCAATTTTCATTCAGGGGAAAAAAAAAAGATGAAATCCCTCCTCTGTACCAAGTGCCATGCTTGTTTCTGGAGGAGGGAAGGGAATCTTCCCTTTATAAGCTCTGTGCTTTCTCCTAAGTGGCCTTTTTGCTCATCCTTACACATAACCCACCATCACCCATCTCCAAGCCTTTGCCCTGGCTGGCCCTATTCCTTGAATGCCTCCCCTCTGTGCTTTCTCCTAAGTGGCCTTTTTGCTCATCCTTACACATAATCCACCATCTCCCATCTCCAAGCCTTTACCCTGGCTGGCCCTATTCCTTGAATGCCTCCCCTCATACTCAAGTTCTCCCTTGTTCAGGATGCCCTCCATGATCCCTTGGCCCCACCCTGGGTACCCAGCTGCTGGTGCCCTCCCTGGCTTCCTCAAGCCCCAGTGTGCATTTTCCGTGTCCTGATGTGTGCCCGTGCTCTCTCCCCGACACTGTAAGTTCTTTGAGGGTACGAACTGTTTCTATTTTATCTTTAGTCTTCCCACCCTGGCACAATGGCCGGCCCATAGCCAATGCTTCAGTGTCTTTTGATCGGCGAGTAGCTTGTTAACCCCAGCCCTTGAGGACCTGAGTCCCACAGGGGGAACTGCCTGCAATTTGCCAACAGAAGCTAAAGCTGTGTAGACAGTGATTTCTTTCATTTGCCTCTGGGCAGTCAAACGTCTTTGCTTTCTCACATTGCCCTGAGTGAGCTTTAAGAGACTTGGGACTCCATAACTTGAAGGGCATCTTCCGTCCCTAGTACCAGGATCCTGGTGACCACACGATGTGGAAAAAATCTTGTGCCTTCAGAACTGGAGAAGGAACATGGGTGAATAAGCTTCGTGAGAGAACATCCGCTGTACCCGGCCTCTTGTGACACTCTGTACCATCCCCGCAACTTTCTGGGCAAAGGTGCCGTCTCTGCCCTCTGCGCTGCCTATTTTGGGTCACGTGGCAGCGTGTACCGAGAGCTGTCTCAGAGCCAGCCCTTTTCTCTCTCCCAGAAGATCTAAACCCAGTTTCCTTTTCATCCCAGGGGTGCAAGTCTCCTATGGGCACTGTGTGACTGAAATCTACCTTCGAGAGGACAAGTGGGAAGTCCACAAGGAAGGGGGAGGCTCTGAGCAGTTCGATATTGTCATCCTTACGATGCCTGTTCCCCAGATCTTTCAGCTCCAGGGTGACGTCAAGAACTGTAAGTCTTCTTCCAAAATTTCCTTTGGGATCTTAGCTTCTTCTAGCAGAGCTAAGGGGAGATCCTCCGGTCCTGCCGACCCCCTTATGCCCCTCAGACGTCCCTGATCCACTTGGGTGTCTCGGTGTGTTTCGAGAGCCAGACATAGCACAACCAAAACAGGCTAAGTCCCTTTCCTTGGCCCCTTTGCGCGTCGTAAGTCTGCGTTCACAATTGATTGACCACATTCATGCCTTAAAGATGAGGGGAGTCCCCCATGCCCCGAGTGCCTGGCCGGTATGGGCTGGCAGAAGCCACCTGTGCCGACCACATCAGGTCGTTGGTTCCCTCTCTTCTTGTCTTGGTGGCAAGCGGTAGCCCCTATAAAGTGAGCCTTTGCTTTTCAAAGACATTTATTTCTTTTTACATATATTTGTAATCTGTCCTCCCACTACCTCCGTCCATTAAACACACATAAAAAACAGCCAACCCAGAAAACAAACAGCATAAAAGCTTCATCACAAACACACCTTGTCCAGCAAAACCAGCTCCTACGGGGGCCTTGCCTCCTCTCCTGGTTGTGTGAGTCGCAGTGGGCAGGAGCTCTCCTCTTGAGGCCTGGGGGCCTGTCAGCTGGTGCTTTGGGCTCCCAGGTGGTTTCCTGCCGCAGGTGGACAGCATTCTAGTTCAGCCGCCTGGGCTCTACATTCTTGTCTTAGAGGCTTTCCCAGTTTGGCCTGAAACTGGCCATGTCTGCATTTCTTGTTACTCAGCCATGTTCTGTTACTTTCTTAGGTTGTCCTTTGGTTAGCAAGACAACTCTTGCTTCCGGGATTGGGCCCCTCAGAGCTGCTCCAGAAAGTTCTTGTGGAGGATCCTTTGTTTTTTCTTTGATCTCTTTGAGGTATTGATCTAGTCAAGGTGCACACAGTTGATTAATTCTGGCATCATAGTGAACTAACCTATTTATAACATAAAATATAATAAGCCTTTCCCAGAAGCAGTGGTCACAGGGGCAGCCTCAGGGATGGAGAGAAGGGAGGCATGAAAGATAGGAGCTCAGAGGGCTTTGAGCAGAAAAGCAAAGGGGCTCTGAAAGCCTTTGGCAAAGCTTGAGGCAGGCCCAGCCCCTGCCCAGGCATCAGTGTCTGGGGCCCTGGGAGAGCCAGATATAGGCCATTTGACCAGTCCTTCAGGCTGGGTGCTTCCCCAGCTCTGCCTGCATGTCAGAAGCACATGGTGTGGAAGGAAAGCTGTCTTGCTCTGGGCTCCCAGGATGCTGGCCCCTGCCTGCTCCTGGACTCAGCACTCAGTCCCTTCCCTCTGGTATCTGTGGGGGCCTGGGGCAGTTTCATATGGAGAGGTGGACATTTAGTGGACATTTGTGCTGACATCTTCAAAGCCTCCCATGCTGGGCCTCCTCCTCTTGCACATGGGTAGAGAATGGTTGGGAAAAGCCCAGGTTCTTTCCAGGCCTTATTTCATTTCATCCTCTCAACCAGCTGGCACCATTATCCCTACCTGGTGTCCCCCAGCTCTCAGTCAAAAGAAGCGTGTGCTTCGGGGGCAGCTAGGTGGCACAGTGAATAGCCCTGGAGTCAGGAGGACCTGAGTTCAAATCAGGCCTCAGACATTTAACACTTCCTAACCATGTGACATTGGGCAAATCACTTAATACCAATTGCCCTGCCTTCCCCATTCCAAAAAGCAAAAAATAAAAGTAAAAAAAAATAAAGTATGTGCTTCATGTGTGTGGGAATGTATGTGGGAATGTGTATATGTATATGTATGAATGAGTGTGTGTGAATGTGAGTGTGTATATGAATGAGTGTGTGTATGTGTGAATATGTATGAGTGTGTGTATGAATGTGTGTATGTGTGAATGTGCATGAGTGTGTATGTGAGTATATGTATGAGTGTATATGTGTGAATGTGTGTGTATGTATGAATGAGTGTATATGTATGTATGTGTGTGTATGAATGAGTGTGTGTATGTATATGTGTGAATATGTGTATGTATGAGTGAGTGTGTGTATGAATATATATGTGAATGTGTGTATGAGTATGTAAGTATATGTATGAGTGAGTGTGTATGTGGGAATATGTGTGTCTGTATGAGTGAGTGTGTGTATGAATGAGTGTGTGTGAGTGGGTGTATATGTATGAGTGTGTGTGTATGTGTGTGAGTATATATGTGAGTATATGTATGAATGAGTGTGTGTATATGTGTTTATCAAAATTTATGAGTAAATGTGTGTATAAAAGAGTGTGTATATGTGTGAATGTGTGTGTATGAATGAGTGTGTGTGCGTGTGTGTGTCTGTGTCCCCTGGCCGGGGGTTGCTGCCAGGAAGGACCCCATGATGCCCGTGGAGGGGCAAGGCAGAATTAGAAGTGGTCCCTGCCTCATCATGCCCAGGCAGTTCTGAGCAGAGCATACCTGCCCCAGCTGCTGGCACACTGTCAGACAGCCCCTTCCTCTTGGCTACCCTGAGTCACCAGTGGTCCTGCCGTGTAGCCCCTGCCCCTGTAGCTTCCCTTTGTGTGTCTCGGTTGTCATTTGGTCACCAGATGTTTCTCGAGCTCCTGCTTGGGACCAGGCTCTGCCCTGATTGAAGCTGCTGCTGTAGTCGCGTCTCCCGTGAGGAAGGCCTCCCTGTAGGTGGAGGCCGTGCTCACCTGCCCCTTGCAGCCTGGGCCCAGCCCGTTGCTGGCTACCGCCAAAGCACTTCTTCAGGGCTGGCTGCTTGAGGCCAGCCTGGGTCCCCTCTGGGTTCTTTGGAATTGGGTCATTGTGTTCACTGTTCCTGTCTCAGCCCTCGAGGACCCACCGGCACTCACCCCAGACTGCAGACAGTGATGCTCATGTTGTCCTCTGTGTGCTGTCTCCTCACAAGACAGTGAACTCCTGGAGAGCGTGGGCTCACGGTTCCGCCAGATGCCCAGTCAGTGGCTGCTGACCCACTGCCATCAATCTACAGACCGCCAGAAAGCTTTAGAGAGCCAGGCATGGGAAGGCCATAGGACGAAAGGTGGTCTTGAAGTGGGTGTTCTTTGGTAAATCATATACATACATTTGGATTTTAATCTGGATTCCCCATTATTCTGAATGATTTCCTCCCCTGTCTCTAAGCATGTTCTACCTGTCTAGTAAACAGATACTTAGGTTATAATCCAGGGTTTATAGATCATATTGTCTTTAATGAGGTTGACATAGGCCATCAATGTGATTTGTTTTCCTTTTACTCTCAGATTAGTCAGAAATCATGTAGGGGTGACTACCCCAGCAGGGCATCCCATGAGAACTGCAGGCCCAAGCCCACTTCCTAGATCCGGAGGGAAGGTGACATCGGCCTCCTGACTTCTGCACTCTCTGCTGCCTCTCCAGCCTGAGGAATGTAGCCCCAGTGCTGGGGTTTGGTACAGGAATTGGACCGGGGGGGCGGTGCTCTGGTCCTGTTTCTGGGACTTGTGGAGGGAGGAGGATGGGCTCTTAGCCACCGAGATAGAGGTTAGGGTGTATTCTCCTTTTAGAAGCGTTATTCTTAATGGAGGTTAGGGTCCATTGTAATAATTCAAACACATTATGGGCCAGATGGGCTTCTGTGGCCTGACTCAGAAAACTACCCATGTATAATAACATTTCCATGGAAAAGTGCCTTCTGAGAGACAAGAACTGACTGACCAGTGAACTCTAAGGGGCCCTGCACCTCAGGGCCAGCCTGGGCCCCAAGGCAGGGGCCCTTATTTGGTTATGCACATTGTCTCATCAGGAGCCATTCTTTGGCCTTGCCTCGGGTGCCAAGGTGTAGCCCAAGCACGGCGGGCACTGGCTGGCACCTCCTCTGCCCGTAACAGGGCGGCCTGTGCTGGAGATGCCAGCTGGGGCTCTGCCTGTCTGAGGACTCTGTCATGCCCCTCAGCTGTCCCATGGGGCATGTTCACGGATTCAGAACTGTCAGTGACCTTTGGAGCCCTCACACTGGGGGTCATCTCCAGGGCAATGTCCAAGGTGGCAGAGCTCATGAGCATGAGTCAAGCCTTCTGGCTCCAGCGCTCCCTCCAGACCACACCCTGCCTCCCCCTTCTGTGTGCAGAGGCTTTAGGAGGAGCCTGGTGGCTGAGGAGGCAGGGCAACTCTAGGCCATGCAGGCCCCTCCCCTGTTCTCTCTGCACCAGTTCATTGCCCTTGGGGAGTGGCAGCCAGGCAGGGCAGGAGGGAGCCTCTATTTGGGTGTGAGGGATGAGCTAGATCCCAGCCAGGCTGTCTGTCCAGGGGGTGGTGTGGTACAGTGGTCTGCACTCCATTGAACGTGACTTCTGATTCCATAACCCAGGCTGGTTCCTGCAGTCCATTTAATGACCTGTGACTGGCCCAGAGTAGACTCCCTCTTTCCTAGACCTTGAGACAAAGTTTGGCTTCAGAATGAGCGCCAGCTGTTTACAGAGGCTGGGGCACCCCTGTTGGGTGTGGTGTGGAGCAACTGCAGTGGCCCCTTGTTCAGAGGGCCCTAGAGCTCCTTGGGTGCCTTGTTTGTGGATGAAGCCCTTTCCCCTCTCTTGGCCTTGGAGAGGACTCCAGATGGGCCTCCCCACATTCCCCCACTTGAGCCCATTTCAGCAAGGGAGCTCCCAGTGGGGGTCTCATCGGGAGTGTTCCCGTGCCCTGGCAGCCTCCTCTGGAGCCTGGCAGCCTGGTCATTCCTCTCTGGAAAATACCAAGAACAGGTCAAGCTGTAGAGGGCCTTCCCTTTGTGCTTCCCCCGGGGAGCCAAAGAACGGACCAGATGCTGGTCAGGATGAGGGGAAGGAAGGGCAAGGACAGGGCCAGCATTGTTTTCAGAAACTCCTCAGGGTGCTTCTCTTCTCTCTGGCAGCGTTCTTCCCTCTCCCCTCCCACCATTAGGGGTCTGTCACTGGGCCCCCCCCAACCACTGAGCTACTTAACATCAATTGGCTTTTTCAAAAGGGGGTTACTTCAAAGATATAGCACAAAGGCACAAACACACTCTCCCTTAGGCCACGTGGGTGTCCAGGAGGGAAGGCTTAGAGCTGATGTTCACATCCAGGCATTTGGGGTTGGAGGAACCCAGCTCCCAGCAGGCCAAGGCCATTCCCAGGGTCACTCTGTGCTTCTTGAGGCCTTTACTTAGACTGGCTAGGAAATCTGCCCTGACCTCTGACCCCTGTATTCTTGTGTATCAAGCAAGGCTTCCAAGAGTTCCTAACTTGGGGTCCATGTCCTTAGATTTCAGGGCATCTGTGAAACTGGCTGGGAAAATCCATCTTTTTTACCCATAACTTCTCATTGAAATGTGGTATTTCCAGCAATAATTTTAGAATTTGACTGGGGCCAAGGTGCTTTCCCTCTCTGGGCCTCAGGTCTTGTGCTGACCGAGGGCTGATGTGATGGCCTCGGCTCCTGAGCCCTGAGTCTGCAGGATGGTCTTGGGGGTGACTAGCCTGACTGGACTGCCTGGAGGGGCCTCTTGCTCCTCACCCCAGAGGGGCCTGTGTTTCCTAATTAAATGGCCCCTCCACCCCACCTGAAGGTTAAGGGTGAGCTAGACTGTCACCTCTCAGAGACCGCTCGAGCCTCACGGGTCTATGAAAAATGAAATGATGTCACAGGACTCCTGGGTCAAAGCATTCCTCTTTGGGGCTAGGGGTCAGGAGGTGTGGACCATCACTGCCACCTAGTGGCCTAATGGGATATTGAATTTGTCACCACAAATCCCTGATGCCTTTCACAGGAGAAGGGGCCAGGCACAGTGCTACACACAGGGGATGCAGAGAAATGTTGAAAAGGTGGTTTCTGCCGTCAAGGACCTTGTGGTCTAACGGAAGGGACAACATGAGAAGAACTATGTTCAGACAAGATAACAGACAGCAAAATGGGCGCTCACCACAGGGAAGGCACTCGCTGCCCATGGGGAGGCCATGGGTGGGCTGTGAGCTGAGCCCTCAAGGAAGCTGGCCTGTCTGTTTGATGTAGGTGAGCTGAGGGCAGCACCCACAGCCAGGGGGAAGGAGAGGCTGTAAGGAGGAGATGACATTTCAGCTGGACCTCAGAGGAACCCAGGGATTCTGAGAGAGGTGGAGGTGAGGAAGGAAGGCATTCCAGCGCTCTTCAACTGCAGAGGTTTGTGGGGACCAGCTTGTAAAGGGCTGTAACTCTCACAGGAGTCTATGGTTCATCCTGCCCTGAAGTTCATGGACTAGGGGAGTGACATTGTCAGGCCAGTCTTGCATTGGGAAATCCTTTTTGGAGCAGTCAGACTGAGAGAGGCAAGGACAGAAATGTAGACAAAATGTAATGTCCATGTCAGCCAACTACTCAAGAGTAAGCCAGACCAGAAGCTGGATTGTCCCTCCCTTTTCATATCTCATTGGGCTTCTTTAGGTTAAATATGAAAGAAGAAAGCAGTACATTTTAGGAATTCTTGAAAAATGACCACAGTGTGGCTGTGGTGAAAATCTACACGTTACTTTCCCATCTCCATCCCTGTATTCAGGTCTAAGACTAGATAGTTCCATTTCCCCCAAGTCCAGATGAGATCCCTGGAAAATGTATGGTTCCTGGTGCTCATCTGGACCTACAAAACAGAATTTGAAGGGCGTGTGCAGGCTGTGGTGGAAACACCCATGGCCTGGCCTGGCCTTCCTGTGTGGTGTCCTGACCTAGGCCTTCTCTCTCCTCCTTTGCCCCCACTGTCCAGGTGAGCCCCAGACAAGTAGGGGCTCATCTGTGTGAGGCCTTGTTCCTTTTTTGTGAACTGCACCCCTCTGGCACAGTCTGGTGAAGCCTCTTGAACCCTTCTCAGAAAAATGGTTTGAAATGCCTAGAATAAAATACGTCAGGTTGCAAAGGAAATGAGTCACGTTGAGATAGTTATCAAAGCAGTTTTTAAAAACCGAGGTCATGGATGGTAGGTTGAGGGCCTCTGATCTAAGGAGAGCTTTCAAATCGCCTTCCCTGTGTTAATGCATCTCTGATGGCACACTCTGATGTCTGAGGTCCACTGGCTCATGCCTGCCACATACAAAGATTTGAGTTGGCTTGCTAATGTTGGCCAGACTGACTTTGCGGATTCCCTTCCTAGGATTTTCAGACTGCTGGCTTGTGTCTAAGTCTATCATTTGTTTCAGGGTGACTTCTGAAGAAGGGACTAGCCTTAATCCATTGATCTACAAGTCAATGAAGTGTGAGGCACCGTGCTAAGGTCTGGGCATAGAAACTCTGAACCTCTAAGAGCCTGGTGTTGAGCCATGCTCGGGTCCCCTGGCTTCAGAACCGTGGAGTGGGGCCCTCTCCCTCCTCCTTCCCTGCCGGCTGAGCCGTCTTCTCTCCTCACCCTCCACTTGAAGCCCTCATTAGTTCACACACAGACTCTTGCAGTAGCTCCCTCATTGGTTGCCTGATTTCTAGGCATTCACCTTTCCAATCCATCCTTCACCCAGCTGCTCAGATCATTTTCTTGGGACACAGGTCTGACCATGTCACCCTCTGCTCAAAAGCCTTCACTGACTTCCTTTTCAGTATGTCCAAAAAGTGTAAGCGCCTGCAGGGCAGCAACTGTTCTGTTTGGGTTTTTGTGCCTCTTGTACATAGCATAGTTGGTAAATAAAGTAAATGTTGAATCGAACTGAATTCTTTGGGGCTTTTTGTTTTGTTTCATACAATCAATTTTTGAAAGTGAATTTTTGGGTCTACACTGCTTCCAGTTATCCAAGGTCCCTTATAGCTCTGGGTCCTATGATTCAGTTCTGATGTTTTTCAAGGGTGTCACTGTATTTGGAACAAATCACAAAGCCCCATCATCTTAAAGGGCAGCGTTGCTATTTGTTTAGCCTGTCTCATTGTCTCCATGTGTCTCTGGTCTCGTTTCTGTCCATCCCCCTTCCACCGCCAACATGAAAAGATGTTCAGCTATTGTGAAAGTGGCTGCTTTGAACCGAGCTGGGCTTTCTCAGCACGGTGAATGATTCACACTTTCCCTGGGACAGGGCTTTTTTTTTTTGGGAGGGGGGTGTTTGTTCTTTAAAAGGTCTTCTTTGACAGCTCTTGCACAGTGAGAATAAACAGAGGTTCTGTTTATGTTAAGAAAGTGCAGGAAAACCCATTTATGACATGGTTTGTTAACCCTTGTATTTCAAATTCCTCTCTGCTTCACCCCTAATACAATGAACAATAATGATAAATGCCTTTAGCGCCTAAGATATCCCTGCTCTCTGCCATATAAAGGCCTCCTTCTGCATGTCTCTAAGCAGAGTGCTCAATGATATCATTAAGAATTTGGGGTGGAGATGGGCTTTGGGTCTACAACTAGATGATGCGTCCCATGATGGCTGCCTGGGTTCTGTGACAGAAACGACTCCAAGGTTTCAGGAAAGGGAGCGGGACAATGAGACCACCTTAGGAGGCGTTTGCAGCTTTGTACAGCTGTGTGATCCCTCTGGGCCTCAGTGTCCTCACCCATGATATGAAAGTTGGCTTTTACAAACAGAAAATTTGAACCAAGGTGGAGAGGGCAGGGGAAGAGCAGAGGGGCTTTGAATGTGAAGAGGGAGAGAACAATGGGGGCGTGACACTGGTCATTATTCTCAGTAGTCAGAGGCAATCTTATCTGCTGTGAGGGGGGCCATTGGGAAGAGTGCAGGGGGATCAAGTGGAGGGGTCGGAGCCACCATGGATGGAAATGAGAGACAAGAAAAATGGGCTGCACTTGGTCATAAATGCAGTCTCACATGTCGGCAGGTTCCTTTTATAAAAGAACTCTACTTTACGACTTTTCCCGTGTTTTGTTGCCATTTAAACTAATCTCGATTTCTATAGCAGTAGTAATTGGAGATACGGTTCCTTTGGCTCTCTCTTGTTCACTCTACCCACCTCACGCAATAATAGATGGAGAGTGAGAAGGAATCTCAGGACTCCTCCTGTCCAGCCTGGTCATTTGACAGGTGCGGGATGGAGCCGCTGAATAGTCCAAGGTTTCCTAGGTAGCAAGCTGCAGGCTGGGATTGAAACCCTGGTTCTCTGATCCCACATTGCGTGTTCTTTCCACGGCACCACATTGCCTCGCTTCTCACATTGCTTTGAATTCTTCTTCTTCATCATTTGACAGTACTATTGCAGTGTATGTCATACACTGAACTTTGTTCAGCTATTCCCCAGATATTGGACAACGAGATGGTTTCCAACTAGTTTCTGTTATGCACAATACCTCTATTAACATTTTCGTGCAAATAGGTCATTTCTTATGAGTAAAACAAAGTATTTATTAAAGCACTGTGTGCCATACAATATTACTACCTCTTTAGTTATCCCAGTAGTGGGACTACGAAAGGTCCAGGGGGAGAAACAGTTTTGGAAATATTCCTGTAGAATCTCAAATTATTTTTCAAAATGGTTAGATGGTTTTACAGCTCCACTGGCAGTGAGTTAGTATCTTTGTTTTTCTGTGTTTCCTCACAACGTTCTTCTTCTTTTGATTTCTTTTCTATTTTACCATCTGTCAATTTCATAGGTGAAAAAGTCTGACCTCTAAGTTGTATAATTCGCACCTCTCAGATTTTGAGGGGTTTTGATCACTTTTACATGTTGATGGCTTGTATTTCTTCTTTTTAGAAGTGTTTATTCATCTTTTTTGACCACTTGGCTAGTAGGGAATGACTCTCAATCGTACAGATTTATATTGGTTTCCCTAGAGATTTTGAATGTTGGATTTTGATCAGACATGATTTATCTAAAATGTTTCCCTAGTTTATATCTTAACTTTTTATTATAGATGCATCTAGTTTATTTGTGCAAAGCATTTTTTAAAATTACAAAGTAGTTTATCTTTTATGCCAGATTCATCCTCTGTCCACAGCTGTAAGAGATTCAATTGTTTTCCTCTAACTTTTTTTTAACAGCGTGATATTTTAATGCTTACCTTCCTCCTCCATTTGGAATTTACTGATAAGATAGGGTGGGGCTCTAAGCTCGTTTTCCCACCTAACACCCCTGAGAAAGATTTTTCAGTGCTTTCTGCCAGTCGGCCAATCAGAGAGTGAGCTACTGGTCCCAACCCTTGCTTGACTAATCTGTTCCCTAGGGGGACTCTTCTATTTTTTATCCAGTACAAAATAGTTTTGATTGTTACAACTTTACAGTATATTTGAGGTCTGGTAACACTCAGTCATCCTGTGGATAGAGTGCTAGAGCTGGAGTCAGAAAGACTCGAGTTCAAATCCAGCCTCAGACCCTGATAAATGGGCAAGTCCCCTTAACCTCTGCATCAGTTTCTCCCCCTGTAAGATGGAGATAGTAACAGCTCCTACTTCACAAAGCTGGCAGGAGGATCAAATGAGATAAGAGTTATAAATCACTGAACACGGTGCCTGGCACGCATTTGAGGCTACAGAAATGTTAGCCATTCATTCCCCTTATTCCTCCTTTTTTTCTGCTATTTTCCTAGCTATTCTTGACCTTTTGTTCCATGTTAATTTTTATGTTATTTTGCCTAATTCAATGAAGTATCCCTCTGGCAGTTTTATTGGTAGAGTGCTAAATAGAATAGTTTTTACTATGATGATACATAGATATAATAGAAATTGTATTGTTACATTATATGTGAACACCAAGTCTCCCGAAGGATCTTTATAGCCATGAAAATTATTTTGTAGTTGTGTTTATATAAATTCTGTTAATACCTTAATAATTCAACCATAAATACCTGACATATTTTTGTTCTTATTTTCAATTGTATTTTTTCTTTAGCTTCTTGGTTTCTGCCATGACTGTTTTGGTTTTTTTGAAGTTTTAGCCTGGATTCTGCCATTTTGCTGAAGCTCTCTGTTTGTGTTGGATGGAGTTTAGAGGGGGTAGAGCCCCGGTGGGCAGGAGTGGTCTACAAAGCTATCTCTGAGCAAGAGGTCTGGTCTTGATTTGGAGGCTGGCTAGGATGGGACTCATGCCTTTCAGGGACGGCAGTGATGGCGGCGGGAGCCTGGGCATGGGGGCGCCATGTTTGAGGGGCAGTGATGGGAGCAGAAGGTTGGTGTTTGGAAACAAAGCATTCAAACAGCGAAGTAACCCTAAATCCCTCTTGGGTTGAGCCTCTACAGGGCACTTTGAGGGAGACAGTGCAAGTATTTTTATCCATGTTTTACAGATGAGGAAACAGAGGTTCGGTGACATCGTGGTTTTTATTTTTTTCTTTAGAACTGGGAAGGTCATCTAGTCCAAGCCCCTCATTTTATGGCCCGTGGAGATGAAGTGGCTTGCCCCCAGTCACACAGGGAGAAAGCAGATTCAGATTTCCAAAGTCCAGACCTAGACACTAACCAGCAGGCAGCACTGCCTCTCTGGGTGGGTTGGGGCAAGTTTGTGGGGCCCCTGAGATGTTTGCTCAAAAGAGAATGTTAAGAGGGACTGAGAAAAACAAGACTTTCAGTTTCTTAGGGGGATTAGACTTAGTGTTTAAATGCCCAGTGTTAATCAGAATGAGGGTACTGGGGACATGGTTACAGTGAGCTAAGGTCTGAGAAGCTCTCACCCATGCTAGCTCCTTTGGTCCCCCACCCCCACCCACCATGAGACTGTGACCCTGGGAAAGTCACCTCACCTCTCGGTGCCCACAGCCAGTACTAAGCCCACATGCTGTAGAGCAAGTGCCCAAGCAGGACAAATACAGACATGTTTTTTTCTTGACTCAGGCCTAGGATTTCATCTTGCATGGAGGCAGCTGGGCCCTGGGTCTCCTGTTTAGACAGTCTCCTACAGTTACTGAGGGCCAGGAAAGGTCAAGGAATTGTATAGCATCCCTCAGCCAGGATGTGCTTTAGGCAGGGCTGGGCCAGGCCTCGCTGGGGGATCCAGCATTTAGAAAGCAGGCAGAACGTTGGCTCTTCATCTCAATATCTTGTGAAAAAATCTACCAAGCTGGGACCGGTTGCCTCCTTGCCTCCCCCATGATCACGTCCACACACCAGCCAGCCATCCATGCACATTGTGCATGCGGCATCTCTGATGTCTCAGGGCGCGTCCTGGGCTGGCAGGAGTGGAGGGAGCCCCTGGATATCCAAGCTCCTTCTTATAGCTGTCCCATTCTTCCTCCACCCTCGGCAGGAAAAGAACAAGTTCTGTTTATAAATGGAGATTAAGAATCTACCTTTGTGCCTTGGCATTTTGCTGATGACAAGCCCAGGAAGGAGAAGTGCTTTTGTCCTTGTTGTGACCTTCCTCATTGCTCTGGTCGGTGACCCATCAGGAGGCATTCAGGGCTCTTGCTCCCCCGCTGGCAGCAGGATTGGGTGCTAGGGAAAGAACCTAGAGTTTCTTCGACTTTTCCATCTCATTGTGTCCCCCTCAATGCTCTACTTGGCACAGTCTCCTCCTTGTCTTTCTTTTTATGGGACTTGGACAAAGATGTCTTGAAGAGCTGCTGCCGGGGGCACTAGGCAGTGACCAGAGCCAGTGGCCATGGCTGCCCCATGAGCATCTCCCGGCAAAGCTGATGCTGCTTCAGTCACGTCCTTCCTTGGATTGTAAAGACAGACAGCAATGATGGGATCCACACAGCGAGCTCCAGGCGGGCACCAACATCAGTTCTTGCTCTCTTTCTTCCCTGGCGCTCTGGGGCTCAATGCTGGGGCCACCTGCCAGCCATTCAGGGCCCCACTCAGAACGTCCCACTGACTCCTCAGGATTTCTGGCACTGCTTTGGTGTTCAGAGTGCTGCCTGGCCTGGCCCTTTTCCTCATTTCTAGCCTCCTCATGCCTCAGCTCACCCTTCACACTCTGGGATACTGCCATGTTGGCTGACATATGGAACCTCGAATGGGTCATATCCTTTCTCCAGGCCTCTGTACTGGCTTTACCCTATTCCTTCAGCACACGGCCTGCTCATTTCAGCCTCTTCAGTCCTGGTTTCACAGCTCAGTTCAAATATACCTTCTTCAGGAGGCTTTTCTCCTCTTCCCAGATCACCTTCTCTAGCTTGTAGGTAGCTAATTATTTACATGTTGTCTACCTCATGAGGATGGGAGCTCCTCAGGGGCAGGAACTACTTTCTTTCTGCTTTCATTTGTATTCCAGTATTTGGCTTGCGCCTAGCACAGAGTAAAAACGCTTATTAAATGCTTCCTGACATACCAGGCGGCTTGGCTTGGGAGTGTCATCTTTGGCTGAGAGGTTAAGAGACTCATCCATGGTCATGTGCCCGGTATCTTTCCAAGGCAAGACGTAAGGCGGGCGTCTGGGCCCGCCAGGCCTGCTTCCTGCCCACTCTGCTGCCCTGTTTCTCCCCAGCCATCTCTGCAGAAGTCCTGTCCCATTGGTGAAGTTCTTCATGTCAGATCACACTGGCCAGCTGTGAAAGGTTCAGTCTGCACTTCCTGTCATTATTCCGCCAGTGACCCATTTGGTGGCAAATCTTTACAAGGTCATTTCATTTCAGCATGCTTCTGAAGGGCTCAGAATGTGCAAGCCACTATCAGGGAAAGGTAAAAGGCAACAGTCTCTGCTTAGAATGTTGGCGTGTGATAGGGGACGTCAGGGACTCATCAGAACAAAGCACTATGAGAAAGTTCAGTTGAGAGGCAGTGGCAGACAGGCAGCCTGGCCTGGGGGCCAGCAAGGCTTCGGTTCCTAGGGGCTCTGCCACCCCAGGCATCACTTACCAGCTCAGGCCTCTGAGTAGCTCTTCAAGAATGTGCTGACCACCTGCACTGTTGGAGGGAGTTTCCTCCCTTGGAAGTTCCCTGTGCCGGTGACAGCACAGGTGTCGTTCCTATCGACATCCTTAATCTTTGTAGATCGGGAAGAGCTTCTTGAGCTAGGTTGTGCTTCCAATGACCTTGGAAGAAAGACAAGGATTGCTGCAGCAGGAAGGGGATTACTGAGGATGGGCTCCACTTACGTGAAGGTTTGAGAGCCAGGAAAGGTCTGGTAGCAGCTTGGGTGGAAGAAATCAGGCTGGGAAAATAGACTGGGAGGGGCGCCTCAAATGTGAGGAGCTAATGCTTTAGCCCCGGGAGCCACAGAGGTCACGGAATAGAGAGCATGACCTGATCACACCTTTTCTATAGGAGCATTATTTTGGTAGCTGTAGAGCAGTGCAGAGGACGGATTGGAGAAGTAACATTCAAGAAAACTCACATTGGGCTCAGTAGAAGACTTGATGAATGGATGGACAGGTAAACCCATAAATAACAGCATTTAGTTATATAGGGCCTGCTCTGTGCCAGACACTGCTTAGTGCTTTTCAGGTATAATCTCATCTTCACAACAAACCTTTGACATGGGTACTACTGTTTTATAGATGAGGAAACAGGAGCAAAAGGGATTAGGCTGCTTGCCCAGCATCACCCAGCCAGCCTCCGGAGTCTAAGGCTGGATTTGAACTCAGGTCTTCCTGACTCTAGGTCCAGCCCTGGCCCCATACCACCACAAGGGGTATATCCTCAGCCTGTTGTCCTGGAGCAGCACGAAGAGGCCTCACACCAGGCTTGGCTCTTATTCTCCTTCTGTTCTCTGTCTGCCCCACCAAGATACACATTCTTCTCATATCAGCGTATGAGCTCCTGGAGGGTGGGACTGAGCCTCCCAGCACCCAGCCCAGATCCTGGCCTACAGAGGCGCTTAATAAGTGCTCACTGATGGTGTGATTAATGCCATTTAAAATATTGGCATTTCCCCAAATTTGTCACTGAAATAGTTTAAGGGGAAACACCACCCAAAGACAAGTTTTAAGTCTGGGTCTTTCATTTTCTTTGTTTTCAGCATGACCCAGTTGTCCTGGACAGGTGGGACAGCACAATGACCTCTGATACTTCCAGGCAAGGCCCCAGACCTTCCAGGGCTCTTTGTCCCTCTTGGTAGACTGGGAGATGCACAGAAAGCTGGTGGAGGGAGTTTCTGTGTCCGAGAGTTCCCTGTTGTAGAGCAGGCCCCGTCCCCATCTCTTACTGTTGTTCCGTGGATAACCTTGAGAGCTGGTCCATCAGGACATAGCCCCTGAACAGACCCTGTGGACAAAGCGGGAGCGGGGCTCAGAGTCCTGCAGGAGGAAGCCAGCGGGCCAGCTCATACTCAGACAACAGCACAGGCTTTCACTGAGGCCAAGCTGTTCCCTGAAACACCCTCTTTTGACAGCAACATTCTTCCAGTGATGGCTTCAAATCATAACGTGTCCAGTCTCCAGGGAAACAAAATTCTGGCTCACCCAAAGGGCAATGGAGAGCTATATGTTTGGCGTAAACAGACCACTGCATATTTCCAGCAACAAATTGCAAAACAAAAATGACACAAAAATATATTGTGGAAAAGCTGAATGGTGGTCCTGTAGTGAGAGTGGGGGGATAACTAATGGTCCAAAAGACCCCCACACATCTTGCATGTCCATCCCTCCCTCCCTCCCCTGTCAGGATTTACAGGATAGCCTGGACAAGAGTTGCCTGGAATGAGACATGTGGACAGATTCCGAATTTGTACCATTGGAGGGAGGCCCCACTTCTGCAAGATCAGAGCTCTGTCTCATGGTCTGCTGCAGAGAGTGCTGGCTCCTCACTTGGAGGGCCTGGGTTTAGGTATCCCCTGTGTGACCTTCGGGAAGGGTCTCAGTTTCCCTACCTGTCAGGTGAGATGGTTGGGTTAGAGTAGATTCTAGCTCTGTGATCCATGGATCTGCCATCGAGGTGATGGAGGGGCTCTGATTTCTACCACAGAACTCACATTGATGAGATCTTGTCTCCCCTGAAGCAATTTGGCAGATCAGATCAGAAACTTGAGAGTTCAGGGTAGACCCTGAAAAGCTCCTTTTTCAAATCAGTTACAGACTTTCATTTGTAGCATTGTAGGTACACAATCGAGGGTAGTGACCTCAGTCTATAAAATGTGTTTTGGCGATGCAGCTAACTTTAGGGGTCCTCTCGCTTTTCAGCTTTCATAGCTGTTAGATTCACCTTGGAAAAATGAAGGTGGAGCGTTTTCTCAAAAGGAATCTTGTTTCTGGAACTCAGAGCTTCCCAGTTCCCTCCCCAGCACCCCTTTTCAAGCTCATCCTAGCATGACCTGTCCTGTGTCAGATCTCCACAATATACAGCATGAGGTAGTCTGATAGGCCATATTTCCAGTCATCTGTTTTTTGTCTTTTTAAGGCCGTGTTTAGCTCCTGCATTTCATTTAAATGTTTATGTGAATTTTGATTCATTACCCAGCAGCCCTGGGGAAATGGGTGCATTTTAAAGAACTCTCTTAAAAGAGCAAGAAATGCATTGGACTTGAATGACTCACTAGATTTTGATAAAAAAACAAGCAGTTGGACAGAAATTCCCCCATGGCTTGCCTGGCCATGCTTTCTGTTCCATTCCCATGGCCCCCACCAGAGTTCACATCCTCATTCCTTACACTGTCGCAATAACCTCTGCTCTCCAACCCCCCTCACCCACAGTCTTCTTCAAGGACAGCTTCCCTTCTCTCCCTCCCTTGCTTAAATGTTCACTGGTGAAAGTACAGACTCCTTACCTTGACATTCAAGGCTCTCTGGGATTCAGTCCTACCCTTCAAGCAGTCTGTGTGGCAGCCAGACTGAATTACTAGCCTCACTCTTGGCTCTTCCCCCAGCCACACCATTCCCATGTCTGTCTTTCAAGCTCCAGCCCCACACTGGGGTCTCTGGTCAGGTGCTGCCTCCTCCACAAAACCTCACCTGGTCTGTCCTTGCCAGGAGTGACCTTGTGCCCTTCTGATTTCCCAAAGCACTTCCTCTAGCTCTCCCTTAGGCCCCATACACTCCTTTCCCCAGCTTTTTGCTTACTTATATTCATGACCTTTCTCCGCTATTAGAGAATGTCCCCTAGAGACCACTGTGTATGACTGCTGTTGAATAAAAAAAACCCTACCTCCTGCTGAACTTCTCTTTCTGAAAAGAGATTCCAAAGTGTCTTTGCATTTATTTGGAAGCTCTGGGATTGTTTATTTCAAACCAAAGGTTGCTAAGTAAGAACCAGCAACCTTATGACCTGGACTGGGTTTTGATTTTGTTTTTTTCTGGATTAATTTAGTAAGAATTGAGTTCCCCATAAAACTACCTGTATCAGGACAGCTAGGTGGCACAGTGAATAGAGCACCAGCCCTGATTCCAGGAAGACCTGAGTTCAAATCTGGCCTCAGACACTTGCTAGCCATGTGACCTTGGGCAAGTCACTTAACCCCAATTGCCCTGCCCTCCCCCCTCCAATAAAGCAAAAAAAAAACCCCAAAACTATCTGTCTCTCTTCCACATTTATCTTGTATGTATTCATCTTGCTCCTCCCTTTAAATATAAGCTCCTTGAGGGCAAAAATTGTTTTTGCCTTTGTCAGTTGTAAGCCCTGCATTTAACACAGTGCCTGGCACATAGGAAGCATGTGATACATGTTTGCTGATTGATTAGTATTCATTGTCTTAATTTTTGTGAGTGTGAAGATGGGGTCCAGTAAAGTGTCTTGGTCTGCTTTTTGCCGATGACATCTTGATTGTATCAAGCCCTTAAATATTTCTAAGCCTCCTGTCAGAGATCTGTAATGGCTCAAGGGAGTTTGTCCTGCTCATCCACACAGGAAAGACAAAATGGATGAAGAATGTCTATTGCCTGGATTTTAGCATACAAGGGAATGAGTACCCTGTCCAATAGAATGTATATCTGTCACAGTTTGAGTAGACAGTAAGCCCCTCTCCCCATTGCTTATATTTATTTTTTATATTCTTTGTATATTTATATGTGTTCATGTTATCTTCCCCTATAAAGTGAAGGGCCCTTGAAGATAGGGACTGTTTCCTTTTTGTCTCTATCTCTCCATCCCCAGTTTTCGGTGCAGACTAGGTATTTAATAAATTCTTATTGATTGGAGGGATCACAGTACAGAGGAAAGAACACTCACCCAGTAGTGAGAGGTCCTGGGTTCAAATCCCACCTCTGAAACTTAATATCTGGGTAAACTTGGGCAAGTCCCTTAACTTCCCTGGGCCTCATTGGACTAGATGTCCTCTGATTGCCCTTCCAGCTGAGTCTGAGCCTATGATTGACTGATAAACATAATTAAACATTCCAGTACTTGTGGGTCCGTAGTTACTTTCATGGGAACTCACACAAAGCAATGACTTTGGATTTAATATCTTGGATTGCCGAATAGTTTCTGAGCTTTTGTTTACCTTGCAAGCAAAGACTTCTACACAGAGGTGCCCCTGGCCCCAACACTGGGGCATCGCATGTAAAACTCCATAGTCTAATCATCTCATACTCTATACATGCTACACGTCCTTAGGAAAATCTTTGGTGACTTCCGGGAGGACTGAGCTGGCCTCTCTTCTGTCTTGAGGGAGAGAAGAGGAAACCATAATGGGCTGTTTAAAGCCACCTCAAGGGAACATGGTGACAGCTCTAAGTATTTTTGGTGAAGCCCAGCCCTTGAGGCTCACAGCCTCCAAGAATGGGGCCGACCCTGTGATTTGATGGGAACCTCATGAGAACTCTGGGATCTGTTTGTGCTACAGACTATGGGCGTTTCAGAGTCAGTTCCCGGATCCTAATTTTGGTGGATAAAGCATTGGTGCTTACAGCACCCAGCCTATGAGACATTCCCTCGGGTCAGGGCAGGCATAGTCAGTTTGTAGAATATGCTGGTGAGTCATGTGGATCGGGCTTTGGGGACGTTCATCCCCCATCACATCCTCTCTCAGGAGCCCTGCCTCCCCTCTCCAGCCATCCTTTGTCCTTTGAGAGGGCTAAGAAAGCTGCCCGCCACAGGGGCCCAGCAGGCCTGCATCCATCAGCTCTCCACAGTCCCCTCCTGAGGGCTTTCAGCATCGGTCCTGCCCAACTAGAAGTATCAGTCACCACATCCAGCTTACACACGGCCCTTTAACTTAGTGTTGCTTCCATTTACATGAGTGGAGCCATGGTCTCTCCCCTTCTCCTCACTTCTGCCAGCTCCTCAGGAATTGGGCAGGCAGTTATCTCGTGCTGTAAGGGGTGCAGAGCACCTTGACTCTGGGAGATCCATGCTGTTATCACCATTTTACAGATGAGGAAGCTGAGGCAGACAGAGGAGAAAAGGCTTGTCCAGGATCATGCAGTTTGTAAGTGTATGAGGCTGGATTTGAATTAAGGTCTTCTTGGCCAGATCCTCCAGATCCAGCTTTATATTTACTGCCCCACCTATCTGCTTGTTTATCAAATGTTTGCTATGTGCCAGGCAATGTGCTAAGTGTTGAGTCTACAAGTATAAGCAAAAATAAGGACTGCTCCTGCCCTCAAGGAGCTTCCATTCTAATGGGGGGAAGATTCTTGGCTAAATAGAAGCTAGAAAGTTCTGTGTTGGAGAAGCATGTTGGCAAAGTGGGGAGAATCTGAAACACAGCCAGGCCTAGAGGCCAATCCCCACAGCCTGGCCAGCACCCTCCTCCATCACCCACCAAGGAGGGCCCCTGAAGGAAGGATCTGACCAAGGGAACACGGCTGCACATCAGAGGGATGCCCAGGGCAAGAAGCATCTGGGCCACTGGTGAAGCCCACGTGGGAGGGGTGATGCGCCCCTGGAGGCAGGGCTTCCTGTACATTTTTGTGCCACCATTTTCTTTTAGCCATTGCACAGTGGATGGATGTATACTTTGTTTCCAGGTTTTCTGCTCTGACAAATGGTACTGCTTTAAATTCTTTGATATAGCTGTGACCTTAATGGGGAGGGGGGTTGTGTCAGATCTCCTTGGAATCCAGAAATGTGCTTGTTTTCAAACTTAAAAATTTTCCCTTAAATTTTGATGAGCAATCTTTTTGGGTTTTTTTTTGTCCTTGGGATCTTTAATTTTTTTTATAAGTTATCAAATTGTGAGCCTTCATACTAATACAAGTATGTATATGTCATTTAAATTTATTGTGATTGTTTTTTCCTTGGTCACAAATGACATTTTAAATTATGAGTATTATTGGAAAAGAAAGAATTTTGCTATTGGTTTTTTTATACCTTCATATAAAATTCTTCTAGCCTATAGTTTTTTTTACATGCTATCCACAACAAAATAAATTATAAAACCAATGTAAATACCTGTTTGTGTCTTCGTTCCTTCCTTTCTCTTTCTTTCTTTCTTCCCATGATATCCATTCTTAATTTTGCTTCCATTTTCTCTCTACATTTTACGGTAACATTTCCATATCAGAATAAAAGTTACTAAAGAGAAGTTGATACCCAAGATAAATAATGAAATGGTAACAGAGCTACTATTTCAAATCCTTCATGACTTCAAGTCTCTTGCCCAGGTGAGTTACATCCTTCAGAAAGAACTGGCCAATACGAGTGCTGAACCACTCTCTGTGTTGTTTGAATGATTGTAGGAAACAAATACCATGAGCTCTGAGAAGGGCAAATGTCCCGATTTTCCAAAAAAGAGAGGTTGGCACTCTATAGGCTAGTGAGCTTGACCTTGGCTCCTGGGGAGACTCTGGCCGTTGGCCAGCAGAGAAAAGATTGTACCAGGCTGAGCTTGTTTCCTTTTCTGAGAGGATTCTTAATCTAGTAGATTAGGAGGATAGTATAGTAAATACATATACTATATAGTAAATACGTAAATACTTATATATAATATAAAAATACCATATATGAATATATAAATATTAAAATATATAGTAAATATATGTACTATATTAAGAGTATAGTAAAACATCTGTTAAATATCTCATAGCGTTCTAATGGAAAAGATGGAGAATTGTGGACTAAGCAGTATAATTAGATTAATTCAGAGTTGGTTGAAGGACTGGACCCAAAGAGTGTCAATTATTCAATGTCAGCTTGGCCTGTAACCTCTTGAGGCTCCCCACTCTGCTTTGGCCAAGCTCCACTTACTGGGAATTCTTTCCTGACATCTGTCTCTCCATAGCTTTCACTCATTGCTATTCGTTTTGCCCTTTGGAGTGATATAGGGCAAATCTCATTACTGCTGAATGATTAGGGGAAGAGAGAGATCAGGGGCTGGAGGGGAGAAGTGATTTGAAATAACCACTGTAGAGAATGTGAAAGAGAATCAGGGAGGAGCAAAGAGATCATCTCGCTATGGTGAGAACCCAGTGAGCTTGATTAGCTCCTTCAGCAGCACATGTGGAGAAGAGAAGGAGACAAATGAGGAAATAATCCAGCATGGGAATTTGGGGAGTCAGGAATTGTGGGAGGAGAAAAGAGGCATGAAGGAAGCTCAGAATCGCATTGGTTAACTCCAGGTTGGCATTGGATGGTGAGGAAAGTGCAGTCAGAGTAGTCTCGGGGCAAGTACTTAGTGGATAGGCAACACCTTCTGTGTGTCAGGCACCATGCTAAGCTATTATTTATTTATAAATAAATATTTATATTTATATATTTACTATATATTGTATCACTAAGGGGATATAAATACAGGAAAAATAAAGTCAGACATTCCTGCCCTCATGGAGCTTACAGTAATGGGGGAAGACACAGAAGGAAGCTGCAAGGAATGGGGGGGGGGGCCGCGTAGATCCATGTTGCTGAAAGCAGGCCAGGCTGCTGATGGGAAGTTCTGAGCCCTGTGCTAAGGGAGGCTTTGGGAGGGGGTTATTGCTTTGTCTCCAGCTCTGCATTCCTGCGGAGAGGATGCTGAAGGTGATCCACAAGATGCTGAGATTTCAGGTGATGAGCTCATCATCCTGGGGGAGGCCCTGGGCAGGGGGGGGGGGCGGGTTCAAGGCCATGGCTACTAGGAAGAATAGCTTTGAGGGGAAGACAGAATGATGGGAATCTGGTTGTTGTCCTATGTTATCAAAGAGGACCAAGGTGACATTATGTTGGGGTCAAAGTACAGTGACTGTGGCTGGTGAGACCAATATGGAAGGCTATGCCACTGCCCAGGCACAAATAGTTCATGTGAACGTTTGGAGTGGCAACGGCTCTCAGTGCTCACGTCTCACATTGCCTTAGAGCTACTGCCGTTCTGCTCCACTCTGAGGACAGCGCCTTCTTTGATGCAGGCATACCACGTTGGGCAGTCCTGTGCCAGCGTCTCCCGTGTCTCAAAAGCCTTGAGAGTGTCCTTGTATCGCTTCTTCTGACCTCTGTGTGAACACTTGCCTTGTGTGATTTCTCTGTAAATGCCTTTTGACTTGTGCATAAATTAGATTTAAGTGAGGAGGAGTTGTGAAGTCCTTGGCTTCACTCTCTCTTCCAGAGCCATTGAAGTCCAGTGGCAAGATAAAAGTCAAGTTTGGTGATGGGCTTGAGCCACCTTCATGGACATTGAAACAAATTGTTTTCATTCACTCATTCCACCAGAGGAAGTCATCACATGCTAATTCACCAAGGATTTGAGACCCCTCAGTTACCCTTACCCTGTTTTTTTGCCCACTGGAGTGTGCCTACTGTGCATGCTATGGCTTCTTGGAGCCACAGGGGAGAGTTGGGTAAATCACATGGACACCAAAAGTGGATTGATTTATAAATTATGTTTGACCTGTGCAAAGTACAGCAGGAATATCCCTTCCCTAATCCTAGGCAGGATTATCTTGATGCAACCTGTTTGTATTCAGTTTCTTTCCTGTCATATTTTACTGTAGAATCATATTAAGTTTGCAGTCCATTAGGACCCTCTGATCTTTTCCAAATGGACTTCTCTCCAGCCGCGCCTCTCCCGTCTAGCACTTGTGGAGTATCAGGGCTTACATCTTTCCTGATTACATCTGGCCCAGCCTTCTGGCACAGCAGAGTCTTGTTTGCACCTTCCAATGTCTTCTTCCTTCGAGCTTTGTGTGGCCTGTAGAGTGGACAGCTGGCTGGCTGTGCCTTGGTCCCAGTCTTGGACAGCCATGTCCAGCAACCTAAGGTCAAGCACATCCTTTATCCTGATAAAGAAGACAGAGCAACAGCAGCAGACCTGTTGCTGATGCTGCATTAATTGAGAATGTCACTCATACTTGTTTTATTTACCAGTAGGTCAGGTGAGGGTTTAAAATCCTTCCTGAGGTCGTTTGTGGATGTGAATCAGGTCATCCTCTTGGCTTCTGCTTCCTCATCTCTTGTCTGAGAGTGGTGAGGCAGGTGAGGGAGGTGAGGCAGGTGAGGGCAATGAGGCAGGTGAAGGAGGTGAGGCCTGCCTTCTGTTCAACCTTGGGACCCCAGGCTTGTCATGAGGATAAAATGAAATCACATGTGTAAAGTGCTTTTCAAGCTTTGAAGCCCTCTATGAATGCCAGCTGTTATTAGTGGTGTTCTCTGGATGATGCTGTGAAAGGCACAAAATCATAAAGCTTAAGGTTTTATGAAAAGGGAATGTGAATGTGTATGCACTCAAATGGGGTGGGAGTAGCAGGAAAGTGTGGCTGTAAAATAATCACATGGCTGATGGATAAAACGCAGGTTTGGGGTGGGGTCTCTGCTTAGCAAGATGCTCCCTTTCCTGCCTGTGCCCGGTTCTTGGGGACCCCTGAGGAGCTGTTCCCCAGGTCTCTGTGGCCTCTGGAGTTAGACTCACCAGGCCCCTTCCCTTCCAAGGAGGAAGCCGGCAGAAGCGTCTCTCCAGGTTCCCAGCACCTGGCCAACTGCCCTTGGTCCCTTGACGGACCAAAAAGAGGAACAGAAAGTTACAACAGGCCCCAGAGGAAGGGGCAATCCTCTGCTCCATTTAAATTCCGCTCACATTTGTCGAATGCTTGCTAGGTGAAGCAATTCTGTGCCCCCTAATAATCTATTGCAGAGTGGCAGCCATTCAGGAGGGGTTCTTCACTTGTTTGGTGACACGACCCCCTTTGGCAGACCCCCTGAGAGGCAGCTGGGCAGCACCATGGATAGAGCTCCCTGCCTGGAGGCGGGCAGCTGAGTTCAGATCCTCATCAGACACCTAGCGACTGTCTAAGTTTCCAGGTAAGGCACTCCACCCCCTTAGCCTCCGCAGCTTCCTCATGTGAAACTAGGGTGATGACGTCATCTGCTGGTGTGTGCATAAAATGAAGTCGTATTTATCCAGTGCTTTGCAAACCTGAAATCACTATGTGAATATTAGCTATCATCATTAATAGTATTCTCAGAATGGTTTTAAATGTGTAAGATAAAATACATAGAGTTAGAAAGGAAGCCAGTTATGTTGATATATAGTTACCAACATATTTTTTTTAGTCCAGAGGCCCAAGGTTGGGAACCCCTGATATAATAAAACATTGAACAATATTTCAGAAAGTTTCCAGAATCAAGCAGACAGCTTTTTTTGGTTTTAAGGAATTTTCCACTCTCATGCTAACTATTGACCAGGAGACAGATGGGATTTTAGGGGATTCTCATCTGCCCTTTGGCAAACAGGCATTTGCCTTAGGGGGGGAAATTGCTTGAATTATTCATCAGCATTTAATTCATTCTGCACATTTACTAAGTGCCTAGCTGTCTGGGTGAGGAACCTGTGGCCTTCTAGGGCCTAGGGTGCGGCCTTTTGACTGAGGCCAAGTTTTACAGACTGGATCCTTTTATTAGGGGATTTGTCCTGTGAAGTTTAGATTCAAAGGGCCGCACTTGAGGATGTAGAGAGCCACATGTGGCCTCAAGGGCGCAGGCTCCACACTAGATCTACCGATGTGTCATCCTCCATAACTTATTTAACCTGCACAGATTGGATTTGTGTTAGGCTGCGAGCTCCTTTAGGGCAGGGACTGTCTTGTACCTCTTTCTTGTGTACCTGGTACTTAACACGGTGCCCAGCATGTAATAAATGTTTATTGGCTGGTTGTTTTCATTGGGCACTGTCTCCCTTTTCTTATTTTTCCTCCCTCTCCTGGCTTTGTGCACATATCGCTGTCTGCTCCAACCCTGCTCCTGTCTATAGACCACTGATTCAATGAAGGGTCTTTTCCTGCTTGTGATAATATCTATTCCATTTCGAAGGGGTCATTATTCAGTGCTCACCAAGCAGCACCTTCGGTTCGGTTTGGTTTTTTATTTTACTTTCCCAAAGAGTGTATTCTTGTCATATAAGCATTAGACTTCTGTGCATGTCTACAAGTCACTGGCCTCTCTCATCCCTTATTTCCAATTTGTTTCCTGCCAAGCTTACCTATTCCACTTTTGTCCTGAAGCCACACCCACTGTAAAAATAGATGTTAATGTGAGTCGAAGAGTCTCGTTGAATTGATTGTAGAATTGCCTCTCTGCTTCCTTCGCTGCAACAGTGCTGCAGCCTTCCTGTCCAGCCTAAGTGGACGCTGCTCTATCTCCCATACCCTTTGCTCCAGCCGAGTTGGCCTTCTTTCAGTCACTCACACAAGGCCGTCCATCTCCATCTCTCTGGCTTTGTGATGGCTGTGCCCCAAGCCTGGAATGCCCGCCCTCGTCCTTTCCTTAACGATGCAGCACGGGCCTCGCCTTCTGCGTCTTTCTTTCCTGAGCCCTACAGTGCTAGTGTGCTCCTTCCCAAACGGCCTGCATTTCACTATTTTGTATGTTTATATTTGTTCGCTATTTATGTATTTGTTGTCTCTGCCATTAGAATATAAACTCCCTATGAATAGAGACGGTTTCCTTTTTCAGACTTGTGTGCCCAGTGCCTGGCCTAGCAGTCACTTCATAAAGACTTGCTGACATTGTGTGCAGGGGATAAGTCCAGAATTAAACAGTCAGGCCAACAAGCATCCATGATTTTGTCCATATGTTCGGTCATAGGCTTGTGGATCTGAGCCCTCCAAGAGAGTGAGGACTTCAGTGGTCTTATGGTCCAATTCCTGCATTTTACAGATGAGAAAATATGGTCTATGGAGGCTAAGTGATCACAAGAGTGGCTTCTGGTTGGGGTTTGCAGAGCATTTGACAAATATTCTCTCACATCATCCTCACAGCAGCCCTGGGAGGTAGCTACCCTCATTATTGCCATGTTACTGTTGAAGAAACTGAGGCCTACAGAAATTAAGTGACTTTGCCAGAATCACCTGGGTAGGGAGTGTCTAAGACCAGAGAGTAATTCAGGTCTCCCAGACTCTATTCACTGAACCGCCATCCAGCTGCCTTAAGTGACCTGTCCTTCATCACACAGGCCACAAGCATCACAAAAAGGATTCCTACCCAGGTTCTCTGACTCCAGATCCAGGATTCTTTCCCCTGTAACATATTGCCTCCCAGAGACTAGGACACATGGTAAATTTGATCTCCTGGGTGGTGACAAATTTTAATCCTAGGAGGCTGGGTGTGATTTCTGGAAAGAACCAAGAGCTATGTGACATCATTAATAAGATGGATTGTGATTTTTGCAAATTCTGCCTTGGGGTCAGAAATGAGGCCAGACCATGAGGTTACAAGATGAGCTGTCTCGTGCTGCTCATAGGTAATGATGGCAGCAACTCACAAGTACAGAGTGCTTCATGTTTTCCTTATTTTCATCTAGAATTTACCTTCTGCCCACCTTTATTTGATGGAATCCTCACCTGCCTTCAAGGCTCAGCTCAGGGGCCAAGCCCCAGTTTGTTAGTGCTTTTCTCCTAATTAATTACTCCATATTATCTTTATTTAGTATTAACTGATCTTTTCTCATGTTGCTTTTCCCCAGGAGATTCTAAGTGCCTAAAGGACAGAGACATTTTTGCTCTGTCCCTAGGACCTAAGAACAATGCCAGATATGTGATACAAATATACTAAATGTTGTAAATGAGCAACTGAAGCTAAAAAGACCAAGTAACTTTCTGACAGTCTTCAATGAGTATGAGAGGCTGACTTGCTGCTTTCGACTTTAGCTTGAGATCTGGCTTGAGCAGGCCCTTTCTCTTTTCTCTTCACTTCCCCTGAGATTCTTGACCTTTTGCCAAATCGTTGCATGATTAGTTTGAAAGTTAGCATTTGTTGATATTTATAAAGTGTGTTGCATTTCTTTTTGAAACATTCATCTCATTCCTTTTATCATCGTCTCAACATTTCCGTGTAGACTTTTGGAAGCTTGGTCTGAGGCTCAGCTTTTCCACCTTTCTCTGTCACGCTTTAACATGCTTATAAAGGCAGGGGCTAGGCCAAGTTGTGTTTTTCATTTCTGATGCAAAGTATGGCTAAGTGACTGTGGAGGGAAGAAGCAGATTGGTATTTGTTTAACATTTATTAACTGACCTGAACTGGCTCCCTCCCAGCAGAGGAGTTATGTCTGCTCTGGAAGAACCGACAGTGAAATGGGCAGCAAACAGTTCAGACGCAATGAGTCTCAAACGACTGCTTTTCTCCTGAACTATGGAGTCTCTAAAAACAAAAACCAAACCCATTGGTCCATTCTGCCCCCGACCCGTTAGCGTCTTTGTGATCGTGGGGACTGCAGAGTGTGCTTGAATTGGTATTAGGTTATTCACCAAATACTGGAGTTTCACCTCTCCACCCTTTTGAAACTTGCAAGTACGGGACTTTAAAATTTCAAAAAAAAGGCAGTTCTCCAGATAATCTTCGTACAAGTAAGGATGTAGCACTTCAGCAAAGGCCTTAGAGATAGAGACAACAAAATACAAAAGCCAGCCACTTCAGGCAGAAATGAAGCCTGTTATGCCTTGGAAGGGATCTTGAGGCTTTATATAATTCAATTTCTTATGGAAAGGGCGGCAGAGACAGTGAACTTGGCCAGGGACATGTTGTCAGCAGCCTTGTCCTCAGTCACTCATTTGCATGAGACTCAACCAAAGTCTGGGAAGTGTCCTGGGGTGGTCACTGTAAGTCCAGAGGAGATCTGTCCCTGAGGGTGATGAGGGATGACAATAGGTTCAGCAGGAGGAACTCCAATCTTTATCTAAGACCAGAAAGCCTGCGATTCAGTCCGGAAAGAATTCAGCCCAAGCCAACTTGGAGTCAGAGTCGTAAAAGTTTATTGTATGCTTTACAGTGGGCAAGGGTCCTTAGGGGACCTGCAAGCTTAAAGAAGACACTGGCATAGCTTTTAAGGAGTTAAGGCTATTCATTAGATGTCAATTATGCTGACCAGGTGAGAAGAGGGTAGGATTAGGGAGGAGTTAAGGTGGGGCCAGTCTTTAAAGGAACGCACTTTTAATGTCAACTGTGAAGGCATATTGCCCATAATTCACTGGGAAATAGCCCAAGGGGGGGGGGGCTACCCAGAGGTGTGGTTTTAGGCTTGAAATGTCATTAAGCCAGCTAGCAATATGCCTCTAGATACAATTAGCTCTTAGAAAAGGTACTTATTCAAATGGCAGTCAGTTATAAACCATTCCCCCCCAGGTCAGGGGCACATTCTCCCACAAAAACTGAGAGAGTCCTAGGGGTGTGGAAAGACTGGCCATGGTTTCAATGCATGACGGCAGTAAGGCACATGTGTAGAGAGGGAGCATATGGCCAAGGTCACTCCTATTTCTGGAGTGGCAGGGTCTCAATGCTGAATTTAAGTCGGAGCAGTACATCAGGAGAGAGGCCAGATGAGCTGCTCTGCTGTGAGGGGTGGCTAGATGCCCACAGAGGATGGCCTTCAGCTTCAAAGGTGGCTAACTCAGGCTTCCTGATAAGATGACATGTGGTCTCTTCTGGAGACCCACTGCTGGGTGGGGCAGTCTGTCCCAGGAAAGTGCAGGGCTGCTGGGCTGGCCTTTCAGAAAGAACAGCCTCTGTGCTGGCTGACTGACCTATGAGACTCCCTCTAGACCACCTCTTGCCTTGGGGTCAGCTGGGTGCTACTGAGCTATTTCAGAAAGGGCAGAGAGACCTTTGGCCTCTTAACCAAGAATCAGAAAAAAAAAGCTTCTCCGGTACTGTGATCTTGGGATCTCTGCTCTGAGGTTTATCACCTCCAACAGAGGGGGCAGAAGTATGCCTCTTCCTAGTTCTGAGTAGTGACCCCTTGATGGGGTGCTTGGGATCTATATTTGTAACATCAGTCTGTAAAACCAGTTTGTAAAATCACCCCCCCCACCCTCAGAGCATGAACTCTGCCCCTTCCCCCTACCCACACTCTGCCCAGCAACAACTCCTGAATTGTTTGTCTCAGCTGGGGACACCTGTCAGTCCTTCACTAAAGTATCTATAAACATCCTAGCTTAGGCAACTATTATTCTCAACGGAGAAGTGCCAGAGAAGAAGGGACTGTGCTGCCACTTCTAGCAGTAATTTGGCACTGTACTTAAGGCCGGGGAAGTGAGGAGAGGCCCTGTCCTCTAGGAGCTTGCAGCCTAATGAGGAACCACCACACCTGGGAGATGGTGGAGGCTCTGGGAGGAGCTGACCAATCAGAGGAAGGGGCCATGGGAGTGGTGGGAAGGCCAAGAGTAGAATGAACTCCCAGGTCTGGAGGCTGCCTGCAGGGAAAGCCTAGTGAGTGAAGGATGAGCCTGCAGAGGGCTGGAGAGGCCCCATGAAGCAAGGAGGTTTGGGGACTGTCTTAAGTGCAAGGCTCCCCCTTTGGGGAGTCCTCTTTGATAGCAGAGCTACAAAGAATCCAATTCTCTCCACTCAATTCAGTCCAATAAACATGAAGAGCCTACTACTTGCCAGGTTCTATGCTAATAAGAAAAAGAAAGGCCATCCTTGCCTTCAAGGAGCCTGTGGTGTCATGGGGGAAGACAGCACCAGAAGGAAGCTGAAGGTAGTGGGGAGCAGAGTGCCTAGCTCAGAGCACAGTGTACATGGAGCCGCTGGAGGAAAATGGAAAGTTCTCTGGAAAGTTCTGAGCTCTCTAAAGGAAGGCTTAGGGAGGAGTTTGTTGGCTCCCTTCAGCATGAATTGACTCAACAGATATTTACTGAGTCCCCCCACCCCCAGTGCTCCCTGACCTAAGAAAACTGCTTGATATTATGAGGGAGCATTACACAACAAACCTGGCTGGCCTAAGCACCTGTGACCTGGGGACAGGTATTCAGACTCCCTGCCCTTCACCTTTATTTCTGCCTATAAAACTAGCATAGTAATTCCTGTCCTGCTCCACCAGCTCATTACCCAGCACTCATTAATCACCTCCTACATCCTGGGCCCTGGGGGCTCTCATGCTGTTGGCCCTGACCCAAGGCCCACGAAAGTGTTTGCTAATTATGCACAAAGCAAAAACTAGGGAGGGACCAGTTGCTGGAGTGGGAAGAAGAAAGAGGAATCAGGCCAGGAAAGATTCACGGAGGAGGTGGGGTTTGAGTGAAGCTTTGAAGGAAACAAGGAATTCTCAGGGGTGCAATCATGGCCAAGTAAGGGGAAGTCTGAGACTGGAAACGGCTTCAGATGGCAGGTGCTCTTCCCAAGGACCCCATCTACAGCCCTCACTCAGTGCAGCCAGGAGCAGATCAGTGCCCACAAGCTGGGCCAGCCATAGACTGTCTAGGAGCCAGTCTCCCTGCTCCCCCAGGGTCTTTTCACCAGAGATCTTTGCGGGGGGCCATGACAGCTCTCATGGAAACCATTTGCTACGAGGTGTCACCACTGTGATCCACACTATCCATCCCCATGAAATGCCAGCTTCCTCAACCTTCCCTGGCCCCATCCTTCTTCCATTGCATGGGAGGGGACAGAGCTCTGACATATACAAGGTTGTCAGGTATAAACCTTGTTACTGCCTTTAGGTAGATACTTCTGATGATGTTAGTGGGTGCTTGGCCTCTGGACATCTTATCAGACTGGCTTCATCATAGTGCTGCCGAAAGTTCAGAAAGACCCATCATTCCCCTGGAGTTTTCCCTGGGTTGTCTGTCAAACACTGCACGATGTTTCTGAAGTCATGCCTTTGATGCAGCCAAAATGCCCCATGAAAATGCTGCAAGAAAGCAGTGAAGGTGGGCCTCTCATATGTTTCCATCACTGGATATACTTCTATTTAATTTTGTTTGCTTAGGAGGCTGAGGAGTGAACAAGGTCGCCTTCCTGGGTACTGTTACATTCTGTTCCAGGTGTGGGGGATCTGGGTACTTCATCAGTGATATTTCTGACTGAAACTCCAATCTTCCTCCCTTTGCTTTGGACTGTCAAGAAGTGACATATGAAAGGACCTCCTTTCCCTACTTAGAAATCGTAGGCTTATTCCCCATTTCCCCTTTCCCAGCCCTGGACCCGGCGCTGGTCCTGGCGCTCTGGGGCCTAAATTATTGCATGGGAATATCAGCCAAGAGAAGACTTTGTTTCCCACATTGGTTACCTGCTAGAACTTCGGGTTCAGTTTCCCCCAGAATCACTTTTATTTTCTTAGCAGATGAAAATTTCCTCTCCCGGATGATCAAAGTTTGAACCTTTGTTCAATCCTATCACCCTCTTTATGGCTATATTTTATAGTCCAAAATAATTACTGTTGTCACATCAGAGCTCATGCATAGTACATGTTAGAGGCAGATTTAATGGCCATTTCTGGAATTAATTGGAAGAGTCACCCTTTCTCTCCATTGTATTTTCATTTTTTTCTCCCAGAGGGCTTCAATTTATATGATAGAAAATTACACATTCAAGTACAATATAAATAATATATCTGTAGCCTTCATTTGTTCATTGGATCAGAGGGCAGAAAGGACTTGGAAGGATCCATAGCCCCGTTGAGCTGAAAGGGACTTCATGAGTCATACAGTCCAATCCTCTGGGTTTATTAGGTGAGGCCTCAAAAGCCCCCAGGGAGTAGCCAAAGATCACACTTTGGGAGGGGGCCAAGTCAAACCTCGGTCCTCTGCCCCTCTCTGCCAGGTATCTGGTCCCCATCAGAAAGTCTCAGGTCAGCTCTTATGTGTTTGATATTGGTTTTCTTCTGGAAGACAAGCATTAATCTCTATGTGCTGGTATGTTTATACAAATCACCTTGCCCCCAAAACACCATCCCCTCACCAGGAGGACAATCAGCATGGGACGTCAGCTTCTTGGCAAAAAAAGAAGAGAAGAAAACATTACCTGTGCAACTGCACAGTGTCAGAGTGAAGCCCCTGAATGACATTCTCTGTGTGGGACTCAGTCACACCCTCAGTCAGGAGCTCTGATTGCCTACAGAATTAGCTGCCATCTGTGGACATTACCTTCTTCGTCTGAAGTAAGCAGGAAAAAGACCTGGCAGCTAGGTGGCAGAGAGGAGGGAGAGTGAGGGACTAGGAGTCAGGAAGACCTCAGTTTGAATCATGCCTCAGACACTGACTGGCTGGGGGACTTTGTCTCTGTCTGCCTCAGTTTCCTCTTCTGTAAAGTGGGGATAATAATTGCACCTACCTCCCAGAGTTGTCTGCAGATCCAAGGAGATAATAATTGTGAAGCACTTAATGCTGGGCATATCACCACCACTGCCATCTTTAAAAGAATGGATGGCCACAGCCTCAGAGAGCTTCTCCCATCTCCATAAATGCTTCTAGCCTGAGCTCAGAACCCTGCTGCACACACAGAGGTGAACATTGCAAGGCCTCATCCATCTGTAGCAAGATCGCAGTCAACCAGAAGGTTTGAGGTATCAGGTGTTCTGGTTAATGGAGTTGGCTGCTTAAATACATCAGGGTGAACAACGTAGAAGTTCTGTCTTTCCAGCCTTGCTGTTGAAAATCTTTCTGCAACACCTTTGTCCACATTTGCACTTATTGAGTAAAGTAGATGCCGCATCCTTTGATAGGTCAGGATGTAACAAGGAGACCTCCAAGACCTCCTTGTAACTGTTAAATC
The DNA here is from genome assembly GCF_028583685.1 of Petaurus breviceps papuanus. Classification (NCBI taxonomy): domain Eukaryota; kingdom Metazoa; phylum Chordata; class Mammalia; order Diprotodontia; family Petauridae; genus Petaurus; species Petaurus breviceps. Next base: position 12,829,863 of record NW_027186352.1, read on the forward strand.
TTTCCAGTATTGTAGACAGCCAAGGAGAAAGTCTGATTCTTTGAGGTGTCCAGTTGATTGAGCCTTTCCTGTATTAAGTTACATACTTTTAGCGTATTTATTTCATATTCAAAGTCATTCATTACAAACTTAATATAAAAAATACAATTAGTTAAGCTTATATCGAAATTGTCTAAATAAATGAATTTTAAAGTATTAAGTGCTGTTACATTCTGTTCCAGGTGTGGGGGACCTGAGGCCTTTAGGCCACATGTGGCCCTCTAGGTCCTCAAGTACAGCTTTTTGACTGAATCCAACAGATTCAGTCCAACTCGGACTGGGACCCAAGAGACAACAGGCAGGACCTCTGGGAGAGGCAGATGTTGTTGGATAAGGCCGCCGTGGTATAGTGTCTGCTATGGGTGACTGTGTTGTCATGAGGGCTCTGTAGGCAAGTGGGTTGGGAAGTGACAGTCATGGGGAAGAAAGACTAGTAAAGAGCTGCAATGCTCCGTCAGTGATCATTGTATCCCCTTTGCTAACACAGGATCCTGTTCCTGCCCCTCTTTCATCCTCACCTTTCTCATCTATAAAGTGAGGAAGATGAATGATCTCTCCAGTCTCTTCCTGCCCTGAAGAGCTGCTTTTCAGAGGAGGACCAATTGTATGTGGACCGTAGAATCCTAGGATCATGGTTCTGGTCCTAGAGGGATCCTTATTGACCCCTCTTAGAGATGAGGCTTCTGGGACCTCACCCAGCCAGGCAGCGCCAGAGCTGACGACTGGTGAGCCCCTTTTAGAAGGAGAGCGCCAGGCCTGAGGTACCTTGTCAAGCGAGAGATCGGTCCTCCCCAACAGTGTTGGGCTGCAGTTATATGTGTCTATGGAAGCATAAATGTAGCCTCAGCTTAAGGAACCTTCTGCCAGAGATTCTCCAGGTCGTGGCTGTGCCTTTAATTACAGAGAATGTATGGAATCCCCAGGAGTAACCTGTCCCAAGATTCTACCTACTCTCTCTCCCAGCATCTGAAGGGTCTGGGAGAGGGTATCTTTAAGCTGACAAAGTTCAGGACCATGTGAGTGGCTGAGGCAAGAATGGGGGGTATGCGGGGAGGAGGAAGAACCACCCCTGGAGAAGCAGCAGATACCCACAGGCATTCTCATAAGGCCAAGAAGACTTAAGGAAGGCTCCCAGCACTTGACCTGGGTCCAGGATGGCCAATTAGTGGAAACCCATGGGTCAAGAGGAATGCAGGAAGGGGTCCAAATCGGTGAAGTCATGGGCCCATTAAAGGATTGGCATGTGAGTAGTAAATATGTGCTTGCATTCTAATGTGGGGAACACATACATAAAAGGGAGCTGGGGGAGGGGCAAGAAATTGCCCAGGGCAAAGGGGGGCTGCAGGGGTAGACTGAGAAACTGAGACATGGTATCAGAGGGCAGAGAAGGCGGGATGGCTTGTCTTGGCCTTTCCTCCAAATGGAGTTTCAGAAATGGGAAGCATTTCCATTGTTTTTCAAAGTCCTTTAAAAAGTGAGCCATCCAGTAGAACAACATTGTTTTCCCTTTTCAATATTTACCAAATCAAATATGGGAGGAACTTGAAAGTCCGATTTCTTCAGGAATCAGGTGTGTATCTGTCTCCCTGTGGATGAGCCCAACTCAGACACCTGGGCTGGTGATTGCCCTCTCTTGTCTTGTCAGAGGACACAAAGCTGCTGTTGTTTGCTGAGCACTGGCCTCCGTACCAAGCCTGGCAGTCTGGGCTGAAGCTGTTTGGGAGTGGTCATTGTGGGGAAATTGCTGCTCTGATGGTCAGTTCAGGTAAAGTCTGCCATCAGGCTACCTACCCCACCTCCCTCAACTTTATCAAATGTTTATGAAACAAGTGCATGTGGGAGGATAATGGAAATAAAGTGTAGAAGTGGGAGTAAAGGTCGACAAAGTAAATGGCCTGAAATGGTTGTGTTTTGGGTGGGAAGAGACTGGATGGTCACTGTGAGTGCACATGGGTGGGTGTGGCCTGCACTGCCCTGCCCTCTCCTCTGCTTTTTGTGCCACTGACAATGGCAAGAATGGAACAGACCAAGACCTGCCTTTCTCTTCCCCTTTGCTCACTTCTACAAGGCTCAAGATTGGAGAGAAGCGGGGACATTCTACACAACCAGGCGCTTAAGTCATTGTTCCTGGAGTTAGGACGCCCTCAGTTCAAATCCTGCCTGTGATGATAACTAGCTGTGTGACTGGTAAAGTCATTTAATCACTCTCAGCTTTAGTTACTCGTCTGTAAAACCAGCCTAACAACAAGAACTGTCTGAGGATGGTTGTGAGGATAAAATGGGATGATATTTCTGAAGGGCTTTGTAAGCCGTGAAGCGTTACATAAGTCCTATCATTATTACATTATAGTGGGTACGGCTGAGCACGTGCTAATGACAGGCCTTCCCCTAGAGCAAGAACAGTCACGTTAGAAAGGCAGCCTGAAAAGGCAGTTTTGAGGACGATTGAGAGCCCCAAACCTGAGTTAGAGGAATATCCAAGCCCATCGAATCCATCCTCAACAAGGCCCCACAGTTTAAGTGAGCTGAAAGCCAGAAAGTCTTTGGAACCCTGGTCATGTCTCCAAACAGGAGTGAACAGGAATTACATGAGTAGACGTTGCCTTTTGGAGCTCAGATTTTTGGATAGTCGGATATCACTTCTAGCTAATTGCAAGGGGCATTCTTGGAATGACTTGTCAACAACGCTGTTTGCTGTAATATTCCTTCCCTTTTCATTTTTATGTGTCCCAGTCTTTTGCATTTGGCTCATTTTACTATTTGCATTTTGTGAATAAAAATGCTATAATAATAATATAGGGGAATTTCATATCCACAGAGCATTTTACATATATATTGTCTCATTTGAGCCTCACAACAACCCTGGGAGATGGGTGTGGTTGTTATCTGAATTTTTCAGATAGAGAAAATGAGGCCTGGAGCTGATGCCTGGATGACTGCTCAGAGCCACTGGCTAGTCAATGATGGGGCTGGCTGAGATCCCCGCCCTGTTCTGTTCTTTAAAAAAAAAAAAAAGTCATTTAAAGCATCATTCATATTGTGCGTAATTTGTACTGTACAGTAGTTTCAGTAGTAATAATAATGGCTACAATCTATATTGTACAGTTTAGAAAGCATTTTATAGATATGATCTCATATGACTTTCACACCAACACTCTGTGGTGGGTACCATTATCCCCATTTTACAGATGGGAAATGGAGGCTGAGTACTTTGGGGAGCAAACCTCTGGTCCTATGTGTCTTCATCATCCTCGTTTTGAGCCCTCGGCCGGTGAAAGTGCTTAAAAGAGAAGTGGGGGGTATGAATACAGCCCCTGGATGGCCACTCAGGAGGCCCCTAACTCCCAAGAAATGATAAACAGGTTGAAGCCACACGGAGGGAATTGGGGTCAGACAGCTGCACAGCTCAGATGGAAAAGTGATTTTCAGAAACGTACCATATGTGTCTCATTTTCTTGGGAGCAAAAGTTTTCTACAGCCGGTGGCACCAGGTGCACAGAGTGCTGGGCCTCGAGGAGGGAAGACCCGGGTTCAAATCTGGCCACAGATCTTTCTGGTTGTGTGGTGCCCCTGACCAAGTCACATCATCTCTGCCTCATCTGTTAAATGAGGGTTATAAGAGTACATACCTCCTAGGGTTATTGTCAGGCTCGGAGGAGATGCTGTTTGTAGAGCAGTGCATAAACCATTGTGATTATTATCCTAATATTCTTGGATGAGCTCTCCTGACCCAGCCCACCCACAGTGAATCAGGTAGAGAATCTCTAGGGCCTGTGCAGGGCAGAGCAGAGCAGCTGGAAATGGCAAGCTGAGGGCAGAAGAAAGTGCCCTCTCTGGTCCATGCTGCTGTCCACTTCTGGGCTTTTGTTCTCTGGACCCCTTGGAATCATCACAGGAGTGAAGGAAATTGGGCCTTTGTGTTATTGAACTCATTTTGAAAACCATCTGTAGCTTTTAAATTGGCTACATGGCCACATACATAATACACAGTAGTAAATTAACATAGTAATCTAGTGTTTGATAAACCCCAGTATCCAAGCTTTTGGAACAAGAACTCACTATTTGACAAAAACTTCTAGAAATACTGGAAAGTCATTTAGCAAAAACGAGGTAGAGACCAATGTCCCACACTGTATACCAAAATAAGGTGAAAATGGGTACATGATTTAGGTATAAAAAGTGATACCAAAAATAAATTAGGGGAGCATGGAATCATTTATCTGTCAGATCTATGGATAAGGGAATGCCCAAACAAGAAATAAGAGAACATTATAAGATATGTTGAAAATGAATAATCTTGATTATGGTAAATTTTTAAAAGGAAGATTAGATGGAAAACAGAAATCTGAGGGGGGGTGGTTAGAGGTTGGAGGATTTACAGGCAATTTCTCTGATAAAGACTCAGAACTGAGTCAAATTTTAAATAATACAAATCATTTCCCACTTAATAAGAGGTCAAAGGATATGAACAGGCAGTTTTCATGAGAAATCAAAACTATGTATAGCCATATGGAAAAAAATGCTCTAAATTACTATTGATTATAGAAATGCAAATTAAAACAATTCTGAGGTACCACCCCTCACTTATTAGATTTGTTAATATGACAGAAAAGGAAAATGACAAATGTTGGAGGGGATGTGGGAAAATTGGGACACTAATGCATTGTTGGTAGAGTTGTGAACTGATCCAACCAATCAGGAGAGCAATTTGGAACTATGCCCAAAGGACCATAAAATTGTGTATGCCCACTGCTAGGTCTGTATCCCAAAGAAATAAAGGGAAAGGACCTATATGTATACAAATATTTATAGCAGCTTTTTTAGTGGTGGCAAAGAATTAGAAATTGAAGGGATGCAACAATCTCCAATAGGCAAATGTTACCACTCTGATGGCAGAAGGTGAAGAGGATGAGTGTGAAAGAGGAGAGTATTAAAGCTGGCTTAAAACTTAACATCAACTGGTCCTATCACTTCTCAACAAATAGAGGGAGAAGAAATGGAAACCATGTCAGATTTTATATTCTTGGGCCCAAGGATCACTGCAGGTGGTGACCATCCATGAAATTAAAAGACACTTGATCTTTGGAAGAAAAACTATGGCAAATCTGGACAGCAGACTATAAAGCAGAGACAGGACCTTACCAACAAAGGTCTATATAGTCAAAGCTTTGTCTTTTCCAGCAGCAATGCTTGGCTGTGGGAGTTGGACTATAAGGAAAGCTGAGCACTCCAGACATGACGCTTTCAAATTGCAGTGCTGGAGAAGACTTTTGAGAGTCCCCTGGATAGCAAGGAGATCAAATCAGTCAGTACTTAAAATTAATTCAGGCTATTCACTGGAAGGTTAAATACTGAATCTGAAACTTAAGTACTTTGGCCACGTAATGCGAAAATGACACTCATTGGAGAAGACCCTGATGTTGAGAAAGATTGAAAGCAGGAGGAGAAGGGGATGGCAGAGGAGGAGATGGACAGTGTCGTGAAAATAATGCACATGGATCTGGACAGATTTGAAGAGATAGTGGGGGATGGAAGGGCCTGATGTGCTATGATCCACACGGTCATGAAGAGTCAAACACAATTGAATGATTGAACGACAACATGTGTCACTTGGGGAATGGCTGGACAGGTTGTGGCATATGATTGTGATGGAATACTGTGTGCGGCAAGGAATGATGAGCAGGATACTTTCTGAAAGCCTGGAGAAATGACACGAACTGATGCAAGGCGAAGTGAGAAGAACCAGAACGAGTCTCTAGGCTGCTCAACTTAGTTCCAAGGTGATTCTTTCTGAATGCTCAAGGTTTCTCTGATTGGGGCTTATTCCCCACCTCACTCCTCAGTCCTGTAACACACCCTCTACTTTCAACACAGAATCATCAGTTTTGCAGTGGGGCGGCGGGAGGGGGGAGGAGTGGGGGGCCCTTAGAGATCATTGAGTCAAACATGTCCAGTCAGTCAGTCAAGCAGAATTTACTAAGCACCTGCTCCCATGTGCTCAAGCTCTGTGCTCTGCGCTGGGTTGGGTACAGATGAAGAGACTGAGGCTTATAGGAGCAAAGGCATTTATTTGCCTAAGGTTATACAAGGGGGACGCCAAACCTCTCTCTTTTGCCCTGCTGCATAGACAGGAATTGCTTATGTCATTTGAGGCAGTTGGGTGGCTCAGTGGATAGAATGCTGGACCCTGAATGAGGAAGATCTGAGTTCAAATCCTGCCTCCCACAATTACTAGCTGTGTCACCCTGGGCAGTAACCTCTGTCTGCCTCAGTTATCTCAAATGTAAAGTGGGGAGGATAATACTAGCCTCTGTCTTACAGGTCAGTGTGGCTTTTAGATGAGATAACATTTTATGTTAGCTGTCATTATTGTTAACCATGCCTTTCTTTAATTGGGGATGGGGACGGGTACCAACCTTCTGTCTTGATCTTTGAGAACCAATAGATTTTTAAAGAAAACGCTCTTAACACGCGAGCTAAGTACTTTTTCTTACATAGTTTGATTCCTGTTGTAATATGGCTGTTTTCCATTTTGCTTTAAAAATGAGATGGAAAACCTAGAGATCTCCTGATCCATAGGCCTTTCATTGGAACCTTGTGGGCTCTGTCATATTTTTAAACATGCGTCCCAGGGTTCTGCCCTTGGACACTGGAGACAACTACATAGCTTAGCGTTCTTTATGGCAAGACCACAAAGCACCCGAGAGAGCACTTGGTAGTTGTTTCCAGATCTTTACCTGATTTCTGTGGGTGGGAACCGGCTCATCGCTTCTCAGCCAGTGACTTGAGGAAGATGAATCATTTCAAACATGCACAGCATAGACTGTGACCTTTGGTCTTCGCCACAAGCTCCCTCTTTTCCACTCTTGCTCCTCCTCTCCCACCCCCTGACATCATCCCCAATGGCTCTTTCTTTTTCTCCAGCGTTTGTTGGAGAGGCGACTCTCCTCCTTGCCCAGGCCAACCCAGTGACATACGCCCTTGATTCCATCCGTCCCCACCTCCTTTCTCTCTTATTGTAGACCTCTCCCTGCACACGTCAGAGATCCCACCATACTTAAAAGACCTGCTAGATCTCCTCCTCTGCTCTGGTCTCACTTGGTATCTCTCCTCTTCAAAACTCTGAAAAGGCTTCTGATAGTCAGCATGTCCCTGCCTCTCAACCCTCTGCAGCCTGACTCCCCTTCATCATTCCAATGACACCAGCCTCTCCAAAGTCACCCTCTAGAGCCAAGGTTCCTGACCACCTTCTCCTGGACATGCTCTCTCCTCCCTGAGTCTCTGGACCACTTCAGCCCATCCAACTGTTCTTTCTTGACCTCCTTGGTTTGATCTCAGTCCAGATCATTGCCACTCATCCTGAATGTTTCCTAAGGTTTCTCTTGTCTCAAGTCGGGGATTTCATCTACTCCTGTGAGTTCAGATTTCATCTCTACACACTTGGATTCCGTGTGTGTGTGTGTATATATATGTATGTCATAAGCACACATGTATTTAAATGTGTATTATATGTGTGTAAGTGTGTATTGTGTTGCAGGGACGTGCTGAGAAGTATTTAACAACAAATTCACTCAAAAAAAGTCCATGTGACACATTTTAGAGTTTTATCTGCATTATTAACATTTTGTCCATCACTTTTTTAGCCTAGACAAACAAAATGGTGAATGGAGCCCTGATACAGAACACTCGCTTATTTCCTAGGAGTAAATGCTTCCATTTACAAGCTGGCACAGGCTGTCTCCAGCACCCCCAGGCTGTGTACACATCCAGCCCTCTTTTCTTCCCAGTAGGAGGCCAGAGCTACTTTGGGTAGACAGAGCCAGTACCAGGGGCTTCCTCTCTCCACCTCAGCTGATAGGCCCCAAGAGCATGACTCAGGCCTTGTGTGGATGGGTGGAGTGACCTGGCAGGATCTCAGAAGGTCTAGGAATGAGAATCATGTTAGAGCTTCCCACCGGTGAGAGGCCGCCTGCAGGACGCACCCCAGAAGTTGGGACCCTGCCTCCAGAAGGGAGTTTGGTGAGGTGAATGCTTGGTAGATGCCGTTTCACCATCTAGTCTTGAGATACCTTCTCAGTAAATATCTTCTCTATAAAATTGAATGTGTGTATATTGCATGGATGAGACTGGTGTGCTGATTTGAGAAGAAGAACCCCCTTCATCATCGGAGGTACTCCCAGGGCCCTGCCTCTGACGCTCCAACTCCTATACAGGAGGGAGAGTTGGGATAAATACCCCAGGGTACCCTCAGCTCTCTGGCCCGATCTTGAGACCCTGCACCTGGGCTCCTGCATCCCCATGCTCACCAGCTCATTCTTGTCAAACCTGAGTCCTGACTGTTCCTGGACATGAGTCTGTTTCCTGCCTCAGGGCATCTCCAGAAGCCTCCAGAGCCTCCTGGGGTGTCTGGAATGTTTTCTTCTACCTCTCCCTCTCAGTATACTTGCCCTGCTTCAAGGCTCAGCTCAGAGTGCCCTCCTTCCCACAGGAGCTCTCCTGTTCACCCCCACACCAGGCAGTTCCTGTGTGCTTAACTTTCTTGCTTGTTTCTTACTTTGGATTTAGCAGTTTTTTTCATTTAGTGATTGGCATATATGTTACCAGCTCTTCTGTCATCCTTCCTCCCAAGGACTTGCAGGGAAGAGGCTGTTTCCTTTTGGTCTCTGTCCCCAGCACAAAACCCAGTGGCCAGCAGGGGCCACAGGTGCTTATAGACTTGGGCTGAGCTCTTGAAGCCTCACAGCTCACAGAGCTTCAATTAACCCTTCTGGAGCGGAGCACTTTAAGGCTTAGAGTTAACTCGCCACAGCCCTGGGAGGTGGGCACTTTTGCTTGTCTCCATTTTACCGATGAGGAACCTGAGGCTCCCAGGGTCCCACAGAGAGTCAGTGTCTGGGGGAGATGAGGCTGTGTTGCGCCTCTTCAACTGGCCCTGTAAAGCATGAGCTCCTTGGGAGGGATGGCCTCATTTTTGTCTCTGCCCCCAGCCCCTAGCATGGTGCTTGGCACCTATGCAGTATTCCCAGTTCGTCGGGCCCAGCAGCTGCCTCTTGCCCAGAATGTCCCTGGACCTTGTCCCACAATCCTTAGCTAACATCCCTCCTCTGCCCACTCTCTTCGTTCATCATTTGTCCTGGGGGATGAGCACTGTGGGTCACTCTAACCCAGATTCTGCAGACCAGGGCGGCTTCTTGTGGTGACAAGCTTCAACACAACCCCAGAGTGAGTTCTTGGAAAAGTCCAGAAGGAGCCTTAAGCTACCAATCAAGGGTAGTGGGCTAGAGGATCTGGCCAGGGCAAGCCATTTTTTACAACACACGGCATTGTTCTTAGGGGCTGTGTGGGATTTGGAGGCTGTTTCATTGTGTTTAAGAACTTCATGTCAGGCCCTCTCCAAGGATCTGTTTTCATTGAGAAAAACCAGAATCAGCCACATGAACTGAAGGGATGGCCCACCTCTGGAAGGGGCCATTTGGATGCATACACATCTTAGTAGTTAGATGAAATCTTTGGGATACTAGCTTTCCCCTTTTTACTGAAACAGATAAAACTTGTGAGTAAATGGTTCTGTGATCATTTGCTTCTCTGTTCTTTACCCCACCCTGAACCCAAGGTTGGACTTCACATTCAATGAAATAGGAGTTTGTAGCCACAAATCTCAGCCATCATATGCCCTTACAGTGGGTGTGGACATTTGGTAGAAGTTGGTATTTTTCATTTAAAACATGTGTTTAAATATTAATAGTAAACTCTCTTCCCTTCCTCACAAAATTTACTTAATGCAAATCCCTAAAGTAGTCAGTACAGCCTGCATAAGAAACTCCATGAGATGTGGCTATAAAGGTTTCAGTCCCATGCACGTGTACGCACACACACACACGCAGCAGCAGCAGCCCACACTGGAAGGGCCAACCTCAGCATACCAGACACCATGTGTGTGTGTGTGTGTATGTGTGTGTACATAGACATAAAGCCCCTCCCCACAAGGAGCTAACATTCTGCCCCTTCCACTCTGATGGCAGTGACGTCCATAGTCTCCCCTGGAATGGGATGCTTCCATCTATGTGAACAGGTATCTGATCTAACCCAGTTCTGTACATTAACCATCACAGCTCAGAGGGCTCCTCTCAGGGCATTTGTGGGGTTCTGGCAGTGCTTGTGAATCTTACTCAGCTGCCACATGGAATGCTCTTGAAGGTGTGTTAGTATTAAGGAAGTTTGACCAACTGGTGAATATTTGAAAGCAAAGAGTGCGTTTGGTGTCATGCATAGCCTGCGATGCTTGAGGTCTTGAAGGCCTGTGTGTGAGTCCTGACTCTGACACTTTCAAAGTGAGGGACCTTGGCTAGGGGGGGACTCTGAGCCTCAGGCAAGGCCCCAGGGCTTACCTGCTTAGCCCTAGATGGGGTTGTATTCTGCATTGGTGGAGGGGATGCCCAAATCTGGAGTTCTCTTCACAGATGAGATCCCAGCTTGCTTATGAACCTGTGCAGTGAAGATTAGAAATAAATGGTCTTGGAAAAAGTGTGACCTTTTGATTTAAGGGGTCCACATTGCCTCAAACATCATAATTCAGCTCAATTCCACAGACGTTTCTGGAGTGCCTAGAACGGATTTAGTGCCTCCTGACTGAAAATAATGGAACAGGAGGGGAGATCGTGGGGCCCGGAGGGCTTGAAGATGAGTAAATCAGAAGTTCATTGCTCCTTCATTCAGACTCACCAAAATCTGCCTGTTTCCATTTTTATTTTTCCTTTTTTTTTTCCTGTCTCCTGCTTGAGGGGCCTTTATTATTGTTGCAAAATAAGTCACTGGAGCTGTGTCTTCACCACCTTCAGATCATGCAATCAATGTAGACAGTCATTCTGGATTTTGTTTCATTTTCTCAAGAACAGAGGTGTTTTTGCTGGAATTTTCCGGATAATTGCATCAACTGGTTGCTTCATTCTGTCTTTGTACCCCAAGAAACCATTTTGTGCTTAAAACCATGCTTTAGGGTTTCCTGTTTCTGGTGGGCACAGCATGTTACCACATTAAAGAGAAGTTCGTGATACTGTTTATGGAAGCAAGAACAAAATGAAATCATTATTTTTTTTAACTAGCTCTTGGTTTCCTTGAGATTAGCACCAGAGTGCTGGAAAGTCCTCATCTAGCCTCTGACTTTGAGGCAGAATGGTACCCAGTCCATCTGGAAAAACTGATTCTTCCTATCTGGAAGATTCCCAGGGGAGGAGAAGGCCTGCAATCCCTCAGGAGACTAAGCCAAGATTTAATCCTATTTCTTGTCCAGAATACTTGCTATTCAATGGAATTTGAGGAGTTTTATTTGTCCTAGAAAAGAAGAGAGGACAGTATAGAGCTTAGAAAGAGATCTAAGCCTTTCTAAAGTCAGGGTGTGTTTTAAATGCCAAAATGGAGAGTTGGATCATGTGGAAAATAGGCTGCTTCTGACCATGCTCAGAAGTAAATAAAAGGGAAAAAAAAAGTTTTCTGTCTGTTTTTAAAGTAAAATTGCATCAGTTAAGTAGATGGTATTTTTTCTTGGAGAAGAAGTTCTGACGATATTATTGTTACAGCCCCTCTCCCTTTCCCTTCTCTCTCCTGGCAGTCGCCTGGAGTAGGCATGGAGGAGATGAGGGTCAACCAACCCATCCTGGCTCCAGCCAAAAAACATCGTTCTGAAGGGTTAATGAGCTTGTATTGTTTGCTGTATCTTGTGAAGTCTCAGCATAGCTGTGGATTTTGGTTCTGAGGGCCGAGCACAGCTGTTTCTAGTCAGCCCCTTAAACAACACTGCCGTGAGTACACTCATTTAAAGGAGCGTCTGCCCAATTCAGGAGATAAGCTTTTGCATCTGGGGCTCCAGGTCCTTGAGGGGGTCTCGGGTTAATATCCTGAGGGTGGATTTTATCAGTTGAATTAAATGTGAGAAAATGAGAGTAAACTTTAGTCCTATGTGGTTCAGGCCATAATCTCTTCTTCATTCATTTAATGGTAGAACTCACATTGGAATCTCAAAGGATTTGCCAACAGAGGGCAAACTGGCCAAGCCTACCGTGGCATAAGCACTTTTGAGTGTGGCCTTGGCAACAGACTCTCCTCATTTTGTCTGTGATGTACCAGAAAGTGAACCATGGCCTTAAATATTTGTGGGACAGAAACTCAGGAACTCTCAGCAAGGCCTCGAGGGAGGCTTTATTTCTGCTGAGGAAATCACAGACCTTTGCAGTTCTGAAGTGGCAAGAAGTGCCCACTGTGAGGGAGACAAACTGTAACACAGCCTGGTCCTCAGGGGCATCATGATTGCTCATTTGGTGGCCAAATATCCTAGTATTAATAAAAAAAAAAAAAAGACCACCATGGAAAGAGTTGCAGCTCATGTGCCAACACGGGTTTGCTGAGCCTAAAGAGGTGCCAGAATTCTACAAAGAACTTGATAAAATTGTCCAGATCCCCTCAGCATAGTCTCGTGTATCGGGAAGACTTGGCTCTTCTCCTCTTGTGCCCTTCCTCTCAGTTATCCCTGCTTTACCCTGGCCCGGTCCTTTCTGTGCACAGCAGATTGCATGTTGTCTTCCCAGCAGACTGGGAGCTCCTCCAGGGCAGCAGTGGGATCCCCAGGCTGAGGACAGTGATGGACACATAGTAGGTGCTTAATAAAGACAGTGACTTGAACGGGTGACTTTGGTGAAAAGACAGGAGAAAGTGGAAATGACAAGTATATGGGAAAGTATGGTTCATGAAAAAGAAAAGAGACGCGGCCCAGGACTGGTAGACTACACGTAACCTCTGTGGCAATGGTAGCAAACTCACACAGAAACAGGCGCTGTGCATGACTTGGAAAACCACGTATTTCTATTATCTATGTTTCATTTCATTTTTATTTATCTTGTTAACTCCTTCCCAATGACATTTTTATCTGGTCTAGACAGCACTAGTAGTGCTGTGGGCCACAGGTGGCCTGGGTAGCATGTAAATCAATTGTCTCAACAAGGATATGAAAGAGCCTAGAGTGGACCTTGTCAGACATCTCACTTTCTTGCCAAGCAGAAAGACACGGCTACCACAGGCAACACCATTGGGGCCTCAGCTCTTTGGGGAGGGATGGCGCTGATTGCCATCTTCTCCCAAAGCAGAGGGAAGCAGGGGAGGCCAAAGGTGGATTATAGGAATCTTGAGAGATGGCCGACAAGGCAGAGTCACCCTCAGGACCTTCAAGGATGAAAATGGAAGGAAAACTGCAAGCAAGGAAAAGGGGAAAGATGGGGGACAAAAACACCATTTTAAGAAACTGTTTTCTCACTCAATGACAGTGGTACCACCACCCTTGGACTGAATATCAGAATCCTTGAAAAAGAGGCAGAAACGCACTAAAGAGAAGGACAGCCAACCAGACTGGGCCATAGAGAAGTACACGCTGATTAAGCCCTTCCTGAGTGCCCAGTGCTGGGAATACATGTACGAGCCACAAAGACTGCCCCTCCCCTCAAGGGGCCTTTGTTCTAAGGCCTGCAGAAGTGGGGAGGGTGGGGCAGCAGGAGGAAGGAGGCTATAAAGCCAGAGAGAAGAAAGTCAGGGCAGGTAGAGCTGCAGAGAAAGGAGCATGGATGCTCTCGGCCCCCCATCCAGTGACGGTCCTGGCCAAGCATTCAGCCATCAGAGGAGCAGGCCGCCAAGATGGCCAGAAGCCCAGAGAGAGTCAGCGGAGGAGCTGGTGGAGCCTAGGTCACAGGTCTCTAAGAGCTCCATCTTTCCTTAGCACTTTAAGGCTGATGTAACAACATGAAAGGATTGTGATGTTGCAGCCACAAAGAGGTGCTGAGTGCACAAAGCACTGGGCTTGGGGTCAGGAAGACCCTAGTTCAAATCCTACTTCAGACGTGTATTACCTGTGTGACCCTGGACAAGTCACTTAACTGCTACCTGCCTCAGTTTCCTACTTCCCAGGATTGTTGTGAGGATCCAATGAGGTAACGATTTGGACTGACATACAGTCAGTGCTTAATCATTGTTAGTTATTGTATTATCAGTGTTGCCTTTATTAGTGGAAGGAACAGCTGATGGAAAGCCGAGCCCAGGCAGGAGTCCCAACCCTGCTGCAGACTGCTGTGTGATTTTAAGCAGTCCTTGACCTCCCTGGGCCCTGGACACACCATCTGGAGCGAATGGTCCACCCAAATGGACGACTCCTGACTTGGCCTAGCTTCTGCACCATGTCTGCATTCCTGACTCAGACCCCCAAAGGCCACCTCCCTGACTCGCTGCCCAGCCCAGACAGACAGACGCCCAACTAAGCAGGGTAGGGGTTGAACAAAAGTAAAAGCTTCTTCACAAGTTCCTGAGGCAAAAAAAGTTTTCTTTGGGTAATTAGTTCACACATGTTTATGTCTTGACGGGGATCAAGGGAATGCTAGTGATCTAGCAGAGTTGGGGACATAGAGATGAGAAGAGCAGGGCAGGAAGGGGTGGGGGCGGCAGGCGGTCGTGAGTCGATAAACTCAGGAGGAAGGGGCTCAGGGACCAGAACCAAAAGATGAAGTGGAAATGGCAGAAAGGGCCATCCAGGAGCAGGGGGAACTGGCCTGGGAGTCACCGAGAGCCCCGGGAGGAGCTGCCCACACACGATGGCCACTCGTTGGGGGCATCACGGAGGAGATTCTCCCCCGAGCACTCTCTGTCCACCTGCGGGATGTTGTGTTTCTAGGAGACCCCCGTCAGAGAGGCTGTGGGAGCAGCTGCCTTGTCATGGGCCTGGCTCCCTGCTAGCGGCTGTGGGCAGTGAGGGGACAGTGAGCATCTGGGAGACACATTGTGGGTGGGATTCTTGCAGGAGATAGGAGGTTGCCTTAAATGACCCCTAAATTGTCTTCTGACTTGAATTCTGAGAGCCTGGTATGAATATTAGCTCACATTTCTACAGGGCTTGAAGGCAGCTCCTTTGCTTTCTTCACAACTTTACAGTAGCTTATTGAAGAAACTGAGTCTCAGAGAAATTAAATAATTATTCATGGTCACATAGTCAGACCAGCCAGCATTTATTTTTTTTAATCTTTTTTTTTTATTAATTTGTTTGTTTCCTTTTAGTTTACAGGATTCAATTCCACAATTCCTTGAGTTTCGCATTTTGTCCCCCTCCCTCCCCTTCCCCCCATGGCGGCTTATAGTCAAGTATAGGATCTGTAAATACTTTCACATTATACATTAGTCAGGTTATAAGGACGGATTGTACCAGCTGGAATGAAAAATAGTAAAGAGGACATAAAAGCAAATAAGAGAAGGAAAGAGATCAGGTATTTTGCGTCCACCTGGATATAAACTTAGTTCTTTCTAGTTCTTTCTCTGGATGCACATATTTCTCTCCATCATGAGTCTTTTGGGATTGACTTATATCACTGCATTGCTGAGAAGAGTCCAGTCTATCAAAGTTGGTCATCACACATACATTGTGTCTGTAATTGTGTACAAATTTCTCCTGGTTCTACTCTTCTCACTCAGCATCAGTTCTTTTAAGCCTCTCCAGGTAAATATGAAGACTGTCTGCTCCTCGTTTCTTATAGCACAATAGTATTCCATAACATGCATATACCACAAGTTGTTCAGCCATTCCCCAATTGATGGGCACCCCCTTAATTTCCAATTCTTTGCTACCACAAAAAGAGCTGCTATAAACATTTTTGCACATATGGGCCTTTCTCCCATTTCTATGATCTTTTGGGGATATAACCCTAGGAGTGGTATTGCTGGATCAAAGGGTATGAAAGTATTTATAGCCCTTTGGGCATAATTCCAGATTGCTCTCCAGAAAGGCTGGATCAGTTCACAACTCCACCAGCAATGCATTAGTGTTCCAATCCATATCCTCTCCAGCATTTGTCGTTTTCCTGTTTTGTCATCTTAGCCAATCTGACTGGTGAGATATGGTACCTCATAGTTGTTTTGATTTGCATTTCTCTAATCAATAGTAAATTAGAGCATTTCTTCATGTGCTTATAGATAGCTTTAATTTCTTTCTCTGAAAAATGCCTGTTCATATTCTTTGACCATTTATCAATTGGGGAATGACTTGTATTCTTATAAATTTGACTCAATTCTCTGTATATTTAGAAATGAGTCCTTTGTCAGAGACATAGGTTGTAAAGATTCTTTCCCATTTTCCCACCTCCCTCTTAATCTTGGTTACATTGGCTTTGTTTGTACAGAAACTTTTCAATTTCATGTAGTCAAAATTATCCATTTTACATTTTATAATGTTCTCTAATTCTTGTTTAGTCATAAAGTTTTTCCCTCTCCACAAGTCTGATAGGTAAACTATTCCTTGTTTTAGGAGACTGCTTACAGTATCAACCTTTATACCTAGATCATGCACCCATTTAGACTTGATTTTGGTATATGGTTTTAGATAATGGTCTATGTCCAGTTTCTGCCATACTATATTCCAGTTTTCCCAACAGTTTTTGTCAAATAGTGACAAAAACCAGGGTCTGGGGGTTTATCAAACAATAGATTACTATAGTCATTGAGTTCTGAATCTTGTGTGCCTAATCTATTCCATTGATCCACTCCTCTATTCCTCAGCCAGTACCAAGTAGTTTTGATGACTGCTGCTTTATAATACAGATTGAAATCTGGTATAGCTAGTCCACCTTCCCTAGCATTTCTTTTCATTAAACCAGCCAGCATTTATTAAGAGCCTACTGTGTGCTAGTGTGAGAAATGCTGACAGTTTGGTTTCCACAAATTCTGTAGGAACAATGGCTGTTTCAAAAACAGATCCTGCACAGGGCATGCAGGAAGGTATAAATCGGGATAAGGCAAAGTGACCCCATCCAGTCATGTAGCTAGAAGAAACCTCTAAGTTTACCCTTGGAAGGGGCCTGAGCTAGGCTGGATCAGACCAGCTGGGCTCGAGGGATGGTCTCCAGCTTTTCATCAACATGCACACTTAATGGGCAGGTCAGAAAGACCATAACCCAGAAGAGCGGGGACCAGCCCCGGTTCTGAAGGGAGGAATAAGGCAGCAGATTCGAATGGAAGCAGCATCAAAGGACTTGCCTTTGTCTGATTCCTTGTAGTCTTTTCATGAGGCTCCCATTTATTCAGGACAATAAATGTAAAATAAAGGTAATGAAAACCTTCCTGGATCTCCAGCAAGCACTGTTTATTCCTAGACTGAGCAGTGACTGCTTTAGTCACCCTGCCCTCAGGGAGCTCCCAGTCTCCTGAGTAATGCACCATGCCAATACCTGCAGATGGGACACATCGCACATACTCATGGGGAAGGTACTAGGATTTCGAGGGAGGGGAAAGGGTGCTTGTAGCTAGGAGCTGCAGGAAGCCAGGGAAGCTTGGAGACAGAGATGAGGAGGCAGAGTGTTGGAGGCTGGGGTGGGAGTCAGGACATGGTGTGTGTCATGAGAAGAATAGAAAGGGAGCCCATGTATGTAGAAGAGAGCAGGTATAGAGACTGGAAGGGAAGGGAAGAAGCAGGATTTTATATTTGACCCTGAAGGTGACAGGGAGCTGCTGGTGGGGAAGGGGGAGAAGGGGGTGACCTGGTTGGACCTGCCCTTTAGGAAGGTCTCTTTGGTGGCTGAATGGAGGATGGCCTGGAGAGAGCCTTCAGGCAGGCAGAGACCTGCCCCCCACCCCCAACAGCTATTGCAGTGGTCCAGGTGGCAGGTGATGAGGGTCTGCCTGTACCAGGGTGGGAGCAGGGGCAGAGGAGGGAAGGGGGCACGTGGGAGAGATGTTACAAAGGTAGAATTACTAGGTTGGGGCAATGAGATTGGACGTAGGGGTTAGTGGTAGCTGGTAAGTGCCTGGGATTTCAACCCTCACGTCCTGATTCAGATCCTGTGTTGATTCCTCTCCAATATTCTCCACTCTCGCTTGGGTCTGGGATTTAGAACTACATGCAAGTGTAATGACAGAAGATAGCCACACTTATGATTGTGATGATAAGATGCATCTTGTGTATGTCCTTTGTTCTCCAAGGACCACGGCATCAGGGAGGTGATGACATGTCTTGCAGATGACTTGGATTGGAATGAGGCAGGGCTGTGCAAGGCCACCGGCCTCGCTTTCTCCTCTGGAGCCATCTGGGTCCAGTGACCAGAGGAGATGGCCCAGGATGCAGTGGGAGACCCTGGCCCTTTTACGCTAAGGACTTTTCTGCTTCTCACTTAGAGTGAGGTAATGCCCATTCAGTGAATAGGACTCTTTAAGAAGGGCATCAAGGAATGGTCCCCTTAATTAGGAAAAAATCCATTTGGGAGGGGAAGACCCTCAAGGTTGATGTTCCCAAGAGAAACAGTTACCCTTGATAGTCACTCTAAGCCAGGAGGGCCCAAAATCCAGGCATGAAGTGGAGCTTGGGATACTGCTATGGGCCTGGTGTAGAGGGTAGAAATGTGCCGTTAGTGCAGGAGAACCTGACTTCAAGGCTCCCTCCCCTCTGCCAGGCCCTGGCCAAGATACTAGTGCCCATTCTGCTCTCTAAAGCTGTAGGTTGGATAGAAGATGCTGAGGAGCACCAGGGAGCTTCCTTATCTGGGATTTCCATATGCCAGTGAAGTCGCATGCCCGGAATAAAAACACCACACTTATATGGCCTGAACTATATTTTCCCTGGTAAGAAAAAGCAGAGATCTATTTGGAGCCATACTCCACATTTGTGGTGCTGACTGGATTCATGGCTGCTTTGTTCTCAAGTTTTCCAAAGCACACATGTTTTTAACACAAGACTATTGGTTGTGCATTCTAATTGCATAAGGAATTCCACCAAAATGGGGACAAAATATGTTTTTGTTTTGTTCAAAAGCATTTTCAATATGAATAATTCTTAATTATGGTGTCGCCGTGTTTCCAGCCTTGTAATGTCAGGTAACTGGTTTGAATATGGCAGCATCACACTTTGTAATTGTTCGCAGGTGCCTGGAACTTCTTTAAGTTATGCAAAAAGCTTGAAATTAGCATTTAAAATTAGATTCTGTGCAGACCCACTTTCATTTTTGCATGCATGAGGAGAAGTAGATCAGGACCATTTCTGCTTTTGAAACTTCAAAAGGGAAGTTGACATTTCATGACTGCAGCCTCCTGTGTTCCTGAGCACATGGGACATTAGCCACTCCAGAGGTGCAGGCTGCCACCCCAAGCCATTGGATGAGAATGTGTGCATTTCAACTAGCTCAGAGTGTGTCTAGCTGGCCCATTGTATTAACTGCACCCTTGGTTTGGGAGAACAGATGTCAGTCAGAGTGTTCAGAGAAAGGCTGGGTAGAGTCAGTCAGCCAGTCAACAAGCATTTTTCAATGAATTACTTTGTTTTAGGCCCTATGCTAAGTGCTGGGCATTCACAGAAAGGCAGAGAACATGATCCTTGGTCTCAAGGAATTTACATTCTATTCTTCCAAAGTTCAGCACAAGAAAGACAGAAATCTGTCAAGGATAAAATTCTGAAGCTACAAAAAGAAAAATCGGGTGGAGGAGGGAAAGGGCTGTTGTGGCTGTGCCACCTTGGGGCAAGGGTTGGTCACAGAGACTGGATACAGAGGTGTGGCCCAGTCCTTTAAGACAAACTTCAGAAGTACTAACGTTCAGCATGGGCTGTGGCTGGCCAGGAAAGCCCCAGACCACAAGAAGGATGGATTAGCACGTGCCAGGGCCCTTCCTCTCTCTGTCATCCAGCAAACTACCCCTTCTATCTGCCCCTCTCTCTCTCTTGTCTTCCCTCTCTTGTCTCTCCCTCTCCATCAGCTCCTTCCCACAACCATAGCCCTCTCCCCATCTTCAGACAACCTTCATGTGACTGCATGTCTCTCTCAACACTTGGTGCTGCCACTTCTCCTCTCACTGGCTTCTGACTTCATCGTTGAACCAAGACTGCTGAAAACTGAAGGTGTCAGTGAGTTCTTAACTGGCAAATCTGACAAGCTTTCCTCAGTCCCCATCCACCCACGCTCCCCTGCAGCTTTGACATTGGCAGCTACCCTTTCCCTTCTCTCGAGTTTCTGGTGGCCCAGCTCTCTCCTGGTTGTCCTTCTGGTTGGCTGACCACTCCTTTGCAGTCTGACTTTTCCCATATGTCCTGCCCTTGAATGGTGGGTGTTGCCCCAGGGCCCTGCCCATAACCTCTGCCTCTCCTCTCTCTCCTGTCTCATTTAGTGATCTCTTCAGTTCCCATTGGTTTATCATCATCTCTCTGCAGATGAGCCCCAGGTCTTTATACCTAGTCTTGACCTCTCTACTGAAGTTTACTTTAGTTTTCTCTTGGGTGTCTAGAGCTCAATGTCCCCTGGGCAGCTCAAAGATATCTATGTCCAAAGCGGAACACGTCATCTTTTTTCCCAGTTGCTCCCTCTTCTGACCTTCCCCTGTTACTGTCAAAGGCACACCATCCTTCCAGCTACTCAGGCTCCCAAATCAATGTCGTCATTGACCACCAGTCTCTTGGTAGATCTTTGCTTTGTGCCTTCACGGCATTTCTTGTTCATGTCCTCTCCTCTCCCACAGCCACAGCTCTCCAGGAGGCTCTCCGCATCTCTTACCTATCCGGTAGGCATCTAACAAGCCTCCTTGCCTTGAGTCTCTTCTCATTCCAGTCTGTCTCCCACTCACCTACCATAGTGATCTTCCTCAAGAGTGTTCCTGCTCCACCCCACCTTCTTCCAGTAAACTCCAGGAACAAATAGAACATCCTCTCTGGCATTTAAAGCTGTTCAGAGCCTGTCTTCTTCCTGCCTTTCCAGGCTTCTCACACTTTACTCCCCTGCAGGTACTCCAAAGTGTGGTGCTGCCTCCGTTCTTCATTTTATACCCTGTTCTGGGCCTTTTAAAGAGCTGTCTCCCATGCCTGGCATATTCTCTTCTCTGCAGCCTGGCTTCCCTCACTTCCTTTAAAACTCAGACCAAACCCTGCATCTTGTAAGAAGCCTTTCCCCACCTCTCTCCCCTCCAGCACCTTCCCCTGAGACCACCTCCAATTTACTCCATATTTGTCTTGTATGTGCATAATTATTCACATGTTGACCCCCTCCCCAGGCCACGTTAGAAAGCGAGCTCCTTGAGGGTAAGAGCTATTTCTACTCTTCTTATACACACAGTGTTTAGCACTGGCTCTGGCACACAGTGAACACTCCTGTGTTTGTTGGTGGGTAGATTGTTAAAAATGGTGATGGTGATGTTGATGATGATGACGGCGATGATGACGGAGACGACGATGATGATGATGACGGAGACGACGATGATGATGATGATGACGATGATGATGATGATGACGACGATGATGATGACGATGATGATGATGACGGCGATGATGATGACGATGATGATGATGACGGCAATGATGATGACGATGATGATGATGACGATGATGATGACGATGATGATGATGACGATGATGATGACGATGACGATGATGATGATGATGATGACGGCGATGATGACGGAGACGACGATGATGATGATGATGACGATGATGACGATGATGATGATGATGACACAGAGCAGCCAGAAAGGGGGCGACGTGTCCCCAGTGTGCAGATATGTATAGATTTCAGGAAGGACAAGGAATAATAAAAGCACATCAGATTGAATAATTAAGGGACAGAATATAAAACTGTTGTGAAAATAGCTTAGACTAATGCAATAAAAAACAAACAGTATAACCCCAGTGCTGTCTCCCTGGAGGAGGCGGCTTCATATAGGAGTGAATACCGCTGTTGAACGGTTAGCACAGTGATCGGGGACTCCCAGCTTAGCAGATGTTTGGTCTCTGCTGCTTCTCGCTCTGGGGCTCAGCACTGCCGGGGAAGGTGTCCTCGTTAAGGGCAGACCGGCATGACTTTCTGTCTAACAAAAATGGAAGATGAAGCTGAAATCTAACCAACGGATTCACAAATTAGGGCCTTCAGGTCACAGATCACTATACTGGTCTTATTGCCTGAGAGAATGGAAGCTCCTTGAGGGCAGGGACTTTTCACTTTTTTTTTATCTTTTTATTCCTACCATCTAACGCTTTGCCTGATGGGTACTTAAGAAATGCTTGCTGATTGTTTAATTCAAAGATCTGGCATTCTAATAGGGCTTAAGGTACCAGCTGGTAATTATAATGCAGGGTAAGCACATCGGAAAGTTGTTGGGTTTTTTTTTTTTAATAAGTGTCAAGTAAAGCTGAGGTGGAAGGTTGTTA
Source organism: Petaurus breviceps papuanus (assembly GCF_028583685.1). Classification (NCBI taxonomy): domain Eukaryota; kingdom Metazoa; phylum Chordata; class Mammalia; order Diprotodontia; family Petauridae; genus Petaurus; species Petaurus breviceps. The sequence continues at coordinate 12,852,091 of NW_027186352.1, forward strand.
GTAACTAGGCCAGGGAACAGAAAAGACTTCTTGGAGGAGGTAGGCTTTTAAGCTGGACTTTTAAGGATGGGTGACTAATGGGAGAAGTTGGGAAAGAGAACATTCCAGGCATAGGAAACAGTCTGACTAACCAACATGCGTTCTTGGCATAAATCCAACCTGGTTGTAGGGTGTAATCTTTCTAACATATTGTTGTATCCTATTTGCTAGTATTTTATTTAAAATTTTGCATCCGTGTTCCATAGTGATATTGATCTTTTTCTTTCTATAATTTGTCTCTCCATAGTTCAGTTATCAAGACCACATATTGTAATACAGAAAGAGATTGGAATACTGCCTTCTTTTCTTATTATGAAAGATTATAAAATGAATTTTTCTTTGAATGTTTGATAAAATTCAATTGTAACTGCTTCTGGTTTGGAAGGGTTTTTCCCCCCTTTGGGGAATTCACTTATGGTTGGTCCAATTTCTTTCAAAGGCAGGTATTTGTGAGAAGTTAGATATGTTCTGGGGGGCAGAGAAAGGGTCAATTTGCTTTAAATATAATATTTACAGAGGAAAATTGAATGTAATCTGGCTAGAAAAACAGGGGAGCCAAAGGTTATGGAGGGTCTCTAATAGAATCTTAGTTCTGATGGATCTTCATCTTTTCGAAGGATGTGAATTCCTTATGAACAGGAACTTTCTCTGTTTATATCCCCAGGTGCTTAGTGCAGAGCTTGGCATGTAGTAAGTGTTCACTGAATAAATTCTTTCTCGTTCCTCTCTTCCTCCCTTTATTCCTTAAGGGTAGAGATGGTTTCATTCTAGTCTCTGTATCCCCAGCACCCCACACAGCACTTACCCTGTCTTTATTTAGTTCTTATTGGTTGACCAATTGTTTGAACTTTTCTAGGTAAGAAGAAACTGAAGATATTTGATGCCACTAATATGTGTATAGAATATGCTTATACAAATTTATTTAGATAGGAAAATAGGCTTATCGGTGGGATCTTCTCTGGCGTCAGATACCTTGTGAATCAATGCCTTATCCCCCTCCCCACGGGGAGATCTCTTTTATGGACACTTGGTCTCACCTGGCTACTTTTCTCACCCCAGATTCTCAAGTAACATATCTGCAGGCACATTTGGGTCTGCAATATCAGGGTCCAAGGGTAATGGCTCCATTTGACCACATCTGCAGCCCTTTGGGGGAAAACCATATATTTGGATATTATTTAAAACCAAAATTTTCGGCAAGAACTCCTTCCAGTCTCTTAAAGATCTGGGAAAATTGGTTAGGTTTTTTTTTATCATATTATCCCTGAAATAAATTACACAGAGGTAGTTTATAAATGTGGGTGGGAATTTAAATGAAAAATAAAATTATTTACTGAACTTCACAGAGGGACCTGAAGAGAATACTTTCAATCAATCAACAATATTTTCTTTGTCACATAAGTCTATATTTAAAATTCTGACTGTCTTTCCTTTGGAGGCATTTTAACAGAAAAACAGCTCTTTACCTTCTAAATGACTGAGAATTCTTCCCTTCTTTTTCTTCTCTCTCTATTATTTGCCATATTTTTTGAGGAACATAGAGTAGGAGGGAGTTCAGACTATACCTAATATAACCAGCTCTGGGCAGGAATCCAGAAAAGTCATTCTCAACCTCTTACTTAGAAAGTTCCAGAGGAGGGAAAGTCTTAGAGCTTGCTAATGCACTCTGGTACCATGGCAACAGTCCTTGACCTGAAATCAAAAGAAACCAAGGTTTCAGTTCAACCTCTGACCTTGACTTGCTGTGTGACCATAGGAAGTCAATGAACCAAGCTGAACCTCAGTATTTTCATTTACAAAATAGAGATGATACCTTTAGCTCTCTGGGTCTTTGTGAGGGTCAAATGCAGTCATTGTGTAAAGCATTTTGCACAATGTAAAGGGCTATATAAGTGGTAATTGGCATATACAATGGTATATAATTGATATGGAAGTGGGATTTTTACTAGCATTGTTAATACACAGTAGTGTGCCTCCGATTCCAATCTGGGGAAGTTTTACCATTTCTGTGTCACAGTTCTGTTGGCCCCTGTCGGGTGAAGCCTCTGGACCTTTCTCAGAATCATGTTTTTAAATGCACAAAATAAAATGTACAGTTCACAAAGGAAGCCCAGTATGCTGAAATTTAGTGAACCACATTTTAAAAAATAGGAACAAGTTCCTAGATCCCAGGTCAAGAACCCTGGCTTTCAGGTCAAGGGGGTCCCTGGGGAATGGATGGTTCCAATGATATTTTGCACCAGCCTGTGTTACAAGAGATGCGTCTTCTTATTCTGGCCTCCAGAGATGCACCATAGCTGCTCACCACGTTTTTTAAGATTTTTGGAGACTACTGTTTATTTAGCAGGGTTTTTTTGCTCCCCCTCCCACCCATGTTAACTGAGCCTTGTCCTGTTAGCCTTTCTTTTAGGGGCTGACTGACCATCTCTGCATCTTCCTTCATTTTGGAAGCTCCCACCTGGATCCCTCCCAAGTTTCTGGGCACCTCTTCCGGAGGCCTTATAGACCCTGCCTGAGCTGAGGGTCAGCTCAGACTCTTGACCAGTGTAACTTCTCACTGCTTTGTTATCATAGCTCACCATCATTAATAGTTATGTTGATGATGGAGAAACCTTGCCAATGTATTTGCACGAAGCCAAAAAAAAAAATCACCTGCACAAATATAATGATGACAAAATATACCTACAAAAGCATTTGTGTGTGTGTGTGTGGGGGGTGTCTGGCTATTATTGCTCTATGACATGATGTGGTCAAGAGAAACATTAATGACATCGAGGGCTGCACCAGGAGAGGTTGTGTCCTGAAGAAATGAAAAGTCGCATCAGTGCTCCCATCATCTCCCTCCCAGCAAGACTTGAAACAGGCCAGAGACACATGGCTTCTGCAAGGCTTTTCTTTCCAAGGGAAGAGGGCTTCCCTCAGAAAGCCCCAGTGAGTGGCAACAGGCAGTGATCACAATATACCAGGGGACCTCTCAGGGTCCCTAATACCGGGAGAGAGCCCTGAGGATCCCCTGCTCTGAACCTCAGAGATCTGTTGTAGAGTATGGGTGGAGAGAACCTTGGGAGGCAGAGCTCAGTGTAGGAACCCAAGGGACCAAGGTAAGAACAAGTAAGTGTGACCATGCCACCCAGAAGTACAGCAGGGGACAGGTCCTGGCACTAGCACAAAGTCCCAATTCATTAAATAAAACTGAAGAGAGGAGCAAATCAAATAATGAACAGTATCAAAAAAAAAAGTGGTAGGGGTCAGCTAGGTGGTACAGTATATAAAGCACTGGGCCAGGAATCAGAAAGACCTGAGGTTCAAATTCAGCCTCAGATACTTACTAGCTATGTGACCCTGGGCAAGTCACTTAACCCTGTTTGCCTCAGTTTCCTCATCTATAAAATGAGATGGAGGAAGAGATGGTAAAATCATTACAGTATCTTTGCCAAGAAAACCCCAAATGGCTTCATGAAGGGTCAGAAATGACTGGAAATGACTGAACAACAAATCAGGACTTTTTGTAATGCTAGAGATCCCCAAAGAAGGAGAAAGTAAGGTTTAAAATCACAAATAGATACTCGAAGGAAAAATCAGATTTTTTTTCTACCAGAAAGACAGATATACCTAGAAGAAACAGATCAAGGTCTAAAAAAATAAAATGAAAACTCTGGAGGAAAGAGAAGAATGGTTTGAGAGGGAAGGCTTCAGTTAGCATATGCAGTTGAGCTGTGGTAGATCTAAGGACGATAGCATTCCAGGCATGAGGAACAGCCAGTGCAAAGGCCCAGAGGAGGGAGATGGGCTGTCATAGGTGAGGAACAAAGGTGCCACCTTTCCCTTTCTGTCTGAAGCCAGTGCCTTCCATGGCTGTGCCCAGGTTTGGAGTTGGCCAGCATGCTTTCTAGGCTCATTTTCTCTTCTCATTATGACAGTTGACCTCCATTCGTTAAGTGTCCATGTTACAACCCATTTCCACTGTCCAGCATCAGCAGAGGTAGCACGTGGCTTAGTGGATGGACGCTGGACCTGGAGACAAGAAGACTGGAGTTCAAATTTGGCCTCAGATGCTTAATGGCCATGTGATCCAGGGCAAGTCACTTAAGCTTGTCTGCCTCAGTTTCCTCCACTGTGAATTCAGGATAATTATTGCTCTTACCCCCCAGGGTTGTTGTGAGGTTCATAGGAGATATCTCCTATAGGAGATATGTGAGGCCCTTAGCACTCTATGAATGTTAGCCATTTTTAGTATTAGACTGATGAGATGTGTTACTCCGGAGTTAAATTGAAGTGAAAACATTTCATACCCATCTTTCTCTTACTTCTGCTCTTCTAGTTTTTAATTTGCTAATCACTCTAGCTTGTCAAAGGCAGCTGGGGACCCCCAAAAGCAGGGTCTGCTTTATTAGCCCCTGGGGGTGGGTGGCTGGGAGCACCTGCTGCAGACGCTATGTCTGTGCCAGCCACCAGGTGGGGCTTGCAGCTTGCTCTCCCAGCTCAAATCCCAGAATTTAGGAGCCAGAAGGGAAGTCTGAAGCCATATAGTACACCCCATAAAGGAAAGAAATCCCCATTACAGCATAACTGGCAAGGGCCTGTCCGACATCTGCTTACAGACCTCCAAGTAGAGGAGCCCAGAGCCCTGGACAGCGCCCCATTCACTGCTCCAGGCACAGAAATGGCCTAGTGACCTCTCAGCCTTCGTCTTGCAGTGTGTGGGCATGGAGGGCCTCCCAGTGACACGCTGCTCCCTTGAATCTCACCCCCACTCACTGGACCTCGTTTTCTTCTCCCTTCTCCATGTTCCTCTTCAAGAACTCACTCATTGAGCATATAAAGGCTGAACAGCTTTCACGATGTTGAAAATGAATGGGAAGTGTGGCCCTCTTAACCTTGGGGTGACTGCAGTGAAGCCACTCCACCTAGGGTTTAAAATTGTTCTTCCCTCCACGTGCTTCTACATCATTCCTTGTGAGCCGATGGGGCATGGGAAGCAGCTATGCCCAAAGATCCGTGCTGTGCAGGGCAAGGGGGGATCTAATCCCCCCCACCCCCCTGAGTCTCATTGCTGTGAAAGAAGCAACGCTGAATTCCTAGCCAACTGACAAGTAAATCTCTTGCATGGATGGTGTCCCAGTAGAGTCTGATTCTGAAGCAGGTTTCTGCCCCCTGGTCAGCTTCCTTCTTCCTGTCTCCTGCAGGGTGGCATCTCATCCCACAGCTGGACAGTGGATCAGTAGCTTGGCATTTCTCTCCTTACACCCATCTCTATAGCTAGAGTTGTCATCGGCTCCCCCAGTGAAATATAGGCTGGGTGTAAATAAAAGCTCCCTAAGAATTGTTCTGTCCCATTGTGGCCCTCATGTTCTCCTGGTGTGATAGCCTCACATCCAGCGTCATCCAGAAAGAGTGAATTTGGAGAATGACCAAGAGAGCAGAACCCAGCAGCCCCAGCAGCGCAGGACAGCATGGCCCTAGGGAGCCCTTTAGAGGACCACCAGATCTCCTTCCACATCCTCTTCTGCCTTTTTTTGGCTCCTAAAGATCCACAGAGATGATGCAAGGGGTAGGTGGTGTGGGGATGGAGGCCTCCAGGCTCCTCTACTAGAGAGGCCTGAAGCTTCTTTGGGCTCTCCCAGCCTTTAGCCCCAGTCCTTCCTTGTGGCTTCTCCATATTTCCCAGCAGTTTTCATTGGTCTTCCCTGTGCCCCCTTTGCACTGAAGACATTGCAGATTCAAATATCTGCTCCTTTCATTTGGAGACTCTTAATCAATTCTTTGTGGAATTTCTCTCCTCCTTCCCATATAATCAGTGTTAGCACAGGACTTCGAGTTCTTTTCCCGGTGATCTTTTTGTGATGACTTACTGTGAGCCCTTCAAAACGAGTGATTGCCAGATGGCTCTCAAAGTGATGGTGTCTGCTCTGTTTTCCTTTTGTGTGAGAGCCAGCCTTCCTTTCACCTCTTGTTTTGAAGAGAGAATGAAAAATTCTCTTCTTTCAGCTCACATTGAGAGTGATTTCTAGATGGTCCAGAAGCTGTGACTCTTGATACGCTTAGAGCCTTCCACCTCTTCCCAGCCTCTCAGTCCCACGGCTCACTGCAAAATCAAAAGCTATTGCTTGGTGCCATTTGCAGTCCTTCATGGCCTCCATGACTCTTATGGTACAGCTGCTCAGGGCCAGACTCACCCCATCGTCTTCCATAAAACATGCAAGGAATACTCAAAGTTGGTCACCTACAGCTGATCCCTTCTCTCTGATGGTATCATCACTTGCAGTTTTAACCCAGTGTTCTTAATGATATCCCGCACAACTTGATCAATGCAAAAATATTATCATACAATTTATTAAAAACTGTCAAATGCACTAGAATCAGGCTTTCATGGTTTTTACTCTCCAGGAGAATTCAGCACAAGATGAGTTTATTTTGGATGTCTTATATACCCTCTCTTTGCCAGGGTGTTATGTCACTGCTCTCTCTGTCTCTCTCTGTCTCTCTCTCTGTGTGTGTCTCTCTCTCTGTCTCTGTCTCTCTGTCTCTGTCTCTCTCTCTCTCTTCTCTCTCTCTCTCTCTCTCTCTCTCTGTCTCTCTTCTCTCTCTATCTCTCTCTGTCTCTCTCTCCATCTCTCTCTCTGTCTCTCTCTGTCTGTCTCTCTCTGTCTCTCTTTCTCTCTCTGTCTCTCTTCTCTTTGTCTCTCTCTGTCTCTCTCTCTCTCTGTCTCTCTCTGTCTCTCTCTCCGTCTCTCTCTGTCTCTCTGTCTCTCTGTCTCTCTCTGTCTCTCTCTCTCTCTCTCTGTGTCTCTCTCTCTGTGTCTCTCTGTCTCTCTCTCTCTCTGTCTCTCTCTCTCTGTCTCTCTCTCTCTCTGTCTCTCTGTCTGTCTGTCTCTCTCTCTCTCTCTCTCTCTCTCTCTCTCTGTCTCTCTCTGTCTCTCTCTCTCTATGTCTGTCTCTGTCTCTGTTTGGGGAGTGTAATGTAATACAATTGTGCTATAAGAAATGGTGATCAGGCAGATTTCAGAAAAACCTAGAAAGACTTACATGAACTGACACAAAGTGAAGTGAACAGAACCAGGAGAATATTGTACACAGTAAGAGAAATATTACTTGACAATATAGTGATCCAAGAAAATTCTAAAGGATCTATAATAAAAAAAATACTGTCCATCCCCATAGAAAGACCTGATGGAGTCTGAATGCATATTGAAGCATGCTTTTTCACTATATTATTTTTGGAAGTTTTTGGTCTGTTTTTTCTTTTGCAACATGGCTAATATGGAAATATTTTGCATGACTGCACATGTATACTCTATATTAAATTTCTTTTCCTCTCAATGAGAGGCAAAGGGAAGGCGCTTTAGACTTGGGAAAGGTGACTGGACTTAAATGAGCAGTGATGGGATATCTGTTGTGGCCTTGTAGTCCCCCTTTTCAAGGTTTATTGGGTGATGGAATTTGAGGAGAAAAGTTGTTGGTTAATAACTTAGTATGGTATAGAAGGAAAATAAGATCTAGGTGGGTAAGTGAGTGAATGAATGTAATAGCATTCACTTGAAGCACTTAGCAGGTCTGGAACACTGTAGAAAGTGCTAGAGATGCAAATGCAAAAGTGAGACAGAGCCTGCCCTCAAGGAGCTTACCTTCCAATTGGGGAAACCAGCACATTGAGGAGCAGTGGTCAGGGATGTGAAAGTCACACACATGGTGGGAGGAGCCATAGGGCCCCCCATTGACACTCTTTCCCTCTGCAGGGGTAGAGTACTCACTGTGTGGCCCTGGGTAAGTTTGTTTGTGCCTTAATTTCTTTGTCTGTAAAATGAAGGGACGTTGAAATAGATGGTCCTTAAAGTCTATATCTCTGATTCAATGAGCTTCCACATTATGAACTGCCTGCCTTTGCATGGCTTGCCCCCCCAGTCTGGAGTGTTCTCCTGCCTCTCATAGACCCCTCACTTTGCCTGGCTCCTCCCACCTACTTCACAGTGTCTTTCCTTCTATCCCATCCCCCAGTTCTTAGTCCTTTCTGCCTTCCTTATCATTTTGTAATTACTTTGCCTATGTAATAGGGACTGGCACATGGTCAGAAGACCTTGGAAGGCATCTCCCCACACCATGTGGAGATCCAGGGAGAATCAGGATGACATGTTTTGGAAATGCACTGAGGATCCCTGAGAATACAGAAACATTGTGCAGCTGGTTCTGCTCAGCTAACATGTGGTCAGGCAAAGGCTTCTCAGTCACGTGTGTGAGTGGGTCTGGGTTGATGATAGGGGTGTCTGAAAGTCAGTAGCAATAAAATCCTAACCTTGGCCATTCTCTTTGGCTGTGTGATGGTGGGGGACCTCTTGGACTCCTTCACTCATAGAGTTCAGCCAGAGACAATGCTGTAAGGGATGGAGACACGCCTCATTTGACTCTGTAGCCAATTGGAAAGGGCTTCTCCTAACCAGTTAGCAAACCAGAACCAGTTACAGAAAATCTACCTGTGCTCTCATGCCTCCAAGGTGCTTCATTACATGTTACCATAACTCTCCTAGAAGCAGGCTTTCTAGTCTTTCTATGTGAGGAGATTCCATCCAAAGCACTCAGTACATGGGCCGGTCCCTATTGCATAATAATTTATATTTTCTTATCTGTGTACATGACATGTTTCACAACAGACTCTATGATCCTTGAGGGCAGGGACTGTTGCTGTATTGTCTTTACATACCCAGTGCCTTGTCTGTGTTGGTGTTTAATAAATGCTTATTTAAATTCAATGAAGTAAAGTGTTATTTTCCTTCCAAGGAAACATGGGATGGTCTAATGTGAAGAACCTTGGGCTGGAAGCCAGAATGTCTGGGGTCTAGACCTGGCCCAGGGTCCAATACAGCTGTGTGGTTTGGGGCAAGTTCAAAACTCTGTGAAAAGCTAAGTGATAGGGGCAGCTAGGTGGTACAGTGAGTAAGAGGAGCCAGGAGGACCTGGGATTGGTTCTGGCCTCAGATACTTAACACTCACACAAAAAAAGAACTGGCCTGTAACCTTGGGCAAGTTAATTAACCCCAGTTGCTTTAAAAAAAAAGAAAAAAGAAAAGCTAAGTGATACTACAGTCCATGAGCAAATACTTGTAAAGCCGAGCACAAGCAGCTTTCCAGAGGACTGCTGCTGTGAACAGCTTTTAAGATTCTGATTACACAGTATAGTGAACTCTCTATTTATTCAATAACAAATCAGAGAAAAACATTCACAGAAAATCAAGGTACAGCATTCACAATGTTACAGCTTATCACAGAAAATAAAAATACAGCATTCACCATGTCACACCTCAACAACTTATCACTAAAATGGCTACATAGTTTTCACCAAAGTGGTCACATAGTTTTCCATAAAGTCAATCATTTAGAAACTCAATCATTCAATCATCCTTAAGGAGGCCTCCTTAAGGGTCACAAAGTACAAAAGTCAAAGTTCTCCACCCATGTGGTGCAATTAAGTTACAACTTCAACAGTCACTACTCAGTACCCTCTTAAGGGGTAGTGGAAAGTACAAAAGCCATCCACCCCTAGGTCACAAGTAAATTATAATTTCATCAGTCACTATTCACACAATTTCATCAGTAACTACTCAGTACCTGCAGAGAGGTCTTTTCATCTTGATTCAGGGCAGGCTTTTAGCTCCCATGGTTCCTCTTCCATGGTCACCCATGGGGCACAGTAAGTTGCAAATCAGTCACTATTCAGTCATCAGTCACTATTCAATCATCAGTCACTCCTCAGTACCCTCTTAAGGGGTGGTGGAAAATGCACAGTCCATCCACCCCTCAGTCACAAGTAAGTTACAATTTCATCAGTCACTACTCAATATCCATGGAGAGGTCTTTTCATCTTGAGTTGAGGCAGGCACCTCCGACCTGTATCCACCAAACGGTCACCTGGGTTCAAAGGCAGACAGCTCCCAGCTCCTTGTCCAGCTCTCCATGCAGTTCCTGTTCCACATTGGAGCTCACAGTGTCCAATCCACCTCAGATCTCTCACAGCCTCTGTTCCTGGGAAGACAATGCTTAACAAAGCCACAATAACATTCATGCACATTAACAAAGTCACAATAACATTTGTACAAAGTACTGGCACCACAGTCATGCTTCCTCAGTCTTTAACAGCTCCAGCTGGCCCTTGGAAGGCCTCAGAAGCTCTGGCTGGCCCTCGGAAGTCTTCAGCACCATAAGCTCCATTCTCAAAATCAAAATCACTTTATCCAACCTCCACGAGCCTTGCTTCAAGAAATTGTGTCTCAGTTCCCAATTCTCATTCTTCTTCTCAATTCTCAGTTCAGCCTTCAGTCCAGCAGCAGCTGCCCTGCCTCCATGATGCTTAACCCAGGAAATTCTGGCTGTCCAGCTTGTGTTCTTCCTTATATACATGGTATTAGCTTCTCCCTGTTCAGCCCCTTCCTGTCACATCAGCCACAGGGGTTCCCTGTTCAGCCCCTTCCTGTTACATCAGCAACAGGGAATATACCTTCTGTTTCTTTAACAGAGGTTTAATTTGAAACTTATTAAACACCAAATTGGAAATCCTAAAAATTAAAGATGATATTGAGAAAATTAAGAAAATAATTGAATTAATAAGAGTTAGTTTTGTAACAAAAAAAAAACCAGACAATTAAATAGATGGGCCATTTGTTAATATGAGTTTTTTAAAAAGAGAAAAAAACCAAATTACTAGAATCAAAAATGAAAAGGGTGACCATCTCATTAATGAAGATGAAATCAAAGCAATTTTTAGCAGTTATTTTGCCCAATAAATTTAAGAATTTAAGTGAAATGGAAGAATATTTACAAAAATATAAACTGCCTAGATTAACAAAATAGGAAGTAGAATATCTAAATAAACCTATTTTGGAAAAATAAATTGAAGCTTCCTAACAAAAAGCATCAGGACCAGATGGATTTATAAGTGAATTCTACCAAATATTTCTTTTTTGCTTTTTGGAGGGTAATTGGGGTTGTGACTTGCCCAAAGTCACCCAGCTAGTTTTTGTATTGTGTCTGAGGCCAGATCCGAACCCAGGTCCTCCTGACTCCAGGGCCAGTGCTCTATTCACTGCGCCACCTAGCCATCCCTATCTACCAAATATTTAAAGATCAACTAATTTGAATATTAAATAAACTATTTGGAACAGTAGGCAAAGTAGTGTTACCAAACTCCTTCTATGAAACAAATATGGTGCTGATCCCTAAACCAGGAATAACAAAAACAGAGATAGAAAGTTTCAATTTCACTAATGAATATGGATGCTAAAATCCTAAATAAAATGCAAACTAGAAGACTACAACAGTACGTCACAAAGATTATACATTTGATCAAGTGGGATTTATACTATGAAGGCAGGGATGATTCAACATAAAGAAAACTATTAGCGTAATTGATTTTATCAGTAACAAAAGTAACAAAAATCACATGATTATAGCAACAGATGCAGAAAAGGCATTTGACAAAATAAAATACTCATTCCTATTTTTTAAAAAAACTTGAAAGCATTGGTATAAATGGATTTTTCTTAAAGTGATAAGAATCATCTGCCTAAAACCATCAGCAAGGATTATTTGTAATGGGAATAAGCTAGAAATCTTCCCAATAAGGTCGAGAGTGAAATAAGGATGGCTGTTATCACCAATATTATTCATTATTGTGTTAAAAATGCTATTTTATCATTAAGAGATTCAACTAAAAAGCTAGTCAAAACAGTAATTGTTAGCAAAGTCACAGGATATAAAATAAAACCACATACATCATCATTTCCTCTATATATCACCAATAGTAAGAGATACCCCATTAAAAAAACATATGGCTAAACAAGTTTATGGTATATGAATGTAATGGAATACTATTGCGCCATAAGAAATGAAGAGAAGATGAACTTCATATCTACCTAGAGCAACTTATACAAACTGATGCTAAGTGAGAAAAGCAGAACCAGGAAAAATCTGTACGCAATAACAGATACAACGTATGTGTGATGACCAACTCTGATAGACCAGGCTCTTCTCATAAATGCAGGGCTATAAAAGTCAACTCCAAAAGACTCATGATGGAGAGAGATGTCTACATTCAGAGAAAGAACTAGAAAGAACAGAGTTTGAATGCAGATTGAAGCAAATTACCTGCTTTCCTTCTTTTTCTTGTTTGGTTTGGTTTCCTCTTTCCCATTATTCATTCCATCCTATATAATCCTCCTTTATAATATATAACCAATGTCTAATGTGAAAATATCTGCAGATCCTATACCTGATTGTATGCTGCTATGGAATGGGGGGGAGTGGAGGGAGGCAAAGAAAATTTGAAACTCAAAGAACTGGGGAACTGAATCTTGTAAACTCTAAGTAAATGAACAAATTAATTAAGACCAAAAAATGCCTAATATTAAAGATATGAAAACAAAGTTACAAAAGTTTTTCAATAAATTAATGATAAATCAAAAAAAAAGCTCAGACAGCATAAAATGCCTGGGAGTATAGCTGCCAAGATATGCCCAGGAAATGCATGAACATAATTATAAAACACTTTTTATACAAATAAAATCAGATTTAAATAATTGGAGAAATATTAATTGTTTATGGGTGAGCAGAAATATAATAAAAATAACAGTTCTACCTAATCTACTTATTCAATGCCATAGCAATTAAATTACAAAAAAAAATTTTGAGCTAGAAAAAATAATAACCAATTCCTTTGGAAGAAGATCTCAAAGGAATTAGTGGGAAAAAATATAAAGGAAGGAAGTTAAGCTGAACCAAATATTAAGCTATATTAGAAGGCAATAATTATCAAAACTGTCTGGTACTGGCTAAGAAATAGAGAAGTCTATCAGTCGAACAGAATAGACATACTCTACACAGTAGCAAATGATTATAGTCACCTTATGTTTGACAAATGTAAATATTTAAGCTTTTAGGGTAAGAATTCAATATTTAATAAAAATGGTTGAGAGGACTAGAAAGCAGTCTGGCAGAAGTTGGGTATTAGAACAATATCTTATACTATTTACCCAGATAAGGTCAAAATGGATACAGAGTCTGGATATAAAGGGAGTTATCATAAATAAATTAGAAGAACATGGAACATGTTACCTTGCAGACTTAGGGATATGTTGTCACTCCAGTCATTTCAGACTCTTCAGTTTATGGACAGGAAAATAATTTATGAACAAACAAGAGAGAGAGTATTGTGGGATGTAAAATGGATAATTCTATCACATTTAATTAAAAAGGGGCTGTACTAGCAGATCAATATAACAAAGATTAGACAAAGCAGAAAATTGGGGGGGAAAGTTTCACAGACAGCTTCTTGGATAAAGGTCTCATATCTCAAATATAAAGAGAACTTTGTCAAATTTATAAGAACATGAATTATTCCCCAATTGGCAAATTGTCAAAGGACATAAACAGGAAGTGTTTTGATGAGGAAATCAAAGCTATATATAGTTACATGGAAAAAATACTCTCAATGATTATTGATTAAGAAATGTAAATTATTACCACCTTGAGATATCATCTTACACTTAGCAGATTTCAAATGATAGAAGGGGGAAATGACAAATGTTGGAGGGGATATGAAAAAATTGGGACATTAATACGCTGTTGGTGGAACTGTGATCTGCTCCAAACATTTTGGAGAATAATCTCGAATTATGCCCAAAGAGTTATAAAACTGAGTATACCCTTTGATCCAGCAATACCACTATTAGGTCTGTTTCCCAAGGTCATCAGGGGAAAAGGAAAAGAACCTATGTCTTCTAAGATATTTATTAGAAGCTCTTTGTGGAAGCAAAGAACTGGAAATTGCCAAGATGCCCATCAGTTGGGGAATGGTTGAACATGTTGTGGTATATGATTGTGATGGAATACTACTGTGCTATAAGAAATATGAGCTCAATGGTTTTAGAAAAACATGGAAAGACTTGCATGAAATGGTGAAGAGTGAAATGAGCAGAACCAAGAGAACATTGTATAGAGTAACAGCGATGTTGTTTGAGAAGTAACTGTGAATGACCAATTTATTCTGAGTGTTATGAATTCTCCAATCAGCTCTAAAGGACCTATAAAGGAAGATGCTATTAGAAATATGCATAGTATGGTTTTCTGTTTCTGTGTGTGTGTGTGAGAGACAGAGAGAGAGAGACAGAGACAGAGAGAGAGAGAGAGACAGAGAGAGAGAGAGAGAGACAGACAGACAGACAGACAGACAGAGATGGTGGCCTTTTCTAGGATGGGGTGGGCAAGGAGGGATACAGTTCGAAACTTAAAACGTAACAAAAAAAAATTTTTTAAAGAAACACAGCTTCCATAACTCCTCCCCTAGAAGAGCAGCTCTGATCACCCCCCTACACTTTGTGTAATCCTCATGCCCATTGTTCTGTGCATATATAATGGGTGTCCTCCCAGGAGATGAGAGCTTTCTGTCTTCATGTCTGCAGTGCCCAGCACCGGGCAAACCAATTACTATTCTTGCTGACTTAGGGGGGATGAAGCACAGCCTGAGGGTCTCTTAGTGGTGCATCAGCTCTGTTTGCTTGGCCCCAGATCTGGGGATGTGTTCTCACTAAACTCTGGGTGTTCATCTTCATTCTGCTTCACAGCAGTCAGAGGACCTCAAGTCAAACTCTGCCTGCTGCAGGCAAAGGCAGGAGGTCATTCACTCAAGTCCTGTCATTCACACTACCTGTGTGACTTTGGGCAAGTCACTCAACATCCATGAGTCCCCATACCCTCTTTGTAAAGTGACAGGAGGGAGCTGGAGACCTCTCATGTCCCTTCAGTCCTGTCTATAATCCGTGACCTCTGCTCACCGAGGCCCCTCCAGCTCAGAATTGTGTGATCCATTAGCTCATTTCCAACACTAACCCCTGGAGCTCATAAAATGGGAGAATAGCAGGGGATTCTTCAAAAGATTCTCATGAGGAAAGAGCTGAGCAAATCACAAACCCTATGAAAATGGGAGTCTCTCTTCATTGAGAGATTGCTGGACTGAGTTTCCAGAGGTGGCAGGTGACTGTTCATCACATCTCAGTCCATCCATGGTACACAATGCTGGGTACTTGGGCAGCTACCCTGCTGCCCTACAGGCTAATTCCATGTGATGCAAAACAATATGTGCAAAGCCAAGTCAGGAATAAAATGATCTCTTGAATACATGGTTGTTCTGTTATATACTGATATTAACAGTCACGATGTTACCTTCTGAATGTTAACATAAGAGGCAACATGATATTTGTGTGTGTGTTCATGCCCAGAACTCCTACATTTAACAAAATTTCATGGGTTCTCTTTCAAGTTTAACATATAAATTTCCTTTATTTCCCTGTAGCCCCTCTGTTGTCTGTGACCATAAAACCAATCCAGAGCTTTAAACTGCCCTAGAGGGGATTCACTGTGTGGAACACTGGGGAAAGTTGGTATAATAGATAATCCCTTAAAGTGGGACTCCATGGTATAGGAGTTTTCCTTTCTTCCTCTTTCTTCCTTTTTCCTTCCTTCCTCCCTCCCTTCCTTCCTTTCTTTTTTTATGTATTTTTTTGGAGGGTGGAAGGCAAAGCAATTGGGGTTAAGTGACTTGCCCAAGGCCACACAGCTAGTAAGTGTGTCAAGTGTCTGAGACCATATTTGAACCCAGGTCCTCCTGACTCCAGAGCCAATGCTCTATTCACTGGACCACCTAGCTGCTCTTTTTCTTTCTTCCTTTCTTTCTTTCTTCCTTCCTTCCTAACTTTCTTTCTTTTGTTCTTTCTTTTTTGTTTCTTTCTTTCTTCTTTCTCTTTCATTCTTTCTTTCCATAGTTTGGGCCAAATTCTGTCTTGGTTGGATTGTTTCTCTACCTATAAAATGAGGTTTAAAGCTCTTCCCTTTTCTTTTTCATTGGGTGATATCAAATTAATTCCATGTTTTCTAGAAAAAAACTAAGCTCCTTGAAGGAAAAATTGCTTATTTGTTAAATGTTTGCTTATATATGTCTACTTAATGTGGTTGGACCACATCAAATGGGATTGATCTTGAACCATAAGCTCCTCAGGGACTGGAACTATGTCTGACATGCCTGGGACTGGCCTTGGACTAGCTCCATACACAGATGGGTATTGAATGCAGCATCCTATATCCAGCATTGTTGGGCAATGAGGCATTCTCCCCAGTAGTCTTACTTAATTCACAGATCTAACCACATCATTGCTAAGCTCTAACTCTCAGGGGCCTCCTGAATAAAGTAGCAGAGTTAGATGCTCTCTCAGAGTCCATATGGCCACCTTTCAAGTATTTAAAGATGGCCACTCCAGCTCCCTCCCATGCCTTGTCTCCTTCAATCTAAACATCTCTAGCTCCTTCCACTTGTGCTCAAAAGAGACTGAATTCCCAACCTGACATTTATGTCCTATGCCATCCCATTCCTCTTCACACACTCTTTGTTACACTGCATTGAGACTTTAGGAGAGTATTATTTTAAGGAAGCCAGAAAATCTGAGGGAAGTTTACTCAAGTTGGATGGCAGGCCCTCAAGAAGAGAAGCTCTGATAACACAATTCCATTGAGGAAAAATGGAGAACGTGTCTAAAGACACCAATGCGGCCACATAGTGAGCTCACTAAATAGTTAATATCTTTAAAGCACATTTACAAAAGATAGAAGCAGAGGCCAGACATGCAGGATAAACACAGCAGTGGCTTGATCTTTGAGAATAGTGTTAGAAAATCTGAAACATGGAATAATCTCAGCCTCATCATAAATGTCAAGGACAATTGAAAGGACCCTTTAAGAGCTAGTGATAGGCCAAAAAGAAGGAAGGGATAGGGCTGCTTCTTGGTATGGAAGGTATGATGAAAACAGTTACCAAAGAAATCAGAACCTTTGGCTGACCCAGGAAGACGACCTTTGAGATGGGCAGAACTGAACAAAGATATTGAACACAGGACTAAAATTCAATATCATTAAGGATATGCTATGAAAGTGCCTGAAGCCTTCACTGCATTAAAGTCATCGTGCCCCCAACACATTGCATCAGTTTCGTAGCATTTATTTAAGTTTCCACAACATGCTGAGCATTTTTACATAAGTGGGGGAAATGGGGCAGAGTGACACAAATGAGTCCCTGCCTTCAAGAAGCTTATGTTCCATTGAGAGAAAACAACATGTATGCAGATAAACAAACAGTGATTTTGGATGACGGAGTAGAGGAGATAACAAGTGGTAGAATGAGATAGGGCCTCGTGGAGCAGGTGGCGAGACTTGAAGGGATGGAGAGATTGCAGGAGGCAGAGGTGTAGAGGGAGAGCATTGCAAGCACGGAGCCAACCTGGGGGGAGGCAGGAGAGAGCATGGACAGTCACATGCAGCCCCTGTGGCAGGGGCCAGGCTGTGAAGGGCAGCATGAAATGCCAAAGAGAAGAGTTTCATTTATCTGAGAGGCTGCTGGGAGCTTCTGCCCCCTCTAGCATAATGAGGCATCTAAATTCAGCAGCTGTGCAGAGGCTGCATTGGAGAGGTGAGTGACTAAGTACAGGGACAGCAATAAGGGACAAGGGCCCAAACTTAGATGGCGGGGAGAGAGAGCATACATGTGGTGGAGGGAGCATCAGCAGAAAGGTCTTGTGGGAAATGAGGAAGAAGGAAGAGTCAAGGAATCCACCAAGAACATGTCACTGTTATTGCCAAGTCCCTTTCAGCAATACGTATGGAGTGGGGGGGGCAAGTGGAAATGACTGGAGATGAACAAACATACTTATTTTTAAAAGGGGGAAGAGGTGAATCTTTCAAACCGTAAATCAGTAAGCTTGATGTTGATTCCTGGGGGGGGGGGGGGGAAGTCTACAGCAGATTATTAAATAGATAGTCTGTGAATATTTAGAACAAAGAAATCATGATCATTGTAAGCATGTGCTCATTAAAGAGCCTCTTAAATTAAATCTATTATGCCTCTGAAAAGTTTGGTCCAACTATTCACACAGGAAAAAACAAGGGGATGAATAATGTTTGCTAAACAGAGTCTGATATGCAGTTGGATAAACAATTCATTGTCCTTCAGAGTGTGTGTGTGTGTGTGTTTGTGTGTGTGTGTGTGTGTGTGTAGAAGGGCAGGTAATAATATCTGATGTAAAAGAGTAATTATGTACTCACAGAGTGAGCTTTTCTATGATTAAATAGAAGGAAGGAAGTAGCCCAGGTTACCTTTAAGAACTTAAGCCTTTTTTGTTAATGACATCAAGCTTCTCCCTGAAACAAAAGTCCATCTGTTTATTAAAAAAATGGTCCTCTCAGGGTGATTAGGTGGTGCAGTGAATAGAGTACTGGCCTGGAGTCAGGAGGCTCTGAGTTCAAATCCAGCCTCAGACACTTAACACACACACACACGCACACACCTAGCCGTGTGACCTTGAGCACATCACTTAATCCCAATTGCCCTGACTTCTCCCCTCCAAAAAAAAAATGGCAAAAAACCAGTCCTCTGCTTGGAATGCTGCCTGGGGCAAGTCTTGTGATGCCACCAAATCCTAAGGATCGCGGTGGAGAATCATTCAAAGGGCAGCACAGGCACGAGGCATGAGAGGCCTGTAAATGAATGCACAAGTCCAGGTCTGAGGAGTGAGGAAGATGGCAGTTCCACTAGCCAGGAGCAGAAGATGTTCATTTACTAAAAGCTGTGCTCCAGTTAGCAGCCTTCTGTGTATGGAAGGCCAGAAAAGCTAAGGTGATCTTCAGATGCATCGAGGGTTACCGACCCTCCGTGCTGTATCTAGGACCAAAACGTGGGAGGCAGTAGTCCTATTCTGCTCTGCCCAGGAGAGACCCCATATGGAATGCTAAGATGGGACAAATGGGACGTGAAGTGACAAGAGACCATTCCATACAAGGCTTCGTTGAAAGAACTATTTTTTAATTTTATTTTTTCAAGTAAGCCTTTATTGTCTCTTCCTCTCACTCCCCTCCCCCTGATTCATCAACAACAAAAGAATAATAAATGGATATATGGATAAATTTTTTTAAATGGAGGCGAGCAAAGAAAATTCCCTTGTTGGCCATGTCTCAGATACACGATCTGCATTTGTGTCAGGGGTGAGTAACCAGATTCAGCTTTGGCCTTAAGAGTATCCTAATTTGTCATTTTCTTCTCTGATGTTGTTCCTGTATAAATTGTTCTCCTGGTTCTGCTCACCTCACTCTGTATCACTTCATATAATTCTTCCCAGTTTTCTCTAAAATTATCCACTTCATTTTTTTCAGGTGCAATAATATTCCATTACATTCCTCTGCCATAGTTTGTTTAATATTCCCCAAGAGGTGAGCACTCTGCTGTAACTACTTGTGTGCAGGACCCATCATCATTTCACACTAAGACCACTGCATTAGCCTGCTGATTAGTCTGCCTGTCTCAGGACTTGCCTCCCTTCCCACTCCAGTCCATCAAGCACAGATCTGACCATGTCACCCTCCACACACACACTCCACTCAGGAACCTCCAGTGGCTCCCTAATGCTTCCAGGATCAAATACAAAATGCTTTGCTTGGCATTCAGAGCCCTTCATGGCCTTGCCCCCTTCGCCCCTTACTCCTCTCCTTGTATCCTAAGATGCAGAAACACCAGCCAGCCTCCTGGTCCTGCTGCAGTCTCATTACTGGTTGTATGTAAAGGAGAGGAGTTATATTCACTCTCTTGGTCTGGGAGGGCAGAAATAGGATCAATGATGGAAGTGACAGGTCCATGGACACATGGTTGTGTAGACATATAGATACATAGGTTTCATTTAAATGTAAGGGAAAACCTGACAATGGGAGCTGTCCAGAAATGGAAACACATGCCTCAAGACCTAATGAGCTCCCCATCACGGCTTTCTAAATGGGTTCTTATGGGGGATCTGGCGGAGGGGCTCGTGTGTCATGGGCACGGTGAACTAGCTTGCCATTTCCTGTCCTTTCAACTCTGTGGTTCCTTTATTTGGCAATGCCTCGCCACTCCTCCAGGCAGAACCCCAGCCTTCGAGATCTAGGACAAGTACTCCCTCCTCCATGATGCCTTCCATGGCTCCCCTGGCCAGGACAAAAAAAAGGCCTTCTTCTTTTGAACTTTCTAAGCCCCTCTTTTGCTTATTTCTGTTCTTTTTTTTCATATCTTATCTATTACAGTGTGAGCTCCTTGAGAGCAGAGACTGAACTACTTTTCTCTTTGTATATAGTAAACCCTTAATAAATGATTTGTGCCTTCATTTATTTGTCTACACTTTTCCCCCCTCTTCCTCCCAACATATACACACATAGACATGTATTAAAATGTTATTAGCTCCTTAGTGGTAGGGACTGTGTAATCTCACAGGTATCCATCCCATTGAGGAAGAAAGGAAAGGAGTATGCATTTATTGAGCACCAAAACCACTTTGTAAAATGCTGTCCCCATTTCATTTAAATTTATATTATCTCATTTAATCATGTGCTGTTATTATGCCCATTTTGCATTTGAGGAAACAGAGACAGATAAGAGGTTAAGCAGCTTGCCCAGGTCTCTCAGCCAGTCAATGTCAGAAGCTGATTTGGTAGTTTGTGCATTCCCCAGCTGCTATCAAAATGGTTTGCCCGTAGTAGCCCTCTTGGCTTGTTTGTTTGAACGGAATTGATGAATTGAAAAATCTCCAAACCTGGGCTTTCCCATGTTCATGGATTTATGATTTTCTAAATTAGGTTACACACTTCTCTCCTTTCTTAGGCAGATCATGCTTGATATAATGCAAGCTTTTCTGGGTCACCAGCAGTCACTGTTGGTTATTGTTCTGGGATGCTGTAAATGCTCTCCACAGGAACTTGTGACCCTGCCCTGTGGCCCTAAACTGCAGCTTCTCTGTCTCTTGTGTGTCCCCTTTGGCTGGTGTCCTGACTTCCCCCTCTCTGGAAGGGCACCATCTGTGATATCTTACCCACATAGGTTTGTCCACTTCTGGCATTACCCATCCCCATTTGAAGCTACCGGGGCCTAGGAAGCCAGACTCTGTAGCACAGCATGGATGAGTCTGGCAGAGGCTCTCGTCGTCTTAGGGCTTAGGCTGGAGTAGGAATCATGGCTCTCCTGGAATTGCTCTTAAGGACAGGCCATAGTCCAGCCCCTGCTAAGCACAGCTCCTGTAGCTGAGCCCTGAACATCTGTGAACGGGACAGACCCCACGCAGGGAATGGCTAATGCCAAATGTTAACTGATTCTTCTACTGGAGAGGAGAGAAACCTCCCTGAGTGGAGGTGGGGAGAGAATCTGCATTCTAAAGGGCAGAAGAATCAAAATATTCCTACTGCTGATAGTGAGGAGGTCACTGGGGCACATGGTATCCATTTATAGATGTCTGAGGGCAGAAGTAGAGGCAGCTTGGGGGATAGGAGAGGGGATAGAGGGCAGTGAGGTGGCACAGTGGTTAGAGTGCTGGCTCTGGAGTCAGGAAGACCTGAGTTCAAATCCAGCCTCAGATATTTACCAGCTGTGTGACCCTGGGCAAGTCACTTAACTTTGCCCCAGTTTCTTCATCTGTAAAATGAATTGGAGAAGGAAATATCAAACCACTCCAATATCTCTGCCCAGAAAACCCCAAATGGAGTCACGAAGAGTCAAACACAACTAATTGACCAAACAAGAGGAAATAGAAAGCTAGGCTGGGAGTCAGGAAGACCTGAGTGTGAATCCTGGCAGTGTGACTCTGGACAAGTCATGTCACCTCCATAAGCCCTGGAAAACTTGCCTAGTCTGAGAGGTCTCCATGTGGGAGATCCTCATGTTTATGAAAGCAAATGACTGATAACTTTAGAGCTTAGTTGGCATTTAGAAGTTTAGCAAATGCTTGCAAGTATACTTATGCTAATTCTGGCATAACAGTTAACACCAAGAAAACAGAGGTCTTCCGTTAGCCACTACCACTGCCATCCATACATAGAACCACTGGCTGCAGTAAATGGAAAAGTTCTGAATGATGTGGACAAGTTCACTTACCTTGGCAGCCATTCATGGATAATGAGGTCGACACGAACATGCATTGTCAGATAGCTCGGGGTTTGGGAGGCTCTGAAGGAAAATGTGGGAGAGAGAGGTATTAGACTGACTAGCAGACTGGAGGTCTGCAGAGCCCTGGTGCTGACCACGCTGGTGTCAGACTGTGAACCCGGACAGGCTGCCAGCGCACGCCAGGAACTGACTCATTCTCACTTGAATTGTCTTGAAAGGTTCTGAAGGTCACCTGGCAGGACGGATTTCCGGATGCAGAGGTCCTTTCTCCAGCTGAACTGCCAAGCATTCGAGCTCTCCTTGCAGAGAGTGTGACTCTCACAGGCTGGCCACGGGGTCTGAATGCCAAACATACGTCTTTTATGAGAATTCAGATAGGCAAGCGCTCACACAGAGGTCAGAAGTAGTGATGCAAGGACACTCTCAAGGTCTCTCTGAAGAACTTTGGAATCAATTGTGAGACACAGGAGATTCTGACATGGGACCACCCAGCACGGAGTGTCTGCATCCAGGAAGGCACTTTGCTCTATGAGGGAAGCTCAAAGGAAACGTGAGATACACAAATTTAGGGACATCTCCACTTCAGACGCTCACATGGACCATTTGTGCTGTGCTCCAGCTTCCCGGGCTCCCGTTGGTCTGATCAGCCGCCATCAGACACACCGGGCCTTGATTCCAGCATAGTGACTTCGTTTCAGTCCAAACAGCCAGTCAGGAAGTGCTTCTTATATATGATGACAGTCACTTTTTAGTGGACATAATTTAATCATTTATGGATTTAGTTTGGTAATTTAAATTTTGCTATAGTTTTTCCTGCGTATTTCCCTCCACATACACAAATTGTGACCTCTTTTTTGGAGGTGCCTGCTCAAATGCCTCCTCCATTTTCTAAGATAGTTTATTAGGTCCCAAAATGCAGTGTCACAGTATCTGGAGAACACATTTCACTTCTGAATATTAGCTGCTAGGAGAAAACCTTGCTGAGGAACCTGTGAATCTGAACTAAAACCAGCATTTTTCACATATTGGGGAGTGGCAGGGACCTCTTGCCCAATAATGTTTTTGAATATTCATTTCCATGAAATGCCTTGGAACACATGTGTGTGCCAAATGTGAGCATCCTGGGGGATTTCTGAGAACAGTCACTTGAATATGGCTTAGAAAGGAGCCCGACCGATTTGTCAGAGTAGACACAGACCTTGATGGATCAAACACTCATACGTGGTCTGGCGTACGTGCACATTCCACCTGTTTTTAGACATTTGCAGAGGAAAGTCCTTCTGGACCTCATTGACATCCTGAGGTGGCTAGTTGGGACCATCCTGAAGCTCTGTAAAGCTCAGCTGAGTCCCTGCTGTCTCCAGGGAGGCCGTTGACTTGTACTATTCCAGGGGCTTTGGAGAGTACAGTGCCACCAATTCCAAACTTAGTGGTTTTGTCATTGTCAGACTTCAGCAAAGTCTCACTTTTCTCATAGGATCTGTCTCCCAATCCTTTACACATCTCTGTGTAAAGTGCATCTCCGCAGGGTCTTCCCTCTGTGTGCTTCCTCAGTCACTCATCCAACATTTCGTAAGCACTTACTACAAATATGAGGCCCTGGGAAAAGGAGTAGCCAGGCCTGGTGTCAGGAAGGCCTGAGTTCAAATCCAGCCTCAGCTACCTACTAGCTGCATGACGCAGGACAAGTCCTTTCACTTGCATCTGCATCTGTTTCCTCAACTATTCAGTGAGGATAATAAAAGCACCCAGTTCACCAGGTTTTTGTGAGGGTCAGATGAGATGATGTGTGTAAAGTAGTTAGCACACAGCAGTCGCCTAATAAGTGAATCTCTCTCCCCCCCCCCCCCCCAGCCTAGCCTGTGGCCACCACCGTTTTCTGTCTCCACGTTCTGGCTTTAACTGCAGACCCCAACTGAAGCTCTTCTCATCCCCCTAGGAAGGGGGGGCTTTGCCAGCTCTCTTCTGGTCTCTGAAGACCAATCACACACAACTTATCATGAGAAGAGGAAAGATAAGAAATTGATGGCATTTCTTCCCTCAGAGGAGATCTGTCACCCCTGCTGCCAGCCTTTTGGAACAAAATACCAGCGAATTAGCACCCGAAGATTTCAGCTTCATTCTTCACTTCTGCCCCCTGTTCACCAAGTGCAGAGTCTCATTCTGACTTAGTTACAAAGGCCTTGTCATCTCTTGCCCAGTTTCCTCAATGGGGACCCTTTTTTGAGAGGCTCTCCCAAAACAACCCCACAGATTCACAGGGACCTAACATCTTACTGTTTATTTTTAGGAATCCCTATGTGTTCTAGGCAGGCCATGCAGAAGGGCATCCCAAACACAGAAGTTCTTAGTACAGTGCAAGGTCATTGTCTTCCTCCTAATAAGCCTCCTTTCTGCCTTTAATCTGAGGACTTAACAGTGACAAGCCAATCCATGCAATGCTTGGAGGTCCAAGTCTCTGTCCCCTGGTCCCCTCCCAGTCCCATGAGCCCCTCTCTGTGGAACACAAGAGAGGCCAGTTCACATGATTTCAGATGGAACTTTCCATTTTCCTCCCTACTCAAATGCCTACTGTCTTTTCTCTAGTAGAATTGGCTGTTTTCGCAGGTCCCATAGAAACCCAGCTGGTGCCTGAGAATGGAAGACAATTTAAGGGCCTTCATGATAGAAATAGTCCGTCGTTGTAGGTCAGGCTATTCAAGAGAAATCCTTGAGCTTTCCAAGGATGGCTATTTCCTCTAGCAGCTGCAACTATTACCCCTCCACTGGCTAATTGCAATTGCTTCTGGCTGATTGCGTTCTTCCAAGGTCATCTCAGTCGCCACTGGGACTCACAGTTAGCCACTTACAGGAGGAATTCAATTTACACATATAATTACTGCTCAAAATTTTGCTTGTGAAATGTCACAACTCTACAGTAGAGATCCTTTGAAAACTAGTTCTCTCATTAATGGATTTAATTTCCTAGTGGCCAGCGATTTTGAACTTTCTTTGTGTGTTGTGTTAGAATTAAATATTCATTATCAGCTTTTGAAGTTTACATTGGACAGGACTTCAAAACCTATCAGTACATCAAATTATAATGTATTGCTGCTCTTTTAAAAATCTGATAGCAGTAATCCTTTGTGAATTTTATTCTTTACAATTCTTTCATCAGTGCAGATGTTAGCAACACGCTTGGGACAGCTAAAAATGCCTTTTCATAAAAGCTGTGTGGAAAGTCAGCCATAAATCATGCGCTCTAAATAAGGAGAATGTGTCTTGCCAGAGAGAGGAGGATTTCTTGAGGACAGAGGATTAGAAAATGGAAGGCTTAATACCTATGTTAATGCAAGCCTGCCATCCTGCTCATTTTATTGATTTGTTTAAAGCTGCTTAGACCTTTTTGCTAAAAATGTCGTTAAGAACCTACCATTTTCCAGTTTCTCATTTTTAAATTTCTGGAGAGAAAAACTCCAAGGAAATTATCTTTGTGCGTATGTGTGCGTGTGTGTGTGTGCGCACACACATGCGCGTGCATGTGTATGTGTGTGGTTGAGGGGGGATCAGAACTCAGAGAGTGCAATGGTGCTTAATTAGATCCCATATTTCATCACGTGCCTTCTGCACTTGACTGATGCCCAACAGTAAACACACACCATTATTCTTCCCGCAGCATGGCCATCACCAGTTAGTTTCGTGGCCATCATTTCACCTGCTGAGGCTGCAAGTCATGATTCATCAGTTTTATTAGGACTGTGAACCT
Source organism: Petaurus breviceps papuanus (assembly GCF_028583685.1). NCBI lineage: Eukaryota > Metazoa > Chordata > Mammalia > Diprotodontia > Petauridae > Petaurus > Petaurus breviceps. The sequence goes on from NW_027186352.1 coordinate 12,877,857, forward strand.
TACACAGAGAGCCTTAAAAGCTACGAGTTGATGATGTTATTAACTCCCCATAGTAAAGGGAGGAAGGCAAGCAGCTCTTACCAGCACATGCATTCTGTTTGGAGGCTGCCATCAAAGCTGTGGGTGGTGAGCTCAGTTGTAGCTTGAGCTTAGAGTCAAGCTCAGGATAAGACAACAGCAGGATATGGCAGCCATCAAAGGGAATGCCAGCTTTTGCTGGTGGCCCCAGCAACTGCAGGGCATCCAGGAGTCACAAAGCCATAGTCTCCCTGGCCTCTGGCCTCGTCAGACCCTTTCTTCAACCCTTGAGTATTAGGGTTAGTTCTGGGCTTGGAAGGATGCAGGAGGGATGTTGATAAGCTAAATCAATTGAAAGAAGTTGGGTGCCAAGTCTACTGAGAGCTGTCTTAAAGTGCTTAAAGGGCTTTCTTGGAAGAGGGATTCTCTGTGACCACAAAAGGAATGGTGGAGCAGTGGACAGAGGTTGAAAAATGCTCAGGAAGCATTTTTAACGCCAGGAAGAACATCTTAATAATTAGGGCTATCTCCCACTGAGGCAGGCTATTTCTGAGATAGTAGCTTCTCTCTCCATCATGCAGTGTCTTTGAGCAAAGCTTGAATGACCATTGTCAGGTATATTCTAAAGAAGGTTCTTGATCTGTTTAGGGTCGGATGAGGTGGTCTCTGTGATCCTTCCCATCCATCCATCCATCCTTCTGTCCATCCAGAGACATTTTTGAAATGACTGCTTTGTGAAAGCCGTTGTGTGGGGTGCTGGGGTTAGAAAGATAAGGGTGAAACTGTCCCTGCCCCCAGGAAACTTTCATTCATCATGTTAGGGCAGAATAATCTGTATATAATTGCCATATACTGAATAGGTTGGTAATAGTTGAGGGGAAGGTAGGAGTAGCTGGAGAAATCACAAAGGGCTTTGTGTGGAAGGCAGGGCAGAGCAGAGCAGCGTCTTCACAGGAACTGAGGTTTGCAAGAGGAAGAGGCAGAGGGAACCTTGGAGAGATGAAGCATCACTGGTGAAGAACCTCGAAAAGTCCCTTTTAGCTGGACCAGAGTGTGCAGGAAACAGGTAAGGGGTAATGTGCTGGGAAAAGTTGGTTGTGGCCAGGTCTTGAATCCCAGACAGAGGAGTTATTCTGATATGGTGTGGATGCAGTTGGGGTGTGGCATCATCTGCCCACGCTGGAGGAAGTGAGCAGATGGGTGGCATTGGCACTGACATGGGGAGAGACCTGAGGCAGGGAAACTGAGGAGGAGACTGCAGTAGGCCAAGAGGTTTCCATGCTCATGGCGGGCAGTGGTGGTGGTAACATCTAGAGTGTCACACCAAGGTATGGAGAATCTGACGTGAACCATCCCAGACTGTTGTGAGGAGGAACCCTGCAGGATCTCACCGGCTCCATGGACTCAAGTCACCCATCTTACACCTGGACCCGCCGCAGCATTTAGGCCTGAGAGGGGCTTCTGCCCCACTCAGTGCAGGGCTAAGTGGAACACTGAAGAGACTCTCTCCCTGCCTCAGGGCATGGTGGATAGGACTCTGCACTTGGAGTTCAAATTCTGTCCAAAGACTAGCTGTTTTACCCTGGTCGAGTCACCGGCCTCCTCTCAGCTCCAGCCACCTCATCTGTGAAATGCTGGAATGGTTAACACCTGCCCCCGGAGCTGGTATGAGGAGTAGGTGAGATAAGCACCTTATACGGTGCTGTGTGCACAGCGGCTGCCACTGTCATTGCTACTCAGTCTTTGTGGGATCCATAGAATTTCATCAGTCCCTCCCCCAAGACAAATTGCAGCCTATCTATATGTGAGCCTTAGACAGTTGCTGGAGGCCCAAGGAGTCATGTGATTTGTGATTGGTTACGTGTCAGAGGCAGGATTTGAACACAGGGCTTTCTGGCTCTATCCACTGCACCATAAAGCCTGTCCAAAATCTGGAGAGTCCGAGTCACTGCCAGCTGGCATTTCACTGGGTGTCTTCACTCTGACTTTAAGAGCACAAGGCGCAGTTATCACACCATTGGTTGGATTCCCCTGGTCTCCATGGATTCTAAGCCAGTGGTCCATGTTGGCCAGAGTGGGTGGGATGCCATGGGGACCCACACTTCAGTTCATTCCAGAGGCCTTCCCCATGCCTTAACTATCCTTTAATTAGTCAATTAGCAAGCATTTCTTGAGGGCCTATTCCAGAGCAGGCCCAGTGGCAGGTGCCCAAAGGATGAGAGATGTCACATGTGGCCCTGGCCCTGGTGTCATGTGGCCGTGGCCCTGGCATCATGTGTGAACAACTCAGCCAGATGAAAGGACGATGAGTGAGATCTTGGGAAGCATCACTATCACAGGTGGGGACCCCACAGGCCATCGGGTTCCACCCTTTGTTTACAGGTGAGGAAACCAGGCCCTCGGTTTACATCACAAGTTGTGGTGGGAAGGCCTAGGGTTTGAACTCCAGGCCCCTGACTCTGGACACAGGTCTCTTTTCTTTGTGCTGTGCTGACTCCCAGGCATCAAGCATTTATTAAGCGCTTCTGTTGTGCCTGGCTAAGCACTGCAGATACCGTTAAAGGCCAAAGACAGTCCCACTGTCACAGAGCTCATCCTCTGCTGGTGGAAACAACATGCCAGGTGCTCTGTACAGACAGACTAGAAGAGAGGGAAAATCAGGTCTCATCATCAGAGGGAAGGCATTAGCATGAAGGGGGAATGGGAGGTGACTTCTTGCAGAAGGTGGGGCTTTAGAAGGAAGCCTGGGAAACCATGAGGTAGAAGCCAGGAAGCAGGGTGCCAGTCAGGGAAGAGGCTGGGAGCTAGGGGATGGGGTGTCTGGTGAATGACACCAAGGTGATGAATGGGGGCAAGGGTCATTTGGTAGAAGGGTGGGCTTGGAGGGCAGGAGAAAGAGCTCCACTGAGGACAGACCATCTAGTAGGGAGCTGCTGTGCGGCTAGCTTGGGCAGGCGAGAGGCTGGTGGTGGATGTTTAGATATGTGAGTCTCCTGCTGTAATGCCAAGCACAAGCAACTTCCAGGTTCAGATTATGAGCATAGCAAACTCCATTTATTCAGTGACAGATTAAAGCAAAACATTCACAAAGAATCAAAATACAGCATTCACCATGTGTAACTCAATAATGTAGTAAGTCCTCAATTCAGTCACAAAGTACTAAGGTCTGAGTACTCCACCCCTGGAAAGTATATTCATTGAGTCAACCACAAATTCTCTCTTCTCAAGTGGAGATTAGTTTCCAATCATAAACAAAGTACATTTATTTTGTCAGTCACAAAGCACAAAAATCAAAGTACTCCACCCCTGGATCACAACTGAATTACAATTATCATCTGTTACCACCAATTACCTTCTCAAAGGGGCTGTAGAGAACACAAAGGCCATCTCCCCCTAAGCCACATCCCAGCATTCAATACCCAAGGTGAGGTCTTTTCTTCATCTTGACCGAGGCAAGTTCTCAGCAATCCCTGTTCCTGGGAAGACAAAGCTTAGCAAGACCACAAGATACATTGCCAGTGTCCTCATCAGTTCACTCTCTGCCAGCAGAATAGTCTCAGGACCCCTGAAAACATCAGCAAGACCCTCCTCCAGGATTTCTGTAAACATACAACAAGAAAATCCTCCTTCAGGGCTTCTGAACCAACAGCAAGTTTCCAGGACCTCTACCACAACAGCACTGTCCTTCACCAGTGGACAAATCTGGCAAAACAACATCAAATCAGACAGAAAAAATACTGGCACCACAATCATGCCTCCTCAGTTCTCAGCAACTCTGGTTGGCAGCTTTCAAAAGTCCTGGGCAGCTCCAACTGACTCCCAGCAGTCCAGGTGGGCTGGCAGTCTCTCTCTCTCTCTCTCTCTCTCTCTCTCTCTCTCTCTCTCTCTCTCTTTCTCTCTCTCTCTCTCTCTCTCTCTCTCTCTCTCTCTCTCTCTCTCTCTCTCTCTCTCTCTCTGTCTCTCTCTGTCTCTCTGTCTCTGTCTCTCTCTCTGTCTCTCTCTCTCTCCATGATGCTGCTCCCAAAATTTCTTCTGGCCTCTCTCTTCTTGGGTCTCTCTGTCCACGGCACCAACTCCTCCCAGTTCAGCCCCCGTTCTTCACATCAACAGGTCAACAAATCCATCCAAAAAGTGGGATTCACAAGCTCTGGGTTTTAACACTTAACTAGAAAACCATGCCAATACAAGGAGATCTTTAAATTCCATTACCATTACACCTTCATGGTAATTCAGTTCATCTATCACTCAATCCACATGCATTTATTAAGCACTGGTTGTGTACCAGCCACCATGGTAAATGTGTTTTGAGACAAATACAGTATATGGGCCAGTCTGCTCACAGGGAGCTTGAGCTCCAATGAGAGAGAAAAAAGGGAACCTAAAAGCTCACCAAGAAGGAGAGAAAGCCAAGGGCAGAACGGTGGAGTCCAAGGCCGTGCTCTCAAATAAACCCAGACATTAAAGCAAGGTGTTGTATCTTATGTCAGTAATGCGCTTGTGTACACACACACACACGCACGCATGAACACATGTACACACACATAGACACAGAGACACACACCTATACACACTCACACAGACACATATACATATACACACATTCACGCACATACATATACACACATACATACATACATCACACATACATACATCAGAGCTTGTCTGTCTCCTTGTTGCCCAAGGTTCTGGGATGACCAGAAGGGCTGCGGGGCTGAGGACCCTAGTACTGTGGCTGTCAGCCCACCCTGGTGTCCCTCTTGATTATAAGTTAATATCAATTAGTCAGCCAGACTTAATTAACTTTTAGAAATGGGTATTTACGACCATGGTATAATGAAAATAATGGTACAGATGTCCTCCTGCCTCCAGACTGGAGGGGCACTTGCCCACCAGCATGTGTAGAGTCTAGGGGGCACAGACTCAGGCCTAGGAGTATGTGGAGTGCCCCTTTCCTCAATCCATCTAGTTTGTCCTTGACTCCTGGTATGTAGTATACTGCTTTTGAGCACTGTATTTGGGGGAAAGGGGGCGCATTGCAGGCACACTGATGACCAGTCCAAATCCTGGGCTCCTTTAAAGCTCATGAGGTCAAGGCAGGATTGGGGACAGACGTAGAGACAGAGGCTCTTTTCCTCCACCCCAAGACCTTCCCTCTTAGGAGCTGACTGGACCTGCTTCCCCCACCTTACTGACCAGGCATTTGAATCCCAATTCCAAACTGGCTTGATGTTTTATAGAAGGTCCACAGGAGATGACTGAGTGTCTCCAACCAATTCTAATATACTTCTTGTGTCAGGTCACTTCATTTCATCCAATGACTTTCACTTCTTCCAAACTGACCTTTTCTGTACCTGTCTTAATGCCTTCCACTGATGACTTGAAAAGAGGTGTTTTTACTTTGTAAAGGAGTTACCGGAAGTAGAGGTGATTGATTGCTTCAGTCGGCCCTGCCCTCCCCTTCTATAAGCTGGCTAGAATTCAGGAAGACCTCCAGTGGCGTTCCCACTCTGGAGAGGTAGCCTTAGAAGGGTTATGAGGTGGATTGTTTTGCCTTTTTGAATTGCTCTGTGTTCACACCTTGTTCCAAGGACATGTTTTAGGAAGGCCCTGGCGACTGGAGTTAGATTGTGTGACATTAGATGTTTCAATGCTTTAGAGGAGCCAATACCCACACAGGGCACATATTGGTCCGGGGCCACCATCCTGCTCTGCTTTCAGCATCAGCAACGACACGGACTGTCCTCGCTGCCAAGTTTGCTTCCTAGAAACATGTTCAGACTTTTCCCCAGTGTCCTCCTCCTTCCCTTAAATGCATGTCAGAGAAGTCCTGTTCCTGCACCCATTCTGAAACCCACAGTCATTGTAGAAACCCTTTCACTTCCAGCTGTTAGAAACATTTGACTCCAAAAGTAAATGGTACTGGACAAAAATAAAATATTTTCCTCTGAAAAAGGTCATGCATATTTGGGCTAATGTTCTTTCTGTTCAGAAGCATGTGATGTGCAAAAAAAAAAAGCTGGAAAATAAATTTAGGCAGCCACTGACAGGCGGAATTTTATGATTTGGCATTTTAAGCTGAATAAAATTGAGTTGAAGATAAGAAAATTTTCTTAGAAGCAGAATTAGAATATGTCAGGTCACGTTATGGTTTCCTTTTTCATAAGTGAAAATATCTCCAGAATCCTGAGATGGTAAGGATGTTTGACATGTTTATGCCCTGCGTACAGAGGGCCAAGCCAACGGTTAAACTTTTGAAAGTTAGGCAGTAAGTTGGTGATGAAGCCCTGACTAACACCCTGGGCCCAGAGCCCTTTACTTGCCATAAGTCTGGGTCGCCACGTTGTCCACATTTCCCAGGAAGGTGGTTTTCTACCATCTGCATGGATAATGGGTAAGTCACAAATTCGTCCTTCACTTTCTGTAGCTTCCTTCCTTCGTTTTCTTTCAGACTTTGTGGCCATTTCAGAGCCTGCTGGTGTAAGCAGTTAGAACAAAGAAAAGACCAAAGCTGTTGGATTTGTTTTTAATGTGTTGACATCTTCTGTTTTTGCATCAACTTCATTTCTAAATACCTCCCTTGCGCTCCCCCACCTCCTGAGCCATCCCTTGTAATAAGGAAGGATGAGTGACTTGCTCATAGTCACATAGCCAGTAAGTATAGAGATGCACAAACTCAGAGACTCTCCGCTCCCAGGGTTCATGGGCTCTTTGTGCCTGGCCTATGGCCGAGCTTTCCACGGTCAGACACAGTGCACCTCAGCCCTGACACGGTGATGCCTTTTTAGTCCTCTTCAATCAGAAAGGACAGCAACTAGCCAACCATGTCTGGGGTAGAGTTTGAACTCAGCTCTCTGATCCCAACTCCAGTCCTCAATTCACTGCACCACCTGCCCGTTTGTTTCACTAATAGCAGAAGGGAGTATTGCTTCATTCTGTAAGTCTTGCTCTTGGTCTGATTGCTGTAGGATCAGTAATATAGATGCTAAAGGACAAGGGACAGAATGGAAGACAGGGAAAGACAAGCTGACAAAGTTAGCATGCCCACCATCCCCAGAACCCAGCACAAAACTCAGATGAAAACAAAGACTAACATTCAGTCCAGAAAACAGAGCTGATCTCAAACAGAATGGAGCTCAAAACTGGGCTGCCAACATCTGGTTATCCTGCTTCTGGTTCTGGGACAAGAAGTACTTCCAGAGTCCTCTTGCCTAGGCCCATGGGCATTTATAGATCCTTTCTGGACACCTCTGGAAAGCTGACTCTGAAAAGAATACTGCTTACCCTTGGCCTGCCTCCATAGAGCCTAAGTACCCCTGCTTCGGCATAGTGTGCTGTTCAGTGCTTGGAAATCTGTGTGTGCATCAACGTTGGACATCTGGAATCTAGAGAAATCAGTTGTTGTTTTGTCCCAGGGATGACAAAGACCAAAAGCAATCATGGGGGAAGTTTGGAAATGTGCAACAGGCCTGGGCCCTGAACACAAGAGCTTGGTCCGTGGCTACAGCCCATTAATGCTCGGTGAGCAGAAGTCACGACCTTGTCAGGAGCTGGAAGACACCAACAGAAACAGACTCTGGCTTCTCTAAAGGCATATCCTGCATGGCTCCTCTCGGGTTTCAGGGGAGCACCAGTAGACTGAAGATAGTTATTTGGAATTTAAAAGCTGGTCAGGTTCTGAAAAAGAGGCACTTTAGGAATTTATACCAACCATCAACTTGCCACAAAATGTCTCCTAACGTAGGGCTCCTGGTTGTTGATACTGATAGGCCAGAGAAGCCAAATCTTGGATTGTGATTCATCCCAAGCCAGCCCTAAGTATTTATGCAGCCAACACCCTGCTCACTCCCCCAAGGCCATGCTGCAAGGAAGTCTGGGAAGGTGCCCAAGACTTAGAGTGAATGTGAAAGAAGAAGCCACAGCAATCTTGGATGACTAACTGCATCAGACTGGCAGAGTCAAGGGGCTCTAATAACTTAAGAGACTTTCCATCTTCCCAGTTATGGTGACATCAGCCATCCCTGTCATCTTCCCCTTTTTCCATGAGCCACTGAAAAGTGCCAGAGGCCCCAGGAACCTCCTTGGACACATCAATCTATTGATTAACGAGCATTTATTAAGTGCTTACCTTGTACCAAAGGCTGTGCGTAAAAAGGCAAAAGGAAATCATCCCTGCTTTCATAGAACTCACACGCCATCCAGGGAAGCATGTGTGTATAAGATACACAGAATAAATACTATGTATGTACATGTATAATAGTTTGTTTCTATGATAATAAGGTTGTCAGGAACTGAGGGCACCAGTAGTTGTGGATGTCAATAGGCCTCATGTAGAAAGGGGCACCTGAGATGTATTTTGAAGCAAGGGACAGATTTGGTGACATAGAGGTGAACAGGGAGTATATTCTTGGTTTGGAGTCATAGAGAATGGAGATGGGGTACCATGGAGGAGTAACTGAGGAAAGGCCAGAGTAGTATGTAATGAGGCTAGAAAGATAGGTTGGGCCTAGATTGTGAAGGACTTTAAAAGCCAAACAGGAAGTCATATTTGGTCCTAGAGGCCATAGGGAGCCACTGAGGTTTCTTAAGTAGAGGAATGGCCTTGTCTGATCTTAAGGAAATCACTTTGGCGTCTGTGTGGAGGGTGAGGAGACTCCCGAGATGGGAGACCAATGAAGAAGCTACTTTCATGAGCCAGAAGATCTAAGGACCCAAACTAAATCAGTGACTGTGTGAATATAGAGAAAGGACAGAATGGATGAGACATGTCTGTAGAAGTGGCAAAATCGGGCAGCTGGATGGACCTGCGGGTGAGGAAGAGTGAGAAACAAAGGATCGGTGTGAGGTTTCCAACCTGGGAGACTAGAGGGATGGTGGCGGGGTCCAGAATAGGGGAGAGTTCTGAAGGAACCCAGAGTGTTCTGTTTGTGCATCCAGTGGTGACTGAGCTCAGGAGACTGACTGGGGCTGGGTATACACAGAGAGCTTTGAAGTCATCTGAATAGAAATGAAAATTAACCCGTGGGAACTGATGAGGCCATCGAGAGAGTAATTAGCAATAAGAAGAAGCACACTGCATAGTATTTCATTTGACCCTCCCAGCTACCTACTTATGCTAAGGGCTGTTACTATCCCTATTTTACAGATAACCTCCAACACTCGGAGATTAAGTGATTTTCCCAGCATTACACAAGTCAGTGGCCGATTCAGAGGACTCAGACTCAGCTCTCCCTGACTCCAGGTCCAACAGCCTCTCTAGTCCACCTCATAGCTGTCTGTGTAAAGAGAGAAGAGGGCAAAGAAGGGGGGTGGGGAGGGAGTCTCGGGGAGCAGCCACAGCCGTGATATGGATGATGAAATGGTAAAGGAGACAGCAGAGGAACCATCAGGTCCAACTGAGAGATGGAGAATGAGGAGAGACAATGTCACAAAAGCCCGGAGAGGAGAGTGTCAGGGTGAGAGGGTGGGCGGATGCAGGGGAGTGGTCAGGAAGGGTAAGAACCAAGGAGAGATAGGGCTCTAGTGCCTTTGGAGAGAGCAGCTTCTCTTGAGTGAAAGGCCTCTTGCTCTGATCTTCCTCTGCCTGGAGGTCAGGGTCCACTCTGCTGTATGACTGTGCCACCCCACAGCTGGATGGCAGACACCAGGGACTCAATCAATCATCATCGAATTGAATTGAATTCCTGTAGGGAACTCACTCTAGTGTTCTACAACAGACCACCATGAATAGGTCTCTTGTTTGGACTACATTTGCAAACAAGATGCAGAAAAAAGGTACTCTGCCTCTCTGTCCCGCAGTCTTACCCAGCTTTATGGCTGCAGCCTTGAAAACCCAGGTGTGGACAGGCATCCCATCCCTACTCATCCACCTCTGGAAGCCCCTTGCAGATACACAAGGCACAAGGTCAAGGTCTTTCCCCACCCTAGTTTCCTTTCTCTAGATGTTCTCCCTAAACTGTGGCCTAGGAACCAAACCAGCTTTCAGCACAGTGCCAGCATATAGTTGGTGCTTAATAAATGTTGATTGATGGAGGTGGTCTGACAAGCCATTACCTCTCAGGTAGTAGGCACTTCTATGTGGCCTTTGGGGGTACACGCACTTAGTAAGCATGTCCTCTGTGCCACACATTACAGTAGTCTGTGCTGTCACGCCAAAGGCTCACACTGACAGGAGTCCACTAAAAACCTCAGATCTTTTTCCAGAGCAACCGCTCTCTGGCCATTCCTCCCCTGTCTTGCCCTAGTGAGGTTAGGCTTTAAAGGCAGAGTGTACACCTTTGCATTTATTCCTATTAAATTTTATCTTACTCGATTCAGCCCCCTGGCTTTATGGACAGGAAGACTGGGTCTAAGTCCCACCTCTGAAGCCCCCTGGCCTGTGTGACCCTCTTGACATGCCAGACAATGCTTTGGGACTGTGAGTTGCAGAGAGAGTGCCCATCTGTATGGAGGGGATTTCCTCCTTGGAAGTTCCTCATCCCACAGATCTGAGGTGAGTGGGGGAGGAAGGGGAATTGGCTCAATGTTCTGGCCTTTTATGATCATTTGAGTGCTGGATTCTGTGATCCAGCACATGAGCTCTCATAGCTTTGTGCCGTCTGCAGACTTAGTGAGCGTGCCAATGATTTGTCTTCCTATTCTCAGGGATGAACACAGTGCCTGATACCACTGACGCTCTGTGCTGTACTGTGGTAAGCACTTAACATGGCATCTGGCAGAGGGTCTTTATAAATGCTTGTTGATGGATTGATTTGTGCCTTTATTGAAGCCACTGAGAGATGACGGGGCAGGGCCAGGTATGGATTCCTTCCCCATTCTGCTGGAGACTTTCCTCCAAACTAGCATTAAACCATCAAAGACTGTTCTTTGGATCTGGTGATTCAATCATTTCCCCATCCATGAAACTTATTTTCTAGCCCAGATTTTTCCATTTCATTAACAAGAATAGTATCAGAAACTTTGTCAAATGCTTTGCTAAAATCTAGATATGAACCATATTCCGGGTAACTGAGTGTAATATTGCTCTGATACGCCATAGCACATCCTTGATGCAAGCAGGCTGGCTCTTTGTGACTGCTGCTTCCTTCTCTAGATTCTCAGACACCATCCCTTTAATAAGCTGTTCTAGACTTTGGTCCAGAAGTAGAGCCAAGGTTATTACTGGCCTGTAGTTTGCAGACTCTGGTCTCCATTTTTGAAAATCACAACATTTGCCCTTTTCTGTTCTTTCGATCCTTCTCCCACTCACATGACCTTTTGAAGTCATTCATATACATTCACATAAGTTAACGGCGGCTTCTCTATCAACTCTGCCATTTCTGAAAATAATCAATAGTCCTGAATTATTAAATGGGGCTGCCAGAAGGTTCTTTTGTCAGGCCTGGCTGTATTTCTCCAAAATGAATCAAATTGATCTGCTGATCTGAAGCTCCTGTCAAACTCTTCACCTCAATGGATTTGAATTACTGCGATTATGTTTCTGGTGTTTATTTAACTCATTCCAGTTCAGTTCATCACCAGGGTCCTCACCATGTTTCTTCTTGTTGGGCAGTTGGTCCCATCTCTCATGAAGCAAACCCTTATAAGAAAGCTGTGTTTCACCATAAATCATTGTGTTATCTTCTGGAGCAGCTGTATGAGTTTCCTTTCCTCTTTCTCTCAGAGTTCTTCCTGAGTTCTGTACTGAAGGGACCTGTCATGGATCCTTGTCCCTCTCCTCAGACTACATCCCTCCCTCACCTCCAGACACAGTCTGCGTGACTGAGTGGGCAGCCACGCTTCTGCTGAGATGGGTCTCTGTCCTTGGACATCGGCGTGCTAGTCTGCCACGGGCCTACACCTCATGTCTCTGCAGCCGGATAGAGCCTATGTGTGTAACCCACCAACTTGCTGTCTTACCCAATGCTTTACCTTGCTGTCTTACCTTTACCCTAAAACTAATTAAAGGCCTGGCGAAATCTGAAGTCACCAAACTCCTGTTGTGCCCATTTTTTTTCTAATTTACTTTTTACTTTTAAAACCATTTATTGTGACAGTTTTTTTTTTAAAAGAAATACTCCCCCACACATGCTCTGAGCCTTTCCTTTTTTAACCTTATCTTTTCGTTGGTCATGGACGTGTGTTTCATACATGACTTATCCATTTATCCTCCTTTGTCATGGCAAAGACTAGTTTTCTTCCTTTGAGTTTAATTTCAGAGCCAGAAGTCGACACTGTTGAACGAACATCATCCAGGCTCTCCATCTTGTCCCTGCCCTGCCAGGGTTCTGCATTCTACTCAACTGCTTAGCAAAGCTTCATATCTCCAGTTAAATCTAAGGAAACAACCTCAAAATGTTTAAGGTCCCTGTCTCACAAATTACCTTCTCTATGGTAAAGGCCTGTGTGGGAGGAGAGGAAGAGAAGGGGATTGGGACATGTTACAAACATCATGTGGCTCCAAATTATCCTTCCTTCCTTCCTTCCTCCCCCTTCCTCCTTCCCTTCCTTTCTTCCTTCCTCTTTCCTTCTTTCTTTCCTTCCTTACTTCCTTAAATTTCCCTAAGTACTTTGCCTCCACCTTTCTGACACATTTACTTTATTCTCTTTTTCGTTATGGTTATTGAGGCATTATGGTTACCTTTAAAATAGCAATTTTGATGTGTGTGTGTGTGTTATTTCCGCCCTTAGATGGATCAGCAATCTCACTGACCTGTGCTGTCCCCATACCATACAGAAAAAAAAAAAATGATTCAAGGGTATGGGCCATACCTTATTTCATCTCTTCCTTCTTCCCTCCCCCCAGCATAGTGCTCAGGTCATAGCAAGTGCTTAATAACTTATAAGAAATTAAGGGATATCATAAGGAAAGGACAGCTTTATCCACAGTGCCCGGGATTCTTCCCTTTCCAGCAATGATGCACAGTCAGCACCAGGCACTTTTCTCAGAGTAGTGAGCAAATTCACTACTGTGTGACCCTGGGCAAGTCACTTAACCCTGATTGTCTCCAAAAAAACAGAGGAGTGAGCAAATAGGTGGGTACTTTTCCATCTGTTTCTTTATCTTCAAACAGGATCTGAATTTTGGCTTCAGCCCCTTCTCAAGGTGTAGTGACAACAGCACTGGGATTGGGGGTCTTGTGTTGGGGCTTAAGTTGGGATCACAACTCTATGACTCCTTTGTCTGGCCAGAGCAAATGACATCCCCTATCGAGGGCTCTCTTTACTCATCCATAAAATAATAAGTTTGGACAAGAAAGACACAAAAACAGGGGTCTATCCACTTTGTGTTTGTAGCCCCAGCTCCCAGCACACTGCCAGGAACACAGTAATAACACATAATAACACACAATAACACATAATAAATGCTCCTTAAGGATTGCTTTGGGGCAGGCATTCTTCCACTCTCATCTCTGTGTCCCCAGCTCCCAGCACAGTGCCAGTATACTGTAGGTGCTTAACTAATGGGCGTTGCTTAATGGGTGAGCTGTGACTAGGGGATCCCAGCTCTGAATCTAGACCCCTAAGGACTCTTAGGGGAATTTGTGGGAAATGATGATGACCAGGCCTTGAACCAGCCAGATTTCTTTCTCCTTCACCTTCACCTTCACCTTCAGACTTCAATGCCTTAGAATTCACAGACAGCTTATCTTCTGTGGCTTGAATTCAGATGTGCAGAAAACTCTACACTAATCGCAAGTTTTTGAAATGAGAAAATCACAGATAAGGTAAGAGAGGAATGAGATTTTTCTGTTTAGTTATTGACTCAATGTATGTCTTGATACCCCTTTCAAGAAGAAACGTGCTTTTTAATAAGACAGCAAGTAATGAAAGTGAGTTCTAGTATCCCCTTCAGAAAAGTGAGAACATTTTAAATTGTGTCCTGTTTCTAAATGTACTCCTCAGGAGACCAGTGTCACTAGCTCCATTTTACATATGGAGAAGCTAAGGAGCATAGAGGTGAGGTCACCCTTCTTGTCCATGCGTACACAGATAAAAAGTGATCTAGCCACGATTTGAACCCAGGCCGTACTTTACCATCCTAGTCTGCCATGCTGCTTTTGGTTACCAATTCAGTCTTCACTACAAAATTCAAGCAGATCAGTTCTTTTTAGGGGAGTTAAAAAGAGTAACTGCCGCAGCATTTTCCCATTTGCCATAAATAAGTGGAATCCTTGAACCTTAGAAGAAATCCTGCAGTCATCGATCCCGTCTCACTCGGTAACCTATTATCAGTGCGGCCACAAAGGCCCCCTCTTTGGGAGCCCATTGCTTTCGAGTTCAGCTCCCGGGAGCTCTGTCTTGCAAATAGGAAGAATCCCGATGTCCTGAAATTGAGGATTGGCTTCATTTGGAGAAGACGCGATGGGAAATTCATCGAGAAGAGCCCTCATTTCAAGCAGCTCTTGGTTTTCACGGGATTCCTTGTTTTTGATGGTTTTCTACTTCATAAGGACAAAGAGCTCACTGCTCACCATCATGCAGGGCAGTGCCCTAAGATCTGGGTTCAAATCTCTCTCAGCCACCTAGGGCCCCCTGTGCTACATGGGGCTGAGCTGCTGAATCTCTCTGGGACTCAGAGCTCAGCTTTAAGTCTGGATTCCAAACCTTTGTTCTTTTACCTTTGTGACTTCCCTGCACCAAGCCTTGGTTTCCTTAGAAGAAAAATGAAGGCATGGGATTAAATCTGAATGATAACTAGAGTGGGGCAACCTGAGTTTGCTCCTGGGCTCCTTCCCTGGGAGCAGCCTGAGGTCACTGGATTTATGCTTATGCTCCACACCCTCTCACCAGTGACCAACTCTCTTCCCCATCCCCCTCATCACGTTCCCTTTCCTGGGATTTTCCTCCTTCTTTGATAGCCCCTCCCCCAAACACACACACACACACACACACACACACACATTCCTTTGAAACACAAGCAAGAATTGCTCACTTTAAGATGGGACTCTCCTGGCATCCTGGTTTCAATCCAACAAGTCTCTGCTCCTCCCCTGCTACAAACCAGGAAAGAGAGAGCAGTGACAAATGGGAAGATCAGGACAGGCTTCTCAGAGAAGATGCCCAAGCACCATGGGAGGAATCCAGGGCTTCTGAGAAACCAAGCTGAGGAGGGGAACGGCATTCCAGGCAGAAGAGATGCCAGGCCAAGGATGATCAGCAGAGAAAGAGCTCCCTTCAGCTTGAAGACAAGATCACAGAGGCAGACTCTGCAGGGACCTTGGAAGTCGTCGAGGCCACCCCCCCTCATTTCATGGATAAAGAAACAGAGCACTGGCCTATTGGCCCAGGGTCTGCTGTGGCCTTGAAGCCCAGCGCCCCATCTGCTGCACCTTCCACAGTGTGATAAAGAAGAGAGGAATCGGGCACGACTCAGCCCAGGCCCCGAAGACCCCAAGTCCTCAGTGCGGGGACAGGGCAAGAGGCAGGGCAATTGTGGGGAAAGCACACAGTGGCCAACAGCTGGCCTTCATCTAGCGCTTACAGGGAGGGGGCACCTCCAGGTACCATAATCTCATTTGATTTTTCACAGCTACCCCAGGAGGGAGCTGCTATTGTTATGCCCATTTTGCAGATGAGAAAACTGAGGCAAGCAGAGGTGAGGTAACTTGCCCAGGTGCACACAGCTAGTATGAGCCTGAGGCAGGATTTGGGCTCAGGCCTTACTGACTATGCTACACAGCTTCCGTAAGAAACAAAAAGTTAGTTCTGGCCTTGTCTGGGATTTGAACTCGGGACCTCTCATACATGAAGCAAGAATCATGGCCTAGACCAATAGTGTCAAGCTCAAACAGAACCAGACCCTGAAGGGCGGCATACTGACTTAGCAAAACCACAAATCAGCATCATCTGTGTTGTGCCGTGTTTTTATTTTTTTAAACATTTCCCAGTGACACTTAGTCTGGTCCCCAGCCCCTGCAGGGAGTTTTGCAGGCTGCTTGGGCAGTGAGTTTGACACCTCTGCAGCCTAGGCCAAGGAGCCAGGCATATTCACATTTCTTCCAGAGATTATATTTGAGAATAAATTTACATTTCTATGGAGTATCATCGTGATTAATAATTTAAACTAGTCTGGTCAGAGCAAATGAAGAAAAGCTCTCACGTGATAGAACATCCCTTGTTTTCTTTGTTATATTTACTCAGATGTTAACAAAATTAGGTAATCTGCAATGATTTTTTAGGTCGTTATTCCCTATTTGTAGGTTTCTAATGTAGATGAGTTTGGAGTAAAGTGACTTTCTTAGTACAGAAGACTAAGTCTTTGTTCATAAAATGTGTATGTTGGACTTTTGTCTCTGAGAAGAGAAAAAAAAGAGCAACAAAGAAAGTACAAAGAAGAGGCAAAAATTATAAAATAAAAAGTAAGTCGATCATTTGAGTAACCAGAGCACAATGAGCAGGAGAAAAGGGAAAGGGTTATTGTTAATGAGCGCCAAAAACCCCGCCTGGTGTCACTGAGGAGGCACAAAGAGGAAGATGGCGGCCATCATTCTGGGGCATCACGGAGGACAAGAGAGGCCTGTGCGGGCCAGAGAAGCACATTGCCCTGCCCCTCTGTAAGGCCAAGCGTGGGCAGCTGTCCAGCTTTCAAGGCCCTGATTACACAGTATAGCAAACACTCTATTCAATAACAAATCAGAGCAAAGCAGTCACAGTGAATCAAGGTGCAGCATTCATGGTATTACAACTTGTCACAGAAAATCACAATGTAATATTCACAACAGCTTGTCATTAAAATGGCCGCATAGTTTTCACCAAAGTGGTCACAACATTTAGAACAAAGAACAATCATCTCAAAGTACAATAGTCAAAGCCTTCCACTCAGGGCACACTAGATTAAGTCAGTCAGTCGTGTATTCAGCAATCAGGTACTAAGTATCATTAATCACTAAGTACAATCATTAGAAAACACAAACCCTCCACTCCTAGGTCACTAGTAAACTATAATTCCATAATTACTCGGTACCCAAGGAGAGGTCTTTTCATCTTGACTTGGGGCCTGTTCTCAGATTCCCTGGATCCCCTTTGATGGTCCCAGATTCTATCTGGATTCACCAGACTGTCACCTAGGTTCAATGGCAGACAGCCCCCAGTTCCTTGTCCAGCTCTCTGGGCAGGTCCTGCTCCACACAGGGTCTGGTCCATGTCAGATCCTTCACCATTTCTGCCCCTGGGAATTCGAGGCTCAACCAAGCCACAAACAAACAAAGCCTCACCATCCCAGCCATGCTTCCTCAGTCTTCTGCAGCTCTTTCAAAAAAATCAGAATCACCTTATCCAACCTGGGGGGAGGGGCTCCTAGCCTCCTGGCCTCCTGGGCTCCTAGCCTCCTGGGCTCCTGGGCTCCTGGCCTCCTAGGCTCCTGAACTCCTGGGCTCCTGGGCTCCTGGACTCCTGGGCTCCTAGCCTCCTGGCCTCCTGGACTCCTGGTCTCCTGGGCACCAGGACTCCTGGCCTCCTGGACTCCTGGCCTCCTAGCCTCCTGGGCTCCTGGCCTCCTGGCCTCCTGGGCTCCTGGACGCCTGGGCTCCTCTTCAGCCTCCTCCCAGCAGCTGCTTCTGCCTCCATGGTACTCCAGGAAATTCTGACTATGCCTGTCTGGGGCTTTTCTTATATACACACAACATTAGCTTCCTGTTTCAGCCAACCCCTTACTGTTACATCAGGAACAGGGGTTCATAACTTCTGTTTCTTTCACAGAGGTTTGATTAGTTACTAAGTGCTAAGTACCAGCTTACTTGCCAATACAAAAAGGGGTCTTCAAATTACCATTACACCCTCTCATCAAAATGAAAAGACAGGGCTTGGGAAAGCAGCACCCTGGGATGAACCCAGGGGAAACCATTAAGTACCAGTCAGCCACTGGCCATCAGGGCTTGGGAAGTGACCAGCACAGCTCTGGGAAGCCCTCCTTGTAGTGGATTTGCTCCATCTCCATCCACAGCCCAACCCTGAGCACTTGGAAAAGAGGAGAGAGAGGCAGACTCGGCCCATTTCCTTTCATCCTCAGTAGGATCTTTTCCTGGCCAAGTTTGCAGGGTATACTTTGGGCCTTTTTACTGGGAGTAGGGGGAATAACTGACTTAAAGATTAAACTCCAAGATGAGCAATCATGGATTTAGCTTCGGTCGTAAACCCCACTGCCATCACCACCATCACTAACAGCAATTAAGAAGAATGCTAATAATGATACTTACACGGCATTTGTAAGTCTCCAAAGCCCTGGACAGATAGCATTATCTCTCCAAAGTTCTCAGAATTCTTTATACATTTCTATATAATGATCTCTTTTGATCCTCCAAACAAGCCTGTAAGGTGAGTGCTGTCATTGTCCCCATTTTACAGAATAGGACGTTTAGACTCAGAAGTTAAGTGAAGAAGGTGTTCACTCCAGGCCTGTGGTAATAAGAGGCAAAATCAGAGGATCAGGAAACAGAAACTGCTTATCAAATTTTCTGATACTAAATCAGACAAGTTTGCTATTACTCTGGAAGACAAAATGTTTAAATGGTTTTGGCAAATTGAATTCTCTAATGATTAGTGCAGAACAAAACATGAACCATAGAAAGGCAGGAAGGAGGAGGGGAAAGACTCCTGGCCCTGGAAGTCACTGTGTTGACCACAAGTCAAATGTCGGCCTGTTGTGGGGGATGGGAGGGAAGCACCATGGGGATGGTGTGAGGAATTAACAGGAATATGGCGTGGGAGGCCTGGAAAGTCCCCCTTCCTCCATGTTCCAGACCAGGCAGTCCTCCTTGGGACATTGTGTCCAGTTTTATTTATAGTTCACTGAAAAGGGATGAGAAGATACTGGATCGAGTTTAGGAGTTAGAAGAAAAATGATGGAAATGACGAAAGAGATAGGAAAATATGTCCTTGTAAGAAAAAATGAAGATAGTGGGGATGTGGTGTTCTGGAGAAGAGATGGCCGTGGCACGCCTTCAGCTCTGGTCCCAGGTAAACACAGGATTTTGAAGAAGATGGATTAGAAGCAGAAGAGGTTTGGGCCAGGCCTTGCTTCCTGGGCATGGACCTGACCAGGGCAGGGTCACACAGAAGGGCTCGCTTCGTCTGAGCTGGCACCTCCCTTCCTCCCTCCTTGCCTTTCAGCTTGTTTCAGGTCCATCCCCCATCCTCTGAACTCCATTGTCTGAGGACACAGAGCCCACCATCAGGCCAGACTCAGAACCTTTCTCTACAGTCTTTATTGGTGCCAACCCAGGGTGACCACGCTACCATCCGTGCACAAGCCTTTATTCAGTGCCTTCTGTGTTCCAAACACTGCCCTCGGGGGCTCACATTCTTTGCTGGCGCCCTGCTGATTTGGGCCTTCGGCCGCCTGAAGGAAGGAGCCCAGGCAGACATCTCTCAAGGCTTCTTCCTTCCTGCATGTTCCATGTTGTGGATCAGTTATTCCATGCCATGACTTTGTCCAGTTAAGCTTGGGAATGTGCTTGGGGCCTCATGTGCCAGCCACAGCAAGGACATTCCTTACACTCATTTCCACGAAATGCTATGCACACAACAGCCCTCGGAGGCAGCACCCACTCAGGTCCCCATTTTACTGATGAGGCTGTGACCTCAGATTAGAAGCCAGGCCCTCCTGACTTCAGGTCCAGCTCTCCAGGACCCTGCCCAGACAGTCAGAGAGCTTAGAGGTCAACTGGTCAAGCTTCCTGATTTTACAGATGAGGAAACTGGGGCCCAGGGAAGTGAAACTATTTCTCCAGGGCCATACATGGAGCAAACAGCAGAGCCCAAATGCTAGTTCCAGTCTTATCCCTGTTAAGCCCATGCCCATCCCACTGCCCCACACTGCCTGCTTTGGTTGCCAAGAGACCCTTTATCCTAATGGCCGACAAGGAACACTCATGGATGGAAAGCTAGAAAGGGCCTTGAAGGACCTTTTGCCTACATTCTCATTTTCCAGAGAAGTAAACTGAGGTCCAGGCAGCTGCCCCAGTGCATGCTCATTGTCCATTAGCTCCAGGTTTCTTCTCAACTGAAGACATTGCTGTGATTCATGGCCTCTCTACATGCTCCCAGGCTTCCCCTGCCCCCAGCACTGGGTTCCTCCTGAAGCAGGAGCCTCCCTCTTTTGGGGGATCAGTAAATGTGGCCGAGGCTGGAAGCTTTGGGGCAGGCCGATCCCAACCCAGAAAAGATGCTGCTGCTCTCGGGCCCTGCGCTGGGCTGCTTATGTAACCAGAGGAAGCCTGCCTCCCTCCCCAGCCTGCATCTGTCAGTCTGCATGCCTGCCTCCCTCAGCCAATCCTGCATCTGTCAGTCTGCATGCCTGCCTCCCTCAGCCAATCCTGCATCTGTCAGCCTGCATGCTTTATTAGCGTTTGTCATCCTGGCAAGCCGGGAAGGAGGAAGTTTTCTGGAAGGTCTGTGCAGATCCCTCTGAGCTTCTGGCAAGCGCTGGAATGAATACCTCTGTACGAAACCAACACCGGTTTTTGCTTGGGTGATCTTTAACCCTCAGAGGAGACCTCAGTTTGGTCGCATTTCTGCCCAGAATCAGCCAATAATAAAGGCTGCATTTGCAATGAGCCTCTGACAGGCTTAACAAGGCAGGGCCACCAAAGGGATGCTTTGCCAATATATTGAAGGCATATTTATAGACACAGTTGTTAAGAATATATTTTAGACAGGAGAGTTGGAAGGAGCCTTGCAATGTCTTGTTCAGTTCATACAACAGCATTTATTAAGCCTCTACTGCATGCAAGTCACCAGGTGCTGGGCTCTGGGCACCCAGAAATGAGACAGCCCCTGGCCTCTGGGAGCTTTGAGCATACCCAGAATGTGCACAGTGATTGAGGGGAGGGAAGGTGGGAGCACCAGCAGCTGGGGAAAGACCCTGCGTAGAAGGTGGCCCCTGAGCTGGGCATCCCATTCACCTAGAAAGGATACCAGAGACTGTGGCCAAGATCTCGGGAGAGCAGATGAGGACTTCAGCTCAAGGGGTAGCTGTGAGCCCGGAGAAAGAGTCAGAGACAAGCTATGGCAGAAACGGAAAGTGGCAAGATTTGGCCATTTGAGGGGCGAGGGGGGGGGGCAGCAGTTTAGGAGATGAGTCCTTGGGCGTGGCTGATATCACTGAGGGCCCAGAGCATGAGTTACCAGGCACATGGCAAGTACAGTCTGAACCTGGCTTGGTCTTCCCGATTGCAAGCCGAGCCCTGTGGCCATGCTGTATCTTATTGGGAGACAATGGGACATTAATACTCCATCAGCTTAAAGAGTATCTGGGCTCCAGGCCCAGCTCTGACAATTACTATCTGTGGGACATTGGCCAGGTCACTGCCCCTTCTCATCTATAAAGTGAGGAGGGTGGACTCAGGAACCTCTGAGCTCCCCTCGGGCTGTGAAATGCTGGAGCACCCAGAGCACTGTAGGCTCTCTCTGACTCAGTTTCATCATCTGTAAAATGAGCATAATAATAGTACCTATCCCCCACAGAGGGTTGTTGTGAGGATCAAATAAGACAACATGTAAAAGTGCTGGACAGTGATTAGCTCTGTGTTGGTGGTGGTGATGATGTCAGCCTCTGCCCAGAGGACTGCAATAAAATGGTCTTCATCCTCTGCCCAGAGGACTGCAACGAAATGGTCTCCATCCTCTGCCCCAGAAGACTGCAATAAAATGGTCTCCATCCTCTGCCCAGAGGACTGCAATGAAATGGTCTCCATCCTCTGCCCCAAAAGACTGCAATAAAATGGACTACCTCCTCACCTCTAGGAGGGCTGATAAACACCCAGCAGACATTTATTAGATTCTCACTGTGTGTAATAAAGCACTAGGCTACGAGCTGATGGAGATACAGTGTTACCTTAACAATGGTCCAGAACGTCAGGTCCAATGTGGAGACAAGCCACAACAGCGCCTAGGAGAATGGAAGCTTCTGGAGGGCAGGCTTTCATTTTAGCCTCTCTATTCCTGGCTCCAGGCTTCTCTATGGTTTGTACATATAAGGGAAGCTTCCTTCAGCCATGTAATGGGATGACTGTAGCTTGCCATATCGGGAGGCGGCCTGGCCTGGTGCATAGAGAGTGAGCCTCAGAGCCAGAAGAGCCTGCTTCAAGCCTTGCCCCGACCTTCCTGCCTAAGTGACCCTGGACAAGTCACTGAGCTTTGCAGTGCCCCTCAGCATCTCTCCAGAACTCTGACATGCAAGGGATAGACCTTATCCCAACATCCAGTGAGGCCTCAATTCACTAGCCACATAGCACAGAATAGGATCAAATCCTGCACATTTGCTCCAGGACAATTTTGATTTGGGGCAAGAACTTGAGAGGCTTACACACCTTAAAAGCAGCCTGAGAATTTCTGAATGGATGGGGGGCAGTTTCACAATGCCTTTGGGCTAGCCAAGGGGCCCTTTGTAGAGGCCAGGAGCCAAGGGGACATCCTGTGGGTCTCAGAGAGGAGACTCCATCAGTCGATATGCATTTATTAAGCACCTACTGTATACCAGGCACTGAGCCAAGGCAGAGGATACAAAGACAGACCTCAGCCCTTGCCCTCAGGGAGACCATAGGTAAATAGCAGTGTGCATCCCAGATATATCCAGGATAGGTGGAGGCCTTGTCAGGAAGAAGGTGCTGAGATTAGGCAGACCTGGGAAGACTGACTCCAGAGTAAGTCAGCTTTTCCCTGCCTGATGTTTTGGGTGCATGGCTTGGGACTGAGCCCACCAGCACTCGTCACATGTACTTTAATTACCTTTAATAGGACTGATGTGAGTTTTACTTTGTTATTTCAGTTTGACATTTTCAGTGCCACTGACTACGCCTCACCTTGTAAGGACCATGAGAGCAAGAGACCAGACTGTCATTTGTCATTTTTCTCTTTCTGACCCTACCATCTGGCAAGATACGAGATACAAAAATGGCTAGCATCTTTTTGTTTTCACCAAGTTTTTGTTTTTGTCTTTACCAAGACCTGGTAATTTCATGGGTATAAGGAGCTCTCAGTAAGGAAGTTCTCTCTACCAGTGCAGACCAAGACTTCTACAACCCAGAGTCTAAGAGGTCAGGGCACTCCAGCCAGCGTGGGTCAAAGGCACACTCGAAACACCTTTCGAGTCACTACTGCTTGTGACCTGGGACATAGTAGGTGCCAAATAAATCTTACTACATTGAATCATTTGATCTTTGTATCTCCACCAGCACCTAACATAGTACTTTGCATGTATTGGGTTTTTTAGTTTTATTTTTGTTTTGCTTTTTGGAGGAGGGAAGTCAGGGCAATTGGGGTTAAGTGATTTGCCCAAGGTCACATGGCTAGTAAGTATGTCAAGTGTCTGAGGTCACATTTGAACTCAGGTCCTCCTGACTCCAGGGCCAGTGCTCTATTCACTGCACCACCTAGCTGCATTTTTTTGGTTTTGTTTTGTTTTGGTTTTTGCTAGTACTTTGCATGTAGTTGGTGCTTAATAAATACGTGTGGAGTTGAATTGCCCATCCTCATGAACTAGAGCTCACATGTCATGCCACATCTGCAGTTTGGGGTTCTCTCATTACAGATCTTCTAAGAGGCAATGATGGTCATTTGACATGGCATTCTTTTGAGCAGAAGATTAGTTTTTAACTTTTGGCCCCATTTTAAAACATTTCTTCCAGATAACTACCTGAAAGCTTTATAGCGTTTACAAAATTTACCCTAAACTTGAATTTACAGATTATGATTGCCAATCACACCTGGCCCCTGCCACTTAGAAGGACAAGGGCCCTATGGGAGGGATACATAAAGAAACAGCTATCTTCATTCCCCATTCTAGAGCAATGAACAGCCAAGTGCGAGCTTCCCCAGGGGTTTTTGGTCAATCCCAGCCAGCCCCTTCTGGTTGCAATTGGGCTGGCCCCCATGCCTGGCTCTAGGACTAAGATCCAGGGTCTTTGCCTGGGGAACATTTTGTTATTTGGATGTTGTTTGGTTTTGTTTAGCTTGCTTCCTTTTTGGCCAGTCCGCACTCGTTTCTAGCAGAAACACAAACTCCAAGCATGCCTGCTGTCCCTCTTTGTGTGCCAAGAGTATGCTTAGCGCTACGAAGGGCGTGCAAAGACAGAGACCTGGCCTGAGGTTTTCATTTGGAAGCTACAAAAACATGGAGTGAGAATAAATCTTAACATGCCTTGAAAAGAATCCTTAAGCAAGACGTTCACTAAGGTATGGAGGCTGTGGCTGGAGGAGGACTTTCCAGAGAAGCAAGCCTTTGCAAAAAGTAGGACGTTAAATGCATTTCATGGACAAGATGTCCTTTGAGCTCAGTCCTGAAACGTGTGAGAACTGGGCAGGCTAAGGCAGCAGTGTGAACCAAGGACTGCAAGGAAGTGGGCAGCCAGGGTGGCTAGAACGCCATGCCTGTGGAAGTGCTTACAGATGAAGCCAACAAATTGGTGGGGGAGCACAAAAACGATAAACCCTGGAAGACTTTCATGCCAGGCAGGGAGGGTGGGGGGGTGATGGAGACCTGTGGAAGATTCACAAGCAATGGCAGAGGCATGACCAAAGTTAGGTTTGGTTAGGGTGGGGAGCAAGGGGGTGAAAGGAAAAGATCTGTGGATGTGGAGTCTAAGAAGCTCTTGGTCATGTCACTTCTCCAGAACTCAGCTTCCTTTTTGGAGCTAAGGACTGGCTTAGATTGAAGGGGCCAAGCATCACGGGTCACATTAGGCGCACAGTCAAAACCAGATGAAAGTGTATCTGGGAATATTTAATGAAGCATATTAAAACATAGATAATGTTGATTTGTGGTTTTCTAAGTCAGTTTGCGCCTGCAAGGATCCTTATGTACACTCGAGTGGACCCCTTTTCTATGTGAGTCTCACACCACTGGAATTAATGGGATTAGGCAGTCAGATGGGACAGCCAGTATAACTGACGTGATGTTGAGCTCCATGGCCTGGGACAGAGCTCAGAAGCAGCAAGGCAATGCTTTACTTGTACTCCACTCTCATCGGATCTCATCTGGGGAATTGTATTAAGTACTGGGTGCCATGGTTTAAGAATAACAATGATGCGCCAGTGTCTAGGGAATGGTGAAAAGGCTTTGGTGCATGCCATGTGAGAATTGGTTCTAGGACCTGGGTGTGGATCATGGCAACTGCCTTCAAGCATTCAAAGGTCTTCCAGATGGAGGAGGGGCCAGATCGCTCTTTTTGGTCCTGGAGGGCAAAGCCAGGAGCAGTGGGTAGGAGTGGCAAGGAGGTCGGTCTGGTCTTGATGCCAGGAGGAGCCTCCTGATCCTTAGAGCTGTCCAAGAGCTTCCTGAAGAGCTGGCGGGCACCCTTTCCTCAGTGGTCTTCAAGCAGAGACTGGATAGCCTCTCGTAAGTGCGTTATAGTTGGCATTCCTTCTCAAGTGTTGGCCAAGCAAGATGCGCCTGGCGTCCCTTCCAACTTGGAGGTTCTGGGATCCTGTCACTCTTCAGCCCCCTCCTGTCTCTAAATGCTGTTATCCTTGTGGAGTGGATGGGTGAGCAAGCCTGTGACAAGGAGACCAGCACCAAAGATGAGGACCCAGCTGAAGGGCTTGAAAAGCCAAGTAGAGCTCGTTCCTGATATCAGTTATTGACCAGAGTGTGCAAGGCAGCCCTGAATGTCCAAAAGAGAAGGTGGGATTGGCAGCAGCTCCTTCTGTGATGGTGACTGACCTGTTCAACAAAGCTGGCTTACACTATCCTGGTCATTTGGAATGAGGCTTAGAATAGCTGGTGTTTATATAGTGCTTTAAGGTCCAGCAACCCTGGGATGTAGGCAGTATGCTTCTCCCCCTTTTACAGATGAGGAAACTGAGGCAAAGAGGTTTGCTTCCAGTTAGCACTGATTGTACTAGACTTGAATAAATCAGGGTGATAAAGATAAGCAGCCTGTGAAGGAGACACTCACTTGAAGAGGGAGGTAGAACCAGATTGTGGAGATGGTCTGGGAGGAAATGTCAGTCGTATTTGGAGACTTCCCGAAGAAGAAACAGAGATACTCCCAAAAGTCAATTGATTTTCTTCTGGACCCGGACTTATCTGTCATCCTTGGGAAGGTGGGAAGCCAAGGAGTTGGGAGCTCAGAAATGGAGCCAGCAACATATCCTTCTTCCAAAGGAAGAGGACAAGTGGGTCTTGCTATGTCTGCAGGGCCAGAAGCCCCTGTCACTAAATAGCATCGGTGCCTAGAAGGAAAACGAAGCTCCCTGCTTTCCCCCTGCCCATAGACACCTCTGGTGTCTCAGTGAGCCATAAAAATGAAGAGATCACTATAAGAACACTGGCACCATTAATAATAATAGCAGCAATAACAATCACAGATAGCATTCACATAGAGCGTCAGGTTTTGCCAAGCACGTTATGTGAGTTATCGGATTCTCATGACACAACCTTGAGAGGGAGGCACTGTTATTACTTCCATTTTAAAGATAGGGACACTGAGGTCAAGAGAGGTTCAGTGATTTGCCCAAAGTGTCTAGGACAAGATTTGAACTCAGACCTTCTTGACTCAGCCCTGTCCCCAGGGTCACCTCGCTGCTTCATAAACGTTTTCAGAGGTGCAGTCAGGGGAGGCTGGCCGACAGGCAGCTGCTCAGGAGTGCTTGGGTGACGTCTCAAAGGCAGGCTCTTTGTCTTCATACATCTTTGGCTATTGCTTGCCCTGGGGCCCCAGAGCTCAGAGCCCTTTGGGGGGATGCCAGGAGGGACTTTTTACATTTCACATCAATCCCATCCTATTTTTTCTCTTCTAAGTAGATGGAAGGAAATGGAACTCGCTATTTTTTTCACTTAATTTCAAGCCACTGGTCTTTCCATTTGGTGTAGCCAAGAGGTTCAATGTGGAACACCCTCGAAAACATTTTGTCCTGGGAAATGGATATCATTGGGGTTTGAAATGCAACATTACTTGAGCCAGGCTGTTACTCAGAGAATGGGTCTATGATGATGACCGAGAGATAGGAGGGGTCAGTTATTCCATCCCCCTAGACCTGTCTGAAGATGGATTATCAGAGAGGGGAGGTGTGATATGGCAGCAATGATGCAAGGGCCCTCTTACTGAGAAAGTCATGTCCTAGCCTGTTGTTTGTAGTTTTGATTTTGGTCATCACAGGTCCATGGATCCAAGACTAGACCTGCATTGGACTCATAATCAGTGAAGCAAAAGATTGGTTTTGGCCATCTAGGGAAGCAAGCATAGTAAGAAGTGGCAGGTGAGTTGAAGGGCCAGGGATGTTTAACCTTGAGAAAAGAAGACATAAATGGGACCTGAGAACTATCTTGAAGAATGATCTGAAAGGCCATCAGGTAGAAGAGAGATGAGATGTATGCTTCTTGGTCCCAGGGGGAGAGCTAGCAGCATTGGGGAGACCTAGAAGAGGCCAATTCAGGCCAAACATAAGAAGCATTTCCTAACAATTAAACCTCCCCCAAAGTGAAATGGACTATTCTGGGGGCAGAGTTGGAGGAAGTTTGAATGGATTCATCCTTCAAAATGTGGAGGAACAGTCAAGGGAAAATTCTGCTTTCTTTCCGATTCTCACTCACTGGTTTACTGAGGTACCCATGATGGGAATTCTGGAGGAGGTGATCATTGCGCCCTGGATTTTGTGACAGAGAAAGAAAAGGCACCTGGGAGTCCGATGTGCACCCTGGATTTGGGAAAAGCAGAAAGAGTTGAGCAGAAAGATATGTAGGATCCCATGGAATCAAATGTTTTAGGCCACATCAGCCCAAGGAGGATGGGAGCTGCTCAAGAATGAAACTGGAGGCTTTCCTCTCCGAGCCACTGGTGGTGTGTCTCTTCTGCGATCATGGCAAAAATCAAGGCCAGGGATCTTCGTGGGAAGAAGAAGGAGGAGCTACTCAAACAATTAGATGATTTAAAGGTGGAACTTTCCCAGTTGAGAGTAGCCAAGGTCACTGGAGGGGCTGCACCAAAGTTATCTAAGATCCGAGTAGTTCGAAAATCTATTGCCCGAGTTCTGACTGTCATCAACCAGACACAGAAAGAGAACCTCAGGAAATTCTATAAGGGCAAGAAATACAAGCCCCTGGACCTTCGGCCCAAGAAGACCCGTGCCATGCACCGCAGGCTTAATAAGCATGAGGAAAGCCTGAAGACCAAAAAACAGCAGAGGAAGGAATGCCTGTACCCGCTTCGGAAATTTGCTGTTAAGGCATAATTTGTTGAGGTGCCCAATAAAAAGACAAATTGTTATAAAAAAAAAAAAGAATGAAACTGGAGATGCAAAGGGGAGCAGTTCCAATGAAGAAGAAAAGATGAGAGTAGTCCAAAGAAACTAACAGGGATGCACAGGGAACTCAGCAGCCAATATAGATTTTCAGAAGAGTTGGACAGAAGGTGGAAAGCCAAGCCAGGAACTGGCAGATGAGGGTGACTGGAGGGAGTATGGAAAAGACGACAGTGCCATGACAGGGCTGCAGAACTGGATGGGGGGGCCAAGCTCCCATGCAGTGCCATGGCTGCCATGTCACTGTGACTGGTGCTCACCAGTGGAGGGCCCTGGGGATCCTCCTGAGCCCTGTGCTGTTTAGCATTTTAAATGATGACTTAGATAAAGGCATTTGGCATCCTCATGAAATCTGAAGATGACGCAAAGTGAAGACAGTGGCTAACACCCCAGAAGGAGGCGTCCGGAGCCTGACAGGTAATAGGGTTGGGGAAATCTAGTAAGTTGAAATCCAAATGTAAAGTCTGACACTTGGATGCAAAAAGAAAAATCAGTGTTGCAACCATAAGATGTTTGTTGTTGTTCAGCCGTTTCAGTCACGTCCAAATCTCCATGACCCCATTTGGGGTTTTCTTGGCAGAGATACTGGAGTGGTTCGCCATTTCCTTCTCTAGCTTATGTGACAGATGAGTAAACTGAGGCAAACAGGGTGAAGTGACTTGACCAGGGCCACACAGCTGGTGAGTATCTGAGGCTGGATTTAATCTCAGGTCTTTCTGATTCCAGGCCTAGCACCACTATACTCAATATGGTGCCAAACACTGTTGATATCACCTCTGCAACATCTCTCAAATACCTTCCCTTCTCCCTTCTGATACTGTCTTTCCCCTAGGGCAGGTCCTCACCACTTCACACCTATTTCAATAGCTGCTGGGGGTTCTACCTGCCTCACATCTCTCCCCACTCCAGTCTGTGCTCCATCCAGACACTAAAGTGACTTTCCTAAAACACTGGTTAGACTATATCTCACACATACACACACACGCACACCACTCATGTCACACACACACCACTCATGTCACACA
>NW_027186352.1:12907124-12920917 GCF_028583685.1 Petaurus breviceps papuanus
ACACACGCACACCACTCATGTCACACACACACCACTCATGTCACACATACACACACACACGCACGCACACACACCACTCATGTCACACACACACACACACACACACACCACTCCAGTGGCTCCCTGTTACCTCCAGGATCAAATACCAAATGCTCTGTCTGGCCTTCAGATCCCTCCTGCCTCTGCAGTGTTCTCCCACCTTTCTCCCACCATGTTCTCTGGAATCCAGCGGCACCAGCTCCTTGCTGTTCCTTTACAAGACACCCTATTTCTTGGTTCTGGGCATTTTCTCTGACTGTCCCACATACCTGGAATGCTCTCCACCCTCATCTCTGCCTACTGGTTTCCCTAGCTTTTCTAAAAGTCTCACCTAAAATCCCACCTTCTAGATTCTCCAGCCCCTCTCACTTGCAGCGCCTTCCTTCTCTTCCCATCTCACATGGGTTCTGTGTATATCATTTGTCTATATTTGTTTGCTCATCATCTGCCCCAGAAGACTGTGAGCTCTTTGAGGACAGGGACTGTCTTTTGCCCCTTTCTGCATCCCCATCACTCATCACAGTGCTTGACACAGTAGGTGTTTCACCAGTGTTTACTGACTGACTGGGTTCGCTCTCACCAGAGGTCTCCAAGCAGAATCTGGAGAATGTTCCTGGGGATTCCTTTTAGGTATGAGCTGGGCTCAGTGGTAGCTAAGCTTCTGGCTTTCATAGTGTGTTCTAAGAGTCTGTGACTTGTTTGGGGAAGGCTTGTGCTTTGGCTTCCAAAGTCTCTCTCAGAACTAAGGTTCTGTGAATTATTCATCCCACCAGATCTTCTGGAGCAAAGTCTGTTTGCTGGCATGTGGTGATGCCCTCTCGGATGTGTTAGAGAAAGATAGAGACCCCACGAAGAGTCAGACTTCCACTGATCGTCCTCAAAGAATCCTAAAGATGTTGTTCCCCTTAAAAAAGCGACATGTTCATTGGGGGCTGTTTTTCTGCTAAGAGCAGGAGTTCTTTCTTACCCTCGAGCCGCCCTTATCACATCACAGATGCTGGCCTCCTTTAAAGAGAAGGTATAAAAGAAGCCAACCCTTCTTTCCAAGAACCTTTGGAATACCACAGAGTGGTAGATGGAGAGACCTGCTCCCTGGCCCTGACTGGATGAAATCATGGAGACTAATCCTTTGGGAGGGAAAACATGGTGTTCTCCATGAAAGTCCACACTTGATGAGAGAGACGGCCATCCTGGAGCCTGCTCTAATTAATGCTCTGACAGCATCTCCCTCATAAATGGAGTTTTAAGAGGTTTGGTACACTGCTGTAAAAGTTTGCTTCAGGCTCTTGCTTGACCATGGACAATTTCAGCTGGAAAAATGTTTTTCAACTAAAAAAGGCGGCTTTGGAGTAGAGTGAATGTGGTTGCAGAGGAATGAGCTATTCATCTACTGTGCTCAGACCCTTTTGTTTTTTGAATCTCCAGGTTTGGTTTGGTTTTTTATGAATAGCTTTGATTTGTAACAAATGAAATCCAATTCATGTACATATCTTTAACCCAAATCTTTAAAACTGCCAAATATTTGGGGATTTGTTTTCTTTATTGAATAAGTCTGTTTCAAGGGCCAAGATTCATTAGAGGAGGAAGAATAAAGATCCTTTACTGTTTTATATGGCTGGAAAATGAGGCTGGGCCAGACCTGACTGAACCCCACAGATACAATCTGGTGCCAAGTCTTCTCATTTCTACCTTCACAAGAGCGTCTTAGGAGGAGGAACTCTCCGTTTTCTCTTGAATCGCCAGTGCTTTGCCCAGCTAGCAGTTTATAAATGCTTTGTTTATTCTTTCATTTATCTGTGTGTGTGGCACACACATACACACATGCACACACACGTGTGCACACACATGCACACACATACACACACTTTCTCAATAATCTCCAGCAGCTTCTTATCATTTCCAGAATCAAATACAAAAACCCTTTGTTTGACATTCAAAGCCCTTCATAACTTCGTCCCCTTTTATTTTTCCAGGCTCCTCACACCTTATTCCCCATCCTGTGCATTCTATAATGCTACAATGCTGTCCTTCTTTGCTATTCCTCATATCCCTGGCCTGGCCCTCCCTCCTCACCTCCACCTTGAGGCTTCCCTGCCTCCTTCAGGACTCTGCTCAGATCCCGCCTTCTGCAGGAGGAGGCCTCTGTCCTTGGGCCTGCAGTCCCACTGCTAGGGCCTTCCCTGTGGAATCATCATCCATTGACCATTTGTAGATGGACATTGGTACATAGACACACACACACATATACGCATGCCTGTGCATGTATGTATATATAACCAACATGTGGAATGTTTCTTTCTCATGTCTGCCCCTTAGGCTGTGAGCTTGCCGGGAGAAAAAGCCACGTTTTTTCCTTTCTTCGTGTCCCCAACCCTTCGCACAATGCCTGGAACGTGGGAGGCTTTTAAGAAATACTTGTCATTAGAAGAGGAGGCCCAAGGCTGTTTTGTGTTTAGCTGGGATCCCAGGTATTTGATCCATAAATGTGTTTGTTTTCAGGGCTATAGACCTGCTGCCCAAAGATCTGGGTTTGGTTTGTTGTTCGTCTCGATATCAAATTGTTCCTGCTTTCGTTTGTTCCTACGTCAGAAATTTATGAACAATTTGTATCAAATGAGCTAACATTTAAAGCATTTTGAAAATCCTTAAAGTGTTCTCAAAAGGTTGGGTATTTGCATTGCCTTCCTTTGTGGAGAGGCCTCACAGGTACTTGGGAATGTGGGCCTGGAGCTCAAACAGGAGATGAGGACTGTCCGGGTACGTTCATATAGTCATCTCCATAGGGGCAATGGGTGAAACCATGGGAGCAGATGCTGTTAGCAAGACAGAGAGTATGGAGAGAGAAAATCAAAGCTTGCAGAAGAACCTGGGATTAGGGCCCAAGGACAGTGCCTGGATGGTGTCATGGTCCCTTTTCTACTTACAATAGGAATTTTCCTTTCTACACAGTTTTTCATTCAAGTGACTTCTTAGTAGGGAAAACCCAAATGAGGATTTAATATGGGAAAGAAGCTATCTTTTCATTTACCCTAATACTTCAAGTATTTGATGAAATGTGGTGGTCAGTCTCAGCCCCAACATGTGCCTTCCGCTGCCACTCTCAGGAAGGACAATTGTAACCTGGGGGGTCATTCCTTTTATCTAGACCTGCTTCTAAATCTCTTCCAGGAAAAAAATCTGACTAGTGACCTACTGCACTGCTTCAGGGACATTCAAGGGGGCCCTCGTTCAATATTCTGCTCCCCCACAAATCAGCAAAACATAGGCAAGGACTAGGTGTGTTTAGAATGTGAACAGAAAAGCTTTGCATTTGGCACATACGTGAGCTCATCTATAGTGAGTGCTTAGAAGGAAAGTGACAGGCAGGCAGAAATGTAGGAGGCTGCCACTGTAAGGCACCCCTGGCTTTGATCCTCCAACTTGGAATATGTGGCTTTTGGAGACCACAGCTTTTTCTTCCAGGGTTTTGAACTTAACACTATCTAGAACAATTTGCCCAGGGTTTATCTGGTGATATTAAGGCTCATGGCTTAGGAGGCAGATCAGCAGGCAAACACAGAGGGACTGGAAAAAGCTTGAAGTAGGGCATGGAGGGAATGAACTAGATGCCCTCTGAGTGCCTTCCATCCCTAACATGCCACCATTTTCCAGATTTGGCCTCCATGACCTGCTGAGCTTGGCCATGCATTGGAAGTGAGCCTGTACATAGAGTTTCCCTCCTGACCCTTCAGAGAATAAATCCCCATAGAGAGGCCAAGCTCTCTGCTTTGATAACACATTTCACACCCATGAGGACAGGAGGTTTGCGTCCCACATGTGTGTGCAGTGCAGGTCCTGGTGACTTGTCAAGAGAGGGAGCTCTTTGAAAGGACTTTCTGGGAGATGACATTCAACATATTCAAATGAATTCATGTTCATCTATATGTTTGTATTCTAAGTTACTCTTGCCTTAGGCCATGGTACGTCATTGCTTGGCAAATAATTCATATGTTTTTAGACTTTCTCCTTGTTGCAGCTTTCGACTTACATCATTAATGCGTCTGCACGACAGTATCATGGTCTGTGTATGTTCTGTCCACATCCTATTTTCATCATCAACACCATCTTTGATCCATATTCTGCAATATTTTTCTTAACCTCCTCACCTCTTCCCCTTTTGATCACCCTGTATTAAGTCACTATGTATTAAGGGATACATTAATTTAATTTGCTGGGTCTTGGCAAGTTCTTCATAGAGTTTCTCCACCTCTTAATATCCTGCAAGTTTGAAATGGGTCTGGGGGAAAGGGGGAGGTTTCTCCTTCTCTGAATGTTCTCAGAGGAATGCCAGATGACCACCAGTTCACCCTACTATAGCAGAACTTCTTTGGCTAGAATGACTTGGACCAGATGGCCTTTGAAGGTGCTTCTCACCCTAGACTGATGATTCCCAAGACCCTCCTCTGAAGCCCAGGCAAGCTTCTTGGGTAGCCATATTGACTCCACGTTGTTAGGGTTTGAAGGCAGAGTGAACTGGGCCATATGGCTCTGTCATGACTGTGGCTGATGGGCTGAGAGGCCACTGCTCTCTTTCAGGATCTCTTTATCCATCCCAAGGATTGTCTTGGATGTTCTTTGCATCCTGTCTCAGATAGTTTTAGCTCCCTGAGAAGCGGTGCTTATGGATTGTCTCCCTGATTATTGAATGACCTGAAAAGTTCCTTCTATAATAGCATGAGACCGCAGCCCCACCTTTGCTTATCCAATGGGTTATGAACAATAGCTCTCATTTCTATGGAATGTGAAGGTTTGCAAAGCCATTTCCTGTATTATCTCAGTTGATCCTCACAACAGTCCTATCAGACAGGCTTTATGATTCATCTCCATCATGAAGATGAGGACTATGAGGCTGAGAAAAGACCAAGCAGCTGCCCAGGGGCACGCAGCTAGAACATCTGGGGCAGGATTCGCTCTCTGCTCTGCCTCACTCCAAGTCCATAGATGTGTGGAGCACTTTGCAAACTTTAAAAGACTGTAGCCATCTTAGCCATTGCCAGGATTACATAAGCACCACGGGCAGGTTGCTGTCCAGCACCAATGGGCAAATGCAATGATAAAACGTGGCCGTGACGTGAGTCCATCCAAACTCTGGCTATAAATTGTCTGCTTGAGCATCCTCTAATCTTCTGGTCTTGGATTCATACACTTCTAGGGAAAACTTCTAAATAGTTTTTAAAGCAAAATTCAAGAAATAAAGAGTTGGTCGTTGTTATTGATGTTTTTCTAAACACTTCTTATTCCCCTTGCTGATGATGTCAGTCTAAATTCTATTCTTATCGTTAGTTTTGCTAGGCTCTCATTTGGAAGCATATGGGAAGATCAGAGGTCTGAGAAATAGTGGTTTGTTGCCAAAATGAAAACCTGTCTGGGCCCCCATTCGTCTTGAGATGCTAGATGTAACTTTCTTTGAATCCCTGGGACCTGGGTGTCCTTAGGGCAGTCTCCTCCTGGCCTTGATGAGGAACCCAGGAGGTGCCCCAGAAGCTGTGCCTGGTTCAAGCTCAGACAAGAACCCAGTAAAACACATTCTTACTCTAGGGTCACCCTCCCAGTGTGAGAGGAAATTAGGACCCTTCGTCAAGAGGAGGCATGTGGCTGGCTGGGCTGCTGAGTAGCACCCACTGACCAAAGACAGGAAAGTCTTTTACACGTACTAGGGAGGCTTTCTTCAAGTCCATCCAATCCAAGCACTTAGTAAGGACTATGCTAAGTGTTTGAGATAAGAAGCCAAAAAAAGAAACATCCCCTGCCCTCAAGGAATTTCCACGGTATGTGGGAAGATTCATACAATCAGTCAATCAAGAAGCATTTCGGGACACTTGCCCAGAGACCTGGTGTTAGATGAAATAGTTCCTGCCTTCATGGAGCTCACACTCTACCGAAGGGCGCATGCACCTTGTACGAAATAGAAATGAAGCCGTTTTAAGCAGGCGCGACCATTGACAGTCAGATCTTCATTTTAGAAAGATTACTTTGACAGCTGAGTGGAGGACAGATTGAAATGAGGAGAGACAGACCCCCCCACCCCCACCCCTGGCAGCTTTTTCAGCGGTCCAGTGTGATGAGGGAGGGGGCTGTGTCAGAGGAGAGGAGGGGGTATATTGGAGAGATCTTGGCACCCTGCGGGATTTGGTAACCTCAACAGCGACAGGCAAGTTAGGAAGGGGGGGGAGTCCACAGGGGGGCTATTGTTATTGTTTATCTTCCATTCGCTATGGGACAAGTCGAGTTTAAAATGTCTGTGGGGCATCCTTTCTAAGATCCGCATTAGGCTGCTGGAGATGCGATACTGAAGTCAAGGGAGAAGTTACGTCCAGATAAGCACATCTCCCTTGTCAATGTAAACTGACCTGCCCGTCCGCCTTGGGATTTAGAGTAGGCACTTACTAAACACTTGCTGGTTGGCTGATTGTATGAAGGATGGAAAAAGAGGCGTCTTGCGTGTTACAATCCCTCCATCTAGAGATGCGCCTTCATGTGGGAAACGTCTAGAGAAATCCAGAGTTCCGATCAAACCTCCCTCCCGTGTCCTGAGTACGCGTCGGACAGCACAGGACTTGCTGGGGAAAAGTCAGTTCCACGGCTGCGAACTTTACTTGTCCTTCTTGGGACAGCAGGGGTGGCAGGAGGACAGGTACAAGAATTTGTCTTCCTTTTCAACTGTCCCTGAAAATCTGGAATTTCTGAATGGTGTCCTGGGGCACTGTTGACTCTGACTGCAATGGATTAACCCGGTTCCTGTGGAGTAAGGATTGTTGGGGAGCAAAGGTACACACGGCCTGCCTGGGGCAATGCAGAGGGCATGCCCGCTCCCCATGCCTTGGAATTAACGAGTTGGGTTCTCAGAAGTTCCCAATAAAAGGTGGGGGGTTTTGTGGCAAGGTTTTGTCTCTGGTCTATGTGAATCTGTGGGTGTCCCCACTGACCGGTGTGATCATGGTTAGCATCAGGGCAGATTTTCATCATAGCCGAGGATTGTGGGAAAATAGAGGAGGCATAAAATACATCTTTTTAATAGAAAAAAATTGTGTGCACCTCCTGGCTTTGAAAAGCTTTCCTCCCCCTCTTTACCCTTTCCCTGATTTCTTCCCTAAGCTCCCTTTTCTCCCCCCTCCTTCCCTTAAAAAAAAAAAAAAGCCTGACACCATATGCTTCTTCTGAACAGTGAACCTCTGGTGTTCTTATATCTCTCTAAAAATAATACTGGAATAATTAGGATGACATTCTCTTCTTAAAGAATAATAACATCCCTGGACACGTGGCCTTCCTGATTCACACTCACTAAAGGGACCTCTGGTCAGCCTGTATGGCCGTCCTTCTAATGTTTTATTCAAGAATGGCTGGTGAGCAACTATTGAACAGACACCTGTTCTATTGCAAGAAGCTTCCAATCAGTATCTCCCAATCAGTGTCCCACCTCCTCTCTCCAGTTCATCCCACACATGGCTGCCCAAGCCACCTTCCGGAAGTGTGGGGCTGAGCGTATCACCCCCCTACTTGGCAAAGTTCTGGGGATCAAGCATTTGCCTGGCAATGTCCAAAGTCCCACAAGCCAAGTTCTGCCTTCAAAGAGCCCCCACATCCCTGCCCTCCACACCGGCCATGCTGGCCTGAACCCCTGTGCTTTTGTCCTGGCTAGGCCCCAGGCCTGCGATGTTCTTCCTTCAGGATTCAGCTCAAGGTCCACCATCTCCAAACACCCTTCCTAATCTCCTTGTGTACCCTGTATACCTCCTGTAGGTATTTTGGTGTGCACCTGTTGTCTTCTTCATAGGACTATGAGCTCCCTGAGAGCAGGGGCTGTTTTGACCTTTCTTATTTCCCCAGACCTTAGCAAAGGGTCTGGTATACAGTAAGCACTCGATAGGATTGTTGTGAGAGTCAAAGGCGATAATATTTAGGAAGTGCTTAGGACAGCGCCTGGCCCAGAGTAGGCCCTCCCTTCACTGGCTCCCCATTGTGCCCAGGATCAAAGGCAGACACCTGTGTTTGGCATTTCTAGCCCATTGCAGTCAAGACCCACCTTCTTTCCAGAATAATTACACGCCTCCCCCTCATTCCATCCTCCAGCCAAGCGGGCCGATGGAGTGTTCTCCCTTTGATGTTTCAGGCCCAGCCTCCACAGCCTTTGGAGATGCTTGAGGGGCCGCTTGTTGACAGACTAACTGACCAGGCCCAATATGTAGCACAGCTTCTAGAACACAGGACATGCCTCCTGGGTGTGCTGCTGTTCTTGGGGCA
This sequence comes from Petaurus breviceps papuanus, assembly GCF_028583685.1. NCBI lineage: Eukaryota > Metazoa > Chordata > Mammalia > Diprotodontia > Petauridae > Petaurus > Petaurus breviceps. The sequence continues at coordinate 12,915,444 of NW_027186352.1, forward strand.
GAGATGGGAAAGTGTGGGTTATCTGACAATGCGTTATCCATCTCTCGAGCTCGCAGGGTGACCAGAACCAGAGTCGTCTGGGAAGGTTCATCCTTGGCTTGCCAGGGCATCTCTTGTGGAGTGCCGTAGGGGTCTCGGTGTGGTCCTGGGCTGTTTCATGGGGTTATCTCTGATGTGTTACCAATTGTTCTGGGGAGCCTAAGTTGAAAATCAAGTGTGACTGAGCAAGATTGAGGAAAGCTAAGACCCTCTGGGGTCATGCAGAAAGACCCTAAGAAAATCCAGGGCCGGGTTTGGAGCCACACAAGATACCATGTTTCCTGCTTCTGCTTTGTAGGACCCCAGTGGCCTGTGGAGAGGTTGAAGCAGGCATCCTGGGAGCTGTTCTGGTGGCCCTTCAGGTCTGTGGGTCGGGCAGTGCAAGCTGGCTTCAGCAAATTGCTGGATCTCGCTCCCATGCCTGACAGATGGAGACCTTCCTTCTCTCTTGAAGCCTCCAGTTAGTGAAGAGAAAAGAAGCTGGACCCAGGAATGGACTTGCTTCCAAGCCAGGAATTCCAGGTACCTGATTCCTAAGAGGCAGCAGAGCACAGAGTGTAGAACTCAGTCTGAAGACTGGTCCTCTATTAAAAATAGTCACCACTTGAGAGTTCATGTTTCCAGGAACCTTCAAGGTACAAACCACCGACACTCCTGCAAGTAGCAGCATTGTCCTTTTCCGGGGTCCATTGGGCCAGCTTGGCATGAGTTCATGTGCCCACCCAGCTCCAAGCATGAGATGCCGAGAAGAGGGAAAGTAGAAATCAAGATGTGGCCGGGCCGGGGCCCTGGTCAGGAGGGAGCTAAAGAGAACGGTTTCCTGTTATGATTAGTGAGCTGGCAAAGATGGAGAAGACAAGATGAGCCCATCATGGCCAGGAGCCAGAACTAAGGGCCAGGGTCGCAGCAAAGCCACCACTTGTCTGTTAGAAGAGGGACTGGTTAGATTCAGAGCCTCATGAGGAAAGGAGGGGCAGGCGCCATCTCCTGCTCAGCCCTCCCATTGCCTGTGGTCTGGTCCAGCTACATGTAATAGGGTCCCCACCAGTTGCTTTCCCATGAGTTGCTGCCAGAAAAGTCTATTCCCCAAGGGCAGCACATCCATTTTGTATGTGAAAGCATATGTCAGCTGTGGTGGCAGTGTGCTGTGAGCAGAACACAGGATCCTTCCCTTCTCCTGAGTCCATTCACATGGTACCTGGATTCCCACTCTCCCCTCCTGCCCCTTCCTAGATCTGTTATTTCATCAGGAGCCATGGGGGGTGGGGAGGGGATAGACGTGGGGGGGAGTCAGAAGCTCACATATTTATAATGGGAAGGGACCTTAGAGGAGTCCCCCACTTCATCCCCTTTTGACAGATAAGAGCTGATGCCTAGAAGGATGAAGTAGCTGGCCAAGGTACCCCCACTGGGACATGGCAGAGGTGACATCTGAAGTGGAGTAGAGACCTCAGTTCAAATCCTCCCTCAAATACATACTAAGTGTGTGACCCTGGGCTACTGACAGCCTCAGTTTTCTTATCTGTAAAATGGGGATAATTGCACCTACCTCAACAGGTAAGCAATTAAATCAATTAGCTTTTACCAAAGTATATTTACTGAGGAAATATAGCAGGGCACTGTGTATGTCAGAGGGCCGGTGGGTAGGAAGCATCTCCTCTGGGACTTGACCCCCTGATCTGGCTCCAGAGCCAAAAGAAAGTCCTGGGTGGGTGCTTAATGAATGTTTTAGATTTGTTTTCACACTCCTCACCCAGGCTTAGGAAGGGCTTTTCTGCATTAATGTTCCTTTATCCTAGCCAGCGTAGGCAGTCACAGCTGCGCAGACTCATTCTAACTTACCTCCAACACTTAGCACACGTGTCCTCCCAGACCTTTACAGGAAATGTATTCAGGGGCTCATCTTACATAATGGTGAGCACGCCTCCCTCCCTGGTGCAAGAAGCCAGGAGCTATGGCTCAGAAATTACCTGCCAGCTCAGGTTGAGGCCCGTAGAGGGTTTGTATGAAAAGGGACTCCGTCCACTGCAACTCTGCTTTCCTGTTGCCCCTCATCCATAGCCACTTTCTCCTTTAGCTGTCACAATTTTCTGCTGTGTCCCTCCCCAGTACATTCATCACATAAACACTGTGCATTATTATACTTACTTAGGTTTGTTCCTGTCTCCCTCCTAGACTATTAGTTCCAAGAAGCAGAGACACTGCCTTACTAAAACTTTCTATCCCCCATAGCATCAAAAACAATGTTTTACATATAGTAGGTATCTAATAAATGTTTATCGAATGACAGTGAAGGAATCAATGACAACCATGTGTCTTGTATCCTGTTCGTTCTTCTCTCTGGTGGGCACAGGCGTCAGGGCAAATTTCATTTTTTAAAAACATGACTCTTCTCCCCTTCAGAACATAATGCGCCTGGCTAGGGGAAGGAAGGAAGACTAAATACCAACTGCCTTCTCTTTCCAGGCAGTTTGATTGGCACCTCCACAGGCCACCCACAAAAGGCACTGATTGCCTGTTAGGTTTTCTCCATCTGTCTCAAGTACCCAACGCATCCCGCCAAGCTAACCTTCTCACTTCTCCATGTCAGGTTTCTTAGGGAACAACTGATATGTAATTTCTATCCTTGTTCATGAGGTTGTTTGGTGCTTTCAATTATACATTAGCTTTCTAACTGCTGCAAGCATCACCTCTATTATTTAATAGTGCATCTCATCAATAAATCATGCCATTTCAATAATATGCAAATTTCTATCAACATTTTGGTTCTTGAAATTACAAACCTCAAAATGGAATAAATAATACATGGACATGGAGATGGGATCTACACCCCAAGTTTATTATTGCGCATGAAATGATAGGGAAGCTTAGCATTTAACAAACTGAGTTCCTTGTAAAAGATTTAGAAATGGGTGCCTCCCTGTCCCTATTGCCATGTATACAGCCACATCTGGGAATTTCAGGATTCAGGAAAGAAGGAACTTGCTGAAAAGTCAGAGGACAAGTATGTGAGAAGAGAGCCCTTGAAAGAACTTGAGCTTGTACATTCATATAAAGTGCAGATTCCGCGTAGGATGCTGGGGCAAAGCGTGATGGTTAGCGGCACAGGAACCTTGGTCAGTGGAGACCATCCTGGAAATTGTTCTGCCCATCTATCCTTAGCTTCTGACTTTCTAAGAAACGGCTACTTATCGGTTTGACAAAGTGAAATGAAAACTGTATTTACTTGGATCCTAAAATCATAAAAACAACAATAATAGCCATTTTTCTGTGCTCTTCTCTCCTACATAGAAGGAAATGTGACTTCCACATTGAAGAGGAAGTCAAAGAAAAATATTAATCACTCAATGTGTATGGATAACAGTAAGTTGCATGACACCCCCAAAAATACTTTAAATAGCTCTGTATGTCATGAAATCTTTCTCTAGTGATGCCAAAGCGTCATTTGCATTTCATAATCATAAAATGTTTCTTAGTATCTACTAAGGAAAAATAGAGACTGGAAGCTTTGGTTGAAATCTGTTGGTCAAATCAGAGCAGTGTACAAAGCCAGCGTTTACAAAGGCATTATATACCTTTATCTCCTCTACACGAGACACATATATCATCACCCTACCAAGGAGAAAACTGTTGCTGAATATGTTAAACTTACCAAAATCCTGAAATCAAAGATAATGGGATAGAACACATTTCAAGCAATTACATTACACCAGGAGATCTGCAAAATGAACCTGAGCAGATTTGTAACATCCCCCGACACAGTAAGAACAAAGCATGGCCCCATCCCCCTAAGGAAGTTAGAGAAAGATTGAACACATTCTTTCCAAAAAGAAGGAAAAAGATTCTAGACTTTCTCAGAGCATGTGACAGACAAGGCAGAAACCCACAAGAACACTGTGGGAACAAATAGACATCACTTCACTGTATGATAACAGATCCATACCTTTGGCTTTGCCCGTGTAGAGGAAAGAGGTTCATGAAGACAGTCTATGAGCATGGTCCAGGAATGGAGTCAAAACACCCATCATGGGCAACATCCACATGAACTCAGCCAACAATATCTTGCTAAAGAAGGGTTGAAAGAAAATGGCTGTTTTGTGGGTCACTTATAAATAGAGGGATTTACAGTGGCAAATCACTGACAGAAATTGCAGAAAATTTAAGAACCCTGACAGCAAGTGCTGCACCCAAGGTTCAACTCAAGAGCTCCCCACCACACGACTTCCCTGCTCCCCTTCCTCTAACCACTCCCTGTCTATGTGCTGTGTTGTTTCTGTATTTACAGACCTGGGCATATGGTTCCCACCCCCATGAAACATATGCTCCCAGAGGTGAAGAGTATAGTCCTCCCTATAAAGTTAGCACTTAACAAATTCCTCTTGAGTTTAATTGAATTCTTTGGTGTGTTTTCTCTTTCCTTTTGTGACCAATTGAGGCCTGTGACATTAGGATCTAAATATGGTGGTTTCATTACAGTTGACAGAAAAATGAGTTAATCAAGAAGTCTTCCCAGATCTTTTTCTTTTCTAATCTGTTCATTATCCTCCTTCTTTCATCCTTTAAAATCTTTGGGATGACTCCTTAGTTGGGTCATCCATGAAGCTTTCTATAAACTTGCTTCTCCTTCCATACTTTCTTGCTCTTTTGTGAAATGTGCCTACTCATAATCTCCTAACATTTTATTGCATGGGAATTTACAAAGGGATTTTCATTCTTGGCTGCTGTTGTCCTTGGCTGCCCAGAATCCCTGCCCAGCAAAAGATCCACTTCTCACCTCAGGATGAAGTGGTTTGCGTGCTTTTAGGAATCCTCACTGGGCTGGATCAGCATCTGTTCCTTTATTCATTTGCCTTTTTCCTCCATAATCACTTTGTTGTTTTTTTTTCATTTTTCAAATGCTTTATTAACTTCTGATTTACATCATTCATTTCCTCCAGACTTTGAGTTACAAATTTTATCCCCATTTTTCCCTACCCACCACCCCAAAATAGCAGTCCCACAGGATATCCCCTCCTCCAATCTGCTCTCTCCCATATCTTCTCCCATACCCCCTTTCACTTTTCAGTAGGGCATGGTGGATCTCTATGCCCCAGTGCCTGTATAACTTATTTCCCAATTACATGTAAGATAGTATTAATAATAGTGTGTATATCTATATATTTTTTCAAACATTTGATTTTAAAACTTTGAATTCCAGATTCATTCCCTTCCTCCCTTGTCACCCACCCTTACTGGGAAGATAAGCAATTCAGTATAGGTTGTACATGTGTAGCTAATGCAAAACATTACCATAGTAGATATATTGTAAAAGACTGACTATATTTCCCTCCCTCCTATCCCACCTCCCACTTGTTCTATTCTCTACTTTGATCCCATTCTTTTTCAAAAGTGGGTGCTTCCAACTTCCTCCCCCCCCCCCCCCCCCCCCCCCCCCC
>NW_027186352.1:12921017-12996629 GCF_028583685.1 Petaurus breviceps papuanus
CCCCCCCAGCCTGCCCTCCCTTCCATCATCCCCCCTCTCATCCCCTTCCCCCCTACTCTCTTGTAGGGTGAGATACCCTATTTAGTGTGTATGTCATTCCCTCCCTGAGCCAAATTCAAGGAGAATAAGGTTGACCCATTCCCTTCTGCCTTCCTGTTCTTCCCCTCCATTGTAACCATTTTCCCTTGCCTCTTCTATATGAGATAGTTTACCCCATTCTGTCTCTCCCCATCTCCTCTCATTATATTCCTCTCTCACCTCTTAATTTCACCTTTTAAGTATCATCCCTTCCTGTTAAATTGGTCCTGTGCCTTCTATCTATGTATACCTGTAAACATATATACACACATTCACATATGTATTCATATGCCAGTATACCCTCCTATATAGACATATATATTTCTATTCCCTTCAACTATTTTCATACTAAGAAAAGTTTCATCACTTACAATTATTGTTTTTCCATGTAGGAATGTTAATAGTTCAACTTTGATAAGTTCCTTATGATTTCTTTTCCCTGTTTACCTTCTCTTGCTTCTTGTATCTGAATGTCAAATTTTCTATTCCACTCTGGTTTTTTCATCAAGAATGCTTGAAAGTAAAAAAAAAAAAGAATGCTTGAAAGTCCTCTATTCCACTGAATGACCATATTTTCCCCTGAAACATGATACTCAGTTTTGCTGGGTAGGTGATTCTTGGTTTTAGTCCCAGATCCTTTGCCCTCTGGAATATCATATTCCAAGCCCTTCAATCCCTCAGTGTAGAAACTGCCAGATCCTGGGTTATCCTGATTGTGTTTCCACAATATTCAAATTGTTTCTTCCTGGCTGCTTGTAATATTCTCTCCTTAATCTGGGAATTCTGGAACCTGGCTATAATATTCCTAGGAGTTTTCTTTTGGGGATCTTTTTCAGGAGGTGATCAGTGGATTTTCAACCTCTATTTTGCCCTCTGGTTCTAAAATATCAGGGCAGTTTTCCTTGAGAATTTCTTGAAGGATGATTTATAGGTTCATTCTTTGATCATGGCTTTCAGGTAGTCCAATAATTTTTAAGTTATCTCTCCTGGATCTATTTTCCAGGTCAGTGGTTTTTCCCATAAGATATTTCACATTGCCTTCTATTCTTTCATTTGTTTGGATCTGTTTAACAGCATCTTGATTTCTCATAAAGTCATTAGCTTCCATTTGCTCCAATCTAATTCTGAAGGAATGATTCTCCTCAGTGAGCTTTTGAGATTCTTTTTCCATCTGGCAAATTTGGCTTTTTAAGGCATTCTTCTCCTCATTGCCCTTTTGAGCCTCTTTTGCCATTTGAGTTAGTCTGTTTTTTAAGGTGTTATTTTCTTCAGTCAGGCTGTTGATTCTCATTTCATAATTTTCTTGCATCATTCTCATTTCTCTTCCCAATTTTTCCTCTGCTTCTCTTATCTGCATCTTAAGGTCCTCTATGGCCCATAACCAGCTCATATTTTTCTTGGAAGCTTTTGGTGCAGGAGTTCTAATTTCACTGTCTTCCTCCTGTTCCATGCTTTGATCCTTTTTGTCCCCAAAATAGGAGTCTAATGTTGGATTCTTCTGTTTGCTTTGCTTCCTTTTCCTGGTCATGTTGCCACTCAATTACTTGACTTTTGGCCTTTTTGCCACAGTAGGACTCTGCTACCAGACAAGTGAGCTTCATACCAAATGCTGGGGTTTTCTCAGCTGCCAAAGGTATTAGTTGGGTGTCCTCTCTGAAGTCTCCATACACTCTGGCAAGCTGGTCACACACCCCAGGACCTCCACCCTAGACCCCGATCCAGACCCAAGCAGGTTAAAGCAAGAGCGATTACCCCTCAGACTGGTTGCTTGGTCCCCCTACAGTCTGTAGGCCAGGAGCTGAAGCTGCCACATGATGGCAGCTGCACCACAGCCCTCAGCAGCTTCTTTCCCTGGGGGCAAAAGCCAACCCAACTACTGCGTCCCAAAGTCCACATTGCATTGACCTCTCACTTTGTCCTTAGCATCTATGTATTGAAAATTCTGGAAACCACCACAGCTGCTGGTGATCTGGAGTCCCTCCAGCTGGTGGGTGGTCAGGCCCACCCTGGGGCTAAAACCTCTGGCTCACGGGGTGCTGGGCTCAGCATCCAGAGCGCCATGCTGGCCAATTCCTGCCGGCCTGCCAGGCTGTCCTCAGTGGAAGGTTAGCTTCTCTGTGTCATTTTGTGGGTTCTGTAGCTCCAAAGTTTGTTCAGAGTCCCCTTTTACATGGATTGGAGGTGGTGAAAGCTGGAGCCATGTGGAGATCCTGCTTCTCCATAATCACTTTGTTTAAACAGATCAGTCACCTCCATTGCACACTGGCTCTTCTCGTTTTTATTCCTTTCATTTGATCTTGATTTTCATCTTTGCTCTAACAGGACAATGGTCTGACTATACAAGATGGCTTATTAGGGAATACCTCACATGTCAATAGCTTGTCATTTCCTGTCTTAAAATTTAATTGAGTTCCTTATATTTGCCAACCCCAATTCTCTTCTCAAAAAAAGTGTTCATGACAGTGAATAAATAGAGCTCCAGACTCCAGGGGCACCTGAGTTCAAATCTGGTCTCAGACACTTAACACAAAAACGAGCTGTGTGACCTTGGGCAAGTCACTTAGCCCCAAGTATGCTACCTTCCCCCTCCAAAAAGCAAAAAATTAAAAAAAAATAAAAGCATTCATGAGAAATAAATGCAGGACTTCAGCGTGGTCCACAAACCCTCCATTTCTCTTGTTTCTTATTCCTGAATCATATTTTTTTTGTCAACCTCCTAATGGACATCTTTTAGTGGAGTTATGAATATTAATACATATGTTAACTAACTAGAAATTTCTCAACCTCTTTATTCTCTGCAATATAAGCTGAAATTATTTCCGTGGTTCCCTGCTCCCCAGGAGCAGTGCAGTGCTCAGTAACCGGATGTGCCCCCCAGACTCCCTCCCTTTCCCCTGCAGTGTGTTGTTTCTTCCCCTCTCTTCTATTAGGAAGAAGCTCTGTGAGGGCAGGGGCTGGTTTTGCCCCTTTGTACACCCAGCACCTAGCACAGTGCCTGCTACATCACTGGTGTTTAATCAGTGCTTGTTGACTGTCTGATTTCCTGTTGCCTTTGATTGTACAGTAGAAACAACTACATCATTTCCAATCTTTGCCTCTCCATGGAGGCACCTGTGAGCCAACCTTCTAGAAGGTGTTTATTCTTTTTCTGGTTTATTTTGTAGTAAAAATGTCCAGATAAATACAATTCAGCTCCCAAGGAACATGTCCTCTCATGGGTGTCCCACTTAAAGCTGTAGCTGTTAAATTAGTGTTTACAGATGGTCTCTCTCCCCAGGAGCCCCACAGCCCCAGGGCTGGGCCATACCAGCTGCTGCTTGAATTTCTTCTCTCTTTCTCTCGTCTGTCCTTTGCTTATCTTGAGTCACTGCTTCCAAGATCCCTGCAAAGACGGTCCCTCCATCTCCCTCACTTCCATTTTCATACAATGAGAAGTAAGGAGCAGGACTTTGCCTGTATATGGGAACCTGGCCTGGGTCCCTTGAGGAAGCAGTGTGGGTGGCACACTGAACCTGGAGTCAGGAAGACACAGCTTAGTGATCCTGGACTAATCACCTGTCCTCTCTGGGCCTCAGTTTCCTCATCTGTAAAATGAGGAGGTTGGACTCCATGGTTTCTCAGGTGCTTTCTAGTACCTAACCTTAGTTAGTAGCCCTAACCCTTGGACCCATGAGTCTATGTGGATCAGCAGCTGGGTCCCCAATCTCTCTTCAGCAGTTGACTAATTGTAACTACATTTGGTCTGAGAGCCATAAAACTGACCCCAGCATCCCTCATGTTTGACAGATTAAGCATCATAAAGGTTCACTTCAATTGGCTTGCTCTCCCTCATTCATTTTACAGCCCTGGTGAAAGGGAAGGGAAGCAGTCTTAACCTAGCACCAGGGCAGGGGTCAGACAATCTGGGCCCTCCATGGTATCAGCTCTCAGGATTTAAATTATAGAAGATGCTACTGATCCCTGGACTGCAGCTGGACTGTGGTGCTTTCTGGACAGGAGCCTCGAGGGAGCTAGCTTAGGAGAGAGGGGGGCAGAGTTTCTGGGTCTTTCTTTTCCTTTCCTCTTTTTTCTTTTCCTTACTTCCCTTCCCATCCCTCCCTTTCCTTTCTTTTCCTTCCTTTCAATTCCTTTGCCTTGTCTTCCCTTCTCTCCTCTCTCCTTCCTTCTCCTCTCCTCTTCCCTTCTATCTCCTCTCTTCCCCTCTCCTCTCCTTTCCTCTCCTGTTTTCTTCCTTTTCACTTTTCCAAGATTAGGCCTCCTCACATTAGACCAATTGATATTCCTGCAACCCCTCACAGGCCCAATCCCACCAAGGTTCAGCTTGGAAGCTTTGACCTGCCCTTTTCTGGCCTGGGCCAGTCCACCCTTCTGTAGGCAGGCAGCCTGTTGGACCTGCACTCCGAGGAAGTCTGATTTTGGGGGCTCGGCTTAGGCTGATCCACAGCTCCAAACTCCTGAGTATGAGTTTCCACCAGCCTCTGGCTCCCTGGGAGCAGGAGGGCAAGACCCAGCCCCTTCTTGTTGTTCCCACAAAAGGGCCTCCAACAGTCCTTGGTCTGTACAGCCTGGGGCCAACTGGTTAGCCTGAAGTGTGGTGCAGTGGTAAGTGCTAGCCCAGGAGTCAGAGGACCTGCGGCTGACGCTCATTCCTTGTGAGAGCTTAGGCAAGTCACTCCCCTCTCTGGGCCTCAGTGCACCCATCTGTAGAATGAGGACACTGGACTCCATATCTGTCCTGTGACTTACATGCCTTTGGTTTCACAATTGCATCTGCCCTCCTTGGCCACCATCCTGCACCATCTGTGTAAGTCCTACCTAGCCCTCTCTATGAAATTCTCCCTGATCACAGCATCCCTTCTTTAGCAGTGTTCACCTACGTGACATGCCCTGTGCCCCTCCCGCCATGAGAATGAGCCAACCTTCAAGACCTCTGAGGTCCCTGCCATCTCTACAGCCTCCAACCCTGAGGGTAGTACAGATGTAGCGCCTGCCCCCCCCCCAGGAGTGAGTTTTGGGGGAAAGAGAATGAGTTCAGTTTGGGGCCTCGGGTTTAAGATGTCTCCTGGGCATCCAGTTTGAGATGGGAAGCTGAAGATGTGAGAATGGCAGGGCCAAGGGAAGTTAGGGCTGGATCAGTCTGAGAATCATCCACATAGAAATGATCATTGAATCCGTGAGAGCTGATGAGGTTACCAGGGGAAAGGGTATGGAGGCAGAAGAGAAGAAAGCCCAGGAGGGCGCCTCTGAGGACAGCCATGGTTAGTTCATGCACCCTTCTGATGACACAGCAAAGGGGATTGGAAAAGACCTGTCAGGAGAGCACAAAGACTGTGTCCCGGAGAAGAGGGCAATGGGCGGCGTCCCAGGCTGCAGAGAACTCATCGAGGGTGAGGATCTGAGTCTGACAGTTAAGAGATCGTCGGTAACTTTGGAGGGAGCCGTTTCAGTGGCGCAATGAGGTCGGAAGCCAGACTGCAGAGGACTGAGGCTGTGACAGGAAACAAGTGGAGACTGCCCTCAGAGATGGCCCTCCCAGAGCCCAGCCATGAAAGGGAGGCAGAATGGAGGCAGAGAGGACAGTAGCTAGAGGGGTGAGAGGATCAAGTGAGGGTCACTGGAGAATGGAAGAGACGTGGGTGCTGCTAGGGGTAGGGGAGGAGAAAATGGACCAGAGTGAGGAGAGTGGGGATGATGGAGGGGACCCTCCGCTGGAGAGGGGGACGGAATGAGCAGCCTGGACAGAAGGTGATGGGAGATGAGGCAGAGGAAGCTCCCAGGCTTCTCTGCTGGAGCCAGGATGGGGAAGGCAGAAGAGGAAGCCATGGGAGGCAGGAAGAGAGACGAGAAGGTGTCAGTGACCACTGGCAGAGCTATCAGAGGGGTCACTGCTGCACCAAAAGAGGTCTTCCTGGCTCCAGGCCAAGGTTCTCTTCAGGATTCCATCTATTCTGTCTCTCAGCTAAAAGCCCTCTGAGGCCACAGACGCAGAGGGTCTGATACACAGTAGGCACATAATAAAAGCACGTGGCCTGACTGATTGGCATCATCTAAGTTGTTGGGAGCCAGAGAATGGTTTCCTTTCATCATTGTGACCCTACTGCTCAGCATCATGCCTCACCCATAGTAAGGCCTAATAAAAATTTCTTAACTAATAATCTAATCATCTCAGTCAAGACTCCATTACATGGGAGGGATACCCCATCACTGAAGCATCTGCCAGCCAGGTTAGTTGGGTTGTGTAGGTTAGACAGCAGGCATGCCACCACAGACCACAATCCTAAGCAGTGGGAGAGAAAGGAAAGAGCCTTGGGTCTGAGTCTAAGGACTTGGCTTCCAATTCCAGTCCTGACATTTGCTAACTCTGTGACCTTGGGCAGGTCACTTCCCCTCCCTGTGACTCAGATTCCTTCCTTACCTCTTTTGTAAGAGGCCAAGCCTTCGACCTCTAAGATCTTTCCCAGTTCTGAAACTCTGACCTTCTGGTGGCATGGGTCACCATGTATTGGGTGAATAAGTCTCTTATTTCATGGGGACTCCTTTGCTGGGGGGGTAGGCATGGGGAGGGGGCAGGCTTAAGAACCCATAGCACTTTCCTGCATGTACTCACAAATCAAAAATCTGTTGTAGAATTGTTTATTTTACAATGAAATATTTCAAACCAAACACAAAACAACTAATGCTTCTCAGCCATCTGTTCTGATGACAGGGTGGGCTGGGGGAGGCAGAGAAGGGGGCGAAGTGTTAGAAGTATTAGTTTCTTTCCTCCTTTGCAAACCTTTCAGGAACATGGTGTTAATGACTGAGGCTGTGGGGTCCCTCCCCCGAGCCCAGTGCAAGGCACCTCACAGGCCCCATGGAAAGCAGGAGGCAGCAACTCTCGAGTCCAGGGCAGCTGCTGGCCCTTCGGTACATCGTCCTTACCTGTCTTCACTCCTGGAGAATTCGCTTCTTAGAAGGACCGTTGGGTATCCTGGGGAGACGTGGGGAGGGTCTAGCAGAGCAGAAGACCATCTAGTGACCGCAGTGTTAACTTGTGGATGTTGGGCTCTTCCTCCTCCACTGTTACTTTGTCCAACGTCATCTGACCCTGTGCTTGTCCAGGCACTGCCATCTTGTGTTAAGATTGGAGACGTCCATTACCAGTGTGAACAACCCCCTCCTGGCTGATGTTTGGGTGGAACCTTGGTCCACACCAGCCCCTAATTTCTCATAATGCCACATACTTCTGGCCGCTGACATTTGTTATAAACTGAGAATGGATTGGAAAGGCCATCCAGTCCAAGCTTTGGTTATTTTGTGTTTTGTCTGAAATATTTCACTGTAAGAACTAAGCCATGTTTCTTGCCACCTGACAAAGGGACAGTGGGTGAAGGTGCAGAGTTAGACACGCCTTTGGGGCATGGCCAGTGTACAGATTGATTCTGCTGGCCTATGTTCATTTGTTACAAGGATCACGTTTTCCAGTTTGTATGGGAGTGGGGGAGAGGAGAGCCAGCCACAAGGCAGGAGGACCCCATGTGACCCCAAAAAGCAAAGTGAGTCATTGAAGCATTGTTGAATGCCCAGAAGAGAACACAGTCAGGCAGGGCAGCTATGAAAACATGTTACCATATGCTTTTTTTTTTAACAAGTTGTAAGTAATAAAGGTTTTTACATAATCTCTTTTTGTGGTCTAACTTGTGTATGGAAATATTCTTTCTTCTTTGGGAGGGGGCATGCCTTAAATTCAGATTTTTAAAAATCTAAAATTTACAAAATATATTTCAATGTAAAATGAACAATTGTGGCAGATTCCTACCTTGTCGGTATGTGTAGAAAAGTGTCCCAAGCCCTGAGCCTCCCATATGGGCCGGGGAGTGACCCTGCCTTCATTCACAGAGCTGAAGGAAAGGCCACCCCTCCACCTTGGCCTCACTGCTCCTGGTTCTCCTTGGTTCGGGGGCCTCCTTCCTGATGGCCTTTCAGTCCTCACAGTCATTCCCCAAGTCTTCTCTTCTTCTGGCTAAACATCCCCATGCTGCTTGACCTATCCTCATGTGCCACAGATGTGAGACCCTTTGCCATCCTGGCTGCCTGCCCAGGGCCCTCTCAAATGTATCGATTCCCTTCCTAAAAGATGGCACCCAAGCCTGAGTGCAGCCCTCCAGGTGTGGTCTCCTCCCTGCTCCCATACACACCTGCCTCAGGTGGTTCAGCCAGCAAGTGGCCGAGTAAGGATTTGAACCTGGCTCTCTAATTCCACATCCACTCTAGCAAATGGTCAAGTTCTCTGTGGCTCGGGATTGAGTGACTGAGTCACTTCTAGGAGCTTCTCCTCTGTCCTTTTTCTGCATCAAGAAGCTAGCCGTCTTCGTTTGTGTGTGTGTGTGAACACACATACACACATATATGTATATAGACACACTGCATATCTATATGTATACATGGATGACATTGTGCACATATACATGTATGTTTGTGTATGTCTGTATTTTCTCTGTATGTATGTATATCTGGACTCTCCCCTTCCTCCTCCTGTGGTGGGCTTTCCCGTTTTCTGGACAACCTGTGTTAGTCTCTAAGAGCGTTTCAGAGACTGCTCAGCATGGGCCCGGATTGTTACTTGGCCCACGTATCTCTTTATCCAGAATCGAGGGTGCCTGGAGCCCTGGTTACAGCCCAACATCAATTCAACCGGCGTTTACCATCTGTTCTGAGGCTTAGAGAAAAGAGCCTTCACAAAGAGGCTTGGAGCAGATATTTGGGCCATTCGACACTGATGCCGTGCTGTGAGACCAGCCCAATACAGCAAGCATTCAAGCACCTTTGTGTCCGAGGAATTGTGCGAGGCCCTGGGAACACAGAGACAAAAAGAAAAGGAGAGAGAAGAATGTAGGGAGGTGATGCATCGATCAGCAAGCACTTATTAAGTGCCTACTGCATGCCAGGCACTGGGAATTTTTAGAAAAGTTATCTACTCTCAAGGAAGTTACAATCCATTGGGTAAGACAAGGTTGTGTGTGTGTGTGTGTGTGTGTGTGTGTGTGTGTGTGTGTGTGTGTGATTCTTGACCTTACTCGCTGGGTAAGGCAGGTACTATGTACCCAAAAGTTAGAAATATGAATTCGGACAGGAGCAAACCAGGGCAGCCCTTTGCAGTTCTCCTGGCCCCAGAAAGGTGGTGGGGAGTCCAGACACACACGTGCCATCATTAGCAGCCACCAGTGTCTCTGAGAATTCAGCTGACTCCATGCCAGAGTGATCAAAACCCCCAGAGAGAGGGTCAAAGTGAGCTGGTTTCCTCCCAGTCCTTGGGAACTGGCTTCTAAACTCAGCCACTGAGGCAGAGCAGCCTGGCACTGGGCCCTCCGGCTGGGCGGGAGCTTGACCGTTCTGAGAAAGGGAGTGAGAGGATTCCTGTGGCCTCTGCATGATGGTGAGCCCTTCATGCGCCATTCTCTGGCCAGCGCAGTTTGGAAGGCGGGTCAGGATGGGGCTCATCTTCATTTTACTGCATGTCTATGACTGGGAAAAAAATAGTGACTAATTCAGGGACAAATTAAGATACAGAAAAGGTTCAGTTAAAGCAACATCCCCACACGCAGGCACCCTCCTCTCTGAGGTCTTGATTTGGGGCTTTATATAATGTCATCACCACTATCCCACCCCTCCTGAAATCAGCTGGAAAGTAGCGGGCAAAGGCAGGGTCACTCTTTAAAGAGCAGGAAACAGGAAGGTGACAGGAAGGCTCAGGTGGGGCAGCTCTGCTGGTCTGGGCCCTAACAAGCCTCCCTTCCTCCACCGTGCTCAAGGGTACGTGCCTTCCCTTGCCATTGGGTCACATGCCTCTGTGACAATCACACCCCTGAACAAGAGACTTAGAATATTGGCCATAAAATTCAGACAACAACAGAGTTCTCGACAACTCATTTTTTCAAAATAATTTTGTAGCTTCAAAGGAAAATCATGCAAGTAACTGATAAATCTGAGAAAGTACTTCCATGGAAGAAAGTCTCTTAGGAATGTAGAGTGCTTCCAGGCTGAGGGGAACTTCTTGGAGCTTCCAGCAGCAGTGCCAGGCGACCAGCATGCGTTTGGCTCTGAGGGCAAAGGATCAAGAGTCAGCCCTCACTGCACATGTCCTGATCTTACGGCTAAGCCATCAGGGTAACCCAGGCTGTCTTGACACTTCCAGGGCCCCAGGACGCAGAGCTCGGGTGGTTTTGGTTGAGCTTGTTTCCTTCAGTTTGAATGTAGAATATAACCTCCAGGGTGTGAGGGGTGGGGGGCAAAGGGCCAGGAGTGAGGAGAGCCTGTGTCATCTTTATATACCCAACATCTAATGTAGTAATCAATCAGTAAGCATCTACTGAGCACCTGCTGTATGCCAGGCACGGTACCAAGTGCTGAAGATACAAAAAGAGGCAAAAGACAACTCCTGCCCTCAAGGAGCCAACAGTCTGACGGGGAAGACAGCAAACATACACAAAGTGAGTTATAGGCCAGATAAATAGGAAAAAAGCTACGAGAGGGAAGGCACTGTCGTCAAGGGGAGGGGGGGTGGGGAAGACTTCCTAGAGCAGGTGGGATGGCCCATCAGTAGGTGGGGCAGAGGAGGGAGAGTGCACCAGGCGGGGGGATGGCCAGAGAGCGTTCCTGGAGCCAAGAGATGACCCGTCTTGTCCATGCCCCAGCCAGGAGGCCGGTGTCACTGATCGAAGAGTGTGTGTTAGGCCAGAAGACTGGAGAGGCAGGAGGGCCTGGGCCAGGTTAGGAAGGGCTTCGAATGGCAGACGGAGCATTTTGTATTTGCTCCTGGAGGTGATGGAGACCACTGGAGTTCATTGAGTAGGGAGTAACATGGCCAGACTCCTCTTTAAGAAAATCACTTTGGTGTCTGGAGGATGAATTTGGAGTGGAACCATGAGGCGGGCAGAACCCTCCCTCCTTCCCCCTATCCCCATCCCCCATCGGTAGTCCAGGGCCGAGGTAGGCTCAGGGCAGCGTCAGAGGAGAGAAGGGGGTGTGCTGGAGAGATGGGGTGGAGGTGAAATGGACAGGCCTTTGCACCATGTTGCACTTGGAGGGTGAGAGGCAATGAGCAATCCGGGTGGACACCTAGGTTGTGAGCTTGAGGGCCTGAGAGGATGATGGTGCCCTCTACAGTGATTGGGTGGGCAACAGGCAGGGAGGGCTTAGGGAGAAAGGTGTTGAATTCTTAGTAAATGTTTGTGGAATGGAATAGATTGGAGGTAGCTGGATGGTATGGTGGATAGTGTTAGACCTGGAGTCAATAAAACCTGAGTTCAAATCTTGCCCCCAACATTTTCTAGCTATGAGATCCTGTGCAAGTCACCTATCCCTTTCTGCCTCAATTTCTTGATTTGTAAAATGGGGATAATAATAGCACCCACCGCATAAGATTGTGGTGAGGTTCACAGGAGATGATGCTCAGAGTGCTTTGCAAACCTTAAGGCTATATGTAAATGCGAGGTATTATTTTTATTTCTTCTAATAACAATTATAATTGCATTTAATCTGAGTCGACGGCCAGGCCAAGCTCTTGCAATGACTTGGAACCTCATTTAGGAGACGCTGTGTAGGACTTGACACAGTGCGGTGTCCCCTGATGCAGGAGCACACGTGGAGGCCCTTGGCATGCAGGGTTCTCCAGCCTACGCTGCAGACTTCATTTTCATATTTTATAACTGTTTCACTGTCATTGTTTCCCTTGGGAATCCTATACACTTAATTCTATGTGTTTTAAAACCTCGTTCTGAGAAGGGATCCACAAGCTAAAAGGTTCAAGAAACACAGACCTCCAGAGATGCCCCTTCCGTCTGGATTCTCACCAAACACACTCCACTGTGGTGATGAGATCATGCCTCGTTGTTTCACGACTCTGATATTAAGAAGTTATATCTGTAACCTCACTGAAGGAACATTTGTGATTTTGATGTATTCCTGGAAGACATCTCAGTGGAGGGGAGCTTTTAAAGCACTATTTTCTATACCAAATCAAGGGCAATTTTGTAATCAGAAAAACACAACTTACTTTTTTCTATTTTATCTATTTTCAAGCTAATTGTATCATTAAAATAATTTGGCCTAATTGCCTCCTTCTTGTCAAGGGTGCTCTCCATGGATGTATAAATTATTCTCATAAATTTTTTGCAGAACTGGCAAAGTAGGCATATGGGGCTATAGAAATTTATATTTTATGAGTCAACTTTATGGGTAGCACTAATGTCTGAGATTGTTTCCAAGTCCGTCGGTGCCCTTCTCTTTCAGATACTTTGTGAGATGATCTCAACATTCTTACATCATGTAGCTTCCAACATGGACCTCTCCCATATACATTTCATCTTGTCCAGTTGTCGGTGCCATTTTCTGTTTCCTTCTATAGTGCAGCAAATGCACTGTAACATTGGAGTCCAGATGTGTGGACTAGATGTAATTGGTGGGGGAAAGAATTCCTTATAAAATCCCTTACTATCTTTTCCATTTTTTCTATCAATTGTCCTTCCAGTTTCATCCAGATATCTTTGGGACAGTTTTGCTTCATTGGGTCTCTCCCCAAGCTTTTTGCAAACTTGTTTTGGCTTCCAGCGTTTCTCACTGTTTTATGAGGTGATAGTATGTGTAATCTTACATCATTGTCCTTTATAAGATCTTATAAACAGAGTTACCCTGGTTTGCTATATCTCTCCCCTTGACAAAGAGATCGAGTTTGTTTTGTTTTGTTTTTTTCCTGGCTAAGTAGGTTTCTATGCTCCTGTGATTTCATTGTATGGTGATTGATTTTATGTTGGTTTTAGGAAATAGTGATTGACAACATGTGCTGGTACCCACCATCTTGAGAATGACTCCCCTGAGTCTGAAGATAGAATATCTGAACCACACCTAAGTCTCTGCCTTGGGTCCATAGCCCCCCATTAGTCTTTAGAATACTAAATATGGTGGCCCTACCTCAATGAGGGAAGGAGTGTACCAAGGAACAGCACTGTTCTGGCTGACTCTGTAGGCCCCCATCACCTCCAGGGGCAAATACAAAATGCTTTTTTTGCCATTCGAAGGTCTTCCTGCCTTTCCAGTCTTCTTACACTTCATTCCCTGACACATACTCTTTGATCCAGTGACACTGGCCTCCTGGCTGGTGCATGAACAAGACATGTCATCTCCTGGCTCCAAGACAATCTGTCTTAGCATTCATTCTTGTATTCATTTCCCACTTGTCAGTGTCAATAGTTTAAGTTACCTTTCTTGAGCTCTGTGTCTTTTTGTGTTGATCTCTGTTGTAAAGGAACAGTTTGCTGATAGTACACAGACTTATTCTGATATGGTGCCCAAGTCCTTAGCCAGTCACTTCCTGTGTTAAAATGGGAGCCACTTAATATTTGGTTCTCATCATGTCTAGTGACTACAGATATTCAGCCAAAAAATACCTAGCCATTCATGAAAGAAAAGGCAATAGGGGCAGGGAGACACCAAACCTAAATCAGACACCATCACAATGTGTCTGTGGCTAAATTCACCATAATTTAGTCCTCTGGCTAGTAGTCAGTCATTGAATTGGAAAAACATGAAGTGCCTACTGGATCTGAGAAATAAAACCAGAGTTCCCATTCTATCAGGAAGACTGTATAACTCAAAACAAAAACAAGGCGCTGGGTGGGGGGAAGGGGAAGCCCCCACGTAGAAGGGGCCCATCAGCTGAGCTGTAAAGAAAACTGAGCATTGTAAAAGGTAGAGATGGGAAGTGAGTGCCTTCCCTGCATGGAGAACAGCCCTCAGAGAGGCCCAGGGGCAGCAGGCAAACTCCTCAGACCTCCATTTTGTTTTTCCTATGTAGATATGACCTGCGTAGGGCAGATGAGCAAGTAAATGGCCCACAGAGAGCCATGAGTTGCCTCCTCTTCAGGGAGGATGGGTAATCAAGATGAAAAGGCATGTGGGAATAAAGAGGCTGGCTGGGGAGTCACAGTAGCTAGTGGACTAGAGGGACACAACAGTCTAGGGGACCAGGGTTTTTGTCCAAAGCCGTTATCTAATCTGGTAAAGAAGTCAAGTCCAGGGGTTCAAAAGAGCAATTGACCCATAAAGGCAGGCACTGGGGGCAAGAGGAAAAGGTCTCATACAGCTCTCAGTTTGTCTCATGCGAGGAACCAGCCCAAACCAGTGTCCTTTCCTATCACTGGCCTGCTCTCCATGCCCCGTCATCACTTCACTGGGAGTCCATCCCTATAGAATCTGGTCCCTAACGTTGCACTCCAGAAAGTCAATTTTATGTGTTCACCCAGAGGTGTTCAGGCTCTGTGAAATAAATTCACATTGACCAGATTCGCAATAGACTGGTTTATAAAGTTAAATTGGTGTTTTACCTGCAGAGTCAGCCAGAACAGCCCTGTTCCTTGGTGCACTCCTTCCCTCATTGAGGTAATAATCTGCAGACTGACAGGGGGCTATGGACCCAAGGAGGGGAGCTGGGTGTGGTTTGGGTATTCTGTCTTCTCAAGATGGTGGGGTAGCACATGTCATCCATTAAGTCACAGCCTCTTCTCCCATGGACAGAGGGGAGACCAGAGGACCTTCATACCCCCAGTGGTCAGCACAGTGCCTGGCATGTAGCAAACAGCCCTTTAGCCTCTCAGTCTGCTGCTTCTTCATCTGTTAAATGGGACAAAAAGGGCATCAATCTCACGGGGTTGTGGTCAGCATCAGATGAGGGGTGTATATATGTGTGTGTGTGTACACTTCAACATGTGTATACACGCACATATCTAGCTCTATTGCTTTGCAAACATCAAAGTATACACATATTAGCTATTGTTATTAATAATGAATGTTTGTGGAGTAAATTAAATTTCTCTCCTGCACTCTCCTTTTCTTTGACAGATTCCACACTGACCCATCCATCTTCCAGCATCCCTATCACTCCATCATTCTACTCCTGTCTTTCTTTGCTTGTTCCCTTTCTATGTAGTGGGGTGCCCCCATCCATCCCTTTCTGTCTTTGCCCCCCACCCACTTTGATCAGAGGTCCTTCATCCTCCTTTGACAGGTATCCAGTTCATGCTTACATTTCCATAGTGCTAAACCCTAAGGGATCATGGAACGAATACTGGTTTGAAGTCAGAGGGCCTGGGTTCAGATTTAGCTTCTGTTGCCCCAGGAAAGGCTGTAAGTGAGTATTATCTGTCAAATAAGAGACCTGGGCCAGATGGCCTCTGGGCACCCTGCCAGCTTTCAGGCCAGGTCCCTCTGAGCATCAGCAGGAGGGTTGCAGCCAAGACCCAAGGGACGAGGAAATGGCCCCAAAGGTTTCTAGTTAGCCCCGTCATTTTCCAGTGCAGATACAGTAAGGGATCCCTGCAATGCCTCATTTGGGTAGTACGGTCTGTCAGTTCCCTCTTTTATAGTTTCAAACCCTGGCCATTTCAGGAGACAGTAAAAGCATTAATCAGTGGAGGCCTTAGCGTTCCACAGAGTATCCTTTTCTGTGGGTCTCTCTGCCTTTCTCTGAATGTCTCTTTCTCTGTGTGTCTGTCTGTCTGTCTGTCTTTCTCTCTGTGTCTCAGTCTGTCCACCAGTCTGTCTGTCTCTCTCCCTTTCAAGCAATGTAACTTTCTTCACAGCCTCCACATGCTTTGCTTAATTCCACGACTGTTTAACTATTTCACACAGTTGCATGTGTTAATATACTTCTGGGTTGACAGAACATGCCCTTAGGACAGAAGAAATTTAGTCCAAAATCAGTTCATCCCACATACAGATACAGACAGGGTGTGTGTGTGTGTGTGTGTGTGTGTGTGTGTGTGTGTTGAAAACAACAGTTTGGATACTCGTGTCAGACCTCAGGAAGCAGGCGTGTAGAGGAGATCAGTACTGTTCAGGACATCAGAGCATTGAAGTGACTGGTGTTAGCACATGCTGGTCATCTGAAGAGGTAGCTAAGGAGACAGACACATGAACGTAAGGAATACAGAAAAGCATGGAAGGATTTCCATGAACTGATGCAGAACAAAGTAAGCAGAGTGAAGTAAATGTACCTGCTGACCGCAACCAGAAACACAAAAGCGAAGCGGAGACACGACTCTATGACTCCCCCTCTTTGCAGAGGCAGGGGTCCGCAGGCAGCACACTCCGCACAGATCTGTAGAGTTTTTCAACATGTTGATTAGCTTTGGTGATTTCTTAAAATTTTCTTCTTGTTTACTTAAGAATATTGTGTGTGATATGTACTGGTTTTCTGGAAAAGGGAAGGGGAGGGATTATGGGAAATTTAGGTGATGTTAAAAAAAAAAGAGAGACCAGTAAGAAATTTTTTCTACAAAGGAGAATGGAATCAAATACACATTTATTAAGTACTTACTATGTGCCAGGTACTTTGCAAATATTATCCCATTTGGGGGTGCTATTTGTCCCCATTTTATAGATGAGACTGAGAAAGGCCAAGATTAAATGATTTGCCCAAGGTCACACAGCTGCTAAGTGTCTAAGGCTGGATTTGAACTCAAGTCTTCCTGACTTGACACTGGACACTCTATCCACTGTTCCACCAACTCTGTCTTAAGAAAAAAAAAGATTGAAAAATCTCAGTTGAAGCACCTTCTGCAGAAGGACTTTCCCAGCCATCTCAGCTGCTTGTGCTCTGCCTTGTGACCTTGCATCCACTTTGTGTGTCTCTTATGCATATCTCTGTGTCCATGGTGTCTTCCCTGTCAGAATGGAAGCGTCTTATGATTACAATTGCTCTTCCCCAGTGTGTAGCATATGGTAATAACTTAATCATCATTTCTGATCAAATGGTTGGTCAGCAGTACATCAGTAATTGTGGTACAAATGGGTGAGTGACTTTTATGCAGATGGTGTCTCTTGTATAAGCCTGTTGAATTTTACATTTTGGGCAAAAAGTATTTCCTTCCATCAAGGCTCTGTTCTTAAGTGAGACCACATGGGTGGCCCAAAGCCCATTGACACCACCAGAATTGCTAACTCCAGGGCCACAGGTGCAGACTCAATCAGTCAGCAGGTGCCATTGGTCAATTCTCTCACAAGTTAATGCTTCCCATTAATGGATTAAAGTAGTTGATCTTCACAATGTTCAGGGTCTGGAGTAGAGTGTCCAGGCAACCCTCTTGAGCAGCAGATGTTTCATTAGCGGGAGTGTTGGCCATTTAAAATCCTATTTCCAGTTCCTTGGAAAGTAAAAAAAACACTAGGAAAGCTGCATCTGTTTGCAGGGATTTGCTAAGGATTATGTATTGGTTTTGAAAATATCCACCTGAAGTAAATCACAGAGTTTAGTAGGAAGAAAAACTGGGGGAAACTGTTTTTCATGCAGGGTCCTCTTTCTCCCTCCCCACAATGTCTTGGAAACAGGAACGTCATACTGGGGGTGGTGAAAGGAAAACACACATTGCTTTGTGTTGTTCTGCTCTTTTATTCTGAAACATCATTTGGTTGGGGGGATGTTTCCTTACTCTGGGAGCCCCTGCTTCACCACAACCCAGGAGATCAGAGAAACAGAAGTGGCCAAAAGAGAGGCAAAATATATGTCCTTTAGTTGCTGTCATCAGCACCATCTATGAGTGTTCATTCAGGGCCTCCTTTGTGCTGGAGACTATACTGGAGGCTGTGGGTTAATCAAATAGGGAAGATGCCAGCTAATCAGTAATCATCCATTAAATGCCTGTTAGGCACCAGGCACTAGCCTAGGAAATACCAGTACAAAGAATGAAGCAAGGTCCTTTGGAGACCTTACAATCTGGCATGGGCAGAGGACCATTGGTTTAGAGATGAACAAAGATCTCCAAGACCATCTGGTCCAGCCTCCTCGTTTTCCAGATGAGGAAACTGAGGCCCAAGGAGGCTAAGTGACTTGCCAGAGGGTGCCAGGAAGTAAGTGCCATGGTCCCTGTTTTGAAGGGTTCTACCCAGCACTGTACAATCATCCATTCCAACCCCTCATTTTATCAAGGAGGAAACCGAAGGCCCCAAAGGGAAGAAACTTGACCACCGTCAGAAAGGCAGTATTTGTGATTTCCTAGTCTAGCCTTCTGCCCATCCCCACACTCCACCCCCTCCTTCCATCTCCTCCCATGGCATCTTCATCTCTCAGCTGTTTTACATCTGGAAAACAGGCTTCTGTGTCTTCCAAATGGAAAGGAAGCAGAAAAGTGGGGCCCAGCTAGAGGAGGAGCCCAAGGTCTAAAAGGAGGGATTTTCAAAAAGCTGAAGACCCAAGGATTGACTCTACTGAGGAGGAAAATGGGGAGTGGTCTCAAGACAGCAATCTAACTGCTCAGTGAAGTCACCAAGTGGTTCAGACTTTAGACAGCCCTGCACAGAAGAGGAAGACTGGTTAGTGGAGAATAGTGACTAAGTATTTATTATTATTATTATTATTATTATTATTATTATTATTGCATAGCAATTTCAAACATGCAAAGTGCTTTGCATATTTTGTGTGATTCTTATAACAACCCTGGGAGGTTGATAGAACAGGTGTAATTTTCCCCATTTCACAGATGAGGAAACTGAGGGTCAGAGAGGTGAGATCCATGGTCATGCAATGTGTCGGAGTGGATCCCAGGTCTTTCCATCTCGAGACCCAGCACTGCCTCCAGGACACAGCCCTTCATGCCCAGGGTGAGGTCTGCTGAGGCTAGCAAGGGCTTGGTTCAGCTCCATCGGAGGACAGAGGGTTATCAAGGAAAGGACAGGACAGTCGCTGGGGGTCGATGTAACATTGATAACTCACAACTGAAAGAGACAGAATTGCTCAGATCTTCTGTCACTTCTATTTTCTTGGCCAAGGAAACTCATCATCAGACTAAATGTAAAGGACAGAACAAATATGGTTAGTAGGGACTTCATAACACCAGTAACTAAGACAAGCATAAAAGAGCATGCCTATGATAGCATAGAGCAGAAAGTAGAAGACCTTAGCATGACTTCTGTACTCCTTGAAAAACAGAAGGAAATAGACAATTCAGGGAGTCCATGAAACAGAAGTATGCAAAACAAAGCCAAAAGATTGAAAAAATGTCAGGAAAGAATATCTACTATCAAACAACTCACCTGGAAACATGTGGAGGAGAGATATTTTAAGAATCACTGAACTCCCTGAAAAACACAACCAAACAAAAAGGTGGGGTAATGTGTTTTCAATAAATCATAGAAGAAATTTGACCAGATCTATTAGAACATAAGGTAAAGTAGAAATAGCATACATTGGTCAGCTCCTAAAAGAAACCACAATTTGGAAAACCCAAGAATATTGTAGCAAAGATTCAAAGTTTCTAAATAAAAAGATATGCCAAGCCAAGGAACCACAATCAATGACATGCAAAAATTGGGAGCAATTACTCCATAGAAGAGAAAAAACTGCAGTACCATATTCTAGAAGGTGAAAGATAACTTACAACCAAGAATAATTATCCTGTGGAACTGAGTGTAGACCTATGGGGAAAGGGAGTGACAGAATGAACCTTTAATAGAACAAGAGATTTTCAAGCATTCTTGAGAAAAAGTCTAGAACTGAGTATAATTATTGAAATCTAAGTAAATACAGGAGCCAAAGATATGTGCAAAGGCAAATGCTTTCGAAGGGTTAAATGATTGAAGTGCTTTTGGTCTTGTGGGGGGAAAAGAAGCAGGTGTCTTTTCAGAATCCTAATGTCTTTAAGGATCACAGAGGGAATTAAAGAAGACAAACATCAAAGTTTTGTTGGTTTTAAGAGAGGAAAGCATTCTCAAAAGAAGAAATGCAAACTTTCAAGAACCACATTTTTAAAAATGCTCCAAATCACTAATTAAAAGAGAAATGAAAATTAAAACAACTCTTAGGTTCCACTTCACAGCCATCAGATTGACAAAGATGAGAAAAATTAGAAAATGGCAGTTGTTGGTGTGGCTGTGGGAGAACAGGCACTCTGGGATCCTCTTGACAGATCTGGAAATTGGTCTGACTCTTCAAGAAAATGCTTTGGAAGTCATTGTCAGTCACTAAGCTCTACATGCCCTGTGATATAGCAAAGACCCTCAGTGGTGGGATTTGAGATACAAAGAGATTCAGTACAGAGGAAAGCTGAGCTTGAGTCTTGTCCTCAACATTTAGTTACAATGAGACTCTGCTCAAAGTCCAAACTGCTCTGTGCATCATTGTGCCCACCTATAAGGTGAAGACGGTGATGCAGCCACTGCAGGGCTGTTGTGAGGAATGCGTCAGGTCAGCCTTCAGCTACCGTAAAGACACGAGTTGTTTTTAATCAGAAAATATGTGTTCCTTTAAGATCAGGTTTTTAAGAGGTCAGAAATGTGTGGCTTGCAAAGGCTCTTGAGAGTGTCCTGTGACTATCCTAAAGAACCTGACAACAACAGAATTTGAGAGGAGATTGCACAGTGGCTAATAAGCTGGCCATCGATTCCTGAGAACCTGGGTCCAAGCTCTGCCTTCGAAGCACACCAGCTGTGTGACCCTGGGTGAATCACTCACCTGCTTTTCACTGGTGCACGGAGCCCCCACAACTCTCTGAGTTACAGGTCATTCGCCAGTCTGCCTTGGTGGAAGGGGTTCCTGTGCCCCCAGTTTCCTCATCAGTAAAATGAATATGAAAGAGTATAAAACAAACACTATGAATTAAGTGCACATGTGAGTCTATGTACTTCTAGACTACATATGTGCTGATGAACCTTAAACCTTCAGCTGAACAAACATTAAGCACCTTCTGTGTGCCAGGCCCTGGGGATGCCAAGGCAGAAATGAACAGCTTCTGCTGGCAGGACCCAGTGCATGCCCTCCTAAGCAAACACAAAGTCATCTTGTGGGATGGGAGAGGCAGCAAGAGAGCAGGAGGGAAGGAGTAGCATCGGAGAAGGTGCCCCATTGAAGGCAGAAGCCCTGGGGGGTCCCAGTGCACAGAGTGCCCAGCTGGAGTCGGGAAAGCCCAGGTTCAGATGTGGCTGCAGACGCTTCCTAGCTGTGCGGCTCCAGGCAGGTCACTTCACCATATGCCTCAGTCTCCTCATTTGTAAAGTGAGAGTGTTACCAGCACATCCCTCCCAGGTGTGTTGTTTGGATCCCACAAGATCATATTGTAAAGCCTGTTGCCGACCTTCGAGTGCTCTGAAAATGCCGGGCGTCATCCTCACTGTCATTACTGTTATTAGACCCTCAGAATGTAATCAGATAAAAAGAGGTTCAGTGTCTCTGTGCTCAGTGATTCCCTTATGGATCCTGGACATGGGCTCAGCCTCTACTGTGTGCATGTTTCATGTTTTTGGAGAGCACAGAGAAGTCTATTTGAGATAGCAGAATCCCAGGGGAGCATGAGCAGTTATGTAACTCATGAACGCAAAGCGAGCCGAGGATGTCAGGCTTGCACTGTAGAGCTCTATTTATATCTGTGCCCTGAAAACAAGGAGCCTTGCCTGACAGGAAGCCATGGCACGGAGACTGCAAACCAGAGTCAGTCAGTGAGTTGGCTGTGTTTGTCCTTCGTTTTCTAAGAGGACCATGGCATCAGGGAAATGATGACAGGTCTCGAAGTTGACTTGGATTTGAGTGAGAGAGGCCTGTGCCAGGTCACCAGCCTCACTTTCTCCTCCAGAGCCATGTGGGTCCAGTGGTCTGATATTCATCAGGAGGACTGGTGATGGCCCAGGATGCAATGGGAGACCATGGCTCTTTTAGTCTCAGGCCTTTTTAGGTTCTCACTTAGAGTGAGGTGACGCCCATTCAGTGAATGAATCAGCAAAGCCTCAGTGAAAGTCCAGGGGCTGTGCAAAGTGCTGAGGTTACTTTAAAAAATGAGAAAAGGAAAGGCAAAATGGGTCCCTGCTCTCAAGGAGCTCACTGTCTGATGGCAAGAGCCAGCATGCAAACAGGTCTGTCCCAACAACACACAGACTGGGTGAATTGGAGGAACCAACACGGGGAAGGCATAGAGTTAAGGTGGATAGGAAAACTTCGGGAGTTCAATGTGGAGCTTAACAAGGATCTCCTCAACACCTGCTATGTGCCTGGACTGGCAGAGATTTCTGCACAAATTGAGGACTTGGCACCCACAACGGTCAAAAGAGAAGTCAGTGCAGCCATCCACTATCCATGGACTCCCGCATCCCAGGAGGGCTACAGAGACAAATCCAAAGGATCTCTGCCCTCACAAAGCACAACGTGTCAGGCAGTGAACATTTATTAAGCACATTCCATGTGATAGACATTGTATTCAGAGAAGCAACACAGATACAAAGGAAGGCAAAAGATAGTCCTTGCCCTCGGAGAGCTTATAAATATGAAATGCTGAGTACTTTCACGGGGTAGGGAGCTCTACAAATTGGAGAGCAAGGAATTCCTCATGCACAAGGGTAGACCTGAACTATGCTTATAAGGAATCTAGGGCGTCAGCATGGGGACAGGCAGCTTCTTTATTGACACTGAAGTGGAAGAGGAAATGTTCCCCATAGGCCCACACAAGTTTGATTTGAAATGAGAATACATGAAGGTGAGTACTCTGAATTAAGACTGGAAAGGCGAGTGAAAGCCAGATTGTGTTTTGTCCTGTATCATAAAGGCATGGAAAAAAATAAATAATAAAAAACAAAGGCATGGAGACCCATCGAAGATTTTGGAGGAGGGTCATGGTCAGATCTGTGCTTCAGGAATATTAGTTTGGCAGCTGTATGGCAGAGGAATTAGGAAAAGGAGAAAATGCTAGATAAGGACACCCACTGGGAACCACATGCAATCATCCAGGTGAGGGGTGATACAAGCCTGACTAGAATGGAGGCCAAGTGAGCAAGGAGAAGGTGGATGAGAGATGCTGGGGCATTGGTGCTGACAAGAGTTGGCAACTTTTTAGGTAGCATGATTTAAAGAGTGGGAAGAGCTTGGGGCGGCTAGGTGGTGCAGTGAATAGAGCACTGGCCCTGGAGTCAGGAGGACCTGGTTCAAATCTGGCCTCAGACACTTAACACTTACTAGCTGTGTGACTTTGGGCAAGTCACAACCCCAAATGCCCTCCAAAAAAGCAAAAAAAAAAAAAAAGAATGGGAAGAGCTGAGGGGAACTCCAAGGGAAGACTGGGGTGACTAGAAGCATGGAGGTACTATCAGCAGTGGTGGAGAAGGTGGAAGGAGCAGTGAGATTGCAGGGTAAACATGCATCCAGCTGGGGACATTTCCAGGTGAGACATGCATTGGAGAGCCAGGTGTGGACATCCAGCCAGCAGCTGGCATAAGCTACAGACTCGAGCTGAATGTTCATCCCTTCAGAGAAGGAGGCGTTGCATTCTTTGTACCGCCAGCCCCCAGCCCAATTCCTAGCACATGGTGGGTGTCTGATAACTGCTCCGTGGACAGTAGGTGAGTGCCAAAGGGAGCCCCCCAAGAGAGCTGGCAGGGTTTGCAGAAGGCACACTCGCGAGAAGGACGGGAGTTACATTTGAAGTTTCCCAAGTAGAACCGAAGAGGGCTTCCTCTCCTGTGTTTTCTTGGTCCTGGGTCTTCTGTGGAGATCAGCCCAGCCCCTGGCAGGGCTGCAGCTCATGTTTCAGGAGCATCTTTCAAGGCCTCCCCACTGGACAAGGGGCTGCTTTTATTCAGCCTCTTGGCATCTTGACCTTTCCGTGAAACCCCTTGTATTATCTTTCAGTCTCTTACACTATTTGTTAATTTGTCTGTCAAATTACCAGAGTAGACTATTTACAGCTGCTCTGTGTAAAGGTTTACTGATTAAAATTCCCTATAAATGTGTCATTCTGTCATTTAAAAAGGAATCACTTCATTAATTAAAGGCTTTAAAATCCAAATTCCAAATGAATTACGGTGTATTACGCCACACTGATCGTAGGGTACATAGAAAAGGAAATACCATTTTTTAAAGATTTTGGAAATATTGGCTGCAAAGACATCCCCCAAATCAAGTTTCATTATAATGAATAATTCTATACATTTTTACTGTTAGATCCCAATACTTATAAGCCTCTAAGAACTTTTTAAAAATCACATTAAAAAGCAATTCATAAAGGACAATTACCCCCAGAAAAATTCAACAAAAGTCAAACAAAAATAACTGAACCCTGCTCCCACTCCCCTATGCAAACATATCATAAAGTCTAGAAAAGGCCAGATTCTCATCCTATAGAGCTTCATAAGAATTCCCATAAGGGAAATCAATGAAAGAATTCAGAAACCTCCCTGGCGGAAGTTCTCATGGAGCTACGATAGGATGAGAATCTGGCTCGTAAACACAAAACACAATATTCTTAAAAACATGGAAAATTAAAGAGGAATGACATTTTGACCTTTGCCCTCAAAGGAGCCCTAGAGGTGAACTGAGAATAGATTTCACGGGGCTCAGATACCCGATTTCCTCTGTTCCCAAGCATTCGGTCTGAGGCAGTTGGCGGGCCCATGTCCCCCATTTGCCTACGTCTATAGGAAAGAGTTGTTAGACTTCGTGTTAACATGGAGTTGTGCTACATGTTGGTGCCTTGTTTACTTTCAGATGTGTTAGACACAAATCATCCAGAAATGACTCCTTTCATTCTAAAATCACGGGATTTAGAACTGGAAGATACCTTAGAGATCATCTGCTGTAATTATACAGGCAAGGAAACTGAGCCCCAGAACAGAGAAATGGCTTGTCTGAAGTCATCTATACAGGCTTTGAACCCGGTTTCTCTGACTCCAAATCCAAGACACCTTCCACCATCCCATGTGGCCTTTGATCTTTGCTGCCCCTCCTATATATATATATATATATATATACCCTTGACCCCCAAAAATTATAATGAGCATTTGAACCTAGAGTTTTTTGAGCTTCACAATGACTTCCAGTGATTTCCAATGGGGACTCTCTTCTCTTCTCCCCTCCTGATATTTTTCATCCCAGGTCCACACCTTTGATTTCACTGGAATAGGGAAATCCCAATGTAAAAACATCCTTCCCTGGTGCAGGTGGCAGCTTCAGTCACTTAGTGAGTTTGTCTGGGGTACTGAGAAGTCGAGTGATTTTCCAAGTTCACACAATTAGCATTGACTTACCCGGTCAATTAGTTGGCTCACAAGAATTTATTAAGTGCTAACTCTGAGATACAAATAAAGACAAAAACGGTCCCTACCCTCAAGGAGCAAACATGTGAATGTTTTCTTGGCTCTCCAGGCTGGTTCTCTATCCTCTACCATTAAATACAGAATGCACCAAGGCCCTCTTTCTACAAATACACTTTTCCACTGGAGTATTTGTCCAGTTGCCCGTAAATCCTCTTTTCCTCACAAAATTTGCTTTTCTAAATCACCCAGTCATCTGCATCCCCTGTAAAAACCAGACTTCATAGCTTGTAAGGGGATTTTCTTAGAGTTGAAAAACCAATTGATTGATTTATTAAGCACTTGTTTGTATAAGTGGGATACTCCTGTAGGCTCTGGGCATACAAAGAAAGGCAGAATAGCCTCTGCCCTCAAGCAGCTCACCTTCTAATGGAGGAGAAAACACACACATCAATGGGTTTTTCTTCTGAGTAATTGAGAGTATAAAGGCTATGAGATGGCATGGAGAAAGAAATGGGCCGGCTGCTCTAGCTAGGCTTCTCCTAATGGGTCAGGTAAGGGTAGAGGTGGGCAGCGAGATGGTGCAGTGGATAGAATGCTGGGCCTAGCACCAGGAAGACCTGAGGCCAAATATGGCCCCTATATGGCCCTGGGCAAGCCGCTTTGCCCTGTTTGCCTCAGTTTCCTCACCTGTAAAATGAGCTGGAGAAGGAAATGGCAAACCACTCCAGTATCTTTGCCCAAAAAAGGGTCATTAAGAGTCTGACATGACTGAAAATGGCTAAACAACAAAGGATGAAGGTCAAGTCATTACAAGGGGGGAAAGAGGTCAGAAATTCACTTTTGTCAGACCACAAAGGAAAGAGGTCCTTTCCATCTATTACACTCAGCAATTCTATAACATGATGTGTGCAGGGAGTAGGGCCTGAACCCATGATGTCACTGGCATATGGAATTCCCATATGAGGAAACCCTCTTTCCCACTGTAGGTTGGCATCTTGTAGGCTCTGCAGCTTATGGTCTTAAGCGACTGTCTAAAGACAGTTGTCTACTGAGAGGTCCAATGGTTTGCCAAGGATCACACAGTCAGGATATATTATAGATAGGACCTCCTGGCTCAAGGCTGGTTCTCTATCCATGATGTCACACAGCTCTCAAAATATGCCAAGTGATATAGAAATTCCAGCTATTGTTATAATGGCCCTGAAATGATTCCCCTTTTCCCCTACTCATGTAGGCTTATGCTCATAGACTTGAATTTGGAAGGGACCTTACAGGCCATCTAAGGGTGGTACCTAGATGTGAGTGAAGCAACCTGCCCGAGGCTGCAGGTGGAAGCCACAGGGACTCCAGCTAGCCCACATGTCCCATCAGAGGAGTCTGCCTGCCTTTCCTACCCCTGCAGTTCTCAGGCAGCTCAGACTAGGCCTTCAACATTATGTTGACAGTGAATCCCAAAGACCTGTTTCCTGCTCACCAGGAGCCAAAAGATGCTTCTCCCAATTCTTTTTTTTTCAATATTTTGTTATTTCCCAATTACATGTAAAAACAATTTTAACATTCTTTTTCTTTCCGGATTCTCTCCCTCTTCCTCTCCCCGCTCTTTGAGAAGGCAAGCAATTTGACATAGGTTATACATGTGTATTCATGCAACACATTTCCATATAAGTCATACTGTGAAAATAAACATAGACTGAAAAAAAAAACAAGAAAGAGAAAGAAAGTATCTTTGATCTGCATTCAGGCTCTACCAGTTCTTTCTCTGGAGATAGACTCCCCTTTCATCCCAAGTCTTGTAGAATTGTTTTGGATCATTGTATTCCTGAGAATAACTAAAATATTTATAGTAGATCATCATACAATATTGCTGTTACTGTGTATAACGTTCTCCTGGTTCTGTTCATTTCACTTTGTATCAGTTCATGTAAGTCTTTCCATGCTTTTTTCTGAGAGTATCTTGCTCATTATTTCTTAAAGCACAATAGTATTCTAGCACAATCATATACCACAACTTGTTCAGCCGTTCCCAATGGATGGGCATCCCCTCAATTTCCTATTCTTTGCCACCACAAAAAGAGCTGCTGGAAATATTTTTGTACACATGAGTCCTTTTCCTTTTTGTTTTTTATCTCTTAATGGTGTTGCTTGGTCAAAGGGGTATGCATGGTTTTGTAGCCCTTTGGGCATAATTCCAAATTGCTTTCCAGAATGGTGGGATCAGTACACAGCTTTACCAATAGTACAGTAGTGTTTTAATTTTCCAACATTTGTCATTTTCCTTTTCTGTCATATTAGCCAATCTGACAGCTGTGGGGTAATAGCTCAGAATTGTTTTCGTTTGCATTTCTCTCATCAGTAGTGATTTAGATTTTTTATATGACTATAGATAGTTGTGAATACTTCGTCTGAAATCTCCCTGTTCATATCCTTTGACCATTTATCAATTGAGAAATTATTCTTATTTCTGTATGTTTGAGAAATGAAGTCTTTATCAGAGAAACTCACTATAAAAAATTTTCATAGTAATGATTACCAACTATGTATTTCCCTCCGTTCTATTTTTCCCTGGTTTATCCTGGTCTCTCTCCTTTTATCCTGTCTATTCCCCAAAGTGTTTTTCTTCTAACTTTTATCTCCCCTTAACTGCCATCTCTTCTAGCAGCTTCCCCCTCCCTTCTCTTATCCCCTTCCTCTCCTACTTTCATGCATGGTAAGACAGATTTCTACACCCAACTGAGTGTGTCTATTGTTGCCTCTTTGGGCAAGTTCTAATGAGAGCAAGGTTCATGTGCTGAACCCTCTCCACTTCCCCCATTTTCCCCTCCACTGTAAAATCTCTTCCAAGCCTCTTTTATGTCAGATAATTCATCCCATTCTACCTCTCCCTTTCCCCTTATCCCGGTTCATTCTTCTTTCTCATGCCTTAATTTTATTTTTTAGATAATCATACCATCACATTCAACTCACACCTCAATTTTCTATGTACACTCCTTCTAACTGCCCTAATAATGAGAACATTTTTAGGAATTATAAATATCATTTTCCCATATAGAAATATAAACAGTTTAACTTTATCAAATCCCTTATGATTTCTCTTTCCTATTTACATTTTTATGCTTCTTTTGCATCTTGTATTTGAAAGTCAGATTTTCTATTCAGCTCTGGTCTTTTCATCAGGAATGCATGAAAGTCCTCTATTTCGATGAATATCCATTTTTTCCCTTGAATTTTTGCTGGGTAGGTGATTCTTAGTTGTAATCCTAGCTCTTTTGCCCTCTGAAATATCACATTCCAGGCCCTCTGATTCTTTAACATAGAAACTGCTAAATATTCTGTTTTCCTAACTGTGGCTTCATGATATTCAAATTCTTTTTGGCTGTTTGCAGTATTTTCTGCTTGATCTGGGAGGTCTGGAATTTGGCTATGTTATTCCTGGGAGTTTTCATTTGGGGATCTCTTTCAGGAGGTTCTTGGTGGAGTCTTTCAACATCTATTTTACTCTCTAGTTCTAGAATTATCAAGGCAGTTTTCCTTGATAATTCCTTGAAAGATGATATCTAGGTGCTTTTTTATGTCATGACTTTCAAGTAGTCCAATAATTCTTAAATTGTCTCTCCTGGATCTCTTTTCCAAGTCAGTTGTTTTCCCAATGAGATATTTCACATTTTCTTCTATTTTTTTCATTCTTTTGATTTTGTTTTATTGTTTCTTGATGTATAATAAAGTCATTAGCTTCCACTTGTCCAATTCTAACTTTTAAGGAATTATTTTCTTTAAAAATTTTTGTTTATTTATCTATCTATTTATTTATTCTTAGTTTTCAACATTTGCTTCTATAAGATTTTGGGTTTTAAATTTTCTCCCCCTCCTTCCCCTCCTCCTTCCCAAAATGGTGTGCAATCTGATATAGGCCATACATGTACAATCATGTTAAACATATTTCCACATTAGTTGTTGTAAAGAAGAATTAGAACCAAAAGGAAAAACCATGAGAAAAGAAGGAAAAATAGTATGCTCCCATCTACATTCAGACTCCATAGTTTTTCCTCTGGATGTGGATAGCATTTTTTCATCATGAGTCTTTTGGAATTATCTTAGGTCCTTGCATTGCTCAGAAGAGCTAACCCTATCAGAGTCTGTCATCACACAATGTTACTGTTACTGTGTACAATGTTTTCCTGGTTCTGTTCATTTTGCTCAGCATCAGTTCATATAAGTCTTTCCAGGTTTTTTTTCTGAAGTCCACCTGCTCATCCTTTCTTATGGAAAAATTATATTCCTACATCACAACTTGTTTCCCATTCCCCAATTGATGAGCATCCTCTCAATTTCCAATTCTTGGCCACCACAAAAAGAGCTGCTATAAATATTTTTGTACATGTGGGTCCTTTTCCCATTTTTGTGATCTTTTTGGGATATACAGACCTATAAGTGGCATTGCTGAGTCAAAGGGTATGTATAGTTTTATAGCCCTTTGGGTATGGTTCCAAACTGCTCTCCAGAATGGTTGGATCAATTCACAACTCCACCAACAATGTATTAGTATTCCAACTTTCCCACATTTTCTCCAACATTTATCATTTTCCTGTTTTATCCTATTAGCCAACCTGATAGGTGTGAGGGGGTATCTCAGAGTTGTTTTAATTTGTATTTCTCTAATAAATAATAATTTGGAGTATTTTTTCACCTGACTATAGATAGCTTTAATTTCTTCATTCAAAAACTGTTCATTTCTTTTAACCATTTATCAATTGGAGAATGACTTGTATTCTTATAAATTTGTTCTCTGTATATTTTCAGAATGAGACTTTTTTAAGAGATACTGGCTATAAAAATTGTTTACCAGCTTTCTGCTTCCCTTCTAATCTTGGTTGCATTAGCTTTGTTTGTGCAAAATCTTTTTAATTTAGTGTAACCAAAATTAACCATTTTGCATTTCATAATGTTTTCTATCTCTTGTTTGGTCATAAATTCTTTTGGTTCCCCATAGATCTGACAGGTAAACTAAAAGAATTATTTTCTTCAGTGAGCTTTTGTACCTTTTTTCCATTTGGGCAATTCTACCTCTTAAGGAGTTCTCTTCACTGAATTTTTGTATATCTTTTTTCCATTTAGCCAATTCTGCTTTTCAAGGCATTCTTCTCTTCATTGGATTTTTGTGCCTCTTTTAATCATTTGGCCTATTCTGTTTTTTAAGGTTTTGTTTTCTTAAGTACTTTTTATGCCTCCTTTACCAAGTTGCTGACTCTTTTCTTCGTTTTCTTGCATCACTCTCATTTGTCTTCCCAGTTTTTCCTCTATCTCTCTTACTTGATTTTTAAAATCCTTTTTGAGCTCTTCCATGGCCTGAGAACAATTCATATTTTCCTTTGAGGCTTTGGAGACAGGACTGCTTCTGAGTATCTGCTTTGATTCCTTGTCACTATAGCAATTTCCTATGGTCCGAATTTTTTTCTGTTGTTTGTTTACTTTCCAGTCTATTTCTTGACTTTTTAACTATATGCTAAAATGGGGCTCTGTTTCCCAAATGGAGGGGGCACTGTCCCAAACTTCAGGGTTTTTTGTGCAGCTGTTTTCAGAGATAATTCTGGGGACCTATAAGTTTTTGGCTCTTCCAAGGTGGTATGATCTAGGGAGAGGTGTGTTTATTATTCTCCTGTACTCTGTACTGGTTTATGAGTGACCACAAGCACTCTTTTCTGCCCTGGAACTGGGACCAGGGTCCCTGCTTCCCTGTGGCTACAAGCTCTGCTGTGCTAATGCTCCTTCTTACACTGGAATTAGTACCCAGGACTATGACCCAGATCCAAGTATAGACAATGCAACAAAGTCCTGCCTCTGGTGCCAGCAAAGGGACCCCTGTCAATCTCCTTCTGCCCCATTGTCTGATCCCTTTACCATCTGTTGACTGAGAGGTCTGGAAAGTACCACTTCTGCCAATGACTCAGGCGCTCCAAGGCCTGCCCCTGGTTTTCTGAGGCCTGCTCTGCGCTGGTGGGGTCTGTGCTGGACTGTGCTCTACTCTCGCCTTGATGCAACAGGCCTTTCCTGCCAACTTTCTAAGTCGTCTTGGGCTGGAAAATTGTTTCACTCCATCTTTTTGTGGGTTCTGCCACTCTAGGATTTGTTTAGAGTCCTTATTTAAAGGTATTTGGAGGGGGTTGGGGTTTCCTCCACAGCCTTGGAACAACAGCTTCAGATGCCTTCCAAAACAAGGGAGGGAATAAACATCTTGTTCTCAGTTGCTTTGGATAGAAAGCATAGAGGAGATACAGATACGTGACCATTGGGATGGCTTCCTTTGCAGTAAAGGGTCTGTTTTTTTCTCATCAAAAAAATGGAAGCACTCAAAGTTCACCAAGGCTCCACTCAGAAACTTATCTTTGACTGCTTAATGCTTGACAAAAGCAAGGCTTTTTGTAAATAACAACTTCACCCTGAGAACAAGAGAGAAGGAAATTCAAAGATCACTTCTAACCTCTGAGACTTCCTTGAGCCCAACAGCATGGAAAGGAAAAACCCAGAAAACAACAGCCCTGTCAGACCTGCCACATACAGGCCCTTGATAAATGCTGGTTGACTGATTTATTGATACAATGAGCAAAGCATCATGCACAGTGGGGAGGGAACAAAGACAAAATAAGGAGCAGAACCTGTCCTCAATCAGCTTGCATTCTACATGATAAATAACACTGGCAATCCGGGGGCTCAGAAAGGTTTCTCTTAGGAAAGTGAGCTGAGTCTTAAAGGAAGCTAAGGACACTGAAAAGCCAATATGAGAAGTGAGAGCACTCCAGGAAGAGGGGACAACCCGTGCAAATGCTCAGAGATAGGAGGCTGATTTAGCTAGAACCTAGAGTGTGGGGGCGGGAGGAGGGGGCAGTAATGTGCAGTCAGCCTTGGTCCTGTCAGTGACTGAGGCTGATGGGCTAACATACTTAGCTTTTTAACACACTGCACATATTAGGTCTAATATGAAGGATCTAGCACACAGAAAGGAGGACATAGGTATTAGTCAATCTGAACTGAATGAAAGAAAAGACCATTTGACCAACATCATCAGTAATACTTCCCTCCTTTGGTCCTTTGCAAAACAAGCATGAGCTTTCTGCTTTTAAATATTTTCCTGCTCTCCCCCAGATTGGTGCTGCGATTGAAAGATGTATTGTCTTTACAATATCATGCTTCAGCTGAGGTTGATTCTGTGCCAAACGTTACAGCCAAGAGCCTGGAAACTGCTAACTCCTTTATGATGATTATATAAGGAAGGAACTTTTATGCCTTGGCATTGATAGGCAGTGGAAAAATTTGTCTTTGGCACAGAAGAAAGCAGGAGAAAGGAAGAAGAGGACCTGAGGAGGAGAAGGAGCCATCTTTTTAGGCTTTAGGGACCAGGAGTGAAGAAAATGTGGAGAAGGCGAGGAGGTTAGAAGTCCAGAGCACCAAGCTCAGCCTTTGAGCTGCTGACGAAGTTGGACACTGTTTCTTTCCCTCTGGGCCTCTGCTGGTGCTGGAATAGATCACTCCTAGGATTTTGTTCCAACTCTAAATCCTGTGATCCTCACACCAACTTTGCCCACATCACAATTTTCACCAGAGTTAGAGTTAGGGTTAACCATGGCATGGATTCCAGTCCATCAATAGACACACAGAATTCTAAAGTTGCTTCAAGTACAGGGTCTTGTGCCTTGAGCTAAATAACCAGGGTCTTGTGCCTTGAGCTAAATAACCAGATACACCTGCCTTGGGGGCAGGGGAAACTGCCATAAATTCTATGGCTGCTTAGAAGGTCTGGACTCTGTCACAGACCCTCCGAGAAAGTCAAATCAGGCTTCTATCTTCAATAATGGAAATAGTCATAAAACCTCTCCAAGAAACAAGCTAAATTCTGCCCCAAAGGGGATAAAGACAAACACATTCTATAAAAGGGCACCAAGGATTCTAAGGCTTTGTTATTCAAACAAATTACATGATAGATGTTGAAATCCATACATCTTACTGGATGGGTTATCAAAGCTTTGATGCATCAGCTCTCATATCTATAACATTTTGCTTGGTTTAAAATTTTTATTTTGACTGATTGCTACCATGGAAGAGAAGCATGGGCTTTGACCTTTGTCAAAGCAAGAGTCTAATGTCTATATAAGGCACCTAGTTGGAATTTTCTGATGACTCTAGATATACTGAGACAACATTGAGGTAGGCCTAGTGGGATCACAACCTTGCAAACTCAGGCTGTTATGATTTGGAAGGGATTTCAGGAAACAATATTTCAGGGGTGACTAGGTGGCACAGTGAATAGAGCACTGGCCCTGGAGTCAGGAGGACCTGAGTTCAAATACAGCCTCAGACACTTGACACTTAACTAGCTTGTGACCTTGGGCAAGGTCACTTAACCCCAATTGCCCTTCATTCCCCCTCCAAAAAGAAAAAAAAAATGTTCTAACTCCATTATTTTACAGGTGAAGAAAATGAGGTTCAAAACATGTAAGGGACCTGCTGATTTTCACACATTCAGCTCATGTGGGAGCTGGGGTTTAACCTGAATTAGCTAATCCTGCAGGCTTCTGTTAAGTGCCTAGTACACAACAAGTAAAAAAAATCCTGCCCTCAAGCACATGCATGTGGATAAGCAAATGCAATCTGAGGAAGAAGGGTCCACTAACAACTAAGGTGATTGGCAAAGCCAAGAAGGAGGCTAGCTGACTGTGAAAGAAGGAGATGAGGAGGCTATGTGGGGAGCAGCACATGGGCCAGTTGGGTTGGAACCTAATAGTTCACAAAAGGGAATAACTTGAAAGAAGTCTAGAAATGGGAAGCTAAGAGCAGATTATGAAGGGCTTTGGATTCAAAATGAGTCAATAGGGAACCACTAATGATGTTTGAGCAGGGGAGTGACATGCTCAGACTTGTGTGTGACTAGATATGATGGATTTGAGGAAGAAAATGCTATGCAACTATTAGAGCATTTAGCAGGACATCTCTTCCCAGGGTGCTGAGGCGATCCACACTGATATTTATAGACCCCTGGAATGTCTAAAAAGTGTTCTCCTCACAAGTCCCTGAAGCAGTGTTCTCAAGCCATCTCTGCAGATGCTCCTCCAGCTCCTGGGTATCAGTCCCAGGTTCGAGTCCAGGATTCTTCTGAATCCAAGCCACGCTGTCTTTCCTCCACACTGCCAAAGGAGCCTTGGACTTCCCTTCATCGATCCATCAGTCTCACTGCGGGAAAGAAAGCCCCCAAATACTGCAGACCTTTCCAAATGTTTTTTTTTCCTTCAAGTCAACAAGTATTTATTAAATCACCTGGTGAGAGTTGATATAAAGTCAAATGAGATTAGGTCATGCCCTGAACCAGTTTATAGGCTATTACTTGGAGAAATATGATTTTCTCTAAAACATTAACATATGATAAGTCTGAAATAAACTGAGAATGTAGGAGAACACGGTGTCAGTTCTGTTGGGAATTTCTGGGTCCCTGGCAGGCTAGCCTACCTCCTTGCTCACTAGCAGGACCAGCCCAGGCCCCTGCCCCAGCTGGAGGTCAGCTGTCATCATGCTCCTCTTTCCAAATTAAAAAGGTTCAGAGGCAAACTTTAAACAAAAGGCCACTCTTCTCCAAAAACATGTTAAGTCCTTTGAAAAACACAGGCAGTAAACCTGCTCCAAAGGTATAGAATGGGGGTCTGCAAATCTGGAACTGGATCTCAGTGGGAAAGGGGGGAAGCAAAATCCTGAACTCACATTTGACTCAGAAGCCCTCATGACGCATAAAAGCTACTGGACTCTGTTTAAATCATTAAAAGCTGAAATTAATGATTCATAGATGTGATGGCCTTGCAGAAGAAGCAAAGGCACCGTAATTCATCTGACATCTACGCAGCACTCTTCTCTTGCCGCCAGCTGTGTAGACGGGAATTTCTGATGTCCTTGAACAGCACACTGCTTCATGAATTCTCTTGGCTGGTTTGGGATCTCAAATGAGAAATGAGGTTAATTAAGTTAAGTTTCAGATTGATGTTGCATTAAGAATGATCATGCAAAACACCCCCCCAGATGGCATTTGAATCCTGCCTAGCTAGCTGGATGGGCACCGTTCACAGCAAGGTACAATCTGAGAATGAAAGCCTCTTTGCATCTCAGCCTGCTCATCTGTAAAAGAAAGGATTGAATGGATGGCGATGTGTGAAGTCCCTTCTTGAAGCCAGAGGATCCTTCCTTATTCTGTTTAAAGTCTTGCATTGATTGGCTTTTCTTTATTCAAATCTAAACTGCATCAAGTATTGATGGGCCCTTTTTTATAACAAGTGATGCTTTCCTGAACAGTCAGGTAGAATTATATGTTTGTGTACTGAATCCTATTTTCCAGTTAGCTTACATTCAGAATTCAGAAAGATGTCCCCAAGGATCAAACTTTGACCCCCTTCCCCAACACCCTTTTGAAAGCGCACCCTTCCTGTTTTCTCCCCCTGCCTGAAATCCCTTCCCTGCCACTCTTTACCTGTTGAATTCCTACCCATCCTTTGAAACCCAGGTCCCATATCACCTCCTTCTGTAAGCCTTCCCTGATCCCTCTTAGTCAGTAATGACCTTTCTCTTCTGCACTTGCCTCCTGTAATTTGGTGTCCTAGAGTGGTCTGTGCTTGTGTGTTCTTCTTCTGGAGGGCTTGGACAGTATATAATCCTAGTTTCCTGGTCTCCCCATTAGAGTAGCATTACTGTGTAAGTATAGACCCTGTTTCATTTAAACTTGAATTTGGAGGCTTCTGGGGAAATAAAGCCAGCTCCGAATGGAATGGAAAAAAAAGTATACCCTCCATTTTACACCATACAAAAGAAAGGGCCGCTCACAGGTTCAGTCTGAACCTACTTTCTAGACCCAAGGTTCCCTGCCTTCTTCATCCAGGCTGCTTGAGGGATGTAGGGAAAGGGAAGTGGCCCTTGCAACTGGCGAGATGCTGGCTACTGGCCGCCAGCCCACTTCCTTCCCAGTTAGAA
Source organism: Petaurus breviceps papuanus (assembly GCF_028583685.1). Lineage (NCBI taxonomy): Eukaryota > Metazoa > Chordata > Mammalia > Diprotodontia > Petauridae > Petaurus > Petaurus breviceps. Next base: position 12,957,129 of record NW_027186352.1, read on the forward strand.
GAGGAAGATGCAGAAGAGACAGAGGCTGTCCTTCCCTCCCCGAGCCAAGGTGCCCAGTGCTCATTTACCTTTGGAAGAATTCCGTGCTCCCTTCCCCCACCCTACCATTTTCAATTATGTTCTCTGTCTGATTATGAGGAAAATCCAGTGGCTGCCAAACCCATGTAGAACGTGATTAATTATGACAGAGGGTAGAGAAGAGACTTTGATCCCTTTAAAGAGAAAAGAGATATCCCTGCCACACCTGGCCTGAGGCACTGGGGTGAGGAGGAGGAGCAGACAGCAATCCCATTCCAGTGTTTTACCACACAGGAAAGATGTACTGGGGCCCTACTCCAGAGCAAGAGCGACTTTCCATAAGCAGGGGAGAATCTTGACATAGTTTTATGTGCAAACCCCTAGACCCAACCAAGATAAGCCCTTGAGGCAGATGAGAGCAGGACCAGGGCAATCTCTGGTGGCTGTAAATGTAGGGAAGGAGAAGGCTCCCCCAACAGCCTTCCCCCCTCCTCCCTCTCCAGTGTCTCCACAGTGTGTGAGCACTGACTTTCATAGGCTTAGCCCTTCTCAGCAAATGCAAGGACTTCCAACAATTCCAAAAGACACATGATGGAAAATGCCAGCCACATCCAGAGAAAGAGCTGTGGAGTCAGAATGCAGAATGAAGCAGGCAATTTTCTTTTTTGTTTTGTTTTATTTTTTTTCTTTCTTATGGTTTTTTCCATTTGTTGTAATTGTTCTATGCAACATAACTAATGTGAAATTATATATATATATATATATATAAGCAATTGGGGTTAAGTAACTTGCTCAAGGTTACAGGGCCAGGTGTTTCTGGGTGGGTGCTAAGTGTCTGAGCCCAGATTCGATCCCAGGTCATCCCGACTCTGGGGCCAGTGCTCTTACTCACTGTGCTACCTGGCCGCCCTGAAAATATTTTTAATAGAAATGTATGTGTAGAGTCCATATCATATTGCAAGCCATCTTGGGGAGGGAGGGGAAAGGGAGGGGGAGAAAATTTAAAACTTATGGAACTGAATGTTGAAAACGAAAAATAAATAATTTTATATAAATAAATAAATAATTGAGAAAAGTTTTAAAGAGAGCGTGGCCGAGCATAAATGCCCAGTGGAATGCAATAAAAACCTTACTTTCAAAAGAAAAAAGAAGAATCTCTTCCAGTGTCTCCTAGTCCTTTCCTTTACATAGACCCCATTCACCCTTGTGTTGCCATTGTTAACATATATCCCATCTGTATGTTCTGGATGTAGTGAGAACATCACTATGGCGCTGGTGGTCTAGCAGAGTGCCTTGAATACAGTCTTGGAGGAATATTTGGGAGTGGCTCGGTTGCTTTGCACAGCTTTACCCCCAGTGCCCTCCCCTGGGACTGTCCTTTCGACTTTCTTGCAGCTTTCTAGGCAGTGATATTAAAATGGAAATCATGATCATTATTGCCCTTAGGCAAAAAGAGGGGTGATGAGGGAGAGGCTGTTTCTTGCAGAGTTGGGCGTCTTTCTTTTCCTTCTGCAAGCATCATTGTTTAATCAGTGTTTATCACTCAGCAGAAGGAAAGAGAAGACAGAAGAGCCAGACAGGTCACTGAACAGGGCAATAGAAAGGAGCGCATGGTTTTAAAAGAAGCATTTTCCAAGCGCCCTGTCCCCAACCAGGGGGTAGCTGACCTCAGAGCTTTGATTATTTGGTCTTCCATGGCGCTATGGTTAGGGTCGCCATCTGTATGTGCTGTTTCCGGCGGTGATAGTTCAGGGGAACAGGAAATTGAGAGATGTGGCCAATTTTGTCTCCACCATTCACACGAAAACATTTACTGCGGCCACATCAATGAAGTTCGTGACTAAGTCACCAGACACATCATTTAGGCTTCTCTAAATTTGAGAGAAGATGCCTGCGTCCTCTAAGAAGTACAGCGACTTCTATGCCCTCCTCTGACAGTCCTCCTGAGAGGACTCCACCCTCTGTGTCATCCCACGTGCTCAGACACGTCTGTTTTTAAGGAAGTTTTCCCTATGTCTAACCTTAATCCTTCATTCAATTCTGTAGTTAAGTCCTTGCATCCCTGTCCTGCTGATAAAAATCATTCCTATATAAAAGTATTGCAGATCTGCCTGGGGAAAAAAGCTCCCTAGACCAATTAAATCAGAAGTCTAGCTTTAAAAAAAATCTTCATTGTGATCAGTGGCAGCAATCTTTGGAAAACTGTTCTGAATGAACCCATCCCCATTTTCAAGACTGTCCCCCAAAGAAACCACAGGGAAGCTGCTCCATGGGTTCTCTGCGAAATGGGCCATGCTGGTTAAGATGGGGGACTGGATGCTCCTGTAGTTCAGAGATATGTGATTTCATCCATTTGGGGAACCCCCCAACCCTGAAGACCCCAGACTTTCTATGTAGATTAGTCATCATGGCCTAAAATCTTCATCTCCCAAAGGCCAGTTCTTCACTGCTGATCCTGTGTGGCAAGCCCAGGACCTGCCACTGGGCCTCGACTCAAAAAATCCCTCCATGTTGGCAGAGCCCACACCCTAACAGCACAGACTTTCATAATTCAGAATCACCTCTTTGTAGTTTAGGGAAATCATGACAAGAAAAGTTCACACTTTTCCAAAAAAGTTTGCTTTTAGAAAAAGCTGTTCATCTGTTTAGTAAGACCTTAAATTATTGTAGTATGGCCCCTTTCTCTGGAGAGAGGAGGGTAGCAAACATTAAACTGTGATTTTTTTTTTATCCTAAAATATACTCCCTGCCTTGTTCAGTAGGGCCCTTACCCTTTACATGACCTCTGGTATGTATATAAGCATCACAAATCTCAGAATTGGGAGAGATCACAGTGGTTACTAAACAATGCCCAAGGATGGATGCAGAAGATGGGAAGGAGTGACTCTATCCAAGCATGACTGTGTAAGGTTTGCATCCCAGTAACCCACACGCAGCACACCGAGGCCCTCAGAGAAGAGCTGACCTTTCCTCTGTCACGCACCCAGCAAAGGCCCCCTCTGCTTTTTTATTCTTTTAGCCTCCTTTTCAGATTCAGTTCCGATGTCTGAGGGGCCCCAGGTCTTCTTCAAGGAATTGAGGTTTCACTCTGTGTTTTTCCCACTTACAAAGTGAACCCCCGCCATTCAGCAGCTGCATTTTCTGTTAGAGAAAAGTCAGCCACTGGATGAGCCCTTATCCCAAAGACCATTCCGTTTTGCAGCCAAGCCGTGTGCGTTCTGAAGGAGAAAATACGACTTCAACCTCTGGCAGTGAAAAGTGTGAGCCTCTCTGGACTGGGGCAGCGGAGGTGGTGCTGGGCCCCTCGTCGTGACTGGCCATGCTCTGTGAAATGTGTTTATGCTGTGATTCTTAATATCCATTCATCCTTTCCTGATGGCAGAACATAAATACACCAAGTCCACCCCTTTTCATATTTCAGTTGAAAAGAAAGAGAACTGGAAATTATTTTGACCTTTAAGCAGTCGTTCTGAGCTGCTGGTGACTGATGGGAAAAGGATGCCCAGTCATCCGCGCCACCCAAACCACAGGTTGTGCTAACGCCAGCGTGTGGGGAGGATCCTGGTAGAGGTGCCAATATACCATTAAAAGTCATTGCTGTGTATGTTTGCAGTAGTCCTCCTGACCATGCCTGCCCTTTGAGATCTTCCCTGCCCTTACAGGCCCACCCTTAACAACATCTCCTCTAGGAAACCTTTGCCCAAAGGCCGGCTGTTACTGTGGAGAAAGTGCTGGCTCTGGAGTGGGACCTGGGCTCGAATACCGCCTCTGACACATATGCTAGGGGGGTACTTATTGAGGGGGTAATGTCATTGGGGAGGCCCTTCAGAAAGCTCATGTGGATGGGGAATCCCTCCCCCGCCCCCAGCAGCTGCTGTCATGGCCTAGGCCTGAGGGCGTGAGGGTCTGTCCCAAGCAGAGATGTAGAGCTGCAGGAGGGGGTTGGACAAGGCCAACTCGGAGGGCCCTCCTGCCTCCCAGCCTGTGGCCCCGGGAAGTCCCTCTGCCTTCCTGAGCCCTGTTCTCCTCTGCTGGGAAGATTGCTAACTCCCTTCCTTTCTGTGCAAGGGATGGTGCCTCGCATCTCTAGAATAAATGTATTTTTAATCCCAGACTGTGTAGCTTCTCAATATAGAAGGAAGCACCACAGACACCTAATAATCAGAATATTGGGTCTTATGGAACCAACAAGCATGTATTAAGTGCCTTCTGTATGCCCAGTCTTGGGCTTATTGCTGGTGATACAAAGACAGAGAATGAAGCTGTCCCACCTCTCCAGGAGAGCCGAGTCTGAAGTATTCATAGAACTAATCTAAGGGAATCTGTGCAACTCACTGTAGGGAAAGCAGAGAAACAAGAGCCATGTGGGAAGGCAGGGTCCTGGGTGCAGGATCAGGACAGGCTTCCTGCAGCAGGCCGTCTCCGAGCAGTATCTGAAGGGAAGAGAAGGACTGTATGAGGTGGGGATGAGGAGGGCCTACACTGCAGGCAGTAGGGACAGCCCATGGAAAAGCCAAGCTGGGGGAAGAAGAGGCCTCTGGGAGATCCCCCAGGAGGCCAGTCTGGGGAGGGGTTATCTGATGAGGCTAGAAAAGTGAAGCCCGGACAGGTGGGGAAGCCGGGAGAGAAGGATTAGTATTGGATCCCAGCAGCCGTGAGGAGCCCCTGGTTAGGGAGGGGAGTGACACGGGAAGAGCTTCACTCAAGGAAAGTCATTTTGGCAATGGTGCATAGTAGGTATTGAATGCATGCTAGTTGACCGACTGACAGAACCGGTGCGTAGGAGGGAGTTGAGTGAACCACACTGGTCAGGGCCTGCATCTGGCGTGCCCCCAGCTTCCCCTGCTGATGGAGCCAGCTGCTACCATCTACTCAGATACTGAAAGAAATCCCAGCCTGAAATGACCGCGGACCCATTAGGGCTCCAATGTCAGATCAGAGGTAGCCTAGACTATCAGGTGGGGCCGGGCGCAGTCCCTTAGGGACGGCCAGCTGCATTAACCTTTCCCTGAGTATGGGGGGCCAGCAGGGCCTCCCTGGCACCCCTGCCTCCCCACAGGGGATGGTGTTTCTGGTCCTGTGTCCCTGTAACAGGCTGGGAGGGCCTTGGGGTCCCTGATGAGTCAATCGGCAGGCCTGGCCTTTGGGTCCTGGGTGCTACACTTGCTGCATCTCCTGCCAGTGGCGGGTTTTGTGAAGCCTGGTTAACATGGTAACCACTCTAAAAATACCTCGGCTACAGTTTAACCACAGCGTTTCCTTCTCAGCATAAGAGCGCTCACTCCCGTTGGACTTGGTGCCTAAGGAGGTGCAATTATCAGACCCCACAATTAAACTGAAGCCAAATGAGCTGTTGAAATAATCACAAAAATTGCCCAGTAAGACACAAATCATGAGGGAAAGATCTGAAAGTTGCTGTTGCCTCTTTTTCTTCAACATGCAGCCTCCGCCCAGCCCCAACCCCAGGACCAAGCAGCCTGGGCCTGAGGTTTCCCCACCAAACTCTTCCCCAGGCGCAGCTAGAAGGAAGAGAGGAGGGCAGGAATTCCCCCTTGGTGCCCACCTGGGCCCAAGAAGGCAGAAGGGGCACAGGGAGAGGGCAAGGGGCGCCTTTCACTTCCTCCCCACAGCTTCTGGGGCCAATTCCCCTAATGTCTCAGCAAGTCGTATCAGATTTGTAAGCACATCACGTTTCTAAAGAACCACCCTATTTGAGACATGCATTCATTTATTCAAGTCAGTCACCCATTCAGTCAACAACCATTTTTGAATGCGACTGTCTACCAGGCCCTGTTCTGGGCATTGGAGATAGAAGAAAAGCCACAACAATAAATGAGTGGCCTCCACTCTCAAGGCAGAAAACAAAACGGCTCCGTGTAAGGTACCAGGGAAATAGGAAAGCTTTGGAGAGCGGGGCGCCGGCGACTGGGGAATCGGGAAAGGCTGATGCCTGATCCAGGAGGGACAGGGAGCAATTGCCTCATTAACCTCATAATAACCCTGGGAGTGAGGTGCTTTTATTATCCTCATTTTACAATTGAAGAAATTGAGGCAGACAGCATGTCAGTGACTTGCCCAGGATCACACAGCTAGTAAGTCTCTGATGCTGGATTTGAACTCAAGACTTTCCAACTGCAGGCCTAGCACTCTGTGTACATGGGCACCCCCTAAACTGCCCTTTTGTAGAATCACATATTGGGGGCTGGAAGGAAGCTTAGAGCCCAGCCCCCACATTCTGTGGGCCCTGAGAAGAGAATGGCCTTGGCCTTGTCCCAAGTCACTGAGGCAATGAGGGGCAGAGCTGGGATTTGGCCCCAGGTCCTGCCTCTGTGTCCAGCGCTGTCTTCTTGGGCCATGTCAGCTTCATCCCCCAGCCCTTGCCCAGTGGGGGTCTCCTTCAGTGCTTGTCAGGCTGAACCACATGGCCATAGATTTAGCCCCAGAAGGGGCCTGCTCTGGGAGCCCTTCGGCTGAGTGTTCAGGCATATTTGATAGCAGTATTCCCATAGACTTGCTTTCCCTGGTAACCCTGTGTGTTTTATTTTATGCATTTAAAAACATGATTCTGGGAAGGGGTCCATGGGCTTCTCCAGACTGCTGCCAAAGGGGTCCAGCACATTTTTAAAAAATGTTAAAAACCCGAGATCTACCCAAAATATCTCATTTACAAATAAGGAAACTGAGGCCCACAAGGGGACCATGACTTCGCCATGTCAGCAGAACCTCTGACTTGTCTCTAAGGAGGCCTGCTTCCTACCCCCAACAGATGTCAGCCAATCAAACCATCCCTGCCCTTCCCATCTCACTTCAGACCCCCATGGGTACAGCTGAGAACCCCAAGCCCAAAAGCTATGGTAATAACGACAAGGGAGAAGTGTCCTCGTCTGCTCTGCCACTGCCCCCTGAGGACCAGGGCACCTCTCCATCTGCCTTGTAACTGAAACCATCCCGGAGCCTTGTCTCCCCCACTAGAAGGGAACCCCTGGGGAGCAGGGCTGCTCGGTGTCTTCTGTTTGCATCTCCAGTGGTTAATACCCAGTAGGCCATCATCAGTGCACCTTCCTTCCTTCCTTCTGACCAATCAGGAACAAATACCAATGCCCAAGGGCACGGGCTCCACCCCCATCAGCCTCTTCTGACCAACAGAGGCCAATCTCAGGGAAGCACACAGGATTAGGAATGAGATTTTGGGTTCGAATTTCAACTTCACCCTTCACTAGATGGGAGATTTCAGAATGTCAGAGCTTGGGCAGGCCTTGGAGATGCTTGGTTTTGTGGGTGACCTGAGGCAAGCCATCTCTCAGTGCCCACGTTTCCTCATCTGTTTAAAAAAAATGAGGAAATGATACCTGGCCTGTCTCCCCATGTCATGGTCTGGGTCAAATGATGGAGAACACACGAAAGTGCCTTGCAGTCTCTCACAAGCTGTTCATCCAAACACAGAGGTCTCAGTTTTACTGTGACAGGACTCTCAGACCCTTTCTGAGTCAGCAGAACAGGCTCCCACAGTGGGAGAGATCATCAGCTTCTTCCTGCTAGGCCAACAAGTCCTAACACCCCTCTCCAATGTCTCTCGCCCCTTTGCTCTGCTTGGTGGCTTCATTCCCTGGAGGAAGCTGGGTGGGTTCATCCATGGCCATACAACACCATTGCCCCCCCTCAGACTTGGGTAGCCAAGCTGGCTAATCCTTCCTCCCCCTTGTTTTGTATGACCTAGGCCGGGTGGGGTCCAGGGGTCCATCCTGGACCGGTTACACCCCCATCACGGACCTGGGGCCTTGGAGAGACTCCCTGAGCTTCAGGAGGTCAGGGCTGAGCCTCAGGAACATTCAGCAGCATGAGCGATCTGGGTTGGGTTTGGCTTGGCTTTTTCCTAAAATGTAAACCACTGCTTTGCTGATGACTGACTCTCTGTTGGCTTAAGGGTGGCCAAGCATCGTACATAAGTCTGCTCTCACAACAACCTGCAGAGTAGGAAGCTTGGCACAGTTGATGGGGTCGCACAGCTAGCGTGTGTCTGAGGCAGGATTCAAACTCAGGACTTCAGGCCTTCGGGTCTCCTCAGACACCTGGCTGTGTGTCATAGAGCGCTACCTGGTCCACTGAGGGGATCGGTGACTTGTCCATGGGCACAACCAGGGTGTGTCCAAGGCTGGACTTGAAGCCAGCTCTTCTGAGTCTAAGGCCAGCCTCTGGACACTGCTGTGCTTCCTCTCCATTATGGTATTTCTGTCCCCATTTTGCAGATGAGCAAACTGAGACTGAAGGATATAACATGACTGCCAAGGTCATACAACCCGAGTGTCAGAGGCGGACTCCGCCTCCACGCCCAGTGTTCCTCCCACTACCTTCACTGATAAGAAACCTCTCCCCCACTTTGTCCTGGTGAGCACCTCCTTCACCCAGCAGGAGACGGTCTTCAAAGTGTCTGTAGCCATACAGCCCTCCCTGAAGGCCAGGCCCCCAGCAGAGGGCCTGCAACCTTAGCCCGGCCAGCCCCCCAGTTCTGCCCATGGCCTTGCTGAGGCTTCACCCCCTGGACTGAAGGCCATCCTCAAAATGGCCTTCCTCACAACTCCTCCTTAGGACTGAGGCCATCCTCAGTCACTCCTGAGACTGCAAGGAATCCAAAGAAACTCTGCTCATCTTTGGACCAACTCACCGTACTGATCAGTGCTCCCCCAGCACAGTCCTGAAAAGCCCTAGGCGGACCCAGGTCCAAGGGGCAGGGGATGAAGAGGGGGAGAAAAACAGAGAAAGAAGCAGAGACAGAGAGAGAAAGAAAGACACAGAGAAACAGAGAGACAAAAACAGAGACACGGGGACGGAAAGAGACACAGGGACACAGAGATCTAGAGAGACGGAGAACATTCGTGAGGTGCTGACTGTTTCTAACCCCAGCCCCACAGCCAGGCAGTACCCCTGCTGATCTGAGTCCTGGGCATGCAGATACAAGCCAGCAGGACAATCCCTGTCCTCAGGGAGCTTATCTTCTACCTGGGAAGACTACAGAGAGAGAGAAACCCAAGAGGCGGGAAGAAGGCTTGAAGCTTCAGAGGATCTTGGCCCAGAAGGCGGACAGCACCACTCCTGTGGCCTGCAGACCAGCTCCACCGTGACTGTTGATTGCCTGTACCTGCCCCTTGGTAGACGCTGGGTGGTGTTTGGGTTTCAGATCACTGGCCTTCCACGGGTGGGATTTGTCGGCATGTGCTGGCACCGGTGGACTGGGCACCCCACAGAGCAGGTGCTGCCACCCAGTACCAGTGGAAGAGTTGGCACTGCCCCTGCCCTGTGCGGGCACATTTTGTAGACCAAGCATTTTCTGCATGTGGGGCCTGACCCTATTCTTTGCTTTTTGGTGACAATTGGATGCATCTGAGGTAAAGAATAGCCGCTCTCTGACCTTGGCCTTGACCCCATTCTCTTAGCTCAAGGAAAGCAGGTTGATCTGGTTGGAGAAGAGAATCCCCTTGTGGCTTTAGGGGAGTGTCTGTATCCAGTCATGCCATCCCAGCCAGGGGGAGGCCTGCTGCCAGCTGCATTCCTGGGCCTTCTCCAAGGAGCCAGCCAGTCTCTCCCACTGTTTCTGTCTGTTCTTGAGACCATGGGGCTCTATAGACCACTCCCCCCCCACCCCAGCCCTGTTCCCTGAAGAAAAGCCAGACCTTGGCTCTGGGCTGCTCTCCTTCCCCCACTTCTCAGAGAGGGGCTGTTAGAAGGTCGAGTCACAGGATGTAGGGATTGAAAACTAGAAAGGAGGTTGGAGGTCATTTGTCCCACAGCCTCATCTTACAGATGAAAAAAACTGAGGACCAGGGAAGTGACCTGAATTTTGTGTGAAGAGAGAGAGAGAGTAACAGAGACAGAGAGACAGAGACAGAGAGAGAGACACAGAGAGACAGAGACAGAGAGAGAGAGAGAGAGAGAGAGAGAGAGAGAGAGAGAGAGGAGAGAGAGACAGAGAGGACAAAGAGACAGAGAGAGACACAGAGAGACAGAGACAGAGAGAGAGAAGGAGAGACAGAGAGAGAGGAGAGAGAGAGAGAGAGAGGAGAGAGATACAGAAAGACCCAGAGAGTGAGAGATGTGGGGGGGGGGGGCTCCAAATAATATAATAAAGCATGGAATTGAACTATAGTCACAGTGCCGCTCTTATCAGGGAAACCTGTGCTGTGGTCTTTCTTCATCCCTTAGATACCAACAGAAAACAGGGAGAGAAAGAAAAAAAAGTCAGCATTTATATAACACTGCGATTGTTTGCAAAACGCTTTTCAGATGTCATCTCGTTTGATCTTCATACTAATCATGGGAAGTAGACTCCTGAACCGCTGGGAGCTGGGCCTTTGGTTACCGCCAGACAACTTCTCTGGCCCCTCTTCTTGAGTCCAGCAGGGCGGCACTCTTGCTTTTTGTTAGACACACACACACACATACACACATACACACACTCACATTCACACACACACTAACACACATACACACACTCACATTCACACACACACACACTAACACACATACACACTCACATTCACACACACACATACTCACACACATACACACACTCACATTCACACACACACTAACACACATACTCACACACATACACACACTCACATTCACACACACACTAACACACATACACACTCACATTCACACACACACTAACACACATACACACTCACATTCACACACACACATACTCACACGCATACACACACTCACATTCACACACACACACACACACTCACACACACACACATTCTCTCTTTCCCTTTCTCTGTCTCCCTTCCCTTTTTTACCCCCCCCCCAGTAACTAGGGCTGCACTTTGGATGCCCACAGGTTTATCCATGGACACCGTAGATCTTCTCTTCTTTAATCCTTTTACGTATCCCTTCCATTTCACTCCTCTTTGCTTTTTGTAACAAGCCACAATCTCTGTAGATGACTTACAAGGTAGCTTTTTGTTCTTTGCAGATCTTATCAACAGCCAGAGGTGGCTCCTAGAGTGCTGAGCACCAGGCTTGGATTCAGGAAACTTCAGTTTTAATCCTAACAGTTACTGTGTGACCCTGAGCAAGTCATCTAACCTCTCTCTGCTTCAGCTCCCTTATCTATAAAATTAATAATAGCACCCTCCTCTCAAGATTGTCATGAAGAGCTATGAGATCATATTTGAAAAGCATCTTGCAAACAAAGTATTATTTAAATGCTGGTTCTTATTATTTGTTTCCCTTATTCGTGGTTGCTTTTAACTGCTGCCAATGGATTCACCTCGAGCATTCTTCATCCTCATCCTTTCTCCTCCAATTTCCATTTGTTGCTTTCAATTGCAGATAAATCTTGCTTGTTAGGTGCTGAGTGAGTGAGGAGAAGTGTAACATCCTTGCAGGCAGGTACTGTTTTTTTTCATTTTGTCTTTATATCCCCTCATTTAGAACAAGACTTGCACATAGTAGGTGTCAGATCAATGCTTATTAGACTGGATTAGGTTGTTGGACTTCCCGACAGCTGACCCCCTGCTTAAGCCCTTTGGTTTACTTCTGAGTTCTTTGCTGTGCCTTTTCATGGGGGAGGTCAGCAGGTAAGTGATCCCTGGGTAAGTGAGGTATTACTGGTTTGTGTCCAAAATGCTGGATTTATATAGAAGGTGCTTCATGAGGATCCTCCCCGGATCCAGCAAATTCACCAGAATCTGTTATCATTTGTCCTAGGTAGGACTCTTGAGATCCTGTCAGCATTTTTCTACCATAGTCTTATTGCTTTCTTATTTAAAAAAACATGTCTTTAGGATGAATCTTGGTCTATGCTGTACCCTGTAAAAAACCATTGGCCTAAGAGGATTTTTTTTCTTCACAATGTTATTTGAAAATGACTATATTAACTAAAACAGAGGGTAATCATATATTTTGTGATTTTAGGCACTATGCTTCAATAACAATTCATTTTCAGACCTAAACCAACAAAAACATGGAAATTCCCTGTCATAATTCAACCCACTACCGTTTAATTTAAAGGTACACACTGTCCTAGACTGAAAACTTCTCTCTTTTATGCAACCTCTGAAGGCCTTTGGCTTGGGTGCCAAGGAATGAATGAAGGTCTCAATGAAAATGGCAGATCAACAAACCAACAGCCAGAGAGGAAAAGAATACAAATGTGTGCTTGACTAACAGAGCAAGGAAAATTAAGGGAGCACCCAAATTTGTCTTAGACTTCTTGTTATTTTCAAATTTCATATGAGAGAGCAAGAAGTCTGAGTTAGACTAATCTTTTCATTTTTAGTATCAACCCCGTGTATTCCTGGATTTTGAACAAATATGCAATGTATACAAATATGATATTTGCTCAAAATATTATGAGTGATTTGGAACTGGAAAGGGCTTTGGAGGTTGCCTTATCTGACCCCTTGTGCCCCACTACACTGCCATTGAGTAGCTGAGTCCAAGAGAGGTCAAGTGAATCGCTCAAGGCAGAGCTGGGAATAACTTCTAATTTCCACTTTACCACAAGGCATTAGGCTTAATGTGTGGAAGTCATCCTCAGACACTTGAGTGGATCTCATCCATGCTGGCTACATAGCTCACAGTTCATTCATTCCAGCCCATCCTATGCAATTCTGGCCCATGCCCACTGAAGCATCCAGCATAGGAGGTGTGCATTCTTCCAGATCTCTTGATAGAGCATGAATACATTGGCCTTACACGCTGCTCACGGACCTTACTGCATGACTGGCCTACCACATCTAGTACACTTCTCAAGTCATCCGTGATGACAAGTAATGTTCTGTTTGTAACATACAGAAGCTGGCTCACTGCTACAACATACCTCTCCACTGAGCCTTGAGTGATCCTCAAATCTCATTCTTCCAAGATGTTCTGTGACTTGTAATCATACATCACAAGAAGAACATTGGTTTCAAAAAATGAACCAGAATCCTGCCTTGTTGCCCCCGGGACATGATGCCAGTGGAGCACAAGCCCTGGAGGGGCCTCCCAAGTTGGAAAGATCTGGAGTCTGTATCATGGATGGTCGACTGCCTTAAGACCAGCCAGTTGGGTTCAGAGAGGCTTTGACCATGGCAACCTAGGAGACAACAGTTCAAATGAAGTTAAAAGTTTCCTTTGGATCTTTTTTTTTAGTTTTATCTACTTTATGTAATCTTCCCACCTTTAACCAGAAGAGCCCAGTGCAGTATTTTTATCAGGAACACAGGAACAGGGGAATTTAATGAGTGGTTCTGTGGCCATTGTTTTATCAAAGAGAAAACAATCTTTACATTTGCTGCCAAAATCATAGTGGGCATCTTGGGAGGCCTTAGATATAAATTTATGGGTTGGCATTTATTTAATGTAGATGTGAATATTCTGTTCTTTCGGGGTTTTTCAAAGTTTTATTAGCACAGAATCAAAGATTCCCAGTTCCCCCACTTGAGGTAGTGTGTACCAATAATGGGACAAACGAAGGGTACCCAATCTAGGAAATAAAAATAAAGCACCAGGACCTAGAAATCCAAAGACTCTGGCCTCAGGCCCGGCAGTCCAGAGAGAGATAGTCAGAGACAGAGACACACAGAGGAGAGAGTCACAGTTGGGGTGACATACCTGGCCTCGTATCTTCATTGCTAAGCAAATATCTAGTAAAAATAACAACAAATCAACGAACATAAAAGTACCCTTTCCTCAGTGACAGCAGCTTCCTTCATCTTACTGGCTCTAAACTTCTTCCATCTCCACAAACTATCCACCAATAGCCATTACGGGCTTACTGTATGCCAAGCACTATGCTCCGTGACTGGAGATCCCAAAGAGGGGACAGCAACAACCTCTGCCCTCAAGATGTCCACATTCTAATGGGAAAACACACCATTTCTGTGACTTGGCATTAAGGGAAGGGAAGCAAGGAGGAAATCCTAGCAGCCAGGCAACGAAGCAGAGGCCTCCTGCCGAGAGCAGTGGGATTCAAGCCATGTTGAAGGAAGCTGGGGGATTCCCCGAGGCAGAGGCAGGAAGATGGATCCCTCTAGGCACGGGGTGCAGCAAGCAGGCTGGTATGCCTGGACCATGGAGGGCATGAAGGAGAATACAAGATAAGGGCAGCATTCAGGAGGGCCCAGGTTGTGAAGAACCCTACATGCCTTTAGTGTAGGATTTCTTCTGACAGGCTGTGTGGCTGTGGGAGGGGCAGCTCCTGCTCTGTGGAGGACCATCCAAAGGGCAGTGGAGAGGCACCAGGAATTGTGGGGCAGAGCCGTGTGACCAGAGAGGAGAGTGGACCAGTGGAGGAGCCAGCCACGGGTCATCAGCAGGCAGCCGGAAGTCTTCCTTGGTGCTAGCACATCAGGTCTAGAGAAAGACCTCCCACACCCAGGTGCAGCCACCACGGGGAATCCTGGGAGGTCGTGCTTAAGGGCCACACAAGACAAGAAGGTGTGGCTGGGCTGTGTGCTCCGACTCTGAAGGATGTATCCAGATCTACTGGCTCTTATGGTTTGGGACAGCAGATGCCTTAGAGACAGAGGAAGGATTCAAAATACTAGAACAAGGGGCCAGATGGGATAAAAGTGTGTTTAGGAGGGATCATTGTCAAGTCTTACATGGGAGCCAAAAAGAAAGAGAAAAGAAAAAATCACAACTTGGAGAAGACATAGATAGATGGCAGTTTGTTTAGAAAAGAAAGCTCCAGGGGACTTAGTGGACCACAAGCTCAGTATGAATCAATGGTATGATGCGGCAGCAAAGAAAATGAAGGCAAAAGAGACACATGGCTGTGCCCAGAGTAAGGCTGGGCAGGCCCTGGGACCAGCAAAGGATTGTGGATTTAGAGAGGAAAGGACCTCAGAGCCCACCTCATTTTACAGGCAAGGGAACTGAGGTCCGGGCATCATGGGGTAATAATTCTGGACCCAAAGGGTCCTGAAAGGCCATCAAGGGGCACGTCCTCATTTTAGAGATGAGGGAGCTGAGATCCAGGGAGATGCCTGCCCAGAGTGTCTCAGATGGTGAGTGACAGAGAGGATCCAAACTTGGGATGAAGCACCAATGAGAACGCTCATGCCAAGGGGCCTGGTGCACTTGACCACACTCTCTGCATGCCAGCCCCAAGGCCACAGTATCCAGACCTCCAGAAGGTTACTCCTCCATCCCACTGCCCTCTTTCCTGGCCAGACCACAGCCTAGGAACAAGCCAAGAAAGATTAATCACCTTCTAGGTGGCAGGCTTTGTGCTAAGCAAGTGGCCAGACAGAGGCCCTGTCCTCACAGAGCTCACATTCCAATAGAGCACACAATTGCTGACAATTGGCCTACTTTGTACAAACAAGTTCTATCTAGGATAAGGTGGGGAAAATTGACAGAGGGGAGGTTCTGGCATTAAGGGGGATAAGAGAAGCTTTTGAAGAAGGTGGGATTTTAACCAAGTTTTGAAGGAAGCAAGAGGCAGAGAGAAGGAAGAGGATGCCAGGCATGGGGGACAGCCAGAGAAAACATGCCAAGTTAGGAAATAGAGGGTCTTGGGTGAGGAACAGCCAAGAAGCCAATATTGCCGGATCAAGGGGCACTCGGAGAACAATAAAACTTCATTAGACTGGAGTGGGAGGAAGAGACCAAGCTGTGAAAGGTTTTAGAAGCCAAGCAGAAGGCTCTGCTTGATCCTGGAGCTAAGAGGGAGCCTCTTGGATTATTGGTGGGAGGTGGGTGACACGGCCAGAGCTGTGCACTAGGAAGATCATTTGGCCATCTGAGTGGGAGATGGACTAGAGGGGGCAGAGACCTGAGGCAGGCAGACTGCCACCCGCCACCACTCCCAGCCCCTCCCCAAGCAGGCTATTGCAATAGTCCCCGTGTGAGGAGATGAAGGCCTTGTACCCTATCAGTCTGACACAATCTAGATTTCCCCCCATACCCCCTTTGACTTTCCTGATGTATCATCACACATTAAACGAAGGTCAGAACCACAGAATCGGACATCATGCGAATGAAGAGTGGCCTGCCAAGAGAATAACTAGAGATGAGCCCCATGGGCCAAAGAGTGACCAGTGCCAAGGAGACCAAGGGCTGAAGTTACACTGATAAGCTGGAGAGCGAGGGGAGGGCAACAGGAAAGTTGAGGGTCTCCAGTGCCTGCTGCATGAAGATCGGTGGGCCTGGAGAAGAAATGAGGGTGGGAGGGGATGGTGGAGGAGCTGCCAGGTGGGAGGCCCATTTGGAGGAGGCAAGGAGGCCAGTGCAGAAACCCGATACTTTTCCAGCTTCTCACCGGACCAGAGCTCTGGCGCCTTTCTGATTGCCTTCCCAAGGCCTGTGGGTTGGCCCTTGCCTCATGCTGGGGGCACTCTCGTTAAGTAAACAGAGGGGAGCCTGGTGGGCTGCAGATCCAGGTGGGTCCTTCCTGGGTGTGCTGGCTTTCCCGTCCCTGGTGTCTCACACTCCATTGTTATCTTCCGAAGTCCCGAGTCCTCTCCAGTGCTGCCTTCTCTGCTTCTCAGACTGCAGAAGTTCTGAATTATAACCCTCATTGCCCAAGTCCCTGCATTGGAATAGCTGAAGCCCCGAGCACAAACGTAGCAGACAGTCAGACAAAGCCGAGGAGCCCATTGGCGAGAGTTCATGACTGACTCTGGAGTGACGGCCCTCCTCATGGAGGTTAGCTGTAATAAAGCTGGGTGGGCTCACTAAAAAGTGACCACATCTGGTCATGTTTCCTATAGGCCTCAACCATGTGGAGCAATTATCTTATTTATGGGCTTTTATCAGAGTAACTTCAGCACTGTACCTATGGAAAGAGTGAGGGCACATGCCTGTCTGGGAAAAGCTTAGGTAGTGTCTACACGAAGCATTTCCCTCCATCCTGCATGGAGCCTCCCAAAGACAGCCCACGCATGGTGAACAGAGGAAGGGGGCGCCAACACGCCAACTCGGCATTCATGCCAAAAGGTGCCGAGGTGAGCCAGGAGCCCCTCGGGATCAGAGCCAGGCTGGCCCTGAGCCTGGAACCCTTTCTGATCTCTGCTTTCCCCTTTCCTTCAGTTCCGTTGAATATGTCATGCTGACAGAAACCGAGAAGTCATAGCATCTAACTGATCTCATGGTTGACTTTAAACATTTGTGAATTAATTTCTGTATTCCACAGCTTTTAGAAGCCATTGAAAATCGTACACCTATGGCCACATATTGAAATGGCTCTGCAAAGTCTTCTTCTTCCCTTTTTGGGTATTAGTTAAGGAAACCTTCAATACATATAATGACCAATCTCAAAAAATTTTACATAGATAAGAAAGTAGGTATATCAGTCAATAGTTATTGGTGTTTTATACATTTTTATTTTGGGGGGGGTTAATAGTAAGTTTATTTATTTTTAGTTTTCAACATTCACTTCTATAAGTTTTAAGTTTTCTTCTTCTCCTGCCCCTCCTCCGTCCCCAAGATGGCATGCAATCTAATATAAGCTCTACATATGCATTCCTATTA
The DNA here is from genome assembly GCF_028583685.1 of Petaurus breviceps papuanus. Taxonomy (NCBI): domain Eukaryota; kingdom Metazoa; phylum Chordata; class Mammalia; order Diprotodontia; family Petauridae; genus Petaurus; species Petaurus breviceps. Next base: position 12,974,616 of record NW_027186352.1, read on the forward strand.
AACATTTTCACATTAATCGTTGTGTATAAAAGAATTAGAAGAAATGGGAGGAACCATGAGAAAGAAAAAAAAAAAACAAAAGAAAATATTCTGCTTCGATCTGCACGCAGGCTCCGTGGTTCTTTCTCTGAATGTGGATGGCATTTTCCATCACAAGTCCTTTGGAATTGTTTTAGGTCCTTGCATTGTTGAGAAGGGCTAAGTCTATCAAAGTCAGTCATCACACACTGTGGCTGTTACTGTGTACAATGTTCTCCTGGTTCTGCTCCCCTCACTCAGCATCAGTTCGTGTAAATATTTCCAGGTTTTTTCTGAAATCTACCTGTTTATCATTTCTTATAGCACAGTATTCTGTGACATTCATATACTACAACTTGTTCGGACATTCCCCAGTTGATGGGTATCCCCTCATTTTCCAGTTCTTGGCCACCACAAAGAGAGCTGCTATAAATATTTTTATACATGAGGGTCCTTTTCCTGTTTGTGTGATTTCTTTGGGATGCAGTCCTAGAAGTGGTATTGCTGGGTCAAAGGGTATGCACATTTTTTTTGGTCTTTATTAATTCTTTTGTTTACTTTTAGTTTACAAGACTCAGTTCCACAATTCCTTGAGTTTCAAATTTTCTCTCCCTCCCTCCCCACCCCACCCCCATGGCGGCATACAATCAAGTATAGGATCTGCAAATACTTTCACATTAGACATTAGTCAGTTTATAAAGAAGGATTGTATCAGATGGAATGAACAATGGGAAAGAGGAAACAAAACCAAGGGGGTATGCACATTTTTATAGCCTTTTGGACATAGTTCCAGATTGCTCTCCAGAATGGTTGGATCAGTTCACAACTCCACCAGCAATGAATTAGTGTTCCCATTTTCCCACATCTTCTCCAACATTTATCATTTTCCTGTTTTGCATATTAGCCAATCTCATAGGTGTGCATTTTGATTTTTTTAAGACAATCAACAAGCATTTATTATGGGTCTACTTGAATGCCAGGCACTATGCTAGACACTGGTGCTATAGAGACAAAAACTGAAACATTCCTTACTCTCAAGAAAGTTACATTCTAGGGGGATCCCACAAGCTGAGATAGATGGATACAAAGATACACAAACACAGATACATAGATAGAAAAAAAGGCCAAGGTCTTCCATTGCATCCTCGGCCACCTCCAGTCATCCTGATCCCTACCTGGCCACTAGACCCAGATGCCTCTGGAGGAGATAGTGAGGCTGGTGACTGTGCACAGTCCTCCCTCACTTAAATCCAATTCACTTGCCTGTCTTGCATCACTTCCCTGATGTCATGGTCTTCTTCAGGAACGAAAGACAGACAACAGGCGGCAGCAGCAAAAGTGGTGGCTGGCAGCTTTTAACACAACGGACAGCCAACATTTCCACAGGGTTTGCAAACCACTTTCTTCACCACAGTCCTGTGGAGAAGGGCACGCAGTTGCTAAGGTTCAGCGAGGCTCAGTGGTAGGACCCAGACCAGGGGCCCCCAGTGCCAGATCAGAAGCCACGTCCACTAAGACCGCGGTGTTCTTTTTCCACTGTGGGGGAGGGGGAGGGGGAGGACTCGTCTGCTCTTAATGATTCACACACAGATCCCAGGGCACCTCTAGGACTGGGCGGCCCTGCCATCCTTCCAGCGCTTGGGTCCACAGCCACGCCCTCGTCCCCAACTCTTCTCCGCCCTTCCCTGCTCCTCCCCTCCATGCTGGTGTCCTTAAAGCATGGGTCTGGCCATGTCATCCCCTCCTCCACCCCTCCCACTGTCCTTGAGGATCAATGCAAACTCCTAAGCTCCTTTCCAATCTGGATCCCCCAGTCTCTCCAGGATGATTCCAAATAACTGCCCCTCATGCATTCTGCATTCCAGCCCAACCCCATAGCCCCACTGTCCCCTCTGCCGGGAAACTCTCCTGCCTCCCCCTCTTTGAATCCCTAACTCACTTCGAGTTTCAGGTGAAGACCCTCCTCCTGTTCTCCCACTGAAAAATCACCTTATGTTTCCATGGTATGTGTTGTGCTGTGTTATCCGTATATGTCCTGTGCCTTCTCAGTAGAACAGAAGCTCCTCGAGGGCAGGAACTGCTTCCATGCTTGCTGTGTATCCACATCCCCTGTACAGGGTGTTCCTTGTGTGTCACTGTTACTACTCCATTGTTTCAGACATGCGTGACTCCTCATGACCTCATGTGGGGTTTTCCACTTCTTTCTCCAGCTCACTTTACAGATAAGGAAACTGAGGCAGGCTTAAGTGACTTGTCCAGGGTCACACAGCTAGTAAGCGTCTGAGGTCAGATTTGAACTCAGGAAGATGAGTTCTTGACTCTAGGCTTGGCACTCTGTGTGCTATGGCACCCCCTAGCCGCTCTTGTGTGTAGTAGACCCTGAATAAATACTTGATTGGATTAGAATGGAAACAAAGCTCTTTTCTGTACATCTTGGGTCCATTTCAGTTGCTTTCCCACCTCCATGTTCTCAAGCATCCTTGTCCGTTCTTTATTTGTTCCCCGCCCGTGGTAGAGCAGCCAGAGCTTGTGTTGGCCTGATCACTCACAGTCAGACAGACTGAAACTCTACTCTAGCAGAGTGATGGCATTTTGGGCCTCTTCAAGGATGAAGGACAACAACCAAGGTCAAAGTGTCATCACCTTTGTGAACAGATGCCACTGAATTCCCGCCAACCTATTCCATCATTGTTCTCCTTCCAGTTCTATCTCCAAGTCCTCTGGGGATGGTCTGGCTAGACCAGACCTCAGCCCAGTCTCTCACCATTCTCCTTCAGGCCCCTTTTCTCCTAAATTGCTAATCATTGGAGGAGGAGGAGATGCTGTTCATGGTCTTCTGGTGTTACCTGTGACTTCCGTGTTTCTCTACTAGCTTGAACTGAAATAGAATTTATAAGGGAACAAATCCCTGAAACTTCAGCAAGAATGAGGGAGGTGAATCCAAGCACAATACCAGACAGACTGAAGCCCCCAGGCGTGGTCTTTGGTGCTACGTGAAAAGTCTCTCTCTTGTCCAGATTTCTGAAGACAAGAGAAGTTGTTTATCTATGAAGATCACCAAGGAGGTACCTGCACATTCAACAAAAGACAGCTTAAAGCTGATTGGAAGAGTCTCTGGATGTCAGATACGGAAGCCCTACCTCCAGAGATAGTACTAGGAACCAATTGGTAAAAGGATGGACAATCCTAGCTAGTGTCTGTGCACCTGAATCTGTCCTTGGTAGAGGCCAGAATGTGTGGTCTGGTGTGCAGCCAAGACAGCATTGGGTCTGGGGAGAACTCAAGGGCTAGGTCAGAGAATGTGAGACATCTGAGGAAGACCAAGGCCTGGCTACCTTGGTCTTGGCATTGAAGGCCAATAGGTTTTTAATACTTCAACCTTAACTGTTCTTGAGGTCTGTTGTATTCACCTTTACTCAAAGGAAATGAGGTATTTTAAGTTGGATGGACTGAAAGAAAAATGCTTTTTTTCCCCTTTTTTTCTCCACAGTAATTAGTGAAAATCAGAAGCAACAGCTGGCATCGGTGCGCTATTCCTGCCGTTTCGCTCTGGGCCTCTTTTATAAAGCTGGCACGAGGATTGACGTCCCCTGGGCTGCCCGGTACATTCCCAACAACCCCTACATCTGCTTCATCTCCATTGATAACAGGAAACGAGGCGCAGGTCAGTGGCTCCGTTATTTCTCTTAAATGCTGTGACAGTGATAGCTGAAGGTCGTGGAAAACGTCTCTTAATTGTGTGTGGCCGTTGTGAACAGAACAGAACTTAACTCCAAGCCACAGGGGATGAAATTTCATGTCACATTTGGACTGTCCCAAAATGTACAGTAAAACTGGGGAGGCTGGTTTGGTTTGTTTTTTTCTAAAAATCATTCACCACCTGGTTTGCATTACTGAGTTCATGAAAACAGTGTCAGAACATTTGAAACATCAAAATATTTCTCTTCCAAGAAGCTGCCCAAGTGCAATTGCTTAAAAGTGGCTCCTTCTACATTTTAATGTATCTCTCAGCTTTCACTTTCTTTCTCCCCACCCCTGTGCTGATTTTTCCCCTGAACAGGCTTCTTGAAATAAGGAATGAGGCTTCACTATGTAAAGAAAAATGTCTGGCCTAATTTAATTTGAGAGGTTTATTTATTTAGTTTTCAGAATGGGGGGCAGGTGGCAAGGATCCTTAGGATTCTTACATGTAAAGTGTTACTAAACCCTAGACCCAGGATGTAAAATGCTGAGTCAGGGCCCAGACTGGGAAATCTGTGCTCCACCCTTTCCCCTGCAGGTGAGAATTGACTTGCGATGAAAAGCTTGACTGATTCATTCCAGGCCTCTAAGGGAGGATCAGGTTCGGGTGTTTGTGGTCCCACAGATGCTGTTTTTGTTGCCTCAACTGTTATGCCCCTAAATGGTTGAGAAATTCTACGTGGAGCCTCCAGGACCATTTGTTCCAGTACGGGCCAGGAACAGGATGGTTCCATCAGGCCATAACCTCTATCAAAGTCAGAAATTGTGCCGAGTCGGCCAGGACATTGTCAAACAATTTCTGGCCTGCAAGTGTGGTTTCTCTGTCACAGCACATGATCAGAGAAAAATGTTCCCCATCACTGAAACCCTTCTTGGTCTGCACGGGGTGTGTTAATGGGATACTGCCTGGCTATCCAGTCAGCAGTGTGTGAGATGCCCCACAGAGGTAAAGGATCACTTATTTTTACTGGACAAAGGCCTCAAAGGAAAAGAGAGGCAGGGGAGGGGCTTCTTCTGCCACCCTCTCTGGCCCCGGGAAGTGGCCTAAAGGACAAGCTGGGCTCATCCTGGCCTTGCCTGTCATTGGCACTGACTCAAGCTAGGTTCTGTCCTCACAGTGCTCACCTAAGGTGGATTCTGGAGGCCTATGCCCACCTCTCAGTCTTCCAGGCAGTATCTAATCCCAGCCAGGCAGAGGCAGTGGGGAAGGACTAGGAAGAAGGGAGTCAGGCTATCAGCAGGGCCTGCCTCCAGCCAGGGAGACCAAAAGCAATCCAGTGAGGGATTGTCAGGGATAGGCGAGGGCTAGAGAAGTCACGGGGCAAGAGTCAAAGGGCCGACAGATCCCTGCAGTCAGGGATGAGCCAAAAATCAAGGGGGATATAGGAAGCCTTGAGTTCGAATCCTCCCTTAGACATTTATTAGCTCTGTGACCTTGGGCAAGGTCCATTCTGACCCATACATTATTCTCAGCCTCAGGGGTTCCAGGATTGGCTCAAAAGTGATAGCAGAGACAAAGAGAACCTTCATCAGTCATCAGTTTCTGTAAAATGGGGGTGATAACAGCACCTACTTCACAGGCTGAATGAAGATCAAACAAGGTCATGAATGGCAAGTGCTTTCAGACCTCAGTGTGCTGGTGAGCTGGAGGAGATGGAGGCCAGCACCTGGTTCCCTTCCCTCTCCGGCCAGGCTGGCTCTCTGAGTTTGCAGGGAGGAGTAAGGCCTTCACTGAATCGGAGCTTTCGGGAGAGTGGCCAGCTGTGCCTGCAGGTGACTGGCAGAGGCAGAGAGGGCCGGCGCCTGGCATTAGGGGGCATCTGACCTGCTCACGAGACCTCCCTCACTTGGCCCAGGCTCAGTCCTGAGAACTTGGTCATAATCGCTCCATGATCCACTCCTGGACAACCCGGAGGCCACTCCCAGGCAAGCCCTCAGGCTGCCCAGCCGTCAGATGACCATGACCCAAGTGGGGTCAGCATGGCAGTCCCGGGAGCCCCACCAGATTCTGTGCCTGCCTGCATCGGTCTCTCCCAAGAGTTTCTGGGAACGACTAAAGTAAATTGCTTCCACGGGCATGTGGCGTCTTGCTTTGCATCCTTCCACCTGTGCAGGAGCACTCAGCAGTGCGGCACAACGCCCCTCTCCAGGACACAGTCAGACCCACCTGGAGACAGGCCTACATTTAGGCCAATGGAAAACCCAAGGACTTGCCCAAGCACAAACAGTGTGAACAGTTTCCCTTCCAAGAGACCTCCATGTAACATTGTGGTGGACCTACTTCCCCAAACTTCTCGCTCTGCCCTGCATGTCATTACTCAAAAGTTAAGCACCTGGTCTCCCCTAGGGCGTCCCTGCTCTCCCCAAGGGTGTCAGTAGAAGTCAGGACCACAAGGTATTGTCAAGGACACATGGGATTTACAAGAGAGACTCGTATGATATCCGGGGCATTCCTGGGCCCTCCGGCAACCTTACTCTGGGTGATTTTTAAAAACTCTTAACTCAACAATCCTTGGCCTACTTGGCAAGCAGATGGCTGAGAGAAGCATTTTTCCTGCAAATGAGAAAGTGCCATTCCATTTCACAAATGCTTCTCACTTTCGAACACAAAGGCCACACATGGGCTGAAGCCACAGCTCAGGAGGGAGGAGGCGTCATCAAGCCGTGAGGCTGACCAGCACCGTATCCTCAGCCTCAGGGATTCCCAGAGACAGGTGTTGGATCTGCCCTGCCCTGCCCTGAGATGCGCGGAGTGCCCCATTCAAACTAGAAATCACCACATGGAAAGGGAGAAAGCAGCTCAGGGACCTGAAACTTTCCTAAAATCAGTAAAACAGCAGTGATTGCCATCCCCTTCATCCCTCCTAGGAGAGAACACTTTGGAAGACTCAATAACTGCCATGTTCAAACACTTGAAAGCTTGTGACACAACAGTCATTAGACCTGACCCCAGAGAACAGAATTAGGAGCAATGGGGACAGGAGCAGGGAGGACCCTGTAGGCTCAGTGTCCTGAAGAATGTCCCACACAGTGGACAGGGAAGCCTCCAGAAGCTCTCCTCCCCCTCCTCAGAAGTCCTCCAGCAAAAGCTCAGTGACCCCTTGGTAGAGGTTAAAATAGCTGCAGCGAGGAGGGCCCTTTTCCAGGTTGAGATTGGTCTAGATTGTACCCAAAGTCCCTTCTAACTCTGGAGTTCGGTGGTTTTGTGATTCAGGCTTTTCATTCTTAACCAGGAAACTGAAACACTGACAAGAAGCCTGATCTGGGGGCTCCAATAGCCAGAAGCAAGTAAGTGACCACATTCATCAGTCAACCAATAAACATGCATTAAGCACCCATCATATACAGGGCATGTAGCATAGCAGAAAGAACAGCCATCCCTGAGAATCAAGAAGCCTGGGCTCAGGACTGGGCTCAGTCCCTATACCATCATTCACCAGCTGTATAAACCTTCACAAGCCTCATTGTGTGTCTGGGCCTCAGTTCCCTCATCTGTAAAATGAGGGGGTTGGATCACGTGCTCTCCATGGCCTCATCCAACATGGGCCTGAGAGTGATTAAGAACAGAACACAAGACCCCTTTGTGTCTCAATGAGACCATGCTTTTGGCCGCTCTGAAAGCACTGAATCCATCACATGATCAGCAAGACGGAAAAGGAGCTGTTCTTACCACCCTCCCCAACCTAAACCCTCAGAAGAAGAAGTTAGGTACCACACGGACAACAGCTGAAAACAAATCCACATACAGAGAAGGCAGGAACACTACACGGGGTTTAAAAAAAAAGACCCATGAAATAACATTGAAAGACTGAAATACTTAGAGCTCCTACTCAGCATGCCCGTGCCCCAACCCTTCTGTGCCAAGGGCACGGAGAGCACAAGGGAACTCGTGGGCTTTACTTAATGGCCCAGCTGTGCCATCCCCAATGGCAGTGACTCAGTCCACAAGAGGAGACCACCCATCCAGAGGAAAGGGGGCACAAGGTGCAGAAAGTGCTGAGCCTGCTGAGGGGGTGTGCCCAAAGGAGGGGGCACTTGAAACTCAGCTAGGCCCCGGACCCTCTGCTCAGAGCTGACTTGGACAGGACTGTACTCCACACCCCTGAGTACACATGAAGTCTGAGAATGCCCAGCCTTTGGAGATATGTGGGTGGCAGAGGAAGGAGAGAACCAGAGCTAAGAGATTGAGAATTTAAAAAAAGGCAAAAAGGGCAAGGAAGAAAACCTAAGTAGAAAAAATTTTTAAACTCATAAGCAAATGAGCCTGTTAACAGAGCAACTCACAAGGACAGAAGGAAAAGTGAGTAAAAACTTAGACATTAAAACACTGTGAACAAATATTTTACTTTGAAGGAAAATGAATCAAAACTTCTCAATCATCAGAAATAATTCCATGCGTTTCCAGAGCTTAATAAATGGGAAAACAGGAAGAAACTACAAAGGTGAATTAAATTTTAAAAGAAGAAATTAGTAACAAAATTAGTCAGAAATTGGAGGATCAAATGAAGATTTAAGAAACAAACAGAAAGTTGCAGAACCTACAACACATGATGTCCACGTTCTCCAAAGAAAGAGAGGCTCTGAAAAAGAGAACGGCATTTGAAAACACTAAATTACCCAAGTGAGAGAAATGACCGTAGAAGAACATGTGAATTTGTGGGGGTCGTGGATGGAAATCTAGAAGGGACTTCAGTCACTGTGTCCAGCCATCTCATTTTACAGAAAGGAAAGGAAGCCTTACAGAGACTAAGTGACTTGCCCAACGTCGCACAGCTAGTATCGGAGAAAAGAACTGAAGGAAGACCCTCTGCCAGCATCTCATCCCCTACACCTCACTGCCTCACTACCTCTGTTTGAGCCAAAGCAGCTTGGAGAGAGCATGCACAGAGGCTCCCTAAGAAGGAAAACAAAATGCCTGAATGCCATACTAAGGGAGAAAGAGTATGAGGAAATGGCTTCGATGCTTTATCTACAGCTGCCAGAGCAATGACCTATCAAACTCACAGACTGTTCTCATGGGGCAAAAAACTCACATTTGAAAGCCAATGGAGTGTAATAATTAAATTTTACTATTTCACTAACAGATTACGATTTTTGGAAAAAACCCATAGAAAGACCATCAAATGTGAACAAATTCCAATCAGAATAACCCATGGTTATTTTGCAGTTGCAAAAATTTAATGAAGATAATCAAATATCATATTCTAAAAACAAAGGAACTCAAGCTACGACTCAAAATAACTGAGAAGTCCTGAGAAGCTGGGCCTAATCATCAGTGAACAAAAATGGCCCTTTAACCAGAGAAAGGCCTTTGAAGACTTTGGACCACTCTGAGTCCCTGTGTCTTTGTACAGGCCTTTTCTAATCTTCCTAGCAGTTTATGCCTCCCCTCAAAGCAAAGAAAAATATCTTGTATTTATTGTGAATTTACTTTGCAGACATTTATTTTGTACATATGAATATATGTCAGAGGACCCAGATCCAAAACTTGACTCCAACGCTTACTATATATCCTTAGCAGTCACTTCCCTTCCCTGGATCTCAGTTTCCTCTAGAGAATGAGGGCCCTTCCAGCTGGCTCCAGATCAGAGGTTCTTCACCTGGGGTCCCTGAACTTTAAAAAAAAAAAAGTTAACTATTTCAATATAATTGGTTTCCTTTGCCATCCTATATATTTATATTTTTTAAATTACTCTGAGGAGGTTCCTTAGGCTTCCCCAGATTACCAGAGAGGTCTGTGACATGCACAAAACGGGGTAGAACTTGAGCCTTAGAGCTGTGATCCCATGGTATGATGAGATCAGGAATGAAGAAGTGTTATCATTGAACGGAAGAACATCTCCATATGCCAGGATGACTCACATCCAAGAACGGCAGAGGGATTGATGGCACACTCCCACGGATAGGCAGCTAGGCTCCCCCTGAAGCCTGCCAGGACTCTGGTCCCATAGGGCTGCCATTTTTGTATAGACCTTTTCAGAAAATAAGTCCTCAGCCTGATGGATGGTCCACCCATCCAGTGCCCCACCGACCAACATCATAGTCCCCACAACAAAAGACATTTCTAGCCTCATTTACCAAAAGGGGTCACTCATTTGGCCACTGCTCTAGCTCAGACCCCAGTTGACTCTTGTCTGGACCATCGCAGAACTATTTGGGCATTGTTTTTGTAGCCCCAGGGTCTGACACTATACATGGCACCTGATAGGGGCTTGGTTAATGCTTGTGGGATTGAGTGAAGCTGGTTACCCATCCTGCAGACCCTTGTTTAAATGCAATGCCCTTTGTTAGAGGCCGGCATAGAAATAAAACAAAAAACAACAGCAGCAATGACGGACATGTGGTTAGCCTTTCTGTGGGTGAGATACACTGATATGGTCCCAAGCTCCAAGAGGCTCTGACATCCGTGGAGTGGAGTGAATCCCCAGGCTCGGGAATCCGGCCTGGGATACCATTCTCTGTGCATCTGGTTACCCGGATCTTGATCCTCTGAGGCTGGGGAGACATCTTCATCATAGGGAAGGCGTTGCTGTCTCTTTGTCCAGGACTGGAGAGGTGTTCTTTTACATGCCTGTCAGTGTCCAAGGCAGAAGGCTAAGAGATAACATCTGTGCTGAGAAGGCAGCCCCCATAACTGGATCCAGCCTGGAACCAACAGCCGATTCTCCCAGTCTATCCAATTCGGCAAAGAGCCATTAATTGCCTACTGTGTGCAGGCCACTACAAAGCTAGCTGCTATAGGGAAACAAAGATGAATGAATGAAAGAATGGGTATTTTTCAGATACTTACTAGGCAATGAGGACTAGGGATACAAGGAGGAAAAAAGGAGACAGTCCATGCTGTCAAGAATCATGCTCAAATTAGAAGAGAAAGAAGGTGCAGTTGAAGGGCAGATAAGGGAGCCCCAGCAGGGCAAAGGGCGAGGCCCAGGAGTCTTTGGAGAGCATCAGCAAGTCAGACAGCATTGCCTGCAGACTGTAGAGCATTGCAGCAGGGTAGATGCTGGGGCCTAGGGGACCTTTGGAGGCAGGAGAGGGCAGGGCAGATGTCAAGGTCTGCTGGTCCTCCATCACACCAGAAGGACTGCAGCTGGTGACTCCCAGCTCCTCAAAGGCAGGCAAGTGGCCACATCTCAATTTATGAACATTGTCTGGGCATCCCAGGGGTCAGGGGAGGGTGAAGGCAAAGTGAATGGCATGGCTGTTGACAGTTCTTTCTGCCCTCTGAGCCTGATGGGTTTTGGGCAGCCAAAGGACACAGGCTGCTGACCATATCGTATGCCAGTAGGTTGAAGCATCTGGGAGTGATTCACTTTGGAAAGAGAAGGTTTAGGGGGCACATAATGTTTGTCTTCAATATCTGAAGGATTGTGACACAGAAAAGGATGAGGTTGGTTCTGCTCTACTTTGGAGGGCGACATGAGTTGAAGAAAGGTAGATTTCAGGCATTTGGGGTATTTCCTAACCATTAGATTCATGTGGATCAGGGGGACCTATAAGGAGGTAGTGAGTTCTTCCTCACTGGAAGCCTGCAGGTAAAGACTGCACAGCATCTGCCTGTAGCTGTGCTCCTTGCATCCTGAGATTATCCCTGAGAATTCTGGACATCCCAGATGTCCATTCTGTTCATTGTCTTTAGAATGCACACACAAGAAATGATCAATCCACTGTCTTACATGGACACGTTGGCCTGGGATCTTAGAAGACCCAAGAGGCAACGTGGAGGAATGTTCAGTGTCTGGGTTTGGGTCCGCCCCCTGGAGTTCACCCGCTGGGGTGACTTATTAGACTCCCCTCACCTACAGAGAGGGCTGTACCTGTGATTACATTGGCATAGACACCACTTGGGCAGTCTTCATCCGCCTGACCCCACTGCATCCTTTAAACAAAGGACCACTTTATACCTTCAGTGGGGAAGGCATTATAACTCTCAGATGAAGAGGCTGAGACTGAGAGAATTGTTATTTACCCGAAGGCACTCAGCCAGTTTGGTGTCAGAGGCAGGACTTGGAACCTGCCTCTTGCCTTACACTGGGACTTTCTATCGGAGTTTGCATAAATATGTCGGTCTCCTCCTTAGTAGGGGAGAGAGAGGAATACGGAGTCAGCACATGAGTCATTCCCAAAGCCGCTGAGCTGTCTTAATGCTACCCTTTAAATCATATAAAATAAATGAGATTGATGTTTTATTAGACTATCTGGAAACCATCAGAAAGCACATGTGGGCTCCTTGAGCTGAGAGTCAGCAGCCCTGAGTCGCTGAGCTCAGTGATGGAGGTGACCTCTTCCCTTCTCACTGGTAACACCAAGTGTCCTTCAGACTGGTGCCATCAATGGCCACTTGGGAAGGCACATCTGCTTCCAATGAGGCAAGCCCTGCAATGGCCTCGATCCCTGGGGCTGAACTTCAAAGGACCCCACTGCTCCCTCCTGTGTAAGATAGGCTTTTCTAGTACTTGCTTAAAGAACAACTGGGCTCCAGCTGAGACCCTTAATTTAGTCCATAAATGTGCCTTCTCCATGCTGCGTGTCAGTCACCCTTCCTTCCGCCTATATGAAGATAGGGGTGCGATGTTGTCAGGCAGAGAAGCCTCACCATGACAGATGAGCCTGTATCAAGACCCCCAAATTGGGAGGGGCCTGATGAATTCATTATTGCTCAGTGACCTTTGTTCTTCTGACATAGTTCCCTGCTCCTGTGGAGCCTCTGCCCTCACCCGTATCCAGGGGATACCACCCATCCCTGGGCTCCTGAGACCCAAACATCTCACCCCTTGGGCAGGTCAGCAATACTGACCAAGCAGTTTAGGCACATGATGTCCATACACGGCCCATATTATAAAATGGTAGGTGTGTCTATTTTTAGACTCTCACAGTTGACATTCCTTCTGAAATGATCTTGCATTGACTAATCTGTCTGTGCACTGAAAGACTAAACCCCCATAGAATAGAAACTACCTGTGGATAAGGACTTTCCTGTCGTGTCTTCACATTCCCAGCCCCCAGCCCTTAGTAGGTAGGCAGTTACTGAATATTTGAACACATAAATCAATAATTGGATTGAATCATCAGATTATAACATACACCAGTTATTTGGTTAAACTCATAAAATGACCTCGGGACGGCTTCCTGCCCTGTGTACAGGCAGAATCCCAGATCCCATTCTGAGCAACGGTAGTTCCGGCTGTGGCTGTTTCTTTCACATTTATTTCACATGTAATGAGATTGGTCACAAGACATGAATTGTCCGGAGTCCCTCAGCTTAATTTGAAAACAAATGCCAGGCTCTCCCAAGCTCCAGTAACAGGCCATGAGAAATATCCGGGTTGGCTTTCACACACATTGGCTCAGGAGTCGTAGAGCCTGGGCCTCAGTTTCCTTCTCTCTGAGACCCTTCCCACTGCAGACCTGGGATCCTGTGGTTGATGACCCAGGGGGCCTGGGGCAAGTCACCTCTTCTCTGGGCATCAGCTTTCTCCACGATAGAATGAGGGAGTTGGACCCCAAGGCCTCTGCCACACATCTCCTCCAGCTCTAGACTTTGACATGCTGTGAACGCTTTCCATCAGCTTCCATTTTTATTGGGCCCAGACTTGCCTTGATGAATCAAGGTGTTTCCAGCTAATTTCACCTGACACCTGAGGACTTCTCTGGTTTACTACCAGTGACTTTCTTGTCATTTGGTGGGTTGGGGTGTATTAGATGCACCACTGGGGGCTCCCAAGAGTGTCTCCCGGTTTTTGCCAGTTACCCCCTTTGCCAGTTTTGTATATTTCCTCATTCTAGAATGCGGAGAAGGCACATATCTCATGCAGTATACTGAATTAGCTACATAAGATGTATGAATATTAAACACATAGGTCTGACAAGAACCTATTGAAATTCCATTAATATTTATAACAGGTCTGTGGGACTAAGGGAATTCTTCAGTATAAAATATTCCAGGTTCATGTTTGTGAGAAAACAGCATGCCTGCACTGAAAACGAAGTTTGGCCTTCCCAAAAACAGACTCCTTGGACAGAGAGCCCTGGGGGGTTTCCAGTTTTTAGCAGAACTCTGTGTGCCCTTGATGAGAAGGTTCCCACCAGCTCTCTTTTCCATGCCCTCCTCAACAGTAGCTAGAGAATTCATAAGGAACATAAACTTTTTCACTTGAGAACCTCTCCCAGAATTCCCAACTTCCATCGGTGTTCATTCTAATGTCAAAAAATCGCAGGGTAGGGATTTCATTGATTCTATTGAAAGGGAAAAGAATTTTTAAAAAGAGTCTGTGCAAACTGATAGGTTTCTGTCCATGACAAAGAGCAAAGATATTTTGATGGCATCATAAATGTGGAAACTTCAGCATCTGATTAGTCTCTTGCTTTCAAATGCATCATTTTATAATGTCCAGAAGGAGAGGCCCTCCATACTCCCCATGGGCTAGAACAGGTCTCCAAGTTGGGCCAGTCAGAGTGAAATCTTACTCCAGGCCATTCATAAAATTCTTTTGACTGGCTACAAATCAAAACCAAAATCCAGATATGTAATCGCAGCCCAAAAGGACGTCCAGATCGCCAAACCAGATGCTTGCTCCAGAGGGAAACCCTGCCCACTTCAGGAAATGTCTCCAGCCATAAATCCCATTTCACACACACAGTTTTATATTGGGCGTAATGCTGAGTTGGCCAAAATAACTACATAAAATGCGAAGGCTGGAATGAACCAGGTGGGGGATCCTTTGAGGTAGGGATAGCCTACAGATCCCATCCTAGCTGGGCATGGTAGGACCCCGATGTGACAGAAGCCATCGAGAAACACTCCAGCAAAATCCTAAAAATGAAACACAAGCCAAGGTGAGTCTTCTACTCTTTGGGACTTGGCTGGGCGAGCCCCGTTATACAGCCGCTGGGGCCTGTTCCTATTATCCTAACAGACTATAATGGGGCTGGAACTCTCCCCATGTCCCCAGGAGAAATGGACGTTTTCATAAAATGTGGGAGGTCATCACTATGGGAGAAAGCACTCACTAAAAATGAGATGAGGGCATATTCAGTCTTACTGGAGACCAGTTCTTTTCGCTGGACCCAAAATCCCCAGGATTAAGCAAAGGGGGAAAATGGTTAACATATTTATCCCTCCCCACAGTATGGTGGAAAGAAGGACAGTCTCACCCCCAGCAAGGAGAATGGAAACAGTCTAATAGCCACACAGCTTGGCTCTTTTAGAGCCACGTGGAGATAAACTTAATAAAACAAGAGACGCAAAGAAGAAATCAAGGAAGGATCCTTAGGTGATTTTAGCTCTGAAGCAACAAGTAGGTTTGATATCACAGCCTTCCCTTTTTATGAATATTATTAACATTAATGAATAATGAATAATATTAACAAAATAATAAATACAAAAAAACTAGCAAAAAATGTAAGTTGAATGTTGAATAAAATCAGCTGTCTTGTCACATTAGAAACCAGTGTGATAGAATCAAAAGCAGCAGCATTGGGTCTGGAGTCAAGGCCTGAACGCTAATCTCAGTGTGGTCCCTTATTAACTCTGTGAGCTTGGACAGGTCACTGCCTTCTCTTGGCCTCACTCTCTCTCTCCACTGTAAAATGAAGGCATTGAACTGAATGAGCTCTAAGCTCTCTCCAAAGGGTCTCTAACTGAGATCCCCCGTGAACTCCATCTCACAAGAAGGTTTTTAAATGCATGAAACCAAATACACGAGGAAATCAATAATGTGGAAATTCTGGTATCAATTTTTTATATTTTTAATTTTTTATTACTTTAGTTTATAGGTTAAAACAAGCATTTCTATAATATAGTATAATAAAAAAAGATGATTGTACATGAAACTGTGAATCTATTACATATACCTTGCTATTCTTTTAAATATATGATATAATATAAATATATAATGAAGTTATATCATTTTTTTATATTTTTAAAGATTCTAGCTCCCTTCCTCATCCACGCTGGAAGTACAGTGGCCACTCCCAGGCCTGATCCCCCTTCTGATCAGTGTGGGAGCTTTGACCTGCTTCCTTGGGAGCCTCCTCAGACAGCCTGGTGGACCCCCACTGCCAAGGGCTCACCATATTGATGTCTGAACCAGTGTGGACACCCAGGTGCCTCTGAGCTCAGGAGATTCCCCTGGTTGCATCTCCACCCAGGAGCAGGGATCACACCCCATACCCCCCTGAAAATATCTGTACAAGAACATGTGCAGATGCCAGCTTAGAATATCTGTTCCCAAGTCATGATATTATAACACTTCAACTTGACCTAATGGTTCATGGGATCCTAAAACTTTCACATCCAACTCAGAGCCTTAAAAAAGACTTCATTGCAGGGGATGAGATTTACAGAAATACAACCCCAGTGTATCCTCTCTCCATGTTATCAATAATCACACATAATCATAAATGGTTACTTACGTTTTCATAAGAGGCAAAGGTTTTCTTCAGATCACAGTTTTTTAACCCATTTTTCTTTTTTTCCTCTCAGCTTTTCCCCTCCTTTACCAATATTTTTTAAAGGATGTACATTTCAGATTCTCGAAGGAGGAATCCTCCACAAAATTCTTCCTACTCTTTCTAAAGACTGTCAGACCTATGCTTTAGGAAAATCATCTTGGCAGTTGTGTAGAAGACAGAGTAGAATGGGAAGAGGCCAGTGGCAAGGAGATTGGGTCAGGAGCCTACTGCAGGAGCAAGGGTGGGGGGCGATGATTGCCCCAGCCTGGGTGGTGGCTGTGAGGGCAAAGAGGGGATCAGATGTGAGAAAAGTCATGAAGACAGGATAAATAAGAGTCACGTCCATCAATGGGTTAGATAGACACAGTGAGAGGGAATGAGGAGCTCAGGGTAACTCTGAGGTTGTGAACCTGAAGGACATGGTTTGCCTTAACAGAAATAGCAAATTCTGTAACAGAAGACAGAGGGGAAGGAATGGGTGGGTGTGAAAGGAAGAGGAGGAGCTTTGTTTAGGACCCATTGAGTCTGAAATGCTCATGGGATGCACACTTCTGTTTAGCCAGTAGGATCCTGGGACTGGATGCATAGGTTAAGGAGTCACTTGCAAAGACAATAACTAAACTTATGGAAGCTGATTTGGTCACCAAGAACAAGAACAGAAAGATGACAGAAGGGAACCTTAGGGGACACCCACAGTTAGAGAGTACATCTTACATCCAGATCCAGGAGAAGAGACTGAGAAGGGCTCAGGCTCATCCTAAAGCCTGTAGCTAGAGTGGCACATGGCTTCCCTTTCTTTGGACTGGCAGAGCTCAGGAAGGAGAAGAACCAGGAAAGAGAAGTGTCATGAACAGAGTCTCCAGGAGGGACATGGTGCTCAACCATGCCATGGTTGCAGAAAGTTTGTCCAGGATGAACCCTCCGCCCTGCCTCTTTCCTCATGTCTGCCTTGAGACCCCAACCCTTCCCAGAACCCAAACCCATGTCTTGTGCTCCACTTGTCACCCATGACTCCCCTGCCAAGAGGTATGGCCCCTGCAGACAATGGGATGCTGTTATTCAGGCCAATCGGATCACACTCGAATGGTAACATTCACCTTCTCAGTTTCCTGCAGAAGCCTGAACTTCATCCTCCGGGAGCGATTTTTCCATTGTTTTGTCAGATTATTTCCTCCTTTGGTTAAATTTACTTGTGTTTCTTGTGTGTTAAGGGCCTGCGCCAAAGCACCCCTGCCCAGCCATGACTGCATTGGGTGGGACGGGGCCCTGCCCGGCCCTGACAGCACTGGGTGGGACCGGCCACGATTTGTTTTCAGTCAGCTGCAGGGTTGAGTCTGTGGGCACCTTCTGCCTGTGGTTTTGCAAATGTGTTTATCTTTGGAGATGAGATTTCTACTGGGGGAAATAGAGCATGTATGGAGTTGTTTATAGAACATATTGTGCTTGTACATCTTGAAACATGACAAATCTAGGCATCTGTTTTAAAACATCCTTCTGCTCGGAATTTGAAAGCACAAAAGTCTGGACCCGTGCACATCAGTTGTTGTGGGTGTTTACCACCAGAGGCACTGAGTACACAAATCAGTACACTAAGCCCATAGTGGGAGGCCAGAACAAAACCAAAAAAACCCTTTTCATAGGAGCACTGCTTTTTTTTAGCAAATAAATCATGTGGGCTGATGACCAACCTAATTATGGATGGGGATCCTCAGGCTCATCCAGGAGCCCTCAGCTAGAGCAGCATATGGCTTCCCCTTCTTTGGATTGGCAGAGCTCAGGGATGGAGGGAAACAAGTTTCCAGAGCCCCTTGATGAATCCCTAAGGACAGCTCCTTGGGGCTGCTCCCATTCTTTATAGGAAACTCCCAGGAACCTTCCCTACATGTGACCTGCAATCAGAGAGTGGCCTAGAATACTGAGAGGTTAAGTGACCGTCCTAGGGTCATGTAGTCAGGAGGAATGAAAAGCAGGCCTTGAACTCAGGTCTTACTGATTTCAGGGCCCACTCTTTGTCCACTAGGCTGCACTGCCTCTCAGAAACAGAAGAGTGGACTGTTCAACAAGGAGCAGACTTCTTTCCCAATGCTTAGATTCCCTCTTGGTAAAATGGACAAGAGGTAGAATTCAGATTCATTGGAGTACCCAGTCTCCCAGAACAGATTAATTAATCTTCTTTTCTTTTTAAAAGATATATGATATTTATTTATTTTAAATAATATTTTATTTTTCCCTGATTACATGTAAAAACAATTTTTAATATTCCTTTTTTAAAATTTTGAGTTCCTAATTCTGTTTCTCTCTTTCTCACCACTCCCCCAATGTTAAGCAATCAAATATAGGTTATACATGTGCAATCATGTAAAACATTTCCATATTAGTTATTTTGTGGAAGAAAACAAAAGGAAGGAAGGAAGGAAGGAAGGAAGGAAGGAAGGAAGGAAGGAAGGAAGGAAGGAAGGAAAGGGAAAATGGTATGCTTTGGTCTACATTCAGACTCTATCAGCTCTTACTCTGGGAGTGGATAGCATTTTTTCATTGTGAGTCCTTAGGGATTATCTTAGAACATTATACTGCTGGGAATAGCAAAGTCAATCACAATAGTTCATCATACAATATTGCTATTACTGTATATAGTGTTCCCCTGGTTCTGCTCGCTTCACTTTGTATCAGTTCATGTAAGTCTTTCCAAGTTTTTCTGAAATCATCCTGTTTGTCATTTCTTATAGTACAATCATATACCATTATAATCATATACTACAACTTGTTCAACCATCCCATTACTGCTAGGTCCTTTCTCTCTTTTTTTATCTCTTTGGACATAGACCTAGAAGTGGTATTGCTGGATCAAAGGGTATGCACAGTTTTATAGCTCTTTGGGCACAGTTCCAAATTGATCTCCAAAATCTACATTCATTCTTATATTATTTAGTGTTTTTAATAAGAATGGATGTTGTATTTTGTCAATTTCTGTATCTGTTGAGCTAAATCATATGATTTCTGTTGGTTTTGTTATAGATAAGTTAATTATGGTGATAGTTTTCCTAATATTGAACCAGTTCTGAATTCCTGGTATAAATCCCACCTGGTCACAGTAGGATACTTGTGATATATTGCTGTAATCTCCTTATTTAAAATTTCTGCATCAATATTCATTAGGGAAATTGGTCTACAGTTATCTTTCTTTGTTTTTGCTCTCCCTGGTTTAGGTATCAGCATCAAATTTGCACTCTACCTATTTTTTCAAGTAGTTTATATAATATTGGGATTAGTGGCTCTTAAATAGTTGGTAGAATTCACTTGTAAACCCCTCTGGCCCTGGAGAATTTTTCTTAGGGAGCTCACTGATGGCTTATTCATTTTCTTTTTCTATTCTCTACTCTATTTCCTCTTTTGTTACTCTGGTCAATTTCTATTTTTGTAACTACTCACCTATTTCACTTAGATTGTCATATTTATTGGCATATAATTGGACAAAAATAGGTTCTGATAGTTACTTTAATTTCCTCTTCATTAGTGGTGAATTCATCTCTTTCATTTTTGATACTTGTAATTTGGTTTTCTTCTTTCCTTATTTAAAAAAATCAAATTAATCAATAGCCTATCTATTTTGTTGTTTTTTGCATAAAGCAAGCTCCTAGTTTTATTTATTAGTTCAATGACTTTCTTCCAGATTTATTAATCTCTCCTTTGATTTTTCAGGATTCCCAAAGTGGTGTTTAATTGAAGATTTTTAATTTGTTCTTTATCTAGCTTTTTTAGTTGCATGCTCTATTCATTCACCTGCTCTTTCTTTGTTTTTTATGTAAAGCTTTTAAAGATATACATTTTTCTGTGGATATCCTTTGATCCAACAATGCTACTACTAGGTCTATATCCCAGAGAAATCATAAAAGAGGAAAAAGGACCCATGTATACAAAAATATGTGTAGCAGCTCTTTTTGTGGTGGCAAAGAATTGGAAAATGAGGGGATGCCCATAATTGGTGAATAGTAGAACAAAGTTGTGATATATAAATGTAATGGAATACTGTTGTGCTGTAAGAATGATGATCAGGCCAGTTTCAGAAAAACCTAGAAGGACTTACATGAACTGATGCTGAGTGAAGTGAGCAGAACCAGGAGAACATTGCAGACATGCTGTACGATGATGAACTATGATAGACTTAGCTCTTCTCAGCAATGCAATTATCCAAGACAATTCCAAAAGACTCATGATGGAAAATGCCATCCACCTCCAGAAAAAGCTATTATGGAGTCTGAATGCAGAGCGAAGCAGACTATTTTCTCTTTTTCTTTCATTCTCATGCTTTTCCTCTTTGGTTCCAATGACTAATATGGCAATATGTTTAATATGATTGTACATGTATAGCCTATATCAGATTATTTGCCATCTTGGGGAGGGGGCTAGAGAGGGGTAGGAGGGAGGGATGGAGAAAATTTGGAACTGAAAATCTTATAAAAGTGAATGTTGAAAACTATCTTTACATGTAATTAGAAAAAATACTATTAAGCAGGAAATTTCTAAATTAAAAATAAAGATATAAATTTTTCCCCTAAGCACTGCTTTAGCTGCATCCCATAAATTTTGGCATGTTGTTTCATTATTGTCATTCTCTGTAAAAATGAAATTATTGTTTCTATGATTTGTTCTTTGACCCACTTATTCTTTAGGATTAGATTATTTAGTTTCCAATTAATTTTTAATCTATCTTCCCACAGTCCTTATTAATCTCCTTTAATTACCACCTCGTAAACTGGGATATCACAGGAGGTCACATGTACAAAGGGTTTTGCAGACTTGGAGGAGAAGCATTAAGAAAGTCAACTGTTCTTATGACGGTTTTCTTTTTTTCTTTTTTCTTTTTTCTTTTTTTTTAGAGGGCAATTGGGGTTAAGTGACTTGCCCAAAGTCACTTAGTTTTGTGTTAAGTGTCTGGTGTCAGATTTGAACTCAGGTCCTCCTGACTCCAGGACTGGTGCTCTATTCACTGTGCCACCTAGCCGCCCCTGATGGTTTTCTTGTAAGGGCTGGAATCTTGGTTTTGGTTTTTCAGTGGATATCTTGCCAAAATGTACCATCTTCTTCCCTGAAACAGGTTTTTCCATTTTCTTCTGATTCAGGGTCATCATTCTGGCCTCAGATCCTTACTAACTATGTGATCCTGTAAGGCACTTAACCTCTCTCTGACCTCAGTTTCCTCATCTGTAAAACGGAGATAATAATGACACTTACATCCCTGGCTTTTTGTGAGAGTACAATGAAATAATATTTGTAAAGGGCTTTGGAAGCCTTAAATTGGCTATATAAATGTTAGCTATGGATGCAACTGCAAGGTCTAGGGGCCGTGGAAGTAAATGGCTGCAGACCCCAGCAAAGATTCTGAAACATCCTTCTTTATTTAAAAAATATAAATCAGCATCATTGATGGTTTGTTTGATATCACAGTAATATGAAATAACCCATTTCCCTCCAATGAGCCCTCCCTTAGAACAAAGAAAGAAAGAAAGTCAAATACAACTACCCAGCCCAGTGCCCATGTCTGATTGTATATGTAAAGTTCTTCTCCCATAATCTCCCATCTTTTGACTAATAGAAAGTATGTCCTGTCATATGTTCTTTAAAACCACCATGAATTGTGACAGTTGCTCAGGATTCCATTTGAGGGAATTGAGGAGATCAGGGCAGCGAGTGGGGTTAATTGTACAAAGTGACTGAACCCCACTGACTCCATCTTGTGACTCAGTTCTGGAGGCAGCTCAGTTCCCTTTCTGTTCAGTTATAGGTCTTGTCCAATTTCTACCC
>NW_027186352.1:13011629-13012104 GCF_028583685.1 Petaurus breviceps papuanus
GATGGTGCCTTTTAACAGGATATAGTTTCCTTCCTTATCTCTTTTAATTAGGTCTATTTTTGCTTTTGCTTTATCTGAGATAAGGATTGCTACCCCTACTTTTTTTACTTTAGCTGAGGCATGATATATTTTACTCCAGCCTTTTACCTTTACCTTGTGTGTATCCCTCTGTTTCAGATGTGTTTCTTGTAAACAGCATATTGTAGGATTATGATTTCTAATCCATTCTGCTATCCATCTCCATTTTATGGGAGAGTTCATTCCATTCACATTTACAGTTATGATTGTTATCTGTTTCTTTCCCTCCATCCTATTCCCGCCCTTGTTAATGTTCATATTTTCCCCCCTTTTCCCTTCCTCCCCTTAATAGTTTTCCTTTTGACCACTGCCTCCCTCAGTATTCCCTTATCAGCTCCCCTCCTTTATCCTCCCCTTCCCCCTTACTTCTTCCCTCCCTACTAACCACCCCCCCCCC
>NW_027186352.1:13012204-13021256 GCF_028583685.1 Petaurus breviceps papuanus
CCCCCCCCCTTTCATAGCCCTTTCCCCCTCCTACTGCCTGTAGGATATTTTTATACTTAATGAAGTATGTTATTTCTTCTTCACACCAAGAGTGACAGGAGCTAAATCTCATGCAAAGTTCCTCTCCCTCCCCTCTTTCCCTCTAAAATGATACTTTTTGCGTTTCTTCTCCATAGAGTCCTATGCTTAACTGGTTGTTATTCCCTCCTTGTACCAGAACCAATGAAGGAAAAACTCATGTGATTCCCAACTCCCTCCCTTCTTTTCCTTTGCTATACAGTTTTTATGCCTCTGTGTGTGGCATAATTTACCCTTTTCCACTTCATTAATTCCCTTTCTTCCATTGCAGTCCCTTTGTAGCCCTTAATAAGATTTTTTTAAATCATCATTTTGTGTATTTTATACTCATACCCTCTACTTGTCTATAACCAGTTTGCCCTTATCAAATAACAGGGTGTGTGTGTGTGTGTGTGTGTGTGTTTTCCTTGTTTATATTTCTAAGTCACTGTTGCATCTCGTAACTGGAGGTTGAATTTTCCATTGAGTTCTGGCTTTTTTATCAAGAGGGTCTGGAACTCTGTTATATCATTGAATGACCATCTCTTTGCCCGGAAGAATATGCTCTGTCTCACTAGGTATGTGATCCTTGGTTGTAACCCAAGCTCTTTTGCCTTCTGAAAAATTGTATTCCACTGCCTCCAATTTTTCAGTGTAGAGGCTGCCAAATCCTGTGCAATCCTCACTGTGTAGCCTCGATATTTGAATTGTTTCTTTCTGGCTGCTTGAAGTATTTTCTCTTTTATCTGGTAGTTCTGGAGTTTGGCCACAACATTTTGAAGACTTTTCAGTTTGGAATCTCTTTCAGCAGGTGTCCTGTGGATTCTCTCAATTTCTATTTTACCCTCAGGTTCTGGTATCTCAGGGCAGTTTTCCTTAATGAGCTCTTGGAGAATGTTGTTCAGGCTCATTTTTTCATCATGATTTTCTGGTAGGCCTATGATTCTCAGTTTATCTCTCCTGGATCTGTTTTCCAGGTCAGTTATTTTTTCTTTGAGGTATTTTACCTCTTTTTCTAATTTTTCATTCTTGTTTTGCTTGACAAATTCTTGCTTCCTCATAGTTATTTGTTTCCATTTGGTTGATTCTAGTTTTTAGCAAATCATTTTCCTTGGTTAATTTTTGGAGCTCCTTTTCCATATTATACACTTTTCTTTTTAGAGAGATGTTTTCCTCATTATGTTTTTCTAATTCTGCTATTTTGGTTTTGAGAGAATTTTTCATTTTGTCTTCTATCTCTTTCATTTTGTTTTCAAAGTTCCTTTTGATAACATCTAGGAGAGCCTTCTGTGCTTGGGACCCATTCCCTGTTGATGTTTCAGCTGTGGGTGTGGAGTCCACATTGTCTCCCTCTGGGTTTGGTTCCTCCCTCTGAGGATAATAGGACTCCAGAGTCTTTGTCTTTGTAGACTGCTTTCTACCCATTTTGAGACAGGGTCCTAGCCACACCCTTCCTCTAGGATCCCAAGCCTTTTCTGTAGAGGGTTTTGCCTTGGGGCAAGAGTTACTATGTTTTCAGGGTCAGAGTGGGGTTTTGGAGTAAGTGAGGTTCACTCTGTCATCCTGGTCTTTGGAGGTCCTGAAAGGGGCTTTTGTTTTTAAATTTCTGGGCTATGAAGTGGTATCCCCAGGAGTGTTTGCTGTCCAGGACAGGGGCCCCTGTATTTGCTTCTTACCTTGCTCTTTCCAGTCCCAGCCCTTTGGTGATAGGCCTGGTAGTGGACCTTGTGGTTGGTGGGAAGACTTGCCCTCCGAGTTGATCAGGCCCCTTCTGGGCCTGCCTCTGCCAGCTGCGCCGTGGCTTCCCGGCTTCTTTTTCTACACCTATTGATGTGATCATCTTGTTTGTGTTATTAATATGGTCAGTTATGCTGATAGTTTTCCTAATATTGAACCAGCCTTATATTTCTGGTATAAATCCAATCTCATCATAGTGTACAATCTCTGTGACATTTTGTTGTATTTTATTTAAAATTTTTGCATCAGTATTCATTAGGGAAACTAGATTATAGTATTCTTTATTTTTGCTCTCCCTAATTTAATAGTATCTGATTATAATAATTAACATTTTTATAGTGCTTACATTCACCAGTCACTGTGCTCCACACTTTGCAGTTATCTTATATGAGCCCCACAATAATGCTGGGAGGTAGGTGCTAATTTATCCCCATTGTACAGATGAGGAAACTGATACAGGAAGAGATTAAATGACTTGCCCATGGCCACTCAACCAGTAAGTGTTTGAAGCCAAATTTGAACTCAAGTCTTCCTGACTCCAGGGCTAATGCTCTAATCACTGCATCTCAGAGGTTCCCAAAGTGAGTGATACCACCCACTGGGGTGCTAGAATGATCCAGGGGGGTGGTAGTAGCCTTGGGTGCAATTGGGAGGGCATTGAATAAAAATAAGGGAGTGATGGAAGCATAAGGAAAGAAGAGAATTTTGAAAGACCATTTGTACATGTTTCATCTGTAGTGTAACAAAGTTAAAGTCATAGTGATTATATTATTTTCCAAATAAACACACAAAATGCAAGTTATAACTAATCAGTGATCAAGTCTACCGACAGGTCTTAACAAACAAGTACTGGTAGGTGAGTGTGTTGTGCATTGTCAGGAAGTCCAGCCTACATCAGCAGGAATATGTGCATGTAATGACTTATTTACAATATGATATTATATGGTCATATGATGCAATATTGCATCATCAAAATTTCAATGCAAGAAAAAAACACAAACTTACAATAAATTATGAATAGATGCATCGTGTTTTTAAAATATATTTTATATTTTTTTGAAATGACAAAATTTTTTTAAAAGATGTTAAAGAATTAAAGAAAGTAGATTTCCAGGGGGGCACTGAGTAATATTTTTTAAGGGAGCAGAAGGCCAAATAAGTTTGGAACCTGTGACCTACTGTTTAGGTATCAAAACTATATTTGTGAAGGAATTTAGTGGGACTTCTTTACCTTTTTTGTCAAATAGTTTATACAGTATTGTAATTCATTATTCTTTAAATGATTGGTAGAATTTGCTTATAAATTCATCTGGTCCTGTGCTTAGGGAAAAATTTATATCTCTATATGCTTACATCAATAAAATAGAGAAAGATTAGATCAATTAATTGGGCATGTAAATAAGAAAAAGAACACATTAAAAATCTCAATTAAACATCAAAATAGAATAATAAAATTGAAAGTTAAAAAAACTGCACTGAACTAATAAATAAAACTAGAAACTGGCTTTATGAAAACAACTATAAAATAGACAAATCATTGGTTAATTTGATTTTTTAAAAGACCAAATTATCAATATAAAAAATGAATATGCATTACCAATGAAAATGAAAGTAAAGCAAATATTAAGAGCTATTTTACCCAATTATAGATTTTCCCCCAAGTACTGCTTTGGCTATATCCCACAAATTTTAGTATGTTGTCTCATTGTTGTCATTGTTTGTGATTTGTTCTCTATCCCACTCATTCTTTGGGATTAGATTATTTCACTTCCAATTAATTTTTAATCTCTGCTTAAAAGACTCTTAATTGAATGTAATTTTTATCACATTATGAGCCAAAAGGGGTACATTTAAAATTTCTGCTTTTCTCCATTTGTTTGTGAAGTTTTTATGCCCTGGTACATGGTCAGTTTTTGTGAAGGTGCCATGTACAGCTGGAAAAAATGGTATTTTGTTGCTTTTCAGTTGGGTCTGACTCTACATGACCCCATGAGTTTTGTCCAAGCATTTTTCTTGACAAAGATGCACTTCCTTCCCCAGTGTGTCCTCATTTTATAGATGAGGTACCAAGGAAAAGAGAGGTTAAGTGACTTGCCCAGGGTCACTCATCTTAAGTGTCCAAGCCTTAGACACTTAGACACTAAGGCCTGACCTGAACTCAAACCCTTTTGGCTCCAAGCCCAGTACTCTATCCGCTGCACCACCTAGCTGCCCTAGTCAGGAGTCAGGGAGATGAGTCCAAATCTAGCCTAAGATATATACCAGACAAATCACCCAATTTTCATTAGCCTCAATTTCCTCATCTGTAAAAGGAGGAGAAAAAGGTATACACTTTTCTGTGCCCATCCAGTATTCTCCAGAGGTCTATCATATCTAACTTTTCTAAAATTTTATTCATCTCCTTAGCTTCTTTCTTATTTTATGATTAGATTTATCTAGATCTGAAAAGGACAAATTGGAGTCACCCACTGGTATAGTTTTACTACTGTCTATTTCCTCCTATAATTCATTTAACTTTTCATTCAAGAATTTGGATGTTATACAATTTGGGACATATATGTTTAGTATTAATATTGATTCATTGTCTTTTTTTGCTTTTGCTAAGTCTGATATTATGGTTGCTACTTCTGCCTTTTTTTACTTCAGCTGAAGCATAATATATCCTGCTCCAACCCCTTATTTTAACTCTGTGTCTTTCTGTTTCAAGTGAGTCTCTCTTAAAAACAATATATTGTTGAATTCTGGTTTCTAATCTATTCTACTGTCTGCTTTCACTTTAGGAGTTCATCACATTCATATTCACCATTATAATCACTAACTGTGTATTTTCTTCCACCCTATTCTTTTCTATTTATTCTTCTCTTATTTTTAACCTTGTACCCTCCTCAAAAGTCTGTTTTGCTTCTGGCCACTGCCTCCCTTAATTTTCCCTCCCATTTTTCACAGACCATCCCTTTCTCTTAGCCCCTTCTTTGCTGGATAAGCCTAATTTATATACGCAAACTAGGTGTGTGTGTTCTTCCCTTTTTGAACCAGTTCAGATGAGAGTGAAGTTCAGGTGTTGACCACTCCCCCCCCATTTCCCCCTCCATTATAAAAGCTCTTCTTTGTATGCCTCTTATATGTGAGATAATTTCTTCTCTCTTACACCTTCTCCCAGTACATCACTCTTTTCTCACCCCTCCATTTTTTTAGATCATCCCAACATAATTGACTCACACCCAACACCCTCTGTCTTCTAACTGTCATAATAATGATAAGGTTCATAGGAGTTATATGTATCATCTTTCTATATAGGAATGTAAACAATTTAACCTTATTAAGTTCTTTATTTTTTCTCTTTCATGTTGATCTTTTTATTGTTTTCTTGAGTCTTATGTTTGTATGTCAGATTTTCTATTTGGCTCTGGTCTTTTCATTAGGAATGCTTGGAAGTCCTTTATTTCATCAAATATATATATATATATATGTGTGTGTGTGTGTGTGTGTGTGTGTGTGTGTGTGTGCGTGTGTGTGTGTGTTTTCCCCTGAAGGATTATACTCAGTTTTGCTGGATAGGTTATTCTTGGTTATAAGCTCCTTCACCTTCCAGAAGATCACATTCCAAGCCCTCTGCTCCTTATAATGGTAGCTGCTAAATTTTGTGTGATCCAGACTGTGGCTCCACAATATTTGGCCTGTTTCTTTCTGGATGCTTTCTGTACTTTCTCCTTGACCTGGGAGCTCTGGACTTTGGTTAGAATATTACCAAGAGTTTTCCTTTTGTATCTCTCAGGAGGTGATTGGTAGATTCTCTGAATTTCTATATTGTCCTTTGATTCTAAGATATCTGAGAAGTTTTATTTTATAATTTCTTGAAACATTGTGTCCAGGCTCTTGTTTAAATTATGGCTTTTAAGTAGTATAATATTCTTAAATTATCTCTTCTTGATCTATTTTACGGGTCAGTTGTTTTTCTGATGAGATATTTCACATTTTTTCTACTTATTATTTTTAACTATTTTTATTGTTTCTTAATGTCTTATAAAGTCATTAGCTTCCACTCAACCAATTCTAATTTTTGAGTAATTATTTTTTTCAGTGAGGTTTTGTGCCTATTTTTACCATTTGGTCAATTGTAATTTTAAAGCAGTTCTTCAGTCTTTTGTGTCTCTTTTACTATGTTGTTCATTCTCTTTTCATAATTTTTGCTATTGCCCTCATTCCTTCTCCCAATATTTCCTCTACCATTCTTATTTGATTTTTAAATCATTTTTTGCTATTTTTAAAATCTCTTTCCTTAACTCTTCTAAGTGGTTTTGTTTAGTTTGTACACAACCTGCATTTTCCTTTGAGACTTTGCTTGTATGTGTTTCAAGATGTTGTTTTCTTCTGAGTTTGTGTCCTGAGCTCTGTCACCACAGTAGATTTTTACAGTAAGTTTCTTTTTTGTTGTTTGTTCATTTTTCCAACCTGTTTCTTGACTTTGGACTTTATGTTAGAGTTGAGCTTTGTTTATCCTGGAAGGAGGGAGGGTTGTCACTGTCATAGCTTCAAGCTTGAGATCACAGGTCATTCCAAGGAAGTCCCTTTCCTTTTTTTGCACAGGATTACTCGATAACCAGGTTGGGGATTGCTACAGAAACAGCACAGTTATATTTTAGCAAAATATTCCATAGAATCCTAGGATCATCAATCAATTTAGAGCCAAAATGTGCCTCTGGGGATCCCTAGGCCAAATCCCTTGTTTTATGGATGAGGAAATGAAGGTGGAGTCTCTTTCCCAAGGTCACACAGCCCAGATTTGATACAGCCATGCCCTTATAGATATGGGATGATAATTATACAGTTAGGTACATGCAGTACCAATTTCGGTGGCTGGACCCAAAGAACATTCACAGTGTGTGGTATGCCAGGTCAATGGCTGCTCAAGCCTCAGTTTCCTCATCTCTAAACCAGGGCTATGAGCACTTACATCCTGGTTGTTGGAGGGCTCATGTGAGATAATGTAGAAACATGTTTTCCAAGTTTTTAAATGCTTGTAATATCAACAATTATTAAAATACAAACCCTAAAGTAGACAGCATTTGTAATTATTAATTAGCAGCAAACATAACATTGTAACAGCAGCACCAGCCCATGAAACAGTGGCTCTTGTTAGCAAATTCTCCTGGGGGGGACAAAGAGAACCTGTTTTTAGGGGAACTTCCAGAACTTTGTCTTTCTCAGACCAGCTCCCAGGATTTGGGTGCTGTCTTAAGCTCAGCAGCCTGGGAGCTGTCCACTCTGAGTCCCCTTTTGCTCTCTCACCCTCCCGCAGATGCAGAGGAGTTGGGCCCCTCAGTGGTTGTCCACACCACCACCTCCTTTGGTCTGGAGAACCTGGAGAAAAGCAATGAGGATGTACAGGACGTGATCTTGCAGCAGGTGAGCAGAGTCCTGCCAGGTCTGCCCATGCCACTCAGCACCACATGCCACCGATGGACATACTCTCAGGTGAGAACAAGGGCCTCGGCTCAGATCCCCCACCCCCCATCCATGGCATTGCCTCTGCCTGTAGGGAGAGACGGTCTTCATTATGAAATCAATCCCTACAGCCAGGGGGATGTAGTCATTTTACCCAATCTACCCCTCCCATTTCTGGCAGATTTTCTTGTCCCTTGGAGTCAGGGGATCATAGCTCTAGACCCAGAGGAAGCATTCTAGTCTAACCCCTTACATGAAGCATGAAGAGGCTGAGGTACAGAGGGATTAAGGGTCTTCCCCATCTGAGGAATGAGGGGGCCACCCCACAATTCAAAGCTGGCCCTCTGACTCTGAACCCAAACCTTTCTAGGCCTCTCTTCACAGCTGTATGGTTATGGATAAGGGCGCTGGATTGTCAGGTCCAAAAGCAGGTTCAGTGGCTTTCCTGAGCTCACATAGGAATCCACAAGTAAGAGATTCACTCCCACCACCTCTCACTGACCTCTCTTAAGTAGTAATGTCAGGAGCAGAGCAACAAGCAAAGGCTGGAAATCATGAGGAGGCAAACAGAGGCCCCGCATCAAGGGAAAACTCTTCCCTGGCCCTGAGAGGCATCCCCAAGGGTCACGGACTGCCTGGAGAAGAAGGGCCCCCCTCTGTGCAAAGGCTAGAGGACCCCTCTCCAGACGGGGCCTTTGGGATTCCCCTCCATGGACGCACAGGACCAGACAGTCTAAAACCCTGAGATCATGGGAGAGAATCTTCTCTGCCTAGGGAAGGGCCACCAAATGGGGCTGAGACGCGTCTGGAAGCCCCACCTGCAAGGGCATCAGGGAAGCGGTCACCTTCTATTGCAAAGGAAGCTGTGTCTGGAGAGGGCAAGGCACCTGCCAGAGGGCAGGAGGACCTGAGTTCAAAGTTGGCCTCAGACTTGATACTTACTAGCTGTGTGTCCCTGAGCAAGTCACTTAACCCAGATTGCCTCGCCCTGCCCCAGAAAAAGTGCTGGAGACCAAAGTTCATGTCTGGTTTCTGACATTTACTAGCTGTGAGAAGGGGGAAAGTCATCTGGCCTTTCTTAGCCTCAATGTCTTCATCTATAAAACGGGCATGATAAAACCCACAGCACCCACCTACCTCACAAGCTGGTTGTGAGACCCAAATGGAACCACAAATGATTATTCATTTATCAAGCTTTTATGTACCAGGCTCTGTGCTAACACAGGTCCTGCCCTCAAAGAG
This sequence comes from Petaurus breviceps papuanus, assembly GCF_028583685.1. Taxonomy (NCBI): domain Eukaryota; kingdom Metazoa; phylum Chordata; class Mammalia; order Diprotodontia; family Petauridae; genus Petaurus; species Petaurus breviceps. The sequence continues at coordinate 13,020,686 of NW_027186352.1, forward strand.
ATTGCCTTCCAATGGGAAAAGCAACCTGTAAACAACCAGGTCTGTGCGAGAAACATGGAGAGCTGGTGGAAGACATGAATGAAGGAGAGAAAAAGCCCTAGTTAAGGTCTGTGCCAGGCAGGCACAGACATGAGCAAACAGGCCGATCCCTGCCCTCCAGAACGTTCCAATGTAGGAGGAGGAAGCTAGGAAAGCTCAAAGCTGCCCGAGACTGGGGGGACCTGGTACGGGTCAGGGAGGGAACAAGGGAAAGGAGCGAGCATTTACTGAGCGCCTACTGTGTGCCCCACACTGGGCTAAGAATGTTACAGTTATCTCACTTCACGGTCACAACAGCCCAGGGAGGTGGGTGCTATTTTATAGATGAGGAGTGATCGACCCAAGGTCACACCCCTAATACATTTCTAAGGCTGAATTTGAACTCAGATCTTTCTGCCTCGGGCCCATGATTATAGAGAATGGAAGCCACAGGTCAGCTAGTTATCAGGCTGTCCTGTTTGGCTTACGGATCCAAGAGGTGGAAAGAAAAGGCAGGTGTCCTTTAACCTGTGTGCCTGTAGGGCAACGCGGG
>NW_027186352.1:13021356-13037639 GCF_028583685.1 Petaurus breviceps papuanus
GGGGGGGGGGGGGGGGGGGGGGGGGAGCGAATGCCTGAGGCCGTCGGCAAAGGAGCCGGAGGGACGGGGACTCCCAGCAGATTCTGTCTGTGTTCAAGGCTCTGGAAAATCCGGCTAGTGGGTACCTGTGTGCTCAAGCTCTGATGCCTCCTCTCCGGCTGACTTAGACGCCCGCTCGGAGATCGTACTTCACCCGTAACTTACTCCAGAATCCCCGAGAACTCCCAAAGGCTAGTGGCCAGAAGTGGGCTAGGAAGCCCACGCGCTGAGGTCATCGACATTAGTTAGGAACCCGCAGCCCCTGGATAACGGAGGCGCCGCCCTTTCGGGACTGGGACATCGGGGGTGTCTGTGTGCTCCGCCTTCCCTCCCTGCGGCTGACCCCCCGCGGTGACTGAGCTGGAGGGGAGGGGAGACTATGCAGGGATTGGCTAATAGGTGGTAATGACTTAACATTTCTGTGCAGGAGTAAAAAGGGGCATCATCGCCTCTTCTCAGCGATGAGTCACGTTACAGAATTCCAAGGTCTTCAGACCCAAAGCGAATCCAAACCCTAGCAAAGACCTTCCTTTATTGGAGGAGAGGGCCTACTGTGTGCCCAGCACTTGACAACTGTGGGCTCATTTGGTGCTCACACTAACCCCGGGAGGGCGAGGCCATTCTTATCCGCTTTCATGCTAGGACATTGAGGCAGACACAAGTTAAGCGGCCTGTGGATGTTCTTACTGAAATTAAGAATCGGGATATTTAGGGACGTTCTGGACTGTCCTTTTGGGGAGCAACAAACTGAGAGCCCAAAATGTGAAATGACATATTCAGGTAATAAATGATTTATTGCAGGTTGAGTCCAGGTTGGATGCCCGCCTGCCATCTTCAGCCCCCCTCCACCACCCCAAATATCCATGGGAGATGAGAATCCCCAATTCGGGGAAAAGCCTTTTAAAAGAATGGAACAAGTTTGTGTGGGGGATGAAATGGCCAGCCAACTGACCAGCCACCGTTCCATCCAAAGAAGTCAAGACACTGGAGCCAAGCTGTGCCCATTCCACAGCCATCCTTCCTGCGTGGCTCCAAGGCAGAATTTGGCCCTTTGTGTCTGTGCTCTTCCCTTTCTACTCTCTCCCTTGGGGATCTCAGTGGGCTCACTGCTCCTCTCTGAGTGCTCAGCTCTGTGGAGGTGGTTCTGGACTCCCCTGAGCTCCAGTCTTCATCACCAAATGCCTGTCGGACTTCTCAAACTGCAGCTCTCTAGAGACATCTTCAGCTCGACCCACCCCAACAATCCCCCCCACCTGCCCCTTTCTCTTCTGCTCCAGAGGGCAGCGCCAGCCTCCCCTCCCCCAGCTCACACCGTCGTACTCAGCCTGGACTGCTCGCTGCCTCACACACTCCATGTCCAGCTTGGTGCCAATGCCTGTCCATCTCACCTCTTCCATATTCCAGTGCATGCCCCTTCTCTTGGGCTTTTTAAAACATGTTGGTGACTATATTTCTGTATAATGATAACCCTACAATAAGTGTCTTAATTTACACATTTAAAAATGTTACCCTAAGAAGGGGTCCATAATGTAGGGATCCGTGACAAAAACAGTAAAGACCCCTGATCTAGAGATAGGAGCTAAGGGTTCTAGGCTGAGCTCAGACAACCACAAGACCTATGGCAAGTCAGCTCACTTTCCCATTTTCCCTTTCCTTGTTGGGAAAAGGAAATCTCTTACCTAACTCACTTGCCCCAGAGGGCACCCAGAACTAAACAGCACAGCCCATGAAACAGAAGACCTGAGGTCTCCAGAGTGCTAGAAGGAAAGGTGGCCTGTTTGTGGGACCAGAGGATCTGAATTTGAACCCAACCCTGCCTCTCCCCAGCTACCTGGCCTCAATCCTAACCCTCTGCTCTCTGGGCCACAGCATCCTGTGTAAAATAAGTGGACTGGACCAGATAAGGTCCCTTCCAGCTGTGACATGCTGATTCTCTGAAGTGATAGCAGAGCACTTTTCAAAGGGATAGAAGAACAGAAGCTGCTTGGGGCCAGGGGCTGCCTTGAGTTTGGCTTTGCAACCTTCCCCCCGCCATAGTGCCTGGCACAGGTTCCATGAAGGAATGGAGCTGTCAAGATACATCCTCTGTCCGGAGGCTCAGATATATGTGCTGGCCTGGGGATGGGTTAATGAAAGAGTGGAGAAAGCCCCATGGCGATTCTTTTCTGGGCATCCCCTTAATATGCACACATCTTAAAATCCAGAGAAAATCTGTATGGAAACACTCTGTGGGCACTAATTCTGCCATCACAAAGTCACTCTGTGCAGAGGCCACCGGGCCTCCGACAAGGGCAAAAAAATGATTAGGGCCATGAGAGAGGACTCTTCTCTTTCTCCCCCAGAGCTTTCCAGTATATGTAGGACCTTCTGCTTAGGGCAGAGGGGCCCAACCTGTGATTACAACTCCCTCAACCATCACAAGTTAGGTATTCATGGTCTTAGGTGCCTAGAAGGTGGAGGGTAAAGGCACTTGCTCAGGATCCCTCCCTAGTCTAGGTCAGAAGAGGAATTTGAGCAGCCATCTTCCTGGCTTCAAGGCCCACTCTTTCCACGAGGCCTCACTGCCTGTCTCATAACAGCACCTGATCAGTGTTTTGTTCAGTGGTAACAGCAGGGACTCCCTCTGCAGAGCAGTGGTCTGGCAACAGGAGGTTTATATCTATGTGGACATCAAGGCCCAGTTTCCTACAGGTGAAAAAGAGGTTTTCCTTCATTAGCCTGGCAAGAAATGGAGTGGTCTACCTGGGGTCTTCTCTGACTCCTCCCATGGTGTGGAGGTGTAGTTTTTGGCAAGGCCCAATCTGTCTGTCAGCCTTCAGACTGCAGAACCGCTAGCACCCCTTTCAACTAAGACACCAAGATTTGCCCCTGGAGATAATGGTCAGCCATAAACCACTGCAACAGTGTGGGTCTCCCCCACACTGTTTCCACATCCTCTGTAAGTGAAGGCTGAGGCCTTGTCAGCTGCCATTTTCCTGTCTATTTTTCCCACCTGTTAGTTGAATAAGTGCAGATGAGATGAAGTGAGTCAGGGACCATTGGTTCTTGCCATCTGGAGATTAAGGTCATTCAGACATGAGTGAATGGAAGGGGCACAAGGAGAAAATGTAAAGCTTCCAGGAATGGTAGAGATCATCGCTTCCAACCACCTCGTTTTACAGATGAGGAAACTGAGGCCCACAGAGAGGAAATGCCATGGCCAGGGTCATGCAAGCTATAGGTCATAGAGCCAGGATTCTAACCCAGATGTGGGTTAGAGGCAGCTGGGTGACACTGGATAGAGTCAGGAAGACCTGAGTTCAAATCCAGCCTCAGACACTTATTGCCTGTGTGACCCTGGGCAAGTCGTGAACCTCTCTGCATGCCTCAGTTTCCTCATCTGTAAGATAGGGAGCATAACAGCACCTACCTCCCAGGGTTGTTGTGAGTACCAGTGTCTGTAGAACATTTAGCACAGTGCTGGCTTAGTAAATGTTTGGTTGCTTCCTCTAACCTGAAATCCAGTTGTGGGTGGGATTCCTACTACTGCAAGGACCCACTCCAAAGACTTGCGCAGCCGCAGGGGCATCCCGGCCTGCTGTCCATTCTATGACGTCGCTGTCCAGCTCAATGGTGAATGAGGGCAGAGGCGTGAGTGGCGGAGCGTCTTGCGCTAGGTTCCCCTGCGCCGCAGCAGCTGCCAGCTCGCTCTCCAACACACTGGCTTGTGTTTCATCAGCATCTCTGTTTTCACGGCCCCTTCCTTTCCGAATGCTGCCTCTCCCCCTCCCCGGGGAGCCTTCCCTTGGACCAAAGAACAAAAAAGGCCATTCAGTCAGACCAAGAAGCGCAAGGACCGCGGGGGGCCGAGCCCGACGCCATCCTGACCCAGGGTTTGGTTTCCGGGGCCACCCTGTCGTCCTCACTCTGCGTCGTCTCTGTCCTCTGCATATCCAGGGTCTCTTTCCTCTTCACATTTTGCCCCACATTTGTGCTCCACTCTCCGTTCAGCCATCCCCCGGGCACATTCCAGCATCAGCTTTGGCGTTTTTTCTTTTCCACAAAAAACAAAATCAGGAGTGAATCAGGAGGCGTAAGGGCCCTCCCTGCCTCTGCCCCTCGGGAGGTCCCCGGCCGCGGCGGCGCTGGCTCCCTGGGCACTGATGCCACAGTCGACGTCCGTGCTAACCCCAAACTGCCTTCCACCGCCCGAGCGATCCAGGGCCCCGCCCTTCATCCCGCCCGCACTGGACTATTTCTGTCCTTTGTTACCTTCGCCGGTTAATGAATGTGAGGGGGTTCCCCTTCAGTTTCACTCATTATTAGTGACTGGGGGCGTTCCCCGATATGGATATTCGTCACGGGCAGGTCTTATGAGAACTTCCGAGTTCTTTTCTAGGTGTTAGGGGGAGGGGAGACAAGCAGAAGTAGACGCAGCTCGTGCGTAAACAGAGGCGTACATTCCAAGGCATCGGAGGGAGGAAAAGCCCCGCGGACCAGGGGGGACCTGGAAAGGCCAGTGAGCTGAGCCTTGGCCGACAGGACCCGGATATGGAGGGATCCCATCCCTGGCCGGGCAAATGCACCAAAGGAGACACCAAGTGGAGTCAGAAGCTAATCAATCTCTGACCACAGAGATCACGAAAGGGGGCCTCCAGCTGCCAAACTGTGGAAGACTTGCAATGTCTGCTCCTGGCTAGGGGCTAGACGAATAAAGAAAAGGGAACGTATGGGAGAGATGATGTGAGGGTACAGTGACAAGCTTTGACAACAGATTGGGTGCCTGATCCACCCGAGTGAGCAGTCAAGGACATCCCTGAGATGGAGGGCCTGAGTGACTGGGAGGAAGGTGGGAGAGGTGCCCTAGAGAATCAGGGAAGAGGAGAGAGCTGGGGAGGGGAAAGATAATGATCGTGTTTTGGATCTATTGAGTTTGTCACCCACGGGACATCCAATTTGACATGTCCAAAAAAGAGTTTGGTGACGTGAAAATGGGAGAAAGTTGTTGGGGGCTGGTCTTCCTCCAAGAACACCCAGAGGTGGGTGGGCAGCACTCTCTCTCTCTCTTCTCCCATTCTAACTCTATTAAATGGAAAGCAGGAAGTGTTTAGGAAGGGATAAGTCCGGAAGACTGGACTTGGCTTGATGGGGCCAAGCCTCAGACTGCAGATCCATGGGGGAAAGGACTTCAGAGGCCAACTGGTGCAGCCCCCTCTTTTTATACACAAGAAACTGAAGGCCCAGGGGAGCAAAGACTTGCCCAGTGTCCCATTGGCAAAAAAAAACATCAAAGGCACCATTTGAACTCCTGGCTGCAAAGCTCAGGCCCCTCCCATTGTGTCCAGCTGGCAGGATGTAGCAGAGGTGGCTGCCCTGCCCCTTGTGTGTCAGGAAGCCTGGCTGCCCCTGGCCAGGGGAGTGAAAGCAAGGGGGACTTTAGAATTCCTTTCCAAAGTGTACGTGGGAGACTTTGACAAGTGAGTGAGAAGCCATGGGGACCTTGGAAGTTGGAGGTTCTGAATTCCCTTTCTCTCTTTTGCTGCCAACATGTAGCTTCCTGTTGTTAAGAGACAGGGAAGGATTTAAAGTTAGACTCTGCAGGTTTTCTGGCCATCAGCTGTGTCTCAGTAAACTGCATTTTGATGAGTTAAGTGTAAATGAGCTGGGGACATTTGGATTCCATTTCTTTCCAGCCCAGAAGGATTTCAAACAATGGGCAGCAGGAGCCAGAGCGCAGGGCATTTTTTACTTGACCAACCTCCAGTGATTAGAAGCCATGTTCTGTACTCTTTAAGAGGTTGGATTTCCCAGCACGCCTTCCCCTGCCCTCCCTGGCCCTTCTTCCTGCCTGCGGAGTCTGCTCCCTGCCAGCCCTGCTGACACTGTTGACATGAATCTGTGTCTCCATCCTTTTCTAGAGACAGGCCCCGTTCCTATCTCTAAACATGTAAACACACATTGACATCAGCATCTGTTCTGCTCTCGGCCGGAGGATTTACATTACGCCCCATTTTTGTAAACAGGCAACTACCAGAAGTAAGAATAAATACCTTGGGAGTTCCATCAGGGCCTCTTCACAGAAAGACAGATGTGCACGGGGGACAAGTCAGCTAGATAGGCAGGAGACCCTTTCTCCCCCAAAGGCTCATATGGTTTGTGGACAGACCCACATCCAATGAGGCATCTGTTGTTTCCAGGCCACAGAATTCTAGCTATAGAGCTGAAAGAGATGGTCATCTGACCTGAAAAGTAAACTGAGGCCCAGAAGGTAAGGGTCTTGCCCAAGTTAGTCAATTAGTAAGTGGCAGGGACAGGATTCAATCTCACATCCTCTGACTATGAATCTAGTATTCTTTCCACTGTGCCACACCAAATTTAGCTTGGCAAGGACCTCAAAACCATCTGATCCAACCAATCCAGCACAAGCATTCACTGAATGGCCACTGGGGAACCGCTTCAGGGAAGGGACTCTTCCACTCTGGGATAGACAGAAAGTTTGCTCTCATATTAAGCCTGAATGAACAGTAGGATGGACAAAACTGCCCAGGTCCCCCTTCCTCCCCGCTTAAGAACAGATATCTGTAGGTCTTGCTTCTCCCTGGAGCTGTCCACTAGGGAGCCCCCACTCTGGGTCTTCTCCAATCCAGAGCCATTCCCAGCCAACACAGGCTGGAGCCCAAGCAGCATTCGCAAAGGCTTGTTTCATCTGACATCTCTCTTAAGCTCAGTTTTCAGTCTGTGGCTCATCACTGTGGTTGAAAGTGGGGTTGAGGGCTTTGTTATCATGAGAATTGTGGTTTTATGATGTATGGGGTGATCAGGGGCAGGGTTCTGTTCACAGACGTGAATGAGATTGCCAGCCTGCCCTCCATTCTCCTCCATTTTCTGTCCCTCTCCCCAAGTCCAGCAAGTGATGGCCCAGCCCAGGCAGGCTATCCAGGAATCTCATTATTTGGATTCCCCATTCCTGGGTGTATTCAGGCCAAGACAAGATGACCACTTGTTGGGGCCTCAGGAGTTGGACGGCTCGGCCTTGGAGGGCCTTGGCTTCCAACCCCGAAATTCCAGGAAAACCTGAGCACGCTCTTGTGGACAAAGTGGTTGGATGCCCTGGTTTCTCACACTCACTTCCATGCACTATTTTTGCATTCTGTTTACTTCTGGATATAAATTGTGCCTGCTTGTCCAAATACTCCGTTGTGTTTTACATAGTTGAGATTGCTGGGTGAGTGACCACCAACAAAGTCAGAGGTTCCTGGAGGTGGGAGCCAATCATCTCTTTTGGACTGAAGTCTGGGGATGGGACAGTGGCTGGCCTGATCTTTTATTTTCTTTAAAAGTTTTCTGTCATTTAGAGGTGCTTCATCTTTGGGCTCCTTATGGCAGCAATAGAGGGATGGGGCCTCTTCCTCAGAGGAAAGCATGGAAAAGAAGCAGTCACGTTCCTTCGAGTCTTTCTGCCAAGAGAGTGGAAAGAACCTTGAATTCAGCATCAGAGACTTCTCTGCAAGTCCCAGCTCAGCCCCCTGCTACCTATGGAACCTCGGGCAAGCTGCTTCACCCCCTTGGCCTCGGTTTCCCCATCTGAAAAATGAGAAGACTGTACTCCGTGAAGTTTGAGGCTCCTCCCAGCTCCAAACCCCCAGTCCTATGAGACAGCCCTTGTGAGTCCCAAATTTCATGGCTTTCACGCGCCTAACCTTGCAGGAGTGGCAGCGATGATAATAAGGACAATGGCTGTCATCTATCTGGCACCTTGCTGAGCTCGTGGTCCTGACAACAGCCTTTGAGGTAGTTGTAATCATGATCCCCATTTTAACGAGGAGGAGACCGAGGGGGGCAGGGGAGAAGTGCCTTGTCCAGGGTCACCCAGCTGCTGGGTGTCTGAGGCCACCTCTGAGCTCGGGTCTTCCTGACCCCACGTCAGTGCGCTAGCCCCTGAACCACCTGACTAAAAAGAGCACGAAGTGAGCTCAGGAATCCAGGGCTGCCTCCAGCAGATGCTAGTGGTATGGCCATGGACTAGTCCCTTACCCTCTCTGAGGCTCAGGTTTCCTGTCTGTAAAATGAGGCTAGTGACGCTTGTAGTACCTTAGGGGGTCCATGAGCTCCTAGCGCTCAGCAGGTCATTCAGAACCACAGAGCTGAGCAGGGAGGGACCCTTAAGACCAAGTCAGCCTCCTCATTTTACAGGTGAGGATACTGAGGCATTGGCCTGGGGTCACCCAGACAAGAAGGATCTAAGGTGGGATTGGAAGGGATGTATTTCTGACTCTGAGAGCAGCACCCTCTCCCCCATACATAGGTGAACTCTCAAGCCCTCTGTAGATGCCACATGTTATCATTACTGGAGGAAAACTTTTCTGGATTTCCAGCTGTTCTACACACCAGGGCTCTTGGCGCCAAGTCACATGGGACTCAGAGGGGTTCTGTGACTGCCCAGAGTGAGTACCCTAGGGGAGTGGTGAAACGTGGCTGGTGGTAGTGTGTGGCTGACTGGTCAGGCAGTGACCTCCCCAGGGTCCTCCCCAGCAGAGTCAGGAGCTGAACCCAGACCATCGCATTCTGAACCCAGTATTACTTCCCCTGTACCACAATGCCTTTCTTGAGAGCCGCATTCAAATCATAGGACTGTAGATTCAGGACTGGAGACTGTTTAGTCCAGCCCATTCCTATAACAGAGGAGGAGTGGAGGCCCAGGGATGGCTTCATCTCCTCCCATTGCAAGATCCAACATGGTGCCAAGGCCTGTCAGTTTGACCTCTGCAGTACCTCTCCTCGGACACAGGCCCCCCTCCCCGGTGCAGGCCCCCATCACCTCAAGTTTGGACCAGTGCCATAGTTGCTGTTGGGTCTGTCCACCTCAAGTGTCTTCCCACTCAATCTATGCTAAAGTGCAAATCTAACCATGTCACCCCCTACTCAATAAACTGCAGTGGTTCTCCATTGAGGGCTGTTTGCATGATGGCTTCCCCATTAGACTGCAAGTAGGCACTTAATGTATGCTTTTATTGACTGAGGCAGAAAGGCAAATGAGATGGAGTTGATAGCTTGAGGGGAAGGCAGAAACAAAGAAAGGATGTTTAAGGATGGGGCAAATCTAAGCCGGAATAAAAGGCAGTGAGTGAATGAATGAACAGTGCCTTATGTTGTTCTGAGAATCCCTGTTTGGGTTTTTCAACTTTACATCCCTAGCACCTGGCATATAGTCGGTGCCTAATAAATGTTGATCGAATCAAATGTGGAATTGGAAGTTTCCGAGCGGCTTTCCTCTCCCTCCCATTTGGCATCTGGGGACTTGGTCTTTATCCTCTTCTTCTCTCTTTATTTGGCAGGTGACACAGGCCATCCCCAACTGCCCAGGACAAATGACTCTTCATCACAACCCCTTGCTCATCTGTGGAGGTGACAGCTTCACTTGGTCCAACTTTGATGGGTGCCTGGAATCTGCCCTCTGTGTCATGGAGGCCCTGAAGCCTCATCTGTAGAGCCCACACACTCTGACTTTCCCTCTTGTGGCCTCTGATTGGGAGATGATTTTCCCCCAAAGGATTTGAGCCTATTCTCTTTTCTTCAGAATATATCCTTCTATTTTGTTGAATAAAATTCCAAGAAAGTGGTCCTTCATGTATCGCCATTTATCATATTGAATAGAAAATGGGGTAAAGATTTTGGCAGACACAGACAGCTACCTGTGTGGGAGGGAAACTCCTCCCATCTTTTGTACTTCATGGCATCTCTCATTGACCAAGCTGGTGCCCGAGGAGGACAGAGCCACGGGGCGATCTGTAAGGGGAAGAACGGTGTCCTTAGCAGGAATTCCTTGTGGGCCCAGGCTGCTTCCTCACAACATTCCCGTTTAGAAACCACTGAGCCCCAAGTCTGCAGCGGAGAGCCAGAGACCGTGCCTGGGGGACTCAATCCATTCAGCTCTGGGATTCTTGCCCTAAGGACCAGCAAGATCAATCCAGATCAGGGGAGGAAACACAAATCCACAAAACCCATTTTGTCTCATAGGACCAGGCTTCAAAACCCATCAAACCACCCACCCTCCAAGAGCCACAAACCAGCCAAAGCCACCTTTGCCTCCATAGAGATGCCCTGGTGACTCCAGTCCCCATCCCTAAGCGTGTTGTCTCCGCCGTGAAATGCAAGTCCCTTCAGGAGGCTGTCTGCTTTTGTGCGTGTGGGCCCAGTGCTTGAAACAGCGCTTGGCATGTAGTACGTGCTTAACAGATGCCTTCCATTCATTCATTCTGCTGGAAAAGATTGATCCTCAACCTAGGAAACAAGGTACTTGTTGATGACCTGAAGAACATTATCAGGGCACAGGATGATGAAAAGAACGTGAACTCAACCCCTGCTCTCATCATTCCCGAAAGAAGAAAAAGTCTGTTGATACATTTTTTTTTAAACAGTATAATTCTGCAGGGCCCCATCTAGAACCCTTGTCTTCAGTGAGGTCTCTGAGATCCTAGCGGACCTGGAATGAGTTATCTTAACAGTTAATCCATGTAAAATAATTATGGTACCTTCTTGATAAAAATAGCTTTTCCCACATGCTGAAAAAATGGAAATTTAATATATTCAACAGGATGGAATGACAAAAACAGGAAGACTTAAGCATGTTGCTGCATATTTAGTGAATGAGGGATCTGTGATTTCATCAATGTGGAAAACTCCTGATATGGGAACCCCTTCCCCACCATAAAGCAGTAGATCTTAACAGATGTTATCTATGACTGATATATCTTAGGGAAGAAGCCAAGGCATAGACAGGTTACGGGCCCAGGGTGACCCCAAGCCAGAAGTAGAATTTAAATCCTGGTGGTCTAGAGGCCAAGTCTACCACCCTCTCTGCAACACCCTGTCTACGTCACTGTTCCTTGTCTGATGAACACTGGGGTGATTTATTACATTGTGATTCACAAGAACATGTCCAAAAATAAATGTTTTTGATGACTCTTTTCAAGTAGTTTCGTAATTTGAGGATTTCCCAGCCTTCAGGAACAGTGAATTATAGTCATTCTTTTCATTCATTTCACCCCCGACAGGGAGAAAAAAGTCTGTAGAACAAGCAGTGGGTGGTGGCAGCACAGAAGATAAAGCATAGGACATGAAATCAGGAAGGCCTGAGTTCAAATCCTACTTCAGACATCAGCTGGGCAACTGATCCTGGACAAGCAACTCAACTTTTGTTTGCCTCAGTTTCCCCATCTGTAAAACCGTGTTAATACCCTACCTTCTAGGGATGTTGTGAGGGTAAATGATGTTTGTAAAGCTCTTTGCAACCCTTAAAGTACTATGTGTTATTACTGTTATTCAGTCCTGTCCGACCCTTTCTGACATTTCTGGGGTTTTCTTGGTAAAGACACTGGAATGGTTTACCATTTCCTTCTCTAGCTCATTTTACAGATTTGAAACTGAGGCAAACAGGGTTAAATGACTTGGCCAGGGACACATAGTGTCAGAGGCTGTATTTGAACTCAAGTCTGCCTAATCCCAGGTCCTTTGGCCTGTCCACTGCACCACCTAGCTGCCCCAAAGTATCATTTATATAAATGTCTGATAAACCTGTGGGTGCTCTCCAAGGTTCTGTCCTGGGCCTCTTCTCCCTCTCCCCTTTCACTGTCTCTTGATAAACTCATCAGCTGCCATAGCTGATGTCCATCCCCAGTCATGCCTCCGTCCCAGATCAACAATTATCTATTGAACATTTCAAAATACATGTCCCAGGGACCTCTTAAACTCAACATGTCCAAAACTGAACTGGTTCTTTCCCCCACCTTGGCAGTCTCACAAAGTTGGTGGGGTCTGTTCTTGAAATGATGTTTTTACAAGACTTAAATGAAGTACAGAGGACAACCAAAGCAAACCAATTAAATTGAAATAACGATATGATTGTTCCCATCCAGGTTCACAGTCTCCCCCCGCCCCAAAACACCAGCAGAGCCTTTACTGAGAAGCCCTGTCCTTGTCTCTCCCCCTTTGTGGTGTCAAAGTCAGCAGCACTCTTCCAGTCTAAGGCCAGACTGGCCTCTCTGCTCCTGATCCCCAATGTCTCTGGGTCTCTACACTGGCATCCTCCATACCTGCAATGCTCTCACTCCTTCCCTCCTGCCTCAGAGAATCCCTCTGGTCCTTTAGGGCGTGGCTCAGACACCAAGTCTTTCCAGACCACCAGCTAACCTGTCCTGTGTTCGGAGACATTGTGTGTACATATGCATGCTTCCCTTGATTCTGTGTCTATTTTTAAATATACTTCTTGTCTTCTTCATTATGACATAAGCTCTTTGTCAGCAGAAATTAATTCATTCTCTATATTTCTGTCCACAGTGCCTGGCCCACATAAATACTTGTTGATTGATTGATTGGTTGGTTTGGACAGAGAGAGAATTTGACAAGTTGGTCATTTGACTAAGTGCAATTCACAATGCATTTATTAAGCATCTAGTGGGGAGTGGCCAGGTGGCACAGCAAATAGAGCACCGGCCCTGGAGTCAGGAGGACTTGAGTTCAAATTTGACCCCACACACTTAACACTTACTAGTCATGTGACCTTAGGCAAGTCACTTAACCCCAACTGCCCCGCCTTCTCCCTGAAAAAAGCAAAAAAAAAAAAAAAGCACCTAGTATATGACAAGGCACTAGGCTAGGGACTATGAGTATAATATAAAAAGGAAACAATCCTTGCCCTCAAGTAGCTTCCCTTCCATTGAGAAGAAACTAGGGAGAAGGACATGGGTAGAAACAGCAGCTACTGGGGATTGGGAAAGGCCTGGTGGAGGATTTGGCTAAACCTTGGGAACAAGGGCTCCCACAAGGGGATGCAAAAAGGAAGGGAGTGTATTTCAGGCATGGGGGACACCTCCAGCAAAGGTGTGGAGAGTAGAGAGGGGGTGTTGTTTACAGACTCTTGGCTAGCTCATGGCACGTGTGTAGATAGCTTGGGAGTTGTTCATTCCCAGCAACACCGGGAAGGGGGAGGAGTGAAATAAGGGTCAGTGCTAACTAAGCCTGCCTCTTTAACCCACCAAGGTGTCCTTGCCATAACTGAATATCCTGAAAGAACCTCAACACCTGTTTTGTATAAATGATTATAATCTGCCAGAAGAGAGAAAGGAAACTGGGTCCCACTTAGAGTGACATCATCCACACAGCCTCTGGTCCCTTCCCCTCCTCCTCTTTTGCCTTGTAACTGACCCCCTCACACTAAGGACAGGAGAATTCCCTAAAACTGAAGTAAGAGGCTTCAGCAGAACGTGGATCCTCCTGAGGCCAGAGGGTACCAACCCTGCCCACCAGGTGGGAAAGTGAACACCCTGGAAGAAATCTCCGTGGCAGGGGCTCCCTCGTTTGTCAGAGTAGCTAAAGCAGCCCTCAGAGGCAGGGGTGTCACACTGGTCCATGACATCAGAATCAGGACCCAGTGGGACAGCAGCAGAGCCACTTGAGTGCCTCACCCTCCAACGACCTCTCACAGCAGGATGTCTGAATGAGACGGTTTATTCATCAAGGGAGAAGGGACAGTGGCTATTGCTGTATCTATGATTTCAGCCCTTAGCACAGTACCTGGAACACAGTTAACGTTCAACCAAAGCTTGGTGACCCACTGATTCCTGAGTATTTGGGACAGCCAGATGGCCAGACTCCCTCCACTAATGCAGCCTAGCACCTTCACAGCAATTTATATCCTTAAGGTCAGGGCTCTTACCCTGGGATCTGCAAGCTTTTCTTTGGATATTTTAATAACTGTAGTCTAATAGATTTGGTTTCCTTTATAATCCTGTGTGTTTTATGCATTCCAAAACCTTCTGAGAAGGGATTCACAGACTTCCCAAACTGCCAAAGGAGCCCTTGAGGAAAAAAGGTTAAGATCTCCAGCTTTAGAATTTCCTGGATCCCTGAAAGGTCAAGTGGTTAATGGTCACGCAAACATTATGTGATAGAGGCCATCCCAGCCACCCCTGGTTAGCGGTACTGTCCGCCTTTGCTAGGATCAAACTTTATGAGATGAGGGAGAGGGAGCTTAATTACCTTGGTGATCTCCGTGTCTTGCGTAGGCCAAAAGGGTGACACATGTTATGGCATGGCAGGAGGGTGTCTTTTTTCACCTTTGGCATTTCTGGAAGGGAAAGATTGCTTTAAAAAATAGAAAAAGTAGTTATAAAACCAGGCCAGATAATTTACTGTGCCAAAAAAAAACCCATATTCCATTGAGTCATCACGCCATCCACAAAATGCCATCTTTCCCATCCCATAACCACCCACCACCTTGTTAAATGCAAAGAGTGAGGTCCAACCCCTCGGCCAGGAGAAGGATCATTAATGTTTGCATCGTTTCCCCAAGTGCATTTAATGACCCCAAGCTTTTCCCTGAAACAAACGCCCACCCCTCCCTTCAAGCCCTAATATTCTCCCAATGACGCTGGATGCCTGTGAGTCATGGAATACCACCATGTGTGAAGAGATGAAGTCAAGGCTCACCCAAAGGGCAGAGGAGAGAGAGGGGAGTGCAGTGGGGAGTCTCACAGGAGACGCTGAATTAAAGATGGTGTCAGAGGAACATATTGCTGATAAAGGAAATGAGCTTGTCACATCAGGAGAGCAAAGGAGAACTTTTTCTCCTCAGGATGTCAGGGGAAAAGAAGGAAGGTTTTCAGCACATAGGGTGGGAGGACATGGACAAAGGACATCACCTGAGGAGGTGCCCTGAGTGGAGTCCACTGTAGTAGTAGTGGTGGTGGTAGTAGTAGTAGTAGTGGTGATGGTGGCAGTATTAGTAGTAGTAGTGGTGGTGGTGCTAGTAATAGCAGTAGTGGTGGTAGTATTAGTGCTAATAATAACAACAACAATAATAATAGTTGGCATTTATGATATTTTAAGGTTCTCAGAGCCCTTCATATATTTTATCTCATTTGTTATTTCTCACAAACCTGGGAGGTAAGTGCTGTTTATTATTATTTATTATTTTAAAGGTCTTCTTGTATTATTATTCTCATTTTACAGATGAGGAAACTGAGGTAGGCAGAGGCTAAATGACTTGCCCAGGATCACACAGCTATAAGTGCCTGAGGAAGGATTTGAACTCAGGTCTTCCTGATTAAGTCTGACATTTATCCACAGTGATACCTGGCTGTTATTTATTGGTTTCACAAGCACAGTTATCTTTAGTATTGATACAGTGAGGGAGCCCTCCCCCACAGTTGCACAGATGGGTGCCTTAGGATCACAGATGTAAAGCTAGAAAGGACCTTAGAGGCTGTGGCTAGAATAGCTCCCTCCTTTGACATGGGAGGAAACTGAGGCTCTGAGAGGAAGTGACCTGCCCAAAGTCACACACGTTAAGTGGCAGAACAGAAGCTGAGCCCAGAGCCTGACTCCTAAGGAAGGGCTATTGCACAGAGCCTGCTGCTACTCTAGAAGTGGGACACGAGGTCACAGGAGGACAGTCCTGGGACCCAAGTCCCCGACTCTTAACTGAGCTGTCTTCCTGTGGAACCACAAGGACAAAGGAAGGAGAATGCATTGTATAGCTTCAGGGGAGCAGGGTTGAAACCTTCGATTCCTCATCTGTAAAGTGAGGGGGCTGAGGAATGCACAAGAAGCCTTCTAAAATGTTCACGTTTTCCAGCTCTAACAGTCAGATTTTCTGTTTTGTGAATCTGTAAATTCAGTCCTGCAACCTGTCACACGAACTCCCACATCCAAAACAAAGCCAGCCCTCACTCCTGCAACTCTGGAGAACGATTCTGACTTCAGGCACTTACACGGTTCAGTTTCTTTCCTTCTGCTGGGGCACATTCTGGGTGAAGCAATGGCAGCCTCAGGATGCCAATCATACAATTGTAGAGAGTGGCCCGATACACTGCCCTTGAATATACGGCCAAGATACCATGTTGGAGACAGCTCTCAAAACCACGGCTTCCCAGCTCTGTGGCTGTGTCTATCCACAATGTTCCACACCACCCCCATATTTCCAAGGGGGCCTAATGAAATGCTTGCAGTATTGGGGGGTCAGAAAAGGAGTCAAGTGAGCACGCATTTATTAAGTATCTACTGTGTGCCAGGCAAGAGGCTAAGCACTAGGGACACAAAGAAAGGCAAAGACAGTTCCAAGGAATTCACAGGAGGCAATATGCAAACCACTATGTACAAATGAGAGACAGAGAAGGAGAGACAGAGACAGAGAAAGAGAGACAGAGAAGGAGAGACAGAGAGAGACATAGAGACACACAGAGAGACAGAGACAGAGGAGAGAGGGA
>NW_027186352.1:13037649-13041969 GCF_028583685.1 Petaurus breviceps papuanus
CACAGAGAGACAGAGACAGAGGAGAGAGGGAGACAGAGAGACAGAGAGAGGAGAGAGGCACAGAGACAGAGAGAGACACAGAGAGACAGAGACAGAGGAGAGAGGGAGTCAGACAGAGAGAGGAGAGAGGGAGACAGAGAGAAGAGAGATAGAGAGATCTCATTGGATAGATCAAACAGCTAGGTGGCTGAGTAGATAGAGTGCTACACTTGCAGTCAGGAAGACTTGTCTTCCTGAGTTCAAATCCTGCCTCAGACATTAGCTGTGTGATCCTGGGCAAGTCATTTAACCTTGTTTGCTTCAGTTCCCTCTTCTGTTAGATGGGAGTAACAATAGCACCAGTCCCCACCCCCAGAATGATTAGAGCACTAATATTTGCCCTGACTTTCTTCCAGGCTGAGGAAAGTTGTAATCTGAAAAAAAAAAATGAAGGCTGATCTTGTATTGAGGAAAGATGTCGTGATGGTGTTTCTTGGCACTGACCCCAGCTCTCTTCAGGACGCCCAGTGCCCTGGGCATTATTTCTGCCCAGGACCAGCTGTGGACAGGACTGCTCCCTAACCCTCGGTGTTGTCGGAAGACAGCAGTCCTTTTGTAAAGAGGCTCTTGGAAAGTGACCAGTAAAGGTCCTTTCCCTGGAGGAGGGGGGTGTGAAATCCCAGCAGTCCCCTCCATCACCAAGGCTCCCCACCGGCTGGCTGCCCTTGAAAAGCATCACACACCTACACCATCTTCCTCCTGAGTGTTACTTGCTTTGTCTCTGAATGGAATGTGCCCACTGACAGTGAAAACAATTCCACTTTTTCAAAGCTTATTTCCAGAGCACAAACGTGCTTGGTTATGACCAGAGTGAAACGAGTTCCCTGGTATGTTGTTGCCAGCATTGCCAGAGTATGAGACCCTGGTCCCCTCCAGCTCTTCTTCACAGAGCACCCACTGAACTGGAGCTCTCAGAAGTGGCTGCTCTCTTGCTTCGAGGGTCCTGCACCAAGTTCCAGGTCCAAAATAAAGGCATCTCTTCTCATAAAGCCTGGACAAATAGTGAGTGAATGCCCGCGCTCCTGTGTTCCAGCCTGCCCGCTGGGCTCACTAACCATTGGGACACAGCTCCAACATGGTCTTCCCACTATGAATCTGACCCAATCCACCAAGCACTTAGGAGGCACGTGCTATGTACAAAGAACTAGAGATACAAAGTAATAAAGGAAAAATAGCCACTGGCCTCCAATAGGACAGGTACTAATGAGGAGAAATGACATGTTAAAGGCAATGCTAGGTAGTACAGTGGATGGAGCACTGGACTTGAAGTCAAGAAGACCTTGGTTCAAATTTTGCTTCTGTTTCTTACTAACCAAGTGGCCCTGGGCAAATTGCTCAACCTCCTTCAGTCTATTTCTTCATCTATGAAATGGGAATAATAATGGAACCAACCTCCCAAGGCTGTTGTGAGAACCAAATGAATGAACACTCAAAGCACTTTCCTAACCTTTATTTGCAACATACATGGTTGTATTGAAACTAATCAGTGTCTGTACCATATTCTGAGACAAGATGAAGCACGTACAATTAGGGGGAATCAGGTAAGATGTAGCTAAGGCTGCATCTTCATTCAGCATAAGCAATTGGCTTCATCCACCAAGAAATCACAATGACCACTCAGTTCCCCCAACGGTCTTTTTATTCAGACAGTTCTCTTTCCACTTATTAGACCCTGCCAAGTAAATAGATGCCTTTGTTTCACTTGTTCCCACTTTTACCCACTCACTTAGTGATTGATTTTGACCATTCCTCTCAGTTCAACTCCACAAGTATTTAAGTGACTATGTGCCATACACTGTGCTAAGCTTTGGTAATTGAAAGAGAAAAACAGAAAAAAAAAATCCTGCTCTCAAGAGGCTTCCCTTCTACTGGGCCAGCAAACGAGTTTAAGCAAGAGGGCAATGGGTGTTGTCTGCTTTGTCGATGTGCCATCTGTAATGGGAATGTAAATTTTAAGATCTTCCCTGCCCCTAGGCTAAAGGGCACCTGGAGCCTGTGGTGGGAGGCTTGTTTTTCAGTAGATATTTTTTGATTGGTCAGTGGGTCCAGAAGGTTGTTACATTCTCTGAGCCAGGAGAAGGCTATATAAGCCCTGATGTGAGGCTTTGTTTTGGGGCTCACTTTGAGAAGTGTTCTGAGATTTGATCAGATGAAACTGTGGGAAGCTGTTGTTGAGAGCCCCCGGCTTTGAAAAACCCAGATGTTGATTTGGTATGGATGTAATGGTTGGACAGTTTGGAAACCTGTCTACTTGATCTGTTTCTGTCTTGATAATTCTGCCTGTATACTTGGGGTGCTGACCCTTTTCCCCTGAACGAGGTAAACGATATATGTTTGACTGATTAAAGTAAGCTTGTTAACCCATTTTGAGTTGCTTTCCTTTATCAAAGCAGATCTAAGAACCTGTGTGGCAGACACCCTGGGGATGCTGGGGTGCTTGCTGCTACACCATCTTCAAAGTTTCCAGGACTATTCCCCAATTGCTAAATGATCAAAGGGTATTAATTGAGCAGGGTTATTGCTGGTTTTACATACAATTTTTATTTTATTTTTCTCAATTACATGTAAATAAAAACTGTTAACATTAATTTTTTTTATTTTGAATTTCAAATTCTTTCCCTCCCTTCTTCCCATTCCCCCTCCTTGAGAAGGCAAGCAATTTTATATAGATTATACATGTGCAGTCATATAAAACATTTCCACATTAGCCATGTTGCCAAAGAAAATCCAGACCAAAAGAAAAATAAATAAGAAGAATAAAGTATTTTTTAAAAGCATTCTTTGATGTGCATTCAGACTCCATAAGCTTTCTCTGGACTTTTCACCATAAGTCCTTCAGAATTGTCTTGGATCATTGTACTGTTGAGTATAGCTAAGTCATTCATAGTTGATTATCATAAATTGGGCAGTTTTCAAAAGAATTCCAAAAAGTCAACAACCACATGAAATAATACTCCAAATCACTAATAGAGAAATACAAAGTAAAGCAACTCTGAGGTTCTACCTCACATCTATCAAACTGGCAAAGCTGTCCTAAAAGGAAAATCCCAAATGTTGCAGCAGCTACAGAAAAGCAGACACCCTAGCACAATGCTGGTGGAGTTGTGAAATGGTCTAGCCATTTTAGAAAGCAAACTGGAACTATGCTCAAAAAGTTACTTAATACCAGCAACACCTTTCCTGATCCTAGAGTGAAAAGAAACCAAAGAAAGAAGAAAAAAACACATATGTACAAAATTATCTACAGCATCTCTCTTGGTAACAGCAAAGAATCGGGGACTGGCTGAACAAAATAAGGTATATGTGAATGTGATAGAATATCATCACACCATCAGAAATGATAAAAGGATTGGAGTTAGAGAAGCCTGAGAAGACCCCTACATAGAGTGAAATAAGCAGAACCAGGAGAAGAATTTATGTAGTAAAAATAACATTTTAAAGACAAACAACTTGGAAAGACACAGGAACTCTGATCAACACAATGACCAAGCACCATTTCAGAGGCCTAATGGCAATGCAGGCTGCCTACCTCCTGACATGCAGATGCAAGACTTGGTGTGCATGATTACATATGTGTGTAAGTGTGTATATATATATGTATGTATGTATATGTGCATGGACATGTATGTGTTTGTATATTTATGTGCGTATATATCATATGGAATGTGGGAATTTGCTTTGCTTTACTATATGCATTTCTAACAAGAATTTTGGGTTTTTTTATTGTTTTATTCCAAAGGGTATGCTAGGAGGGGAAAAATAAATTCTTATTAATTGAAAAAGTTTTTGGAACCATGTTGTGTCAGAAAAGCAAATATAAAATTGAAAACTCACCAAAAACAGAAGAGTATGCATGGAAAGAGACTCTGGCTTGGGAAACTGCAGTGATCTTACACTGTTCAGTTCTTCAACAGGCTTTCCCTTAAATACCAATATTCTCCCAATGCTATTATTTGACTGAGGCTCATGGAACCTCATGACCTGGGATGAGTTAAAATGACAAGCCAAAGGCCAGTGGAAGCGGCTATGGCGTGTTACCCAAGATGGAGAGGCTTGAAGTAAATCACCAAGGAGATGCTGAAATGGCAAAGTTGATGGGTTTGTCATGTACCAAGGACAAAGGACAAGAGATAGACAAATCAAGTCAGGGCTTGGCGTGCCAAGATGTTAAAGCAATAAGAAGAGAGACTTGCAGATTAATACTCTATGGAAGATCCAGAGATAAACACAAGACGATGATGATGATGATGATGATGATGATGATGATGATGATGATGATGA
>NW_027186352.1:13041979-13062355 GCF_028583685.1 Petaurus breviceps papuanus
TGATGATGATGATGATGATGATGATGATGATGATGATGATGATGATGGGATTTATATAGGTCTTCTAAAGGTGGCAAAATGCTTTCCAAATATTACCTCATTTTATCCTCAAAAGAACCCTGGGAGGTAAGAGCTATTATTATCCCCCTTTCACCGATGAGGAAACTGAAGTTAAGTGACTTGTCCAGGGTCATACAGGTTGTACATGTCTTTGGCTGAGTTTGAACTCAGGTCTTCCTGACTCCAGGTCCTGTAGCTTCTCTGAATCAATGGAAGGAGCAATTACTCATGAAATCACAGCTCTATCAAAATCAGTGGAAATACTTAGTATAGAATCAAATTATTATTTAACAAATGATTGTCCAGAAAAACATTTTTACTTTAATGAATCAGCAAGCATATATTAAGGTCCTCCCATGTTCCAGGCACTATACTGGGTGCTGGGAATATGAAGACAAAAATAAAATAATCCTTGCCCTTGAGGAGCTTATACTCTACTGGGGGAAAACACATATACACAAATGAGTGTGTGTGTGTGTGTGTGTGTGCCACTTGCTACCCATGTGGTGAAAAGAATAAAGAGAAAAATAAGAGGGGTGGGTGATAATGTAGCCCTTACCCCCCAGAGTCGTTGTGAAAACCAAAGAGTATATATATACTTAAGCACTTTGGAAACCTTTAAGCGCCACGTAAATGTTGTTTTTATTATTACTCCATCCGGGCAGCAACAGGGAGACAGTGAAGTGTATTGAGTAGGTGAGTGGCACAGCTGCATCTGAACAACCAACCAGGTTGTTAATAATCCTCCTAGAACAGCATGTCTCCTTTCCAGCCTTTGGAGCAAAAGAGGTGCCACCACACAAAACCGAATCCAAGATGGTGTCATCCTGGAAAGAGCTATGGCTTCTGGGTCTGGGAGACTGGCTTCTCCTCTCACCTGCTTATTAGCTGTAGGACGGTTCTGATGTGCCATTGATGGCCTTTATGCATCACCGTCTCTCTCTCCACGACTCCCAGAATCCTCCTTGTCACAATGAAGGATGTTAAGCTGAACACATTCATCTGTTGCCCATCTCTAGTGATGTATGCTGTACTCTGTACCTCCAGCACAACACCTCTGTAACAAGAGGCAGAGCTACATAACTTTCTGGAAGTCATATAACCTCTCCAGACCTCAGTTTCCCACTCTGCTAAATTTGAGAATTGAGCTCAAGGATCTCTCAGATCCTCTGATGTCTTTATGATCTAGGAGCTTACAATGGCATCCGCAGTCACATTTCAATGTCAATGACGGAGGATAATATAGAGACTGAGAAGAAAGGCTCATCTCACAACATGCTCAGGACACTTGGTTTTTGTTTTTATTTTTACTGAATCCCTGATGTACAGACACCCAGAGGGACACACTGATCTGGACCCAGAATTCAGCAGGAAGCAGAGAGCAAGCTAGATGACCTTTGGGAAACTTCCCAGTGCTTTTAATGACCCCCAGACCTCTTCTCGGACAGAGACTCATCGAGCATACATGAGTAACCTTCTAGGGCTGCTGGTCAACTTAAAGTCAGGAAGTAACCACATCTATGAAAGATTGAAATTGTCAGTCATTCATTGGGCTATGGAGAGGCACGAAGCAGCCGCCATGTATGACTGAAGAAGTCCAGGAGGACCAGTGGCAAAGATGTCATCAGAGACTATGACCAGACCAGGAGCAAAAGGGATGGAAATGGGTGAGCAGATGACTGCACTGTGCGTGTGTTCATCAGAGCACCAGCGTCCCAGGCCCAGCTGTCTGTGATGCTTAGTATCTTGCATGAATTTGGGAAGTCAGCACCTTTCCCGGTCTTGGTTTCCTTATCCATGATACATCAGGGCTCCATGCTAATGCCTCCCAGCTCTCTGCCCTCCAAAGAAAGCCTTCTGGGCTGTGGTTTCAAAAAGGATTCCCACTGAAGGAGCAGAAGCAAAAAGCAAGGGCTCAGAGAGGTGAGAAACCAGTGCACTGCAGGCTGTCAGGTGTAAGGGCCTGAGCTCGGCCAACATGGAAAGTGCTCTCTTGTCATGGCCTAGATGTTCTGGGGGTCCTGGCCTCCCTCACTGCCAGCATGGTTCATCACAAATCTGTCCATATCAAGAGAATAAAAACTGGAAGGAACTGGGTCTTTAAACAGTCTCCAGTCTCCGTAGGCCTGCCAAGCCCTGTCATGAGGACTAACATGGCCCTGGGGGCCTCTAGAACCTCAGACTCTTTTTTTCTCCCACCAGTAAGCCCAGATACAGCAAGGCATCCAGACACTGCACTTAGATGCCTTACTGCCTCCCCTCTGCCCTTGTCCCGGAAGTTCCTTAAACTCCAGGCACTGCACTAGGTGTTGGAGACGCAAAGACAGAAATGAAAGCCCCCATTCTTATTTGGTTATGAGGTAATGGGGGAGACAAGGTAGGGCCAGAAGCGACCTTAGATGTTACAGAGTTCATTTTACAGATGAGGACACTGAGGCCCAAAGAGGATGGGAAGCCTGCCCAAGGTCACCCAGGTGGTAGCATGCTGCGGATGCAGAGAAAGCCAAGAATAGTCTGTTCTCTAGGAGTTCACAGTCTAACAGGGGCAGCGGCCATAGACTGGCTAAACTGGGGACAGGCGAGAGAGGGAAGGCCCTAGAATGACAAGGGGCTGGTAAAGGCCTCCCTGACAAGGTGAGAGTTTAGCAGGGACTCTCAGGAAGCCAGGGAGGTCAGGAGGAGGCAGCTGGAGCAGAGCATTGCAGGTGTGGGGTCAGCCACAGAGAGTGCCCAGAGCACAGAGATGGAGTGCTGTCCATGCACCAGCCAGGAGGCCGGTGTCACTGCATCAAAGAGTATGTGCTGGGGCTTTCCAGGTGGAAAAATATATATATATATAAACATGACACACTTTTAAATTGAATCTATATTATAAACATTTACTCCCTTACTTTCTTCAATCGAGACTCTCGGCCACGTGATAAATGTTCAAACTGAAAATTTACCAACTGGCCCTCAAGAACCAATCTGTGCTGGCTCCAGCAGCCCCTGGACCAGGACACCTTGGAGGGGAGGTCAGCAGCAGCTGGAGAGACCAGGAAATACCTGGGGCAGGGAAAGGCAACAAAAACCTCCCTAAGGCTCTGAGTTAGCAGACTCCCTCTCCCCGGAGGGCTTCAAGCAAAAGCTGGGCGACCACTTGTCCTAGAAATCAAGGACTGTAGATTTAGGGCTAGAAGGGTTGTTAGAAGTCACCCAGTCCCATTAAGGTTCACTTTATAAATGAGGAAACTGAGGCTCAGAGAGAAAAGTCATTTCCCCAGGGTCTCTCAGCCAGTAAGTGACAAGTCCTTTGAACTCGAAGCCAGGTGCGGCTCAGAGGGGGCGCTCGCTCAGGAAAGGCCAAACTCTGACATTCAATGAGTCCACCCCTCATAGAAGCACCCCAGCCTCATCGGTGTCTTAACCAGGACCGACCAGAGAGTGACAGGGGAAGGTCCAAGAAGGGAGGTGGGGGATCAGCAGCTGTTCACAGTCATGGACAAAAATGGCCAACGGTTCTGAGTTACCGAGATTGTCACAGTGCACGAGTCAGAGGACAGGAAGACAGGGAAACAGAGGAAGGAGACCAGAGGGTGCAGGGTCACAGAAACCAGCAGAGGGAGGGCTGGCTTTGAGAACGAGAGTGAAGTCCCAACCCAAAGGGAAACCTGAAGATTCGGGGGTGGGGGCTCCTTCCCTCAGGAGCCAAAGCCGTAACTCAGTTCTTCCACCAGCCTGTGAATCCAGGCCAGACAAGGGCCCTGTGGTTCCCTCAATACCTCAGACAGCCCAGATCAAGGTTTCATGACCTACTGCTGAAGTCCCAAAGCTCATGAAACACATCCTGGCACCTAGAGGCTGAGGGTGGGGAGAGCCTCAGGTGGGCTGTAGTGTAGGATTCCTCAAGTCTCCATCTGTGTGGCATCCTGGCATGGATGGGACCCTGAACTTTGAGCCAGGAAGGTCTGGGTTCAAATGCTGCCTCAAACGCTCACTATTAGTGTGCCCAACAAAATGAAAGGGCTGAGCTCCGTGGCCTCTAAGGCCCTTCCAGATCTAGACCCTGCTGGGCTTGCTCTCCAGCTGTACAACCTGGGACGAGTCACTTGGCCAGGCTGTTTCCTGTTTCAGTCACCTCCAAGCTTCCCACAGCTCTAATTCTGTCATCCTCTGAGGGTCTCCTGGGGAGCCAGAAATAGAGTTGTTCAAACTGCAGTCTCACCCACATCCAGTGACTCCAGCCCCAGGTCTGAGGAGCTCCCAGCTATTAGGGAAGCCCCCAAGAAGGGATGGGTCTCATGGGAGAAGGGCAGAGCTGGATGCCATCCCACATTCTCAGAACCATCTCCACTTTATCAAGAGGAAGCCTTCCCACTCTTGATTGGAACAGCTGTGGGTAGCAAGGCCTCTCTAGCCAAGGCAAATTTGAACACCACAAGCCAAAGAGAAATAATCAAGAAGATGATCAAGACCATGACCTTGGGCCGACCTTCCCTGCTTACGTCCTTCGAGGCCTCAGAACATCAGACGGTCACCATGGCCCCTGGCCACCATTTTGTTCAGGGTGCTTAATAAACATTTTATAGGATTGGTGATTTAGAGTTGGGAGAAACCTCAGAGTTACTGAGTCCAAACCCACATTTTAGAGTTGAGGAAAGTGATGGCCAGAGAAAGAAATTAACTTAAAATAACAATGGCCAACATTTCTATAGCACTTTGAGGCTGGCAAAGGGCTCTATCAATATGGTCTCATCTGATCCTCACAACTGCCCCTCGAGGTAGACGCTATTATTGTCTTCACTTTACAGATAAGGAAACTGAGGCAGACAGAGGAGGTGATTTTCTCTAGGTCACAGAAGTAGCAAGTGTCTGAGGCTGGATTCGAACCTAGGACTGCCTTACTCCAAGTCCACTGGTCTATACACAGCCATCAGAGATTTAGATCTGAAAGGGTATCCAGAGGCCAATTAATTCAGCCCCTTCTTTTTATAGCTAAGGAAACAGACCCAGAGAGGTTAGAGGACAGGGAACAGAAATGGAATCTGATTCCTCTGATTCCAAAGCCTACACTCTCCTCCACACCATGGTCCCCACCATTTCTTGGGTGAATGAGCACCGAGGTCTGCCTTGCAGTAGCATTGTCAGGGAGGCCGGACTCGGGGCTGAGATACATTGAGTCTGACTCCACTCTCAGTTTTTGTTTTCCAAAATCTGGGAAGATATCTGTATTCATAACTCAATAGACTTACCAGCTCCACCTTCATTGTCCCAGTCTTTTCCCTGGGGAAGCCCCACCATCCCTGGTCATTATTTTAGGACTTTGTTTTCTGCTCGGAGAGGATCCAGAACCCTGCTTTGTTTGGGGGAATGCAGCAGAGAGCTCTAGAGAAATGTGTTCGGCCCTGGTCCGGGAAGCATGATCATACAACACACTTATCAGTGACTGGGATAAAGCCACAAATAGCACACTCTTCGCTTTTGTACAGGGCACAAGTTTGGGAGGAGCTACCACATCAGAATCCAGAGTCAGCATCTGAAAGCACTTGATGAATAGCAGAATAGAAGATGAGACTTGGTGAGGGTAAATGGAGAGTCTTTCACTCAATTCCACAAAGCTCAGAATGTGTGAGGGTGAGGGCTGGCCAGGCTCTCGTTTATCTGAGCAAGGATCCAGGGTTCGAGTTGTTCTGTAAGAGTGTGATATGGAAGCCAGAAAAGTCCGTGTGATCTTGGGCAGTATGGAAGGGTGAATACTGTTTAGTCCTGGGGTGGTGATGGTCTCCATTCACCCTGATCTAGTCAGACCATATTCAGGGCACTGTGCAGCATGCTGCTCAGGGCCAGGCATATAGGAGACACTTAACGAAGGTTTCTTTTTTATTTTATGTTTAATTTATGGAAAGAAACAAGCATTTACATAGCATAATACAATTAAAAAGATGATTGTGTGTGAAACTGCAAACCTACTATGTACAGCTTGCAGCTCCTTTCAAATATACAACAAAATTATCTTGTAAATTTCTTTTCTTTCTTCCCTGCCCCCACCCCAGAGATGGCTCTCATTAGATCCAAATAGGGGCATCTGTGTAAAGTCATTCCATATGTGCTTCTCTTTGTCCACTCTCTCTGGGTGCAGACAGTATCTTCCTTCATACGGCCTTTGTAGTTCATCTGGGCATTGATAGTAGACAAAGTAACTCACTCAGAGTCATTTTCTAAACCATCACTGTTACTGTATCCAATACAATTCTCTTGGTTCTGCTCATTTCACTCTCTACCATTTCACGCAAGTCTTCCCATATTTTTCTAAGATCACTGAGCTCATCATTTCTTATGGCACAGTAGTATTCCATCACATTCATATACCACAGCTTGTTCAGCCATTCCCCAATTGATGGGCATCCCTGTAATTGACTGACTGAGGGAATGAGGTGCTTCTGTTCGAGGAAGGCACTAAGTCCTGGAACACTGCAGAATCCGTGATCACTTGAAAAACTTGACCCAACGGTCCCTATGGAGAAACCAAGCAGATGAAGAATCACTGTTACTCAGATATTGGGGTTCAGCTGCATAGACCACCCACAAAAATTGTCCATCAGCTCCTGTAGCTTGGACAGACACAGGGCAGGCTTTAAAGGTTTAAAAAGTCTTTTATACGTTGATCTCATTTGATCCTTCCAATAATCCTGTGAGGTAGATGCTGTTGTCCCATTTTATAAATGGGGAGACAGACTTACACTCACACTCCTGATGACCCAACATCTCCTTACCAGGAGCTCTTATTTGAAATTAAAGGCAGTGTGCCTGGTGTAAGTGAAACAGGAAGAGCAGCCATCTAACAAACTCAGTGTAGTTGAATTAAGTCAATGAACATTTATTTGGCACCTACCACACCCAAGGCCTTGTGCTAAGTTCTGGGAATACAAAGACAAAAACAAAAAAAAATTGACGTCCAAATAGAAAATCTAAGGTCACGTTGACCTACCAAAGGCCTGTAAGAATAGAATCGTGCCCAGATGGGTGGAGCTGGGAGCTGGCTACTCTGTTTACAAGAAGATTGTGTGCTCATTAAAGGTTACCATTTCTGCCTGTCTTAACTTGCAGCGTTCACTCTGAATGGACGCCTTATGGACAAATGGCCAATCCCTCAGAGGAATCATGGAAGCTTAGGGTCAGAAAGGACCTCAGTGGTCAACTATCCCAACAAATACCTGGAAAAGGAATGAGAAAACTCCTAAAAAGAACTCAGAAGAGTCATCAGGCAAGATAACTTCAGTGCCATCCACCAATGAACAACCAAAGTCAGTCAGTCAATAAATATGTATCAGCTGCCTTCTATGTTCCAGGCACTATGCCAAGCACTAGGGATACAAATACAAATAAAAACAAGGAAAGTCCCTGCCTTCAAGGAGCTTACAATCTAAGCAGAGAAGACAATACACAAAAGGAAGCACCAAGCGGGCAAGAGAGGGGAGATGTACAGGCACAGGTATATGGTGAAGTCTAATTTATGAAGTGCCTACTATGTGTGCGGTAATGTGCTAAGCCCTAGCAATACAAAGAAAGGTAAAAAGATAGTCCCTGCCCTCAAGGAGCTTACAATCTAATGGAAGAGACAACAGGCAAACAAATATGTACAAAGAAAGTATGTACGGAATAAATGGGGCATAATTAGCAGACAGAAGGCACTAGAATTAAGAGTGATTGGGAAAGGCTTTCTGTAGAAGGTGAGATGTTAGCCGGGTCATTTGACCAGGAGGAGGACATTGGAAAGACAACTCAGGAGTCAGAAAATCTGGCTTCAAATACTACTTCTGACTTGTCCTCCTCGTGTGACTTGAGCAAGTCACTGGGCATCCATCTCCTGAACTATAAAATGAAGGTGTAGCCCCTTGTAGCCCCCACATCCATGATCCTGCTGAGTCTCAGAGAGGCTGAGAGCAAACTGAGGGAGGGAATTGCTACACTGGGACTGTCCACGCTGATGACACCACAGCTCTTCTGTACTAGGGGCACCCTGTCTAAGATTAGGTCTATACGGAAGCCCTGAGTCATACACAGGGTTTGTTTATTTTTAGGACTGCCCTCCATCTCACCCAAGCTGGAAATGCAGGGACCAGTCCCACTCCTGTTGGGCACAGGAGCTTTGCCCTGCTCCACCTGGGACCTGGGCCCATTGGTGGCCTGGTGGCTTCCTGCTCCTTGGGGCTCACTACATACAAGCTGAATGGAGTTCAGACAGCCAGTGGGCAGAGCTGCTGCAGCCCAGAATTCCCAGGCTCCAAAGCCCCAGCACCTCAGCCTCCCCAGGAGCTGGGGTTAGAGGCAGGTACCTCCATGCTTGTGCCACTCCACGGGTTCTGCTCAGATTTTGGTTCCTGGGCACAGACACGGGACAGG
The DNA here is from genome assembly GCF_028583685.1 of Petaurus breviceps papuanus. NCBI lineage: Eukaryota > Metazoa > Chordata > Mammalia > Diprotodontia > Petauridae > Petaurus > Petaurus breviceps. The sequence continues at coordinate 13,050,422 of NW_027186352.1, forward strand.
CTTTAAAAACTGGAAGAGTCTTGGACATGTGTGATCTTATCTGATCCTTCCAGCACCCCTGTGAGGTGGGTGCCATTATCCTGTTTTCTGAATGGGGAAACAGACTTACAGAGGTTAATCAATTTGCTTTTGGAGTCTGATCCAATGAGCATTAATTCAGTGGCTCTTGTGTGTCAAGCACAGGGTTACAAAGACAAAATGAGAACCAGGAACCCTGATGATTCTGTCAGTAGCCTCTTGATGTGCTGGAAGTGCTGGGTTCTGTTTTCCTCTTTGCCTGCATTTGGGAGAAGCTATGGATCCAACTGGAGTCCTGGAGTCTTTCCCCAACTTGGTCTGGCCCAGTAAGACCACTTCTCTGGGCCTCAGTTCCCCCCTGTAGAATGAGATGGCCTCAGAAGTTCCGGCCGGCCCAAATTTATGAACCACCGTCTATGAGTTCTGGGTGAGATGTGACCCTGAGAGAAGAGGCCAGGGAGCATTACAGTAAGCATTTGGGGAGCTACCCATCACCAACAACTCAGAAGAGGGTTGGCTGCTCCTAAGGGTGGGGTCCAACCTCTGGGCAGCCCATTGGAAGGCCAGGGGACCCTAAGCCAAAGAAAAGAAATCTGGTCCAACTGGCTTGTAGAGGGCACCACCATCCTCCCAGTCTGCCTGGATCCCAAGCTAGTAGTTGCCCTGAATTCCTCACTGTCACTCACCTCCCTCCATATCCAAGGTCTGCTGACTCCACTTTTGTAACACCCCCGAATACACCCCTTTCTCTCCTCTGACCCTGCCCTTCCCCTGGTCCAGGTCCGCCTCATCTGGTACCTGTACTATTGCCATAGCCTTGGGGGGGGGGGGGAGCAAGGAGTGGTCTGCCTGCCTGAAGCCTTCACTCACTCCACCTGTCCTCCATTCAGCCACCAGAGGGATGGTCCTACAATGCAGGTCTCACCCCCTACTCAATAAATTTACTCCAGGAGCAAGTACAAAATCATCAGCTTGGCATTCAGAGCCCTCACAGCCTAGTCCCCTTCTCCCTTCCCAAGCTTCTTATACTCCACTCCCCAATACACACTCTGCAGTCCAGCGATTGTGGCCTCCTGACTGGTCCATGAACAAGACACTCCATCTCTAGGCTCCAAGCAAGTCCTCCGGCCATCCCCCCGGCCTGGAACACTCTTCCCCCTATGCTGACCACTGACCTCTCTGGCTTCCTTAAGCCCCAACTAAAATCCCCTCTTCTCCAGGAAACCTTCCCCTTCGCCTCTTCATTCCTAGCACCTTCGTTCTGTTAACTATCTCCTATTTATCCTGTCTATAGGTTGTGCCTATATATTTGCCTGCATGTCATCTCCCCCATTAAACTGCAAGCTCCCTGAGGGCAGGGGCTGTCTTTTGCCTCTTTGTATCCCCAGGGCTTAGTGCACTGCCTGGCATATAGTAGGTGCCTAATAAATGTTTGGTTTTGATTGATGTTCTCTAGTAAGTGGGGAGGAGGAGGGGGATGTGATCAGACCTTTGGAAGCCTCTGTCACAAGAAGAACAGTAAAAACTCCATCCCTTGAATACAACAAGCCCTCCATTCTGACCTGTCCAATTAACCAGAGAAGATCATAGAGCCATCACCTGAGAGATGGAAAGGCCTTCTTGGAGGCCTTCATTTAACAGACAAGGAAACTGAGCTCAGAGAAATGACGAGGCCCAAGCTTCTCTAAGCTTAGCAGGTGAGAGCAGAAGTGGACCTTAGCAGTATGTTGGTCCCAGTCTGCAGGAGACGGAGAGGAGCCATCCAAAATCACATAGTAGCCACAAGCAGGCCCAAGATTCAGACCCCAGCTCGGGCCTCTCTGGCCTTTGGATCTTCATCCCAAGCCCCCTGAAGTCCATACCTCAGAGATCTGAGACTCCATTGCTGTTCCCAAAGGGCCCTGGGATGCCACAGAGAGACTGGCTTTGGGGACTGTCACCTTTCCTTCGTTACTATACTCATCCCCTATGGCAGAGGACAGCCCAAACCAGATAAAATGTGATTGGGAAACATTTAACAGAATAAATACAAATACAAGAGAACATAGATAATATTACTGCTCCGTTCTCTAAGTTAATACACAGCCCCCAGGGATCTTTATGTATGTTTTAATGACCCAGTTTCTACTTGAGTTTGACCCACCACTGCTCCAGGGCCCTGCTGCACCTGGCCAGGAGGACGAGCTACCCCATCCCCACAAAAGGCTGTTCTGTCCAGCTCTCTAGGGTTCATCATGGCCCAGAAAAGGGTGAGCTTTGACCAAAGATGGACTGAACAGGCAGGAAAGCAAGCCCGAGCCCACAGCTTCCTGTCCAGAGGAGGCGGATCAAGAGAGAGAACATGTGAAGTCTGAGTTCTTGTCGACCTTAACTGGAATCCCTCAGTCCCTTCCACATCTGGAGCCTGGTCCTCCCCAGGGAGTCGTCTAACTCACTATGATTCTAAACATCTGGCAGCTAACCCACGGCAGCACACTGGGTGCTTGGAAACCTCCTGTGGACTTGGGATCCTCACTGGAGAACGGGGACTCACAAGCCCGGCTCAGCGGCTCCTAACTTCATCACCAAGATATTCCATTTGGCTGAAAAATTGACAAATATTATGTAAAGGGAAAGGGCGGCGATTTCCTTTCTTTTATACATTTTTTTAAAGAAAATAAGTTTGATCGGTGCCTTTTGTTTCTACATCACAGTCATTTCCCGATATGCCCTTCCACCCCACTCCACCCCCAAGAAGCAGCTCCTTTCTCTTTAACAAAGAAAAACACTTTCACAAAAACCAGCCAAGACTGACCTCCTTGGGCCACACCTGTGGCCCTGCTCCTCTGTACCCAAAGCGGGCAAGTGCATTTAATTATCTCTTCTCCACAACTAAGATTTGACCGTTCTCACCCTTTTAAAAAAATTAAATGTCGTTTTCTCAACTGGAAAAAATTCATTTTCTGTCCCCCTGCCCCCCAGCAACTAGAAACCAAAAGGAAAAACCAAAGCCTTTTGATGCATCCCAAAATACTGATACCAAATAGCAAAGTGGCTCAGCAGAGGCTCGTGAATCCCCAGGGCAAGGCCAGGGTGTGTCTGCACCTGAGAGAAGCCCAGGAGATGTACAATTAGTTGTCAATCCTAGGAGCCCTTTCTGGACCTCCACTCCTGTCACTGAATAAGCATGGATCCTGTGTCTGACACTCTACTGGGAGAGCTTTGTAGGTCCTGGCCTTCGAGGACCTTGGGGTCCAAATGGGAAAGCAAGGGAAATATACAAACAAGGCAGGGCTGTGCAGTGGGCAGCCCATGGAGCTTGAACCACACTAAGAGAGAGGCATAACTTCCAGTGGAAAAGAGACAAAAGTCCCTGTGAGCTCTGTCCTGGGCGGGTGACATCATCACAGCCCAAGGTGTGTGCTCATGGGTGACCAGGCCCAGGAGGGAAGAGGGCCTTGAGATCATACCCCCTGCACTGGGGGAGGGAGAACAAATGTCTCTTTATTTCTTTGTCCATTTCTTTATTAAGAGCCTACTATGTGCCTAGCATTGTGCTAAGTGCTTTACACATACCATGTCATTGGACTGAATTGGTTGAAGGAATCCTTAGCCTATAAAAGAGAAGCCTCAGAAGAGATGATAGCAGCCTTCAGGTATTTGAAGGGATGTCCAGAGGAAGCAGAAGCATTAGTCTTGTTCTGACTTCAGAAGGGACAGCCAGAAACAGAGGGGAAACCGTGTCAGAGGGGAGGATTTTGGCCAAGGAAGCCATCTTAGACAAAGGGAGCTTTTCAGCTGAAATGTAAGGGAAGCATGAAATGTGGTGGCCTGGGGTGGAGACAGAGACAGAGACAGAGAGAGAGACAGACAGAGACAGAGAGAAAATGGAGAGACAGGGACAGAGACAGAGAGAGAATGGAGAGAGAGACAGACAGACATAGACACAGACACAGAGAGAGGAGAGAGAGGGGGGAGAGAGAAGAGAGACAAAGAGACAGACAGAGAGAGGAACAGACAAACACAGAGAAGGAAGAGAGAGAGAAGGAAGAGGAGGAAGAGGGGAGAGAGGGAGGGATAGGTTCTAAAAGTCTTATAGGAAAGTTTCAAAGACATTGAGAGGAGATTTGGAAGGGAAGAGGATGGCTCTAGAATCTGTTAGCCTGGCCACACAGATCTGAGGTGTGAGTGGCTCACGAGTAAAGGGCCTTCCAGCATGTGAAGGGATCGAAGGTCCTACAGACCGCGACCAGATGTTCTTGGTTTGCACCAGGAGCGTTCTCCGAGGCACAAGACACAAAGGAGAGCTTGCGGAGCCAGTTTAGAGGTAAGGAAGGTTTCTGGATAGCAAGGCGGCTGCTCTTCAGAACTCAGAGGGGATGGAGAGAGGGACCTTTCCTTTTCTGAACTGTGGATTTTTCTTAACAATCGATTGAAAATTCATGGATTCTCTTCTGCTTGAGAGATTGTGGGAAGCTGTCTGTGTCTTTGCCTTACTTTGTATCCCCAGTGCTAAGCACGGTGCCTGGCACACAGTAAGCATTTAATAAATTAACTGTAGATGGGGAAACACCCAGATTAGGCCCTTGATCTCTGATCCTGTGAAATGTCCTGGGCTCCCCCTCTAAACAGCCTCTCCTGACCCTTGGGGACCTTGTCTCTCTTCAGCGCCCACACAGGAAACCTGGGGCATTGGAGGCCTGGCTCCTGAAGCCTCAAGGCCAGGTCCTCCTGAAGAGCTTTCAGGCCACAATGTCCAATGAAGACAAAGGTCATGAAGGAGAGCCCAGGGAAAGAGGAGAAAGCAGAAGCCTCTTCCTGGTAGTTCCTCATTGTGTCCAGCAGGGGTCACCAGGCATTGATCTCCAGGGCCCCTCATTCATTACTTCCGGAGGGACATAGCTGCCAGTGTAGACCCAGATATGCCGTACCACTCTGGGGCATTGGGGTTTGCTCCAGTTTTCGCATAAGGACGTTGAGGAGCTGCAGAATGCCTCGAAATTGGCTCCTAATTCAATCCCAAATCATTCATGCCAATCCCCTGTAATGCTCCACGCTCTTTACTGCTGAAGAAGAGAAGATGGGGCACGGGGGTGGGTGGGCATGGGCTCCAAGGGGGCTGCCACATGGAGAAGGGACCAGCCCAGTTCTGCTTGGCCTCAGACGACAGACCCAGGAACGAGGGAGGCATCTTTAATTTGGATGTGGGGAAGCTATGCTGTCATAAAGAGGCTTCTTATTCAAAACCAGACAACCCCTCAGATGATCAGAAAGCCCAGGGGTCACTTAGCCTACCCCCCTCATTAGACAAATGTAAGACAACTGAGGGATGTGGGGCAACTTCTCCAACGTCCCACAGAGAGTAAGAGGTCAAGCTGGGATTTGAACCCGAGACCTCGAACTCCTGAGTCAGTGATCTTTCCCCTGCATCCCACTGGCTTGTCTGCTCATCATGGTGAGGGTGGGGTGATCCAAAAGCATCCTGGGGAAGTTAAAAGCAGCATCATTCTTACACTATCCATAAACACTTTGTAATTCATAGTATTCTCATTCTTTAAGACCATAAATTACAGACGAGTTGCTGATTTGCATGGAAGGAGAAAGTTTCCCACACAGGAGCTCCCTACATCTATGAAATTGTAGCTCCAGATACCCTCTATCCCCCCCTGATTCCCACAAACGTCATCAGTGATGTCTGCCAGGCGATGTTTGTGAAGCCACGCTCCTCCAGAAAACCCATCACATTCAGGGCAGGAGTCTCTGTGAGTGAGGTCTGGGGACGCTATCACCACTGTGCACTCGATCCTCCACTGAGCATTTGCTCAGCGCCTACTGTGTGCCAAACTCTTGACAATTCTTCTCAGAGAGGCGGGTCAATGCGTTGATGGAGTGGGCTTCATCACAAGTCCACGAGATCATGGGAGACATTTCCAGCTTAAGATTCCATTTCCTCCTTCCTAGCAGGCATCTCCAGACCCTCTTGGCTCTCTTGATGGATCTCTCATCTGCTGCATCTTCTCCTGGGTGCAGGCTTCCCCGCCCCAGGGAAAGCCTCCAAAGTTTCCTTCCTGGCAGGAAACACATGGGTACCATCTTCTCCTTGAAATTATTCCTTTCTGCCCTCTCCCCCATTGCCCTCCAGCTTCATAAAAACTTGCCCACGATGAAGAGGGATATTTTTGAAAAAGAAATTGAATTTGGCCACAGGCGATGCATTCATCTCTACATGGATATTTTCAGCTGAATGGATTACAATTCTTGTGGCTTTTATAGGATGTGAGTTCCCTTATGTCTCCAACTTCAGCACTCCCCTTCTCCCCCACCAGCTCCAGTGCAGTCATTCGAATGGTGTCTCTGAATGACTTTCTCCCTTTGACATCCAGGAGAGGTGCCCTAATAGTGTCTACCTAATGAATTCTCATGCAACTCAGTGAGAACATTCAAATCATCCAAGGCACTCAATTATCCACTCATCTTCAAAGCTCCAGTTCAGCTGATTGGTGACTGAGTGTGCCATCTAGCCCCCTTTGCCCACCCTGTCTACTGGCTGCTCCTAGACCCCAGACCGTGCTTCAGTCTCCCCTCCCAAGCCAGCCCCCTCTCTACCCAGCCCATTTCACCACATGCATTCCCACCCCTTTCTGCCTCTCTAGACCCAAACTCACTCCCCTGGTGGCCTCTCTCCTGTATGTATTATCTTCCCTAATGTAAGCTCCCTGATGGCAGGCACCGCCTCTTTTTTTAACCTTTGCAGCCCCAGCACATAGCTTCCTGCCTGGCTCATCTTAGACACTTGATAAATGACTGTTGTATATGTATGTGGTTTTCAATGATGAGTTCTGGGTCTGTGCCCAACACAGGAGAGAGCAGACCCGGCAATCATCTGCCTCTATACCTGTCTTGTTTGTCCCCCACCAGAAGGGCACAGGGCATGCCGAGCCAGACGACCTGGCTTCAAATGTGATTCTCGTTTTTGTTTCCTTGGTACCCTTGGACAGGTTCCTTCATTTCTCTGGGCTTCAGACGCCTCCTCTGTAAACTGGGGGAGGGTCCAAGGTCATCAACAAGCATGTCTCCAGTGCCTTCAGAGGCATGAAATTAAGTGGTACGAGTGCAAGAGAGAAGCAAAACAGTACAAGAGGGCAGAGGTGAGGGGAGAGCCTTCTGTGGGACGGGGTGGCGGGTCTCAGGCACAGGACACCTGGAGGACCACGTCCTCAGAACACAAGAGAAGGGAATCATTTGCAAAGAAACACATTTGGCGGCAAACTGCGTTTATCTCTCCAGTGATACTTTTAGCTCAAGGGATTTTGGTTCTTTTCTAGGCTGGAAGGGAAAAGATTCTCAACTTCTCCCTCTCCAAGGAATGGGAAGAATCAGAAATCAGACCATCTGGCACAGGGCCAGTTTGTACCGTTAGAAAAGATTCTCTTCCCCACAAAAGCCCTCGGGGGAGTCACCCAACATTGACTCAACATTTGTGCCTGCTCAAGGGCCAGCTGCAGAACAGAGAGAGGCTGGGGGAATATTTCCACTGGGTTTGTCTTTTCAGCTAATTGACCTCAGGCTTCGTGTGTTCATTTTTAAGTTTCAAACTTCTCCTCCCCTAACATATGCTCTACAGGCTCCATGGACCAAGCCTTAGGTGAGGAAGTAAGGGACAAGACTGCTGGGTCAGAGGTCCTGGGTTCAAATACTGATTCTGCCCCTGACAAGTCCCTAGACAAGTCCCTTGACCCAGATGAGCTTCATTCTCAGGTCCTAAAAGAAGGAGCAGATGGGACTGCTGAGCCACTGTCAGTGATGCTGAAAAATCATGGAAAATAGCGGCACCGAGAGATCGGGGGAGGCTGAACAGTGTCCCAGTTTTCAGAAAAGGGACAGAACAGAGTCTGCAAACAATAGGCCAATGACTTGAATTCCAGGACAAATTCTAGAGTGAATCACTGCAGAGATGGTTGGTGAACACGACCACCAAAAAGAAGCAATAATTACTGAGAGCCAGTCTGGCTTTGGCAAGAAAGCAGTGGAGGGGGCACTCAGCCTAGAGGGGGGAAGACCTGACTTAAAATCCTGCCTCAGATACTTACTAGCCAGGTGGCCTTGATTGAGTCACTTGACCACTGTCTACCTGTTTCCTCATCTGAAAAATGAGGGGGACATGAGCTCAAAGGAGATTATGTTGGTAAAGTGCTTTGTACTTTAATCACGAAGGGAATGCTCATTTATACAGAGCCAGGTGCAATGGAAAGTGCCTCTCATGTTATCGTTAGGAACATTCCTTTTTTGACAAGACTACAAACTAGTGGAGGGGAAAATGCTACAGACAAACTTAGTGGATCTTGAGGACATCTTCGATAAAGTGTCTCCAGCTGACAGAGCAGAAGTGGGGTTAGATGGTACCACAGTTTAGTGGGACCTCGTGTAGCTGTCAGTGGTTCAGAAAGCATGGCAGGAGGTCTCCAGTGGGGGGCCCCAGGGATCTGTGCTTGGCCCCCCACACACAGCTGAATATTTTTATCAATGACTTGGATAAAGGTGTAGACAGCCTGCTCATCAAATGTGAAGACAAACAATACTTCAAAGAGGAAGATTGAAAACAGAGAAAGATAAAATCAAAGGTATCTTAAAGGGCTAGCAACTAATGAGATTAAATTCAACAGGGTTAATGAGTCAATCACCAAACGTTTATCAGGCACCTATTATGTGCCAGGCATGTTGCTAGGACCTTGGGTATACAAAAGTAAAAACAGTCCCACCCCTACCCAGGAGCTCCCATCATAAGGGGGGCTTCAATAGCTGTGAGGACCAGGAAAGGAGGATGTGACTTTTGAGCTGTGTCTTAAAGGAAGTCAGGGATTCTGAGTCATGGGATAGAGGGAGGGCATCCCAGGATAAATGTAAAACCTCACGCCTGGGTACAAAGATATCCCCTTCACAACAGCAAGATCGGGAGGCAGCTAAACAGCAGCTCTTCTGAAAAAGATCTGAGGGTTAGAGTGGACCGCAAGGTCCATGAGTCGGCAGTGTGATGTGGCCACTGACAAAGCTCCTGTGACCTTGGGGGGGTGGGGGGGCAGCTTCCAGGAGGAGGGACTCATGCCCTCTGCCCCAGTAAGACCTCGTCTGTGGAGCTGTGTTCAATTCTGGCCATTGAAGACAAGAAGGAAAAGCTGGAGAGCGCCCAGCGAAGGGCAGCAAGAGAGGGAAGGGCATTGAACTCATGACACATGAGGAGTGGGAAAAGGAACGGGGCAGACCGAGCCTGGAGAAGAGGAAGCGGAGGATGAAGATGATGAAGATGGAAGCACTAGCGCGGTGAGGAGAGGCCTGGGCACTGGCACCGTCTGTAGCACCTGCCATTCTGACAAAGCCAGGAGAGCCGATGTCAGTCAGGCTGGTCCTGCGATCTGCTGTTGACCTTTGGCAATCGTGCTGGAGCGGACTTGTGGGGCCAGAATGCTGGCTGGCGCTCTGATTCCTGCATGTGGGCTTTATTGAATCACCCTGCCAGATGCATCGGTGTGCACACCGCCATCCCCATGCATCCTGCATGCAGACTGCTCAGCCGCGCAGGGCTGCAAAGGGCTGCAGGAAAACGCTGGCCTGGACAGGCTCTGACAGGTTTCTCCAGGTCGAATTTAACAAAGTAAGAAAAAAATGATAGCTGCCACTACTGATACCCTCGGATGAACCGTTCTATGAGACACAAAAGAGAAGAGATAGAATGACAGACAGAGACAAGGAGACAGAGACTGATACATCATGCTGCCTGGGGCCTGGAAGTAGGGACCATGAGTGTGGAGATCAGCTGGGTTAGGGGCAACCTGAAGGCCGCATCTCCAGGCTATCTGTGGCCACCTTGGAGGCTCAGTGGTCCAAGGTCCTGGATTCAAATCCTGCTCCTAGTGTTTAACGCCTGGTGGGAAATGTACGTCTCAGAGCCACAGTCTCCTCATCTGCAAAAATGAGCCTTTCAGCTTGAAGAAAGTAAGATTTTTGCTGGGCTTGAAGGAAGCCAAAATATGAAGATAAGGAAGAAGCATTCCTGGCATAAGGGGCAGCCAGAGAACATGCCCAGAACCAAGAGCTGGAGGGACTTACCTGTGGAACAGCCAGGGGCTCATGTCACTGGATGGAAGACTATGTGTGGGGGAGGAGGCAAGCTTATGAAGGGCTTCGAACGACAAATAAAGGACTTTGCATGTGATACTAGAGGTGAAAGGAGCCCCTGGAGTTTACTGAGTAGGGAAAGTGACATGGTCAGACCAAGGCTTTAGTAAGAGCCCTTTGGTGGCTGAATGGAGGATGAACTGGAGGGTGGAGAGACTGAGGCAGGCAGACCCCCAAGCTATTAAAATAGTCCAGGCATGAGCAGATGAGGGTCTGCACCAGGGTGGAGACCATGTCAGAGGAGAAAGGGGGCAAATTGGAGAGATGCTGCAGAGGTGAACTGTACAGGTTATGTTATCACCATCATTCTCATTTTCATTATTATTATTAGGCTGTCTTGGCCAGGTCCAGGTAGGCCTTTTAGCTCTGGGACTCTGGGATTCCATACTCCATTAGTCTGTGCACGTTCAGCACTACAGCCTTGAAAGCAAAGGGGGGAGGGGAAGAGGTTTGTATAAACAGGATAAATCTCTTCATTTCCTACATTACATGCTGTGAGGATTTGACAAAATACACCTGATTTCCAGTGACCCCAGTTGAGTGCCTGCCTGAGATTGGAGAGCAAGATGCCTGCCCAGGAAAGACAGAATAGGGACTGATTGAGGAGTGCAGACTCTCCCCCAGGGACTGATGGACTGTCCCCTCAATTTATTCCTTACAGAGTCCTTCCAGACAGCAAGACTTGGCCATGAGATCATGAGCTAGGATCCAGTAAGAGATGAGGGGGCAGATTTGGAAACACAAGTGGGTGTCCACAGGTCCAGGGGCAATTTCTGAGCCCCTGTCCTGGGAATCCTGGGTGCCTCAGAGCAGATATTTGAGAAGCTGATGGTTTCCTTGTCTCCCAGCCAGGCTCTGCTGAGAACGTGCAGCATTGCGGCTGTCTCCAGGGCAGACCCTCTCCTATGGGCAACGTCACCTCTCTCTACCACCGAGCAATGCCAGACTGAAGCATCATTGCCATGAGGATGCTAAGGCACCCTCCAGTCACTCAGATCCAAACCACATTCAGAAACAGGAGAAGGCCAAACATGGGGGAGCCTGAGCTCCAGGCAGCCCAGCCGAGGTCTTCAGGCCACTCCTTTATCATCACACCCTCAACCTCCCAAATAATATGTGGTCTTCTCTGCTCTTCCCTGTGTTCCCACAGGTCAAAGTTTGGAGATGCCAAAAGAACCACCATTCTTGGTGAGAAAGCATGGTGATCTCACAGCAGATTAGCAAGGGAGACATAGTCATCTAGTAGATAATACAAGAGGTCAGAACAGAGGGAGACAGAGACACAGAGAGAAAAGAGAGAAAAAGAGAGGGGGAAGAGAGGGGGGAGAGAGAGAGAGAGAAAGAGAGAGAGAGAGAGAGAGAGAGAGAGAGAGAGAGAGAGAGAGAGAGAGAGAGAGAGAGAGAGAGAGGGGACAGAGAAGAGACACAGAGGGATTAGGAGGAGAGAGAGGAGAAGGAGGAGAGACACAAAAACAGAGAGACAGAGCCAGAAACAGACAAATAGACAAAGAGATAGAGACAGAGACAATGCAAAGATAGCCTCAGGACTACCATCCTAAAACCAGGCCCTATGGACTCTTGAAAGAATGATCTGAGGCAGTTCTGGTGATGGCTCAAATTCTAGGGCCCACGATGCCTTTCTGGAGTTAACCTGGCATGTGGTGGTGTGTATGTGTAGATGTCTGTCTGAATCTCCCTCTCTCTCCCTCTCTCTGTCTCTCTCTCTCTGTCTCTCTGTCTCTGTCTCTCTCTCTCTGTCTCTCT
>NW_027186352.1:13062755-13077053 GCF_028583685.1 Petaurus breviceps papuanus
TCTCTCTCTCTCTCTGTCTCTCTCTCTCTCTCCCTGTCTCTCCCTCTCCCTCCCTCCTCTCTCTCTCCCTCTCTCCCTCTCTCTCTCCCTGTCTCTCTCTCTGTGTCTCTCTGTCTCTCTGTCTCTCTCTCTTTTCCTCTTCTGAACCCAGTGCCCCAGAAGTGAGCTGGCTCAGAGCTTCTGAGCTGGACTAATGGACATTATGAGTTGAGGGAAATTGCGCAGTGAAAGGCCCTCATGTCTATGAAAAACCATCAGGGAGAAGATGTTAGTCTGATGAAATAACAAGTCCAGCAGGCCTGCTTCTCAGGGGCTCCTGGAGAAAATCACAAGGAGATGGGACTCTTAGGAGGGCCCCAGTGCAGACCAGCAGGGGACACATGATCTCTTCAGATGTGTGGCTTTACCCCCTCCCTTTTCTTGTCTCTACTGTGGGAAAATGAACTTGTTCTCAGTCACCCCTGACATCTGACTGCCCGGCAGATCACGAGGACACTGTGGTTAACCACAGCTCAACTTGAAATGATCCTTCTGAACCCCGTCCCTGCAGTGTTGACTGGCAGTGCCAAGGTGGTGGCCCCCACCTCCTGGCACCCACCGCAGCTCCACTTTCTTGTATCTACCCCAAGGCTAGGGGGCAGCTCCAAGACCTTTCACTTGGGCTCTTCCTTGAAACAGAAATCCCACTGGATCCCTGGGCCAAAGCCAGGAGGAAGGACAGTGCGCTCCCTTCTTCCTCCTCCTTCTTCTTTTTTCTGCATGAATGCATGGAAACTTTAAACATCCTGTAAGGGGAAAGCTGCCTCTTGGGGAATGTAGAGAGGACCCGGCAATGTTTATCCATGTTCCTTCTGTTTGGATCATCTTGTTTCTTGTAGCTGGTTAACACCTCCAGTATCCTGCCATCTGCCCACAGTGAAGGGAGGCAGGCAGAGAAACAGAAAACAATGGCTAGGAGGAAATTGCCTTGAGAAAAACCATAAAAAGGACTTTCTCCAGCCCACCCAGTTCCTCTCCTTCCCCTTGGCCCTCCCGGAATGGAGCAGCCCTCTGTTTAACACTGTAACATCCTTGTCTCCTGAGGAACCCGCCCCCCCCCCAAGTCAATCTGACTCCAAAGCATTTGGGAGACAGATGTTCAACCCCAGCAGGTAGCCCCTATTGGCCAAGGAGCCAGGCAAGGGAACTGGGGTTGGACCTGGGCAGACCTGGTGTCTGTTCCTGGAATGTAGGTCAACTTATGCCGGAAGACTCCCTGGAAATGAAGAGCACATGGTCTCCTGTATCATGGACCAGAGCTAATGCTTCCTCCCTCCCGCTCCCGCCACAAAGAAGTCATCCAGAGACTGGCTGATGAGAATGGAAACACAGGATGGAATTGTGGGATTGGAGGTGGTGTAGTTCAGTGGAAAGCACCTGAAGGGACAGGAGCTGTGTTTCAATACTGTCTTCACCATGTTGAACAAGTCAGTTCGACTATCAGTTTCCTCACCTGTTCAGCCAGGGAGTTAATTTCTAGGACTTCATGCTCTGTCTTCCTATCCCATCCAGTCATGCAGTTGCCCACTCCTCATCCTGCCCTCACTGGCCTGCTTCACCCACCTGACCAGTGCCTTCCTCAGTGGACCTGACCCTCAGCATCCTGGCCCTCCAGAATCCATGCCCTCCCTCACAAGGGAGGTGAATCCACTCATCTTGGGCAGGGTGGGCTGGAGACTGGTGACCTAGGGAGTGCGAACTAGCCTTCTATCCACTCCATCCACCCTAGACTTCATCAGCTTTGTATCGCTTCTAGCCATCTTCCCATCGGCCCACCATAGTTCCCACACCCACTTGGCACCCTATCCCTTCTACCTTTTCCTCTGGGCACAGTACTTAAATCATAGTGTCTTTGTCTCTGGAAAGGCACTGACTCTGCCATCCCCCAGACTCCCCAGACTCCCTTCCCAGTCTGCCACTCTGCTCCATGTGTCTGCTACCTCATTAGAATATAAGCTTAATGCAGGCAGGGACAATCATATTTCTTTATATTTATATCTATTTAGATGCCCAGTAAGTCCTTCAGGAAAGCTTTGCCTCTTGTTCATTTATCTGTGACCTAGGCTGGAAGCCTCCAAGCTGACCCCTTCATTTTCCCCGGGGGATGCAGAGCCTGGAGAGGATGGAGGTCATATTCCTTCAGCTTCCCAAACTGCCTCCCAACACTGCCAAGTTCTGAGCTGGGTAGAGTGAGATTGATTCTCTTGGGCAGAAGCAGGCTCAAGGTCGGGGGCTCGGCCAGATGGCACTGTCCAGCAGCAATGCTCCAGGCACTGCCTGGCCTCAACTCTGGCTTCAGTCATTGAGGTGAGGAGGGGGCATGTGCAGATTCACCTTTCTTTATAAGGAGAAAGCCCAATGACTTTCAGTCCCCAGCAGTAGCAGAAAGCCTGGCAATCATCCTCTGGCCAGCAGTTCAAGGAGTTATCAGTTAAAAGGCTGTTGGCTCCAGGAAGAGATTATTTCTTTTAAAAGTTATTTCTTTTAAAAGTTATCAGCAGTCCGGGGCTAAAATGCAGCCTGGATCCCTGCTTTCCCCCTCCAGCCCAGGGAGGGGAGCAGGGGCAGAGGGCAATGAGATGACCAGGAATGGATGCTTTTATGCCCTAGACAGAGCCCCTCCTACTGGTCATGACTGATTATTGCTATAATCTGCTCTGCATGAAGGATCTGCAGACCCAGTGCTGGCACCAGGAGCCTCTACGCACGATGGAGCCAGGCCTGAGAGGCTCGGATCTTACCAGCTACTGCTTGGTGCCAGACCCTTGGCTACAGGAAAGGTGCCCAGGGCACGGGTGGAAAGTGTCCATGCCCCTTCAGCTCCCGCTCAGTGTTTGTTCCCCTATGGTGCAGAGGAAAGGAAGGGGAAAGAGAGGGAGAGAGGAGGGGAGGATGAGGGGGGAAGCAAGCAGGGATGGGGAGAGACCAAGGGCAAGAGTATTGAGGTGAGAAAATGCATTTGGCCACTAAGAGATCCATGGTAACATTGGAGAGGGCAGTGTGGGTGGAATGATGAGGTCAGAATTTGACTGTAAGGAGAGTGAGTGGAGAGATGGTGGCTTTCCTCTATTAGGGAGAGTTTAGCCACAAAGGACAGCATAGATGTGGGATAGTAGCCGTGATGGAAGGATCAAGTGAGGGGGTTTTCCGGAGTGGGGAGACGTGGGCATGTTTGTAGAGAGAAGGGAAGGAGCCAGTAGACAGGGAGAGATTGAAGATAAGTAAAAAAGAGAGGATGACAGAGGGGGCAACCTTGCCACTGCAGGACAGGTGACAGAATGGGACTGCCCGAGCAGGCAGAGGGGCAGCGCTCCTTCATGTGAGATGGGAGATAAGGAGAAGAAAAGAGCAGGAGGCCCCTGCGTGATGGGAAATGAAGAAGAGGGAGAAGAAGGATCTCATGCCAAATGGCCTCAGTTTGCTCGGTAAAATGTGAAACAAGGTTCTCAGACTAGAGGGTGGAGGATAGGGGAGCCATGGGAAGTGTGAGGAGTCACGAAACGGTTTGGAGGAGCTGCTGCAGAGAGTGGGGAGGTGATGAAGGAGGTGTGGTGGGATTGCCGAGCAGCAGTGAGGGCCCAGTTGGGATGCTGTGTAACATGAATTTGTAGAGTGTAGCGAACATTCAGAAGTTTCTCGGCTTCACTAATGAAACGTTCCCCTTCCCTATATTATTATCTGAAAGGCTTCAGGGCACACAACAAGAGAATGTATTATGAAGGGAATGTTTTGGGGTCCCTTGACCTCGCTAGGTATATTCCCCTATCCTACACAGTAATCTTTTTTGTTTATGCCTCCAGATATGGTCCTAGAATAATACCCTAATAAGTAACTAACCTTAAGCAAGGGTAAATAGTAAACAGGATTAAGGAAGGGTCCTTCTACATTATCTGCATTCCTTTGATGTAGGATCTTTCTACATTGTCTGCATTCTTTGGGGGTGTCTACATTTTCTTGGGGGGCCATAAAAACTCTGTGAGCTCCTTGCATCTTTGGCTCTGTATGAAATGGTCTTGGGGCGGCCAGGTAGCACAGCGAGTAAGAGCACCGGCTCCAGTGTTGAGAAGACCTGGAGATTGAATCCCGGGCTCAGACACTTAGCACCCACCCAGAAACACCTGTCCGTGTGTAACCTTGAGCAAGTTACTTAACCCCAATTGCTTAGGGGAGGCCAGGTGGCTCAGCGAGTAAGAGCACCGGCTCCAGTGTTGGGACGACCTGGAGATCGAATCCCGGGCTCAGACACTCAGCACCACACCCAGAAATAACTGGCCGTGTAACCTTGAGCAAGTTACTTAACCCTGATTGCTTTAAAAAAAAAAAAGAAAGAAAGAAAAAGAAAAGAAATGGTCTTGTAATAAACAGACTATTGATTACACTTCCCCCCCTCATTATTCTCACTGCTTGCTAGTCCACCAACTGCACTGGCCACAGTAGTAAAGGACCAATCAGAATGATTATGCAATTTTCTCCACTTTTGCTCAGTACCACATGCCTGTAGCAGTGAAGGTGGTGAATGCTGGGGGTGATTGAAGCCTGAAGCGTGGAGGGGCATAATCAACAAAATGCTGAAGGAGCCCAGGGAAGAAGACAGTGGAGAGTTGAAATTGTTCAGCAAGGGGTCCAGATGGAAGAAGAGGAAAGAGGAGCTAGTGCCTGGGAGAGACTGAGGGCTTGGGACTGGAGGTATAATGTGAATGAAGAGCAGTTTGATCAGGAAGGGTAGATGGAAAGCCAATAGACTGTGGTCAGATTAGGGGATCTGAGAATTCTTAAAGCTGAAGGTGAAGTATTTGTGGGTGATGACAAGATCAGTCCTATGGTCTATGGCATTGGTCACAGAACATGAAAAATTTTTCCTCATATATCTCTAACTTCACCATATGCTGTATAGCCTCTGTGGCATCCTAGGGCTCAGGAGACCCCTTCCCTTCTAACCAGCCTCTGATCTGGGTCACCTGGACAGTCATCCGACTATGCCCCACTCACACCAGCATGGAGAGCCACACTACCCTTCACCCTCCACCCCTGCCCCTGAAATCAGGGCCTGGGGACTGCTTGACACTTCCATTTCTTCACCCCTTTGCAGAGTTGGCAAAGTCTGGCACCAGCTGAATCCAATTCCACACTTCACACCTGTCCCATACCAGCTGCCCTATTCACCAAGGGGATGAGTCATGCCCAGCCCAAGAGGACAGTTTTCCCATCCTCACAAGTACAGTCAATACACAGATTCTAAGAGGAAAGGACAGACACTTTTCACACCCAGAAGGGCCAGGGCTGTTTTCATTCACTGAAAACCCTCCAGCCTTTGCTTTCTAACAGCTTCAGGAGAGCCCTCCTCTTTTTCTGATCCATCCCCTCCCCTGCTCTCTGGCCAGAGCCAGAAGCTGCTTCTCAGCCTTCCTGGGGATGATGGAGGAGCCTCCAAGAGCTTGGTGTGTTCCTGTCCATCCCTCCTAAATTAACAGAAAGAGAAAAGTAATCTGGCTGCCTGAGGGTCATCTTTAGGAGAGACCAATATTGTTCTAAGGGAGCTACCATCACAGCACTTAGTGAATGAATAAAGGAACAGCCTGATCAGTCAATCAATAGACATCTATTAAGTGGCTCCTTCACTCTAGGCACTGTGCTGACACAGCCCTGCCCTCAGGGAGCCCACAATCTCCAGGGGGAGATGATGTATAAATAATGATTTATAAACTACTTAGGGACAGGATAGATCAGAAATAATCAAGAGAGAGAGGGCACTCCATGAACCAGGACTGGGAAAAGCTCCTTGCAGAAGGTGGGCTTTTAGCTGGGACTTGAAGGAAGCTAGGGAAGGCAAGAGGCAGAGGCCGGGAGGGACAGAAGCCCAAGCCTTGGAGATGGCCCAGTTTGGAGATGGAGGGCCTAATTTGGGAGGCCCCTGGACCAGGATGGAAGAGTGAGGAGGAGCTTAGGAGGGAGCCCAGGTGGGAGGGGCTTTGGAATGACCACAGGAGGGTCAGATGTTTGATCCTGGAGGTGATGGGGAGCCACTGGGGGTGCTGGATAGGAAGGGTTAACAGGGCTGTAGGAAGATTAATTTTAACAACTAAAACCTGAGGCAGGATTTAATACTTTTATTGTTGTCCAGTCATGTCAGATTCTTCATGACCCCATTTGGGTTTTCTTGGCAGAGATACTGGAGTGGGTTTGCCATTTCCTTTTCCAGCTCACCTTACAGACAAGGAGACTGAGGCAAACTGGGTGAAGTGACTAGCCCAGGGTCACAGAACTTGTAAGCATCTGGGACCAGGTTTGAACCAAAGTCTTCCTGACTCCAGGCCCAACACTTACTGTGTGTGTTGATCCCAAGGGATGCACATACAAAATCAGACAGCCTCTGCCCTGAGAAGCTTCCATTCCAATAACAACACGTAGAGGGGAGGGGGAACCAAGGAAAAGCTCTTTGGTCCAGAAAGTTCATGGGGCTCTGAGTGAGACTATAGGTGCCACACCCTTCCCAGAAGCTGTGGCAATAATGATTTATCGTTGGCGGGGGGAGGGGGGGATCTCTTGTTTATTGTTTATTATCTTCAACCTCCTTGAAGTTAATAGTAGGATGTTAGAATTTCAAGTTCAGATGGACCTTAGAGTTCCTAGGATCAAGGAGCTTAGACATAGTCCAAACACCTCATTTTATAGCTAGGGAAACTGAAGCCATAACAGAGTAGTGACCTATCCAAGGTCACACAGCTAGTAAATGACCAAGCTGAGATCAGTTAACTACAACCTCAAGGCTCTTTCCTCAGTGCCCTAGACATTCTCCACTTGGAGTGTCTGGTCCATTGGCCAACCCTGAGGTCTCAGTACCAAGGGCTTCCACAAAATGGAAATGGGACTTCTTGAAAATAACAGGATCTTATTTGCACTTGAACCTTGGGATTTTGCTCCCTGATCAGCTGAAATGTGAGGGGACAAACCTAGAGGTGTGGGCCTGAAAGGTGAGTCATTTTAAACCATCTCAGTTCAGAAAGGACATGGATGATTGGGGAAAGAAGTGAGCCCCAGTACAGAGCAGGAGGTTGGGGAGCCAGCTGGGCAGCCTGGGCACTTGGCCTTGGCCAAGGGACAGCTACAGGCTCCTTCCATATTGATAAAGGAGAGAGGAGGGTCTCTGAGTCAGCAGCAGCTGAATGGTTAAGGTCACTTTTTCCTGACTGAAAGGAAATCATTACAGGTTTGGAAGTAAGCCTTTCATAAATTGGCAAGAAGGGAGCCATGGGATTATTTTTTTTCCATCTTCTCTGTTTCTGACCTAGAAGAGGAAAGAGCTAAAACCAGGAGGAGCAGAGGGGAAAGGGTTAGAACCAAGTGAGGGCCTCATTGCTTAGGGATCTTGGAGATGCTTGACAAGCTCAGTGGCTTTTTTTTTTAATTAAGCAATCAGGGCTAAGTAACTTGCTCAAGGTTACACGGCCAGTTATTTCTGGGTGTGGTGCTGAGTGTCTGAGCCCGGGATTCAATCTCCAGGTCGTCCCAACACTGGAGCCGGTGCTCTTACTCTCTGAGCCACCTGACCACCCCTAAGCAATTGGGGTTAAGTAACTTGCTCAAGGTTACATGGCCAGGTGTTTCTGGGTGGGTGCTAAGTGTCTGAGCCCGGGATTCAATCTCCAGGTCTATCTCAACACTGGAGCCGGTGCTCTTACTCGCTGTGCTACCTGGCCGCCCCTAGCTCAGTGGCTTTTTAAGGGTGACCAAAGGCTTCCCCTGCCACAGTCCAAAGAGGACAACCTCAAGCATAAGCCTCCCCACTACCTGGAGCTCTAAGGCTGCCTTGCCAAGGGTCACACACCTAGGAAAGGTCTACGGGAGGATTTGGACACAGATCTCTCCCAACACTCCTTCCTATACCCTGACCCCGGTGCCTAGCATTAATGAGGTGCTTGTAGACTGATCAGAGTCCAATTAATTAATTCAAAAGATACAAGAACACCCAAGTAAGAGGGGCAAGAATTCATAGCTGGGTTAAGGGCTTGGACTGTCCAAGTCTGGAAGCCTTGAAAAAGGGAACTTGGGGGAATAGAGAAAGTTGAGTTTTCCTAGGAGTAAAAAGGAGCCAAGGAGTCACTGAGAGTAGTTGAGGTCATCAACAACATCTTAATGACAAAGGTATCAGTTTACACCTAGGTTTTACTTCAGATTTCGTCCTATATTGTATTTTGCTATCAACATGCACGAAGCTAGTATTTACTTACTTCACTTATATCATCAATAATTATGGAATTTGAGGGGGTCTCACAGGGCACCTAGTATAACACACACCTAACAAAGCAGTTAGCCCTGTCCAACACATCCGGACAACCAGTGGCTCAGTGGACAGAGCTCCAGGCCTGGAGGCAGGAAGATGAGTCATCCTGAATCCAAGTCTGGCCTCAGACACTTACTAGCTGCGTGACCCTGAGCAAGTCACTTAACCCAGGTGGTCTCTGTTTCCTCATCTGTCACATGAGTTGGAGAAGGAAATGGTCAAACACTGCAGTGTCTCTGCCAAGAAGACCCCAAATGGGGCCAGGAAAAGTTGGATGTGACTGAACAATGACCAATCCCCAGCATAGGGTAGAACACATAGAAAATGCTTAATAATGTTCAATGGCATCTGTGCATTCCAGTAACTCAAATCCTCCCTCTGTAGGATGGCTCTAATTGCTAATGTTTTCCTGACATCCAGTCTAAATCTGCCTTTTTACAATCCCCACTCATCATCCCTGGATCTGTTTTCTGAAGTCCAATCCTTTTCCACTTGATAAGCCTTCAAATCCCTGAAGGGAGCACTCATGTCCCGCCCCCCCCACCACCACCACTGACCCCCCTCTTCTCCAAACTGATGGTCTCCCATTCTGTCAAGCAGTCCTTGTATAACATGGTCCCTGCCCCTTCTCCTCCTAATTGCCTTCCCTTAGATGTTCCAGTGCTCGTCAATGTCCTTCCAAAACATGGTACCCAGATGGAACATGATAAAATGACAACAGATTTTTATAGAAAAATCCCAAGTGCTTGAATCTTGGGCAATCATTTCTACCCTTCGCTGTCTGAGCCTGTGAAAATGCCAAACGCTTGGGCCTATCCCCACCCCCTTCCCCTGGGACAGATGCAGGGCACTATCATAAAGCTCTCCCTATACCGTGTTTCCCCGATAATAAGACACTGTCTTATTATTTTTTTTTTGGACAGAAAAACACCAGAGGGCTTATTTTCAGGGGAGGGCTTATTTTAATGAACATTGACAGCAATTTTAATAAACAGGTAAATGTGAACAAAAAAATGTACCTTTATTCAATAATGAATTTAATAAAGGACAGGATGACGCGCTCACTGCTGCAGCTCTGATTGGATGCAGCTCGGAGCGCGGCGTGTTTCACCCGGGGGGGGAGGGGCGGTGCATACAGAGGCTACCGTAATGTAGCGTGTAGCGCAGGGGATCACCTTCACTACAGTAGCAATCTCAATAGGGCTTATTTTCGGGGGAGGGCTTATTTTTAGAGGAATCTTACACTGTAAGGGGAGGGCTTATTTTCGGGATAGGTCTTATTATTGGGGAAACACGGTATAATCATCAACATTTCCATAGCCTCCTAAATTTTACAAAGCACTTTAATCGGTTCATCACCCAGCATGTATTAATCACTGATCAAGCACTGGGCTAAACCGTGAGGATTCAAAAAGACTTCCCTCTGGGGCTTCCCCTCCCTCTCCCCATTGGGAACTTGCACCAGAAGACGAGGTGCTTACCACTTTTTTCTCAGGGTCTAGGAATAAACATTAGGGCCTGTGCTTTTTCTGTCTTCATATTCTTAGCGCTTAGTAAAGCTCCTGGCACAAATGGGCCCTTAATAAATGCCAATTGACAGACTAACTGTGTTTCTGGTACTACCGCTCTTGGACCTTCACCAGTATACTCCTCATTAATAATCAGACAGCCAAGTAATAGACTTTCAGAATTTTGCTAAGAGAGTACATGTAGTAAGGAGTTGGTACAAACATTTCTCCCAAAGCTTGGCATACACTATCCCCCACCCAATTTTCATGAGGAGAGCTAGTACTAAATTATAGCACACTGTCATACGTAGAGAGAACAAACATGGCAAAGGGATACCCCATACTTCCCCCACTGCAAATACTCCTTCTGCCTTTATAGAGTCCTCATGAAGTTCCCCTTAAATGTTGGCTAATTGTTGTGCTTTGTTCTCAAGAGAGGACCAAAATGACATCATTGTGTTAGAGTCCACCTATGCCTGATGAGACCAATACAAGCCCGGAATACTCTACCCCCAGGCTTCACTAGACTCCCAAAGTCCACGTCTCTCTAAAGTTCATGGCTAGTACTTTTCTCCACCATAGGACGTCATGCTACCTAAAGTTATCTTTCCTTGGGAGATAATTGCTCTATATTTGTATGCCCTCAGTGTGCCCCCAACATTGGCATTACCACTGGCTACTGTCTCACAAGGTCACTTGAATGCTTCTATATCACAATACTCAATTGCCTAAGATTAAAAAAAAAAAAGGGGGGTTGGAGCCAAGATGGCACAATGGAAGCAGTGACTTTTCTAAGCTCCTCCATGAATCCTGTCACTAAACTTTAAAAAGTGAATCTGAATGGATTTTAGAGTGACAGAATCCATTGGGAGACAGGGCATGGCAGATTCCTAGCCCAGGAAAATGCCTATGTGGGTCTGGGCAGGGGGAGCTCAGAGCACACGGGCGCTGCACCAGCATGGACCTGAGAGCAGACTACAGCAGAGTGAGAAGGAGCCCCAGCCAGAGAACTCACCCACCCCAAGGGCAATTTGCAGTTGTCTCACCTCAGGATGGAGGATCATTTGGAACTGGGTAAGACTGCAGCTTTTCCAGGGGCTATCACCCCACAGCCTGGAAGTTTAAAAATCACCTACCTGAATCTCCAAGATGGCAAAGTAAACCCTAGCTTCTCTAATTTCCTCTCCCTGACCCAGAAAACCCAGAGATAAATGTCCCACAGGCTTAGGAGTCATTGAGAAAGGGTGTAACTGAGGCAGTAAGGAGTCTGAAGTGAAGGGTGGGATGGGTGCCAACAAGCCCCACCTCAGCTGACCAGCAGGAGCTCCCAAAGCCCAGGGTGGTGGAGCCAGCTAGCACTAACAACACAAATCCAGGTGGGCCTTAGCACCACCAGGGGAATCTGCAGACACCAGCTTCACTGGCTGCCAGCTGCTGAGCCTGCCTGAGCTGTAGCCCAGGGACATAGAGGTGGAAATCTGAAGTGGCCAGACCACCCCTCCACCACAGATTTCTCTGTGAGCCTCAGGGTAAACTCAGGGGGAAACACTGAGACTCCTAGCCTTGGCCCCAGTCTAGACACCCAGAGGCTTCGGCACACAAAGTTAACAACCAGGCTCTTAGCTTCCAGACTGAGAAATCAGGAAAAAGGAAGTCACAATGGGAAAGAAGGAAGCTAAGAAGGGAAAAGCAAGAAAATTGATCCAAGCTTATTATAGCAAGCAAGAACAATCAAATACAGAGGACACCATGGACTCTGTACTCACATCTGAGACCACAGAAGGAAATATAAACTGGTCTCAAGCCCAGAAAGCATTCTGGGAGGAGCTCAAGAGAGATTTTAAAAGCCAAATTAGAAAGGTAGAAGATAAATTTAAATCTACAGTGACCAAATTGGGAAAAAAAATCTCACTGAAGAAAAATCCTTAAAAAGTAAAATTTGTGAACTGGGACAGGAGGTTCAAAATCTAACTGGAGAAAATCCCTTCCTAAAAAAGGAGCTTCAAAAACTAACCAAGAAAATAATTCACTAAAAATTAGAATCAGTCAAATCAAAGCTAAGGACTCTATGATGCATCAAGAGTCAGTCAAGCAAAACATGAAGATTGAAAAATTAGAAGAAAGTGTAAAATCTCACTGGAAAAACAACTGATCTGGTGTGATAGTAATGGAATTTCTAGATCCCCCTGTGTTGGCTTGGTTTTTTGATTGTGTTAAAACCCAGAGCTTGTGAATCCCACTTGTGGGATGGACTTGTTGGTGTGAAAAGAGAGGGCTGAACTGGGAGGAGCTGGTGATGTAAATTTAGAGAGACACAAGAAAAGAGAGAGGCAGAAGAACTTTTTGGAAGCAGCACCTTGGAGGAAGAGAGAGACGGAGAGGATTGCTGAGGGCCAGTTTGAATTGCCCAGGACTTTTGAGAGCTGCCACCCAGAGCTGCCGAGGACTGAGGAGACATGGCTGTTATGCTGGTACTTTGTCTGTTTTGATGTTGTTTTCCCAGATTTGTGCACTGGTGGAAGACAGTCCTGTTGTTGCAGAGGCCTTGGAACCTTGCTATTGGTTCCAAAGCCCTGAAGAAGGATCTTCTTGTTGTATGTTTACAGAAATCCTGGAAGAGGGTTTTGCTAATGTTTTCAGAGGTCCTAGGACTGTTCTGCAGACAGAGAATGAATGAAGAACTGGCGATGTATTTTGTGGCCTTGCTAAGCTTTGTCTCCTCAGGAACAAAGATTGCTAAGAACTTGCCTCGGGTCAAGATGAAGAAAAGACCTCTCTTTGGGTATTAAATACTGTGCTTAAGCTTGTTGGAACTCTGGGGTAGATGGCCTATTCAGCTGTAATCCAAGGGTGGGAAACTTTTTACTTTTTTGTGCTCTGTGATTAAACAAATGAATGTACTTTACTTATGATTGGAAACTAATCTCCATTTGAGAAGAGGGGCTTTGTGATGGACTAAATGAATGTCCAGCCTAAGGGTGGAGAAGTATTTAGAAGAGGGACTTTGTGATTGATTAAATGAATGTAATGTCCAGGGCTGGGGTAGTACTTGGAGATTATTGAATTACACTTGGTAAATGCTGTATTTTGAATTATGCTATATTTTGATTCTCTCTGTTCTTAATTTGTCACTGAATAAGATGGAGAGCACCTATGCTGGTATTTTGAACCCTGGGAAGTTGCCTTTGCTTGGCATTACATTATGGCGTAGAGAGCAGATACAGGAGAGACAACATAAGAATTATTAGTCTACCAGAAAACCATGATGAAAAAAACCATCCTGAACAACATCCTCCAAGAGATTGTCAAAGAAAACTGTCCTGAAGTCCTAGAATCAGAGGGTAAAATAGTTGTCAAAAGAATTCACTGGACTTCTCCTGAAAGAGATCCCAAATTGAAAATTCCAAGAAATATAGTAGCCAAAGTCCAGAATTACAAGGTCAAGTAGAAAATACTACAAGCAGCCAAAAAGAAACAATTCAAATATGGTGGAACTACAGTCAGGATGACACAGGACCTAGCAGCTTCTACATTAAAAGTTTGCAGGGATTGGAATTTGATATTTTGTAAGGCAAAAGACCTAGGACCCAGCAAAACTGAGCATAATCTTTCAGGCAAAGAGATGGTCATTAAATGAAATAAGGAACTTCCAAACTTTCCTGATGAAAAAGCCAGAGCTCAATGAAAAATTTGACCCCCAATTACAAGACTCAAGAGAGACATAAAAAGTAAACAAGGAAAACACACATTCACACACACACACATAACTTGGGATTCAATAGGAGCAAACTGTTTACATCCCTATATGAGAAGCTGATACTTCTCAATACTGAAATTTATATAACTTTCATGACCTTTAAAAGGGATATACATAGGTAGATGGCATGGGTATAAATGAACTTACCTGATGATTTAAAAAAACCTCATCAAGGGATTCAAAGGGACTGTAATGGGAGAAAAGGAAAGGATGAAGCATAAAAAGCTAAATTATGCCACACAAAGAGGCATAAAAACAGACTATAGTAGAGAAGAAGGAGGGAGGGAGATGAACATCATATGAACTTTATGCTCATTGGTTCTGGTTCAAAGAGGGATCAACATAATCCGTTAAGTTTAAGATTCTAATGTGAAAAAACAGAAAAATTCATTATAATAGAGGGAAAGGAGGGAGGGAGAGGAGCACTGTATGAAATTGACTCTCATGGGTTTGGGGTCAAAGAGGGAATAACATACTCTGATAAGCATTAAAAACACATACAAAGGGACAAAAGCAGCCACATGCTCATGGGTATCATGGCTCTGGTGGAAGTCAGGACAGTCACCTTTCCTCCACATGTTTCTTGGGAAGGCAACTCAAAGCATGTCTCCAGCTTCAAAGCCAAGAGAGAAAGAGAGAGACAGAAAGACAAACAGAGAGAGAAAGAGAGGGAGACTGAGACACAGAGACAGAAAGACAGACAGACAGAGAGA
>NW_027186352.1:13077063-13083141 GCF_028583685.1 Petaurus breviceps papuanus
AGATAGAAAGAGGGAGACTGAGACACAGAGACAGAAAGACAGACAGATAGGTTGTCCCTTTTGTACGCACAGAGGGTTCCAGCTCAGTAACCCCTGAATCATCAGTTCTTCTAGTTCTGTAGTCAATTAAAAGAGTTCATCATCACACAGTGCAAACCCTCTCCGTCACACATGTCCAGAAACCAGCTCCCCTCCACTTTCCATGTGGTTGCTTGAATTGGAGCCAGGCAAAGAATATCTGCACATGCTCTGAGGGCTTGGTCCCATCGCCAATCCTTCAACGATAAACAAAGAAAAACCAAAAAAAAAAAGTCCCTATCATCAATGAGCTTAGATTCTAATGGGAAGAGAGAGTCATGTCTTTGTATGTAAGTGTATGCATATGTATGTGTGTATAGGTAGGTACGCTGCATACACACACACATATACACAGAAACACAAACTACATAGAACACAGATACAAAGTAACCTTAGAGAGGAAGGAAGTGGCAGTGACAGGAGTGTGGGGTGGAGGTGGGGAGAGGTACTGGGAAAGGCCTTCTGCAGAAGTTGATCCTAAACTAATTTTTGAAAGAAAGCATGGATTCCATAAGGCAGAGGTGAGGTGAGATGGGAGAGCATTCCAGGCATGTGAGGTAGACCACGCAAAGACTGGGAGATGGAACATGGAGCATTGTGTATGGGTAAGTCTACATCCTAGACATGAAAGACAAGAGATGTATGTCAGTCCTCCCTGACCCTTGTGTTCATGGGCCCTAGGAATGCGAAAGCATTTGATTCACTTCTGGTGGCAACTCAGTGGGAAGCCTAATTAAAAGCCAAATTAGAAAGGTACAAGATAAATTTAAATCTACAGTGACCAAATTGGAAAAAAATCTCACTGAAGAAGACAAATCCTTAAAAAGTAAAATTTGTGAACTGGGACAGGAGGTTCAAAATCTAACTGGAGAAAATACCTTCCTAAAAAAGGAGCTTCAAAAACTAACCAAGGAAAATAATTCACTGAAAATTAGAATCAGTCAAATCGAAGCTAAGGACTCTATGATGCATCAAGAGCAGGCAAGCAAAACATGAAGATTGAAAAATTAGAAGAAAGTGTAAAATATCTCACTGATAGGGGCCACCCCAAGGTTGTATGCCAACTTTGCTCAACTAGGTCAGTATAAAATTTCAAGGCACCTTCTGCAAACACACCTAGACTCATCCCCCACCATTACCTTCTCTCACAACCCACCCCTTATCATCTTCTATGGGATGATATATCAAGCAATCAATCTATCTATCTGACCTTTGTTTGAATCCCACATCTAATACTTAAGACAAGTTGCTAAGTCCCTAAGCCTGAGTTTTCTCATCTATAAAATGGGGGCAGTAATATCCATGGTACCAATATCCTAGTGTTTTTGTGACTCTCAAGGGAGACCATATATAAAAAGTTCTTTGCAAACCTCAAAGCACTAACAAATGTTAGTTATTTTTATTATATAACATTTTCTCTCCACAGTTCATGTAATTACATGTTAACAGGTCCACCCACCTTTAGGTGCAGAAATCCCTTGTGTTGGCAAGTCCTAAAACTTCCTCCCTCAAACACCACAGAGCTGGAACAAGCCTCAGAGACCCTCTAGTCCAACACCTTCATTTTCCAAGCAGCCTTTATCTGAGAGGGTTTAGAGCTTTGTCTGGTTGATGATGAGAGCTCCCTTCGGTTCCCACCCTTGGAAGAGGAGTGTTCCCAGGACTGAGCTACCCTCTAGTTACCACCCTCAACTCTGCCCCTACAGAGAGAGATGACTCTGAGCATGAATGGGGGGAGGAAGGAAGCAACAGAAAAGAAGACCTACTAACTGAAACTCCTTTCGACAAGAGCCTTGATTTACCCACTTTGGGATATTCATTAAATGTTAAACTTAACATAATTCCCTCTCATAATACTACTGAGTCCCCAAGACTCAATGATGGTTCACTTTTACCTGTCTCTCCATTTCCTGACTCCAGGCATTTCCACAGGCTGGTCCTCATGACAGGAAGTCTCCCCTCTTCATTACTTTCTCCAGGATTCCCTGAAGTTCTTCAAGTCCCACCAAAAACCTCACCTTCTCCAAAAAACCCTTCCCTTAACCTCTTAATACAGTGCCTTCCTTCTGTTGACTAGTCCCCATTTATCCTGTGTGTGGCTTGATTACACATATGGTTTGCATATTGTCAGACAGTAAGCTCCTCTGGGGCAGACACGATCTCAAATTTCTTTGTATCCACAGCATTTAGTATACTGCCTGGCACATAGTAGGTGCTTAATAAATGTTGACTGACTTCCTGTCTTTTGCAACTCCCTTTCCACAGATTATGAAATACACATATAATAAACAAGATCAGTCATTTTAGCTAGAGTAAGCTGGCATTGAAATGCTAATTATATCAGGAATTAGGAAGAATTTATAGAACTTAAAAACTCTGGATTGGCCATATGCTTCTCAGGCAGAAAGGGAAGGACCAAAGAGGAAGAGCTACTTTGTTACTGTACAAATTATTCGTCGTGGAGCAGCTCACCGGCACGCGGGCATGGCTCCAGCCACAGCTGACCTGGCTGGGCACAGTGGTCAGTGATGAAGTCTGATTGCACTCACAGCCAGCTGCAGCCCCCATGTGCTCTCCTCCCTCTCAGCCACATCACTCCAGACTCTGCCCCGCTCTCTGTGTCCCTGCTATGGGACTGCTGCAGGCTGTAATGGGAATGTAAATTTTAAAGATCTTCCCTGCCCCTAGGCTAAAGTGCATCTGAAGCCTGGGGTGGGAGGCTTGTTTTTCAGTAGATACTTCTTGATTGGCCAGTGGGTCCAGAAGGTTGTTACATTCTCTGAGCCAGGAGAAGGCTATATAAGCCCTAATGTGTAGCTTTGTTTTGGGGTTCACTTTGAGAAGTGTTCTGTGATTTGATCTGGATTCTGGGAAGCCATTGTCCAGAGCGCCCCCCCCCTTTGAAAAACCCAGATGTTGATTTGGTATGGATGTAATGGTTGGACAGTTTGGAAAGCTGTCTACTTGATCTGTTTCTGTCTTGATAATTCTGCCTATATACTTTGAAGTTCAGGGTGCTGACCTTTTTCCCCTGAACAAGGTAAAGGATACATGTCTGACTGATTAAAGTAAGCCTGTTAACCCATTTTGAGCTGCTTTCCTTTATCAAAGCAGATCCAAGAACCTGTGTGAGCAGCCACCCTGGGGACACTGGGGTGCTTGCTGCTACACAGGCTCAGCGCTGGGGGCCTGGGTAACCTGACCCCTCTGCTTCCTCTCTGCCATCTCCCTTGTGCCTTCGAGAAAATTCACTTCCTAGCTTCTCCTGGCCTGCTGTTTCTTGAAGAATCATCCCCTCTTTAGTTCACGGGGCAGAACAAGCCACAGATTCCAATCTTGCCAACAGAACTCTTACTCCCAGCTGCCTGTGTCCTAGGCGGAAGGGATGGCTAAGGCCACCTCCCAATAAGGACACCCATAGAGCTAAGTGACCGGCTGTGATCACATTCCAGCCACTTGCAGAGGCAGAATTTGAATCCAGACCTGGCTGGCTCAAAGTCCCCTTCTCACTGAGCTGAAACTGCCCAATCATCCCCTTTTCTCAATTTTCATTCCCTAACTCCTGCAACATTTGACTTTGTCAATGACCTTTTGCTGGATCCTCCGCTCTGTTTAGGGTTTTTTCATTTTATGCCCCAAGGCTCTGTCCTGGTCCTTCTACCTTCCTGACCTCTCCCTCACAGTCTCCTTGCCTAGATCATTATCTAAGCTTTGCCCCCTAGCTGTGGGTGTGCCCCAAGGCTCTGTCCTGGACTCTCTCCTGCTTTCTCTGTACCATTTCTCTTGGTAATCTCATTGTCTCCCATGAATTCAATGATCATCTCTTTGCAGTTGATTCCCAGATCTATAGGCAGAGTCTTAACTTCTGTCCTGACTGCCACTCTCACATTAGCATCTGTGTTTTGGACAACTTGAATTGGACATTCCAAAGGCACCTCACCTCAACCTGGTCAAACTGAACTCATTACCTTCTCCCCACCCGCAAACACTCCTCCCTTGTGGATTCCTCTTACTGTCGAGGGCACAGCCTTCATTACTTAACTTGTGAACATTGGTGTTATCCCGGCCTCCTCTCTCCAACCCACCAGTCACATCCAATCTCTTGCCGAGGCTGGCATTTTTGCATTCACTGTTTCTCTCTTATCCATCCCTCTGCCTCCTCTGGTACTCCCACCAGTCTGGCACAGATCCTTATCACCTCACCCCTAGACTCTCACCTTCTGGCTGGTCTCCCTCCCTCAAGTCCTTGCCCACTCTAGTCCACCCCCCACTCAGCTGCCAAGTGACCTACTTACAAAAAGTCTGTGTATTGCCCTCTCCCCAGAAAGCCACAGCACCCCCTTTATGACCAGGATCCAATGCCTCTGTTGGGCACTTGACGCCCTTCAGCACCTGACTTTCTTATTTTCTTATTCCCATTCCCCTCCACATACCTGATGATCCAGCTGCACAGGCCTCCTTCTGGCTGTCTCTCCAACATAACTGTCTTCTTCACTGACTACCTCCCATGCTGACAATTCTCTCCTTCCTCACTTCTGCCTCTCCAGCTCCCCAGCTTTGTCCCAGACAGCTCAAACCTCACTTTCAGCAGGAGCTCTTTCCCAGTCCCTGTGCTGCTGGAGCATTGCCTGAGACTCCCTTCTACTTACACTATCTATACTGTCCCTAGCCATGTACATTGTTTCCCCAGGTGGGGATGAGACAGAACATGAGGGTCTCTGGGAGCGGGATCACATAGCAGGCCTAGACACATGCTTATTTGTTGAGCACAACCCCACCTTCCATTCACTTAATTGATCTGTAAGCAATAACTTCACCCTTCCCTTCCCTTCCATTGATCTGTAAGCAGGCATTTTAGCATAACTTTACCCTTCCCTTCCATTGATCTGTAAGCAGGCATTTTAGCATAACTTTACCCTTCCCTTCCATTAATCTGTAAGCAGGCATTTTAGCATAACTTCACCCTTCCCTCTCCTAATTGATCCATGGGTGGGGGTTTCAGCCTAGGGTAAAATCCCTGTTCCATTCTTCCCTGTCCCATCCCCTGCTGCCCCACCCCCTACAGGATGGTCCCCATCTCCACCCATTCTGGGTTCCCTGTACCTCAGCCTAGGAAAAACTCTTAGGAAAATTCAAATATACATTGACCAATCACTGATTGTAGTTTCAGCTTGCATAACCTGACTATGGTCATCTCTTTAAAAACCGGCACATTGTCCATGCCAACTCACTGTCTGATCTGGGCATGTGATCCCGGCAGTCCCACGGTAATAAAATCCACTTCCAATTTTAATCTTGGGATCTTATGTCTCCCTCCTTTTGCCCTACAATTGACCTACCAACAAATGGGACTGGATGTTCTCTGCCAGGGAGCACCCAGCTAGCTGTGAAATGGTAAAGACGTCGCCGTTTCTGAACAGCAGGTGAAGAATCTGGCTTGTTCACTACTGATACCTTCATCGAGAATACCCCTGATCCATGTATCAAGAACTGAAGTCATACAGAGAGGAGAGTAAGCCTATTGATCAGGAGTTATTGCAATTCTCTGGCTTACCCTTTTTGAAGAATGAGTAAGGTCTAAAATGTTTTCCATGACTTTCCCATCTTCCCCTCCTCCAGACACTTTGTATAATTGGTCACTCAGTTGGTCTCCACAATTGGATCTCCTCTCTCATACCAGCTGCTTTTCCCATCCTTATTCTCACAAGTAATGCTTCTTCCTCCTCTCTAAGTACCTCAGGAATGATGATGCTGGGTCCAAGGCTGGTGGAGAAAGTAATTTGTTCAAATGACTTCTACAAATCTTTTTCTGTTTTTCTTCCATTGGTCCTCCCCTTTGGAACTCCCTTGTAGGGCACAATCAGCCAGAATTTTAGGCACATAAATGGAAGTGTAGAATGAGCCAGTTTCTGGGCACATGCAATGATGCATTGCCCTTCCCATCCAATCCACTCACACACACACACACACACACACACACACACACACACACACACACAC
>NW_027186352.1:13083151-13089905 GCF_028583685.1 Petaurus breviceps papuanus
CACACACACACACACACACACACACACACACACACACACACACACACACACACCCCACAGAGTTTCTCCTCCAAATGCTTCCTGATCCAAGGATTTCTACTGTATGGTGACAGTTTTTAATTGACTACTATG
This sequence comes from Petaurus breviceps papuanus, assembly GCF_028583685.1. Classification (NCBI taxonomy): domain Eukaryota; kingdom Metazoa; phylum Chordata; class Mammalia; order Diprotodontia; family Petauridae; genus Petaurus; species Petaurus breviceps. Next base: position 13,083,284 of record NW_027186352.1, read on the forward strand.
CTGAAACTCAGTAAAGGGTGACCCTTGTGCCTTGGGCTTCTTCTTCCTGCTAGCTTCAAAGTTCAAGGGTTCTGAGGTATCCAAAGGGTTAGTGAGGTATGTGCTTCCCCCAACCATAGAGTGAAGGTGACAACTTTTCCCAGGTCAGCCTCACTTAAATGCAATTCACGTGCAAGTCAGGACGTCACCATCATGATATCATTGGTCCCATTCAAGAAAGAAGTACAAACAGCAACTCAAGTCATGACTTCTTTGGCAAGCCTGTGCCTGGGGTGGGGGGGGGGCCCCTATTTCTGTTGCCTTTCCTTTGGTATAAGACCTTGGAAGATCTCAAAAGCAGCTGGTATCTTCACCTTCTCAGGAGTCCAGCAGCAGGGGCACAGCTCCTGGAGCTCAAAAGGAGTGACCACATGAAAAAGACCATCAGAAAGAAAGAGCCTACTTGGCATGGACAGGACAGTGTCTTGGAGAGGTGAGATGTCAAATGGTTAATTAGCAGTCCTGAAAAGGAAACTGTTCACAAATGTCTCAATATAATTTGAATATTAGCCCCTAAATTGATTTCGTTTTTCCATTTAACAGTTTAATTTTTTCTCCTATCCACCCCATACTGAACAAAACAATGAAAATTCGCATAACAAATGTGTACAGTAAAGCATAACAAATTTCTGCTTTGGTCATGTTCAAAAGGATATGTCTCCTTCTACATTTAAAATTTAATAGGAGGTGGGGCGGTTTGTTTCATCTCTAGCAGGCTGGAATCATGCTAAACTGATCGAACTGGTAGCAACACTACTGGATCTTGTTCTAATCATTCTGTGATTGTTGATTACTCAGCATTTCCTTTCCTGGGTAAAGCAAAAGTGCCTGTTCCATGGGGTGGCTAGGTGGTGTAGTGAGGAGAGCACCAGCCCCGGAGTCCAGAGGACCCAGGATCAGTTCCAGCCTCAGACACTTAACACCCACACAAAAAAAAATGGCCGTGTAACCTTGGGCAAGTTACTTAACCCCAATTGCTTAAAAAAAAAAACTACCTGTTCCAAACTTGACACGTATTTGTGTTTTTTGCTCCCCATTCTCCCTTTGCTTTGGAGACCCCACAAACTAGGGCCAAAAAGAGAATTGCCCTTGGAGTATGCTAGAGTAGGGGCATGAACCAATTACTATGAGAATGTGGAGCCTACTTCCTTATTGAGAGGTCAGAATCCTGAGCTAAACCTCAGCAAACTGTAAGACAGAGATGGGCAGAGTTCACTAGCCCCTAAGTCCTCAGCTGAGCAGCATCTGGCTATTTACTGTGTTAGACTTCAACTTTGGAACAACTTTGTGTAGTTGGATACCTCTCCAAGCTTTCTCGAGACTGCTTTTATTCTTCTTTGAGGTATGGCGTCATACTACTCATAATCATCAATCATCCTTCTCCAAATGATTTTACAGACAAGTTTATATTCCAACCTGGCATTGCCTCTGGAATCCATCTCTCCCTAGAAGTCAGATATCTGTGGATCAAACCACTTTCTGGACTCTTCTGGTCTCTGTATGGAAGCTAACTTACATTAGTTAAATTATTTGTCATCATCATTATTGTTATAGTCAATAACGATATCAGTTCTGTTGTCCATTTCCCATTTTTGGTTTTCAATTATTTGTGTAAAATACTCAGTGTTCAATCATTTCACTTGTACTATATCTTTTTTTTAAGTTATCTAATCTTCTAGATTAAGCTTTGAGACTGTGTCTTCTCCATCTTCATGACCTTTGCATCTTTTTTTTCTCCTTTTTTTGGAGGGAGGAAGGCAGGGCAACTGGGGTTAAGTGACTTGCCCAAGGTCACATGGCTAGTAAGTGTTAAGTGTCTGAGGCTGGATTTGAACTCAGGTCCTCCTAACTCCAGGGCCAGTGCTCTATTCACTGTGCCACCCAGCCACCCTGCTCTACATCTTTTTTATCATTACTACTCTTCTTTCTTGTTTTTGCAAATTCTGACTGTAGCTCTGACATGTTGATGTTCTGATTGTCCTCTGACAGCTACTCAGAGACCACTCCCTTCATCAATAGCAAGTCTTTTCATATATGCTTGAATCCATTTCCTTCTTTCTAGCATTCTTTGGTGCTTACCATTTCTCAGGACTGGTAGTTTCTCTTTAAGAAGATGTATGTGATACGACAGTAGGAAATTTCTGTTTCATTCCTTTCCAAGTGTATGATTTCTCTCATTTCTTTTTCCTTAGCATGTGCCAGGTACTGGGATACGTTCTGGGGCCACAGAGATAGGAAAGCTTTGTGAGCCTTGCCTCCAAGAGCCTCACAGTCTAATGACTCTATGGTCTGGTGACCACACTTTTCCATGTATTTCTCCCCATCCTCATCTTTTCCCACCTTTGTTTTGAGGTTACCAAATGGGGGCAGGCTGATTTAATCTGGAGGGTCTTAGCCAATGCATCATAGAATGTCTCCATCGCTTCACCTGCGGTAGCTAATGTTGATGCAGGAACAGGTTGCAGATATTTTCCTGGAGGTCTTTTTGCAAATACTTATGATTGGCATTGCAATTTGTGAAAAGCAAATGTGCTGCGACAGATCCATGCTCCCAGCTCCTTTCTTGGCTTTTCAAAGGAGACCTTGAGGCCATCTTTCATTTAGCTGTAACTTACTGCTTTTGTCTGGTTTTGTTTATAGAAAGAACGTCAAGATTGATAGCATTCAGCTCGTCCAACAATATGTTGAATCTTTGGTCATTGCACAAGTATCTCACATTTAGAGTAACAAACTTCAAATTGAAAGGGGTTCATAGTTTTCAAACAGTTTGGTTTTTAGCACCTTCTGTCACCCGTTCTGAAATTCCGCCAGTATCACAACAGAATAGACAGGGGGCCACGTGAAACCAGAGGGCATTTTAAAGTTCCCTTTGCTTTATGGATGGCCATGGGCAAAAATAATGTCACCCCCATCTGGCCAGCCTCCCAGTGACGTACCTTCCCTCAATAAGCTAGACTGCTGTAACCGGTTCTAGAGAAAACATGTCAGTCTATTAGCAAAACTTTCCAATATGGTAGAACCCACCAGAGCTTGGACTCTTCTAACAGAGCTTTCAAGAATGCAGGGACACCTCCACACCATGAGGAGGGGGCATTGAAATAGAAATGTGAGGAGAATGTAATGCTTTACTTCTTATTTGTTCAGATCCCTATCCTTGCTCCCATTAGAGTCTAAGCCTCTTGAGGGCAGGGCTTACTGTACTGTATCTACCTTTATATACTCAGTATTTAGCATTCACTGTGCCTTTAACATAACAGGCACTAAACAAATGCTTCATGGGTTAAACTGAAATGAATTTTGCTCCCCTTGATGTGTGGGAAACTAGGGGTACATCATCACTTCCAGTCACAGCTTCAGGAGGGAGTGAATGGTTACACGCAGAACATCAAGAAAGTGAAAGCAGCAAATGAGATCCTTGAGCACCAAGTTATGCCCCACATTCTGCCACTTTCTAAATGTGAAATAAGTCAACAAGCATTTATTAAGCTCTTACTGTGTGCCAGGAGCTGTGGTAAATACCAGAGCTAAAACATAGTCCCCCTCCCTCAAGGAACTCAACATTCTGTAAGCAACGAGAACCCTCACTTCCTGAATGCTCAGAAGCTGAACGGCATCGGCTGACTGTGAAGGGAAGCTCCCTGAGGCCAGGAATTCTTGTAGTTTTCAGCTTTGTAGCTTCTAGAACCTCAGAATATGCCAAATACAAGAGCCAATGGATGAGTGAGTTTATCGGTCTGGGTGCTCCCTTCCAATGATGCTGCCAGTGCCCTGATCTTCCTGGCTTTCTCTTGACATTGTGAGGACATCAGCGGGGCACTGAGACCTCTGTTCTCTAGGTTTCCCCATAGATCTTCCTTTCATACATTTTCATCATCACCATCATTAGCATGGCTAGCATTTATAGGGCATTTTATAAATATCGTCTCCTTTGATCTTTACAATAACCCTGGGAGGTAGATGCTAATATTATCCTATTTTATAAATAAGGAAACTGAGGCAGGTGAAGCTTAGATAACTTGCCCAGAGTTGCACAAGTAGTAAGCATCTGAAGCTGAACTTGAACTCAGGTCTTCCTGACTCCAGGTCCAGGGTTCTGTCCACTCTGGCACCAAGAAACCCCTTAGGGATACTGATGACTTCTAAGATTCCTTCTGTGAATGCCCAGATTCTAGTATATGCTGGTACATAGTAGGCACTTTATAAGTGCATATTTATTGATTGACCTACTCCTGTTCTTTGAAGTTTCTCCTTGGTCCTCTGTTGTAACTACTCAGACCTAGTGCCCTTCACGGGAGAGCAGACACTTAAATGTTGATTGATTAAAAGGAAGCTGTGCCAAAGCAAAGCCTTCAGAAGACACAGAAAACTCCCCAACGGCAGCAGCCCCTACCTGCATGGCAGTTTCCCCACAAGGCTGATAGCACCCTCAAGCTCTCTGCCCCACACAGACCCAAGATCCCTTCCCCAGGAAGTCTCCTGCAGGACAAAGGAACTTTGGAAAGTGACTTGAAAGATGCGCTTTGCTGTGGTTAGCTCCAGGGAGGCCCCTTCCTGTAACCCAGAGGATAGCCAGGCTGAACATATGCTGGCCATTTGGGGAGCAGACTCCCACTTCCTAGATCAAACGCATCAGGAGGAGGGCTCCGGGCTGGGAAAACATGGACCCTCATGAAAATCATTAATCGTTGGCCTAGAGTGGCCTTCAGAGACACAACCATAGGGCGGGGATCAAAGTCCTGGGGGAGGAGGGCATTCACTCACATGTCTGATTCCAAGCAATCTTCTAGGTCTCACTACACCTGGATCATCTCCAAATGGGTTAGTTAAGAGGCACCAAGAAGCCAGGGGAAGGCAGGGGAGCAGAGGAGAGAGCCCCAAACCAGACCCGAGTCCAGAGGCCTCAGGTTCTGATCAGACCTTTGCCTCCAGCTGGCTGTATGACTATGGGGGTTTCAGTTTCCTTATTTGCAAAACTATATTTGTAGATAAAGAGCTGTGAAGGACTGTAAAATGGAGGCTCTTCACCTTTTTGTATCATGGACCCCTTGGGCAGTCACTCTGGTGAAGCCTATGAACCTCCCCTGCTCAGAATAATGCTGCCCAGTGCATGAAATAAAACACACAGGCTTAAAGAAGAAACCAACTTTACTTTTAAATTACTTTTAAATTTAAATTTTAAATTACTTTTAAATTTACTTTTAAAACTTTTAAATTCAGTTAGCAAACTATTTTTTAAAACCTACTCACAGATCCCAGGGGAAGACCCCCTGTAAGATCTACCCCCTCATTTTGGAGATGAGGAAGCCAAGGCTTGCCCGAAGGGAGCTGCCCGAGGGCACACAGGCAGGTAGGAAACACCTCGGCCTCCAAAACCACCATCTTTCCACCACGGCAAGTTCCTTTCAACTCAACTTGGGGAACATTTGTTAAGTGCTGGCCATGTGCCAGGCAAGGCCACAGAGGCAAATACAAAGTAACCTCTGCCCTCAAGGGGTTCCCATTCCACTGGGGTGCCACAACAGACCCAAATAAATTTAGTGTAAGGACAAGGAGGTGGGCTGCCCAATGCCAGCAGCACGAGAACCTGAGAGAAGAACATCTTAGAAACTGAGGCTTCTGGAAAGGAAAACGATGGCCTCTTGCTTTAACTCAGAAGCCCTGCGCTCAAGTCCTGCCTCTTCCATTCACAGCTTGTGTGGCTGGGCACAATTCATTTAGCCTTTCTCGGTGCTTCGTTTCTAAAGTAACAGGTTGTTCTAGAAGATGTTCCCATTGCTCTCAGCCATCTCCTGTTATTCTAGGTTTCACTAATACCTCTTCTAGCTCCAGCATTCTCTCTTCGGGGTCCCCCCAAGGCCACCTCCTCTGGGAGAGGAGGCCGGCCCCAAGTTGTCAGATATTGTATTTGAGGAGCATTGCTCCTCCAAAGAACCTAAGCTCCTAAAGGTCACAGACCCTGTTCCCAGCACAAGGTGTTGGCTCAGGAACCACCCACTGAGTGAGCAGAGCATCCAGTTGCTCACCCATTCCATGCTCCAGCACCCCACTTTCTGGCAGGCCATCTTTCCACATTCTCTGACTGACACTCTATGTCCTAACATCTACATGGCCAGGTTCCTTGCAGTTCTTTGTTCTTCATCCTCCCCGACCCCCGCACCCTAGCTCTGAAATTCTACTTTTTAGGTCTCTTCAATTTCTCACATTCCACATTCTAGACCATCACCCCCAACTTTGGACCTGGGCTAATCAAGAGCTTTTCCCTCCCCCTTTCCAGGACTAAAGTGCATTCACTCCTGAGCATCACCCAGAACTTAATTGCCAATGATCTGTCTCTGTCACCCATGACACTTGATTTAATGGGACCCTCTGCAGTTATGTGACCCTACGGCCTCTATCCTGTGCTCCCTGATAAGTGGACCTTCTGGCTTGTGCATGCCTTGGCCTCTGTTGAGTTGGAAAGATGTATTGGACATCTCCCAGTTTCACTTTCAGAGTTATTGGTGGAGTGGGCTCTATTCTCTTCAAGAGAGAGAAAGGAGAGAGAGAGAGAGAGAGAGAGAGAGAGAGAGAGAGAGAGAGAGAG
>NW_027186352.1:13089915-13113021 GCF_028583685.1 Petaurus breviceps papuanus
AGAGAGAGAGAGAGAGAGAGAGAGAGAGAGAGAGAGAGAGAGAGAGATGGAGGAAAGGAAGTGAAAGGGGCAGAGGAAGAGGGTGAAGGAGAGACAGAGAAAGAAAGGAGGGAAAGGCAGGGAGAGAGATGAGGAGGAGGGAGGGAGAGAGATATTCCCATGCCCCCCCCCACATAGAGAGTCTTCTTCCTTCTTGGAGTTTTAAGGAAGGAGTGTTTCATTACCTACAGCCACACCAGGTTCAGGTTCAATCCTACCTCTGCCCTCCCCCAGGCCAGTTCCCCTGAAATGCTGCTTTGCATCCTACATTAGGCTTCCTGACCAGGCCCCTGTCCCATCTCCACCATGGAAATCTCTCCATCTGAGAGCCAGGGCCAGATGCACAGACTCTGCAGCCCCCCAAGGAGCTGGGCTGAAGCCTTCCCAGAGCCTCCCAGAGGCTGCAAATCTGTCCTCAAGCATCTAACACAGATGTTTCCAGACTTATTAAAGTTCCCAAATCAGAAACAAATGCTGAAGGCAGTCACCAACATTCTAGCCTGGAAGAAGCCATGGCAGCCAGTGTGCACCTCACTGGAAGAATCCTGCTTCAACCCCTCTCTTTCGGTCAATGGCCCATTCAAGTACTGTCCACCCTTGGGAACCCAGGATTAAGACCAGGTACATCTCCAGCATTTCTAGAGTCCTTCAAGTCTGCAAAGCACATTATAAACATTATAAGCCTTCTACTGTCTCTGGGAGAGAAGTACCACCATGAGTCTTACACCCATTTTATAGAAGAGAAGCCTGGGGCATAGAAAAATGAAGTGATGATGGATTTAGAGCTGGAAGGAAAATTAGAGTCCATCTCATCAAACTTCCATTTTATAGATGAGGAAACTGAAGTTTGAAGACTAAGTGACTCACCCATAGTTACACAGCTGGTAAAAACCAGGGGCAGGATTCCATGCCAGGTGCTCTGACACCAAACCCGGGGATCCTTCCATGGCATCCTGCTCTGTGCAGACGTGACACTGTATTGTCTCTTGGCTCAGTGGTGGCCAACCCTTCTGTATTTGATAATGATAAAGAATAAGGTTAAGTGGTGACTGTCCAAATCCTGCCATCCTTCAGGATCTCATCCTTGTGAGGTCTCCTTCCATGGACACAGATCTCCTCTCTTGGAACGGTGCTCTCCAGACCCCAGACCCCCAGATACCATGCCCACTCTCCCATGCCCCCTAGCTAATCCAGACAACTCTAGAATTCTGCCCTGGGTTCAAGCAGTCCTAATTAATGAGTGAGGGAGTGCTCAGCCTACTGGGTCTTGACCTAAGTCACATAATCAGTCATCAGCTCTGGGCATGATGTCATCTATTCTACCACACCTGAGCAAACCTCCCCTCCACCTCCCCAACCCAGCACTTTCTACCTCCCACTCTAGGAACAATAAGCAAGTCAAGAGTAGAATGTAAACTCCTCACCAGCAGGATTATTCATGCTTTGTATTTGGCCCTCCAGCACCTGGCACATAGTAGGTGTTGAATAATTGCTTGTTGATTGATCACTTCATAATGTCTGGGAACCATAAAGTGCATTAAGATGATCACTGAGTCCATGAAAACTGATGCAATCACCAAACGAGAATGTAGAGAGGAGAAAGCCCAGGACAGAGCCTTACAGGTCACCCACAAATAGGGATTGTGATATGGGTGCTAAGTCATCCAAGAAGACTAAGAAGGAGGGATGAGACAGGGAGGAGAGCCCAGAAAGAATAAGAAGTACGAAAATCCAGAGCAAAGAGGGGAGCCAGAAGAAGGAGGCCAACAGTATCCAATGTAGCCTGGAGGTGAAGGATGGGGCCATTAGATGTGATTAGGCAATTGCGGGGAAACTTTAGGGAGAGTAGTTTCATTTGAATGAGGAGGTCAAAGGATAGATTGTAAGGGCTTTAAAAGACAGTTGGAGGGGTGACCACGTGGCTCAGTGAGTAAGAGCACTGGCTCCAGTGTCGGGATGACCTGGGGATCAAATCCAGGCTCAGACACTTGGCACCACACCCAGAAATAACTGGCCGTGTAACCTTGAGCAAGTTACTTAACCCCAATTGTGTAATAAAAAAAAAAAAAAGACAGTTGGAGGTGTGGACATGTAGGTACCAAGAACATAAGTTCCTTGAGGCCAGATACAGTTTTTTGTTTTTTCTTTGTGTCTCTACAACCTAGTACAGTGCCTAGCACAGAATGTGCTTAATAAATGATTGTTAGATTACAGGAGTTCCATGAAATAGGGCGCTGATTTTCAAATAATCTGGGATGAGTCACCTGAAAGCTTGGCCATTCATGGCAAACTGGCAAATGGCGCTCTCCAAGGTGCTGTGTACAGCATATCCATCCATTCTTCATAGGGGATACTCTCACCAACATACACTCAACACTTAGAACAACTCTCTCTCCCAATGTAGTCTCCCTTTTCCAAATTAATGGTGAATGGAGCCACTCTCTCAACAAGGATTGCTCATTTCAATAAAGCATTTTGAAAATAGAAAACATCATGGAACTATTAAGAATTGTTACTGCATCATTTCCATGAAAATCATCTCTTCCATCTTGCCAAGGACCAAGAAAAGAAAATATCTTTGATGAAATTATCTCAAATACAAAGGGAGAAGCCCAGGTCCCATTTGGGTCTAATTGAGAGGGAAACTGTCATGATGTCTTGTGAAATCATGCAAATGTTTTCCCCTAGGGCATCTTCCTCTATCTCTAACCACCATCCCCCCTCCACCCTACCCCCACCCAGATCTCATCCTTGGGTCCCATTCCTTTACCTTTCTTCTTCATCTTCCTTCTCCTCCTTTGTTTCTCTAATTTTTAGTCTCTTCTCCCTTCTTTTCTTTCTCCAGCTCTCAGTCTTTCTTCCTTGAGCCCCATCCTCAACCTCCTTCATTCCCTTCCCCCTTCAGTCTACAGTCTGTCCTCTTTGAACCTTTCCCACCTGCTTTGTATGAAGCCAGTGCATGATCATTTGGTCCTACATGACTTCGAGTTCTCCCCTGCATGGAGTCCTACTCCAGCTGGACCATGGCACCTTCCCAGGCTCCTGTGGGGTAAGGGTACAGCTCATAAAAGATATTTCTCTTTATTAAACACCAATGGTATTCAACAGTTTCCAGAAATCTCAATGGTAAGTTGGATTTTGTTTCCTGTAACACTGACAAATCTTCTAGAACCTTCAATGACAAGTATTTTCTTTTTTGATTTATGAAGCCAGAATATAAAATAGCATTGTTAAATCAAAGGGAAACTTCACACTGGTGTGTGCACCTTCCAGATGATGCCCAGCCACCCTGGTTCCTTCAAAAGAGCTTAACAATTCATCCACTGAGATTAGATTCATTCTTGATTCTGGTCTGGGGAAGGGAGAGCAAAGGAATCCTCTATATGGGCCAGTGTGGCTGGACAGCACAGATACTTTCATGAACAAACGTTTCTTTAAACTCCTAGCTGAATGATTTTTGACAATATTTCAATTCAGACCCTGAGTTTTCCCTGGAGTGTGAGCTCACTGTCATTAAAAAAAAGCAGGAGGGAGAACACCCAGGCAGCACCCCCTCCACCAGGCCCAACCTGCGGCAAAATCTCCGTCCCTTTAAGACACATTTCTCACCCCCCCACCCCACCCCCACTTTTGTTGCCCCAGAGGCTTCCTAGAGTCCCGCTTCTACTAATTGCTTGCAGGCTGGAATCCAAGGGGGCTCCCATCTGCTCTTTATGGTCAGCTTGCAGGCTTCCATGTGGGGCCCAGGTCTGAGCCTGGCCAAAGCAGAGGCTTTGAGATGGGATGGCTGTTTCCAATAGTATGTGTCCAGGGAGGACTCTTGCAAGCCTTTACTCTTAGGCAGCCTAAGGGCACTCCTGGATCCCATCCACCTCCTCATCCTTGGCAAAGACCCTGCCCAGTTCAGACAGTGAGTGTCCTTGAGATGGTTCTGAACATGTGCAGAGGGGATGGCTAGGCAACCGTTCAGATCCTTAGATGGGAAATGGATTTAATCAAGAAAAGGACAGAAAATAAGCATGGTTGTGTACCACATGGGTGGTAGTCAGAGTTGCTAGGTTGTTAGGAGAGCCAGAGTGATGCAAATAGAGAGAGAACATTTGATTTGTAGTTAAGTCTAAAATGGGAAAATGATGAAAGGATACAGTTTTCAAAAGGGAAGTACATGCTATTGAAAACTATTTTTCAAAGTTCTCAAACTCACTAAGGACCAGAGAGATAAAAATTAAGAAAACATTGAGGTCCCACTTCATACCTGTAAAGTTGGTAAAAAAAAAATCATAATTAAAGGCAATGGAATTTAATGAGGTTTATAGAAGAACAGGCACACTCATTGATGGCTGGTAGCATGATTTAGGCCAAGACCCAGTGGGCCAAGCACTCCCTCGCTCATTAATCAGGGCTACTCGTACCCAGTGCAGAATTCTAGAGTTGACTGGATTTGACAGGGGCATGGGAGAGTGGGCATGGTATCTGGGGGCCTGGGGTCTGGAGAGCACAGTTCCAAGTGAGATCTGTGGACTTGCAAACTCATGAAATCTTTTGGAAGGAACAAAAAGGCAATGAACAGTCAAATTTACAAAGAATAATCAAGTCTTTTGACCCAATAGTTTTCCATCTTTGGTAATATGCCCCGAAAGTGTTGTTTTTTTAAAGCTATCTGTTGAAAGATTTTTATAGAAGCATTCTACACAATCACCCAAAAAACCTCTAAATGTCCAACAATGGGGTAAAGACTGAGGAAATTGTGGTCGATTTATGCAATGATATACCATAATACAATATAAGAGGAGACAGTGTTAGACAGTGCATAGAGAGTCAAGCTCTGAACTAGGAGACCTGGGTTCAAATTCTGAATCTGATACATCCTAATTGGGTAGTATTGGGCAAATCACTTAACATTCCATTTCTAGATGCTATGTGACCTCTCAGCCCCCTTCCAGTGTTGACATCCTGCAGCTCTATGAATTCAGAGGATGGCTAAAAAACAACTTAGCACTTATATAGACGTCTCCCCGAGGAAGCAACCATGATTCCAAAAGCCAAAGAAGGTGACAGGAAGCATTAACACGGTTTCTGTCATAGCAGCACAAAATGAGACTCTAAAGGAGCACCCATAAAGGGATGGTGCTGAACAAATGATGGCATAGGAATGTATTGTAATAGAAGAAATGATCAAGAACAATGGTTTCAGGGAAACTCAGGAAGACTTGTATGAACGAATGCAGAGGGAAATCAGCAGAACCAGGAGAACAATTTAGAAAATGACAACAGTGTAAGGACAAACCACTTTGGATCTGATCGGTGCAGGGACTCCCCATGATCCCAGAGGACTGACAATGGACTGTGGGACCCACCTCCTGACAGGCAGGGGACGAATTCAAGGTGCAGAATGAGAAATAAATTTTGCCAGGGCCAATGATGGCATTTGTTTGCTTGACTAGGTGTATTAATTATAAAGGTTTTGTTTTCCTTTTATCTTTCAAATGGTGGTGGGGAGGGGACAAAGGACAAGATAAAAGAGAGAAAAAAATAAATTTTGATGACTGAAAAAATGAAAAATAAAGAAAAATTTTAAGCCCACTGCCCCTGGCCCCTAATCTATTTCCCTCAAGCCCCTCTTACTAAATGTTGAATGAATTGTCTACTAGCTTTCCAAAGGGCTAAGGCTGGTCCTCTGACAGAGTCATGCTTTTTGGCCTCCTCTCAATGGGAGTGCACCACTGGTGAATTTGGAGTTCCACATCTGCTCTCAAGAAGGAATCTTGATTCTCAGTTGACTTCTTCCAAGCAGAAGAGTCTGGGGTCAACCATGCTTTTGCATATTTCTATTCAATGGATTTCTGGCAAGTCAGAAGAATAAATCAAATTCATTACTATTTATATAATCTCATTCAAATACATCCACAAGCATTCCCTTTTTCCTTAGGTAGATATTATTTTAAAGTCCTGTGTCTAAGAGGTAGGACATTTGGAATCACTTGGGTAGACCTTCCCCTCCATTTAGTATGACCCATATCTAGCATGTGACCACATGGGTCACAAATTGGTCACAAGATAAAGGTTTCTTTGGTTTTAAGCATGATTGCACAGGAGGGTTTTATACAGGAGGGCTTTTAGTGAAGTAGCAGTTAAAAATTGATATCAGTTCATACCTGGGGAGGTATTAGATTAAGATGAGACAAGATGAGAAGTGATGAGACAAGACAAAATGAAACAAGATGGTATGAGACAATGAGCCAAGATGACAAAACAAGATGAAATGAGATGAGAAAGGGTGAGAAGACAAAAAAGAAGATAGGAGAGGAGGAAAGAGGATAGGGGGAAAAGGAGAGGAGAGAAAGGAAGGGGAGAGGAGAGGAGGGGAGGAGAAGGGGAGGGGAGAGGAAGGAGAGGGGAGGGAAAGGAGGGGAGGGGAGGGGAGAGACTTGGATACTTTCTGACTTTTTTTTTTCTTCAGCAAAGTCACATCTTGAATTTGGACACAAAGACAAAAGAAGAAAGAATTAGCATCATAGAATGTCAGAGCTGAAAGGATCTGCAGTCTGCGCCTGAACAGGAATTCCCTCTACACTGTTGCAAACAAATGGCAATCCCCCCTCTGACTGACCACCCTTAGTGGGGTTGGGAAAGGAGTGGGAAGGGGGAGATGCTGCCCCTGAAGACAGCCCAGCTCCCTTTGTGCTGGCCCTTATTGCCTTATACTTTTTCCTTAACATCGAGCCCAGATGTAACTTTCCACAACTCCCACCTATTGCTTCTTCTTCTAACCCTTTGGTGCCAAGCTGAGCAAGGCTAATCCTTCTTCCAGATGCCAAGCCTTCAAATACTTGAAGGCGCGTTCCCTTTGAGTCTTGTCCAGGATAAATATCCCTGGTTCCTCCAATCAATTCTCACATGATGTGAGTGCAGGACCCTTTCCAACCTGATTATCACCCTCTGGACATTCCTCAGTTTATCACTGTCCTTCTAGACTGTGGTGCCCATAATTGAACATAAGATTTCCATGCGGTCTGAGCAGAGCTGGGTACAGTGGACATTCATCTCCTTAATCCTGGATACTACACAAAGGATTAAAAGTGTTTTCTTCTAAAAAAAAACTGACTGGTCAGCTGCTAAAACAGTTATAAGAAATGCAGGGTAAAAATAGCTTTTTGGACCTTCATTCCAGAAGCCAAAGGTTAAAATCAGACAAGACTCCCTGGTTCTGTTCAATTTCTCCCAAGATTCTTGGTCATGTATTTGGGGGAGGGGAGAATTTCTTCTCTTTTATCATCTTGTCCCTTGTGGTATGAAAATATGGAGGATGATTTTTCAGGCATGGGTGGATCTGCTGACCCCTGAGACTCCCTTCAACTCTGAGATTCTGTGATTCAAGACCTAGGCTGTAGCAAGGTTCTGACTCTAAGTACACTTGGTACCATGAGTTTTCTTTTGTGTAGTGATTGCAGATCTTCGGGGGGGCCATCCTCACTCTCTGGTGTTCAGATCCTGCCTCTGACAATTCTGAGGCATGGAACCATGTGCAAACCATGGAGCCTCTCCAGACCTCAGTTTTCTCCTCTGTAAAATGAGTGGATTTGGAGGTGGCTAGGTGGCACAGTGTATAGACCACCGGAGTCAGGAGGACCTGAGTTCAAATCCAGCCGCAGACTCTTAACACAAAAAAACCAGCCATGTGGCCTTGGGGAGGGAGGGGGAGGGAGAGGGGGGGGAGGGGGGGGGAGGGAGGAGGGAGGGAAGAAGGAAGGGAGAGAAGGAGGGAGGCAAAATGTTAAGTATTTCACTGGACTGAATCCTAGGGATACAAGAACCAAAGTTAAGACGTTCCCTGAACTCAAGAAACTTATATCCAATAGAATGAGACAGCATATACAGATGGCCAGGTAATGCTGTTTTGGTCTAGAAGTCACACAGAAGGTAAGTGGAGCCATAGGGAAGTCCATTGACAGGCCCAATCCAGGAACAATGCCCATATTTATTTACTCACAGTTCTCAGATGAAGAGGTGAAAAGCAAGGGGCAGGAAGATGTCTGGAGTGGAATGTGCTTCATATCTGGGACTGGCCCTTGAGTCCTCTGCATTAGCTCTCTGCATTCACCCATCAGGACAAGTGAAGCTTGTCTGAGGCTTGTCTGAAGCAAGGCTGAGGTTCCAAAGCTTAATGGGTTACACCTTCCAGGGAAGGGGACGTGGCCCCTGCCAGTCCAGTGGTCTGGAAGGTGCAGCATCAGAGTAGATAGCAAGAAGATGGTTGGGGTCAGAGGAACATGATTCTCAAATTCTTCACTAAGGAGGGATTGAACTAGGCAAGCACAAAGCTTCCTTTACTGATTCCAGACTAACTACAAGTACTAGCTTAGGGAATGGCCAGCCCTTGGTTGATTCTAATCATGTGTGACTCAGCACCAAAGGACTTGTACTTTGAGAAAATGAAATACACACACACACACACACACACACACACATACACACACACCAATTGGTCACTGAGCAAGAATGATTGTGACTCAGTGGACCTTTAAAAAGAAAGCCACCTGGGGCAGCCAGGTGGCACAGTGAGTAGAGTGCTGGCCCCAGAGTCAGGAGGACCTGAGTTCGGATCCTGCCTCAGACACTTAACACACACATACACACACACACACACACACACACACACACACACACAAAAACCTAGCCATGTGACCTTGGGCAAGTTACTTAACCCCAATTGCCAGCCAAAAAAAAAAGCCATCTCACCCCTGGTTCTCTCTTCTTCCCTTCCCAGCTGTGGGTTGACTGTTTCTCGAAGGATGAAGGAAGGACTACAGAATCACTGAATCTCCAAGTTGGAAGGAACATCAGTGACCCTTGTCCAACCCACACCCGGATGCCATGACATGTAATTAATTTGCCTTTGATCCGGTGCTGATTTCAGTCATTGTTAGAGTCATGGAAGTGACCTTTTTGGCCTGTGGGCCTTATGCGTGTCTGTCCATCCTCTCTTCCCCTATCCCTTACCATGGAGAAACCTCTCATGGAAAATCAGCTCCTCAGGTGCCTGGCCCTGGAGGTCAGGAGATGTAAGCAGCACATGAATAAATGGAGAGATAGGTAGATACATACATGAATGTAATTGATGGAGAAATAAATGAATAATAAATAAATAAAAGAGTAGATAATGATAGCTAATTTTTTAAACCCTGTTTCTGAGCTGCACAGAGTAGGCAGCTCTGGGATCCCAGTGGACTTGTGTTTGTCTCAGACCCTTGAATTTAGAAAACTTAGCAGGGCTAACTGGGTCCCTGCCCAGCTCAACTGGCATGCAGGCAGTGTAAGGACATGAGACAGGCACTCCATCTCTTGGCACCCTCTAAATAGGGCTGAATCCAGGTTCCATCAGAGGTTATTTGCTAGGCAGGGCTTTTTGTTTGGTTCTAAGTCTCTGCTGCATAATAGATGATAGAATCTGCCCAGGGGCTCCCTGCCATCACACAATGATGAGACATGCTCTCATTCGTGGGATGCGCCAACTGGCAGGTGGGCGCCCTGGTTCCCTGCTGTCTGCTCTGTTCCAGTGTTGTGGGAAGCATCCTGGATTCAGCATCAGAGGGCTACACTTGGCTCTTCAAGGTAACAGTTGTGTGACCATGGCCAAGTCATTGTCCCTCCTCGGGCCTTAGTTTTCTCCTCTGTAAAAAATATGAGGTTGACCTGGAATACACCTAAGGTTCCTCCAAGTTCAAGACAGGGTTTCTTAATCTTGTTCTATGCCATGAACTCTTTTGACACTAGAGTGGAGCTTATGGGACTCTTCTCAGAGTCATGTTTTTAAACATTATTGAAGGAAATCCTAAATATCAGTTAGAGATTGATGAACATCATTAATGAACATTGGGTTGTTTGGTTTAGTTTGGTTTGGTTTTTTTCCCATACAAGTTCATGATGCCCTGAAATCTACCCCCATACCCCTTGGAGGTCTATGGATCTCAGGCTAAGAATGCCTGCTAAGGCCCCTTCCTGTTCTGATGGTCAATGAGTTTGCATGTGCCAGAGTAGAATGACTGAGTCAGATGTTCTGGTACCATTCCTCATCTTTACCCACTTTCCTGCCTCTTCAGAGCAGCTAGGTGGTTCAGTGGATACAGTGCAAGGCCTGGCATCATAAAGACCTGAGTTCAAATCCAGCCGCAGGTACTTACTAGCTGTTGGACCCTGGGCAAGTCACTTAACCCTGTTTGCCCCAGTTTCCTCATCTGTAAAATGAACTGGAGAAGGAAATGGCAAACCATGCCAGTATCTTTGCCCCAAATGGCTTCATGAAGAGTTAGAAATGACTGAAAAACAACTAAACAACAATGTCCCACTGCTGACTTCCAGAACATAGTAGCAATATTTGCCAGTTTGCTCTGACTTTGTGCCCAATCCCTATTTATCCTTTGGGGCAATGGGTACAATAATGCTTATACCATGGAGAGCTCCAAACATTCTTTGTGAAAATTCTCTCCAAATTTCCTGAGACAGAGCTAAGGACTGAACCTGTGATCTCATCAGTAGAGGGGACTCCTGGTTCAGGAAATCCACCCCTGCCCACTCAGGTTGGCACTCTGGCAACACTGAGAAGTTAAATAAGTGACTGCCTAGGGTCACACAGCCAATCAGTGTCAGAGTCAGGACTTGAAATTAGACCTTTTTGATTCTCTATCCATTACACCATACTGCCTTTACAGGGGTAACATTTTGGATTTATGTACCTGGAGGAAAAGTTCGGTACAGGCTGAAAAGGGGTCTCAGATGCCTAGGGCTGATTTTCAGGGGAGGACAGTTTGGAGAGCAGGACTGCTGGGAATACAGTATTTTCACTTGACTAGTGTTTAACACAGAAATATACACTTTCCTCTTCCGGTCAGGAAACATTGACTCCTCAGAACACAAGACAAGGATGAACATAGAAAAGTGGGAAACATAAGAGCAAATCCTGCCTGTGTGAACACGGGCGAGTCAAATAACAGTATCTGCATGCACTTTAGCATTTAGAACCTTCCTCCCCTCACCCTCCAGGCTGCCCTGGCTTCCTTAAATAACCATCTCAAGCCCCACCTTGGGTTGGAGGCTTTTTCAGCTCCCCCCCCCCCCCCCCCCCCTAGCTCCTTTCTCCAAAATTATTTCCCATTGAACGTGTGCATAGCTTGTCTCTCCAAAACCTTTATTTCTCCTTCTGTAAAATGGGAGAAATGGATTAGAATCCCTCTGAGGCCCCTAGTGGCTCTGAATCCTGTGATCCCATATCCAAAAATGTTCTAAGAATGCAATATCTTAAAAGCACATCAGATCTGGTCATAAATCGTGTGTCTGTTCTACCATAAAGTGCCTCTCAGCTCTAAGATTCTGTCCCTGTAATTTTTGTACTGTTTGTTAGATCTCTGTTATGTCTAGGGGACCTTCTTGAGTCACGGGAGATGGAGTCCTTGCCTTCATCAAGAGCTGAGAAGGGAGTGGCAGGGTCATCATGGGCAGTAAGGGCGTGTACATAAACGTTGGCCTCCTCTACCAATGTCCTAGTCACCTAGGTCTGAGTCCTGATATCTGCTAGCTGGGTGTCCATGGATGAGCCCCTTCTCAGTTTCCTCACCTATAAGATGGGGGTAAAAATACCTGCCCTCTTTCTTTTCCAGGATGGCGGGAGGGAACCACTAAGTAAATTTTACCATGTTGTAGAAATGTGACCTTTGACTGTCCCTGGATAGGGGGTTCAAGGATACCAGGAAGGATCCTTGGCTAGCCAGGAAGCCTGGGTGGATGGATGGTCAGGGGAGCTGGTGCCCTTAGCAGAGACCACGGTTTATGGAGTTCCCATGCTATGCCTTACTCTCCAAGGAAATGGTGCCCAGAGGGGTTGTGGCTGAGAAGCCTGGTTAATGAGTCCCTCTGGGTATGATGTCATGCCATTAGTGGTGCTGCCAAAGCTGGGGCTCACTAGCCCCCGGCTGGGCTCATACCCATACCTGGCCTCCCCAAGAGAGCCATGTGCCAAGCCTATGCACATCCCTGGGCTAACAACCACACTGTGGTCATACTCTCCTGGGGCCAGGCACAAGCCAGCACAAACCCAAGGAAGTCAGGCAGCCATGATGTCATGGAAAGAGTCAGAAGGTCTTGGTTTCCATCTTGGCTCTTTACTCCCTAGTTGTGATACTGACAAGTACTTCTCTCTCTCCTCTCTCCTCCTCCTCCCCCTCCTCCTTCTTCTCTTTCTTCTCCTCTTCCTCCTCCTCCTCCTCCTTCTTCTTCTCTCTCACCCTGTCTCTGTCTCTCTCTCTGTCTCTGTCTCTCTGCCTCTCTCTGTCTCTCTGTCTCTCTCTGTCTCTGTCTCTCTGTCTCTCTGCCTCTCTCTGTCTCTCTCTCTGTCTCTGTCTCTCTGCCTCTCTCTGTCTCTCTGCCTCTCTCTGTCTCTCTGTCTCTCTGCCTCTCTCTGTCTCTCTGTCTCTCTCTGTCTCTGTCTTTCTCTCTGTCTCTCTGCCTCTCTCTGTCTCTCTCTGTCTCTCTGTCTCTCTCTGTCTCTTTGTCTCTCTGCCTCTCTCTGTCTCTGTGTCTCTCTCTGTCTCTCTGTCTCTCTCTCTGTCTCTGTCTCTCTGTCTCTCTCTCCCCTCCCCCTTTACTCCTCTCTCTGTAGCATCACTGTCCTCCTTGGGAAGACTTGCCAGGGAGTCTAGATGACCTCTGCAGCCTCTCCGTCCTGTAAGGCTTTGGCTCCATAAACCAAAGACCAGGTAGAGTAGTGGGGGGGAGGGGCAGGGACCTGCTAAAGGCAGGCATTAATGGTGACACATCCCAGGCTCACTGTTCTGCCTGAGCTGCTGGGTCTGGAGAGCCCTCGTCACCTCTCTGGGCTTTCAGCTCCCTCAGCTGAAATAGAGATGACAACAATGGCCCCCCTGCCCCAGGGGCCTCATGCTGGTTCGTTAGTGGCTGCATCAGGTTCTGCCAACAGCATCCTTGGCATCACTACAGCTCCTTTGCTTCTTCCACTGGGGCATGAAGTCATTCAGCCGGGTAAAGACTCAAGGGGAAAAGTTGTGTAAGCATTTCAAGGCCCAATCCAACCAATTCCATTGATACTCGAGCCAACTTTCATCTCCACAATCACACTAGCCAGAGCCGTAACAAGGGTGCAGCACCCAGGGCTTTGCCTCAGGATGCTGAGGGCATATGTGTGCTGTCCTTCGGTAGCATAGAAACCATTGAGCCTAGGCCCCAACCAGCACCAACTTAGCAAAGGATGCATCAGGGTGCAGTGGAAAGAATACTGTATTTGAGGGCAAATATACTGTGATCAAAACAGAAGTATGGGTAGAGAGAGATGGACAGAGAGGTAGAGAGAGATGGATACAGACATGTAGAGAGACAAATGGATGAATAGATAAATAGATGGCCATAAAGAGAGCGTGCATTTAGCATTTATTCCGAGCCAGCATCATGCTGAGCAGGGAACTATGAATACAAACAGGAAGAATAGTCGCCGCCTTCAGGAGCTGCCATTTGTTAGGAGACACCAGACAAAGGGGAAGTGGAAAGGGGCGCTGGGTGGCAATGGCCGGGATGGGCTGGAGGTGCTTCTCAGCAAACCAGGCGAAAGCTTCCTGGTCAGAGCTGGGAGAGCCAGGGCAGAGGCCAAGGTGCCAGATGGGGGTGGGCGGGGAGGGAAGAGATGAGGGCACAGCTGAAGCCTGGACCGCATGGTGTGGAGATGGAGAACAGGCACCCTGCAGCCAGGTATTTGAAGGGCAGCCATGTGAAGGAGGGAGGAGCCCCCCAAGACAGAGCCAGAAGCAAAGGACAGAAATTGCCAAGAGGCCAATTGAGGTTTAAGGCCAGAAAAGCTTCTTAGCACTAAGCTCTGCCCAGCTGGGACCCAGGTGGCCTTGAGAGGTGGGGAGCTCCCCATCCTTGGAGGTCTTCAGGGGGAGACTGGATCTACTTGGCAGGGATGTTCTAAGGAGGATTCTCTTTGTGTGGGGGTTGGACCAGATGGGTGATGGATCCCTCAGGCTCAAGCCCCAGCTCTGCCTCTCACTATGAAACTCTGGACAAATCACTCCTTGTCTGAGCCTCAGTTTCCTTATCTATAAAAGAAGAGCTCTGAGGTTCATTCCAACTCCAGTTCAATGATCCTATGACTTATTATAGGGGGAGGAATTTATAATCTCCTTTTTGAGGAAATTCATATTTCCTCTTTTCCTACAATAGTAAAATGAGGCTCAGAGAGAGGGAGGGAATGGAAGCCAGGGGCTAATCCTCCAGGGGGAGCAACAGCCTTCCCCCACAGACCTCCCAAAGCACTTTGGTTCACACCTTTCTAATGCCCTGATTATCATGTAATGTTGAATACTGTTGGGTCCTTTGTCTGGCCTTGGAGCTCTAAAACTCACGGAACTTCTTATGGAAATCAGCATATCCTTATAGCCTGGAACGGGGCTTTGTACACAGCAAGCAGACAGTGAACAGATGTTTGTGGGATGAATGAATGAATTTATTTATTAATTAACAAACTAATTAATTAATTAATGAAGACAGACAGATGGTCTCAGAATGGAGCAGACTATAATTCCTAATCCTAGGGATAAAGAGGGCTTCACCTCATGATGGCAGCCGCTGGGATCCAAAGACAAGCCCTGCTGTCCCTCCATTTAATTCCCAGAATTCCAGAATCAGATGGTGGGAAGGAGCCTCAGGGGCAATCTGGTCCAACCCTCACACGTAAACAATGCCTCCTCGATGACAAGAACTCTATAGGCTCTGCTGGAAAGACCTCTAGGAGTTCCAGTCTACCCCCCTTTGAGATGGCTCTCCTTGTTATGGTTTGACTCAGCATTAAAACTGCAGCTTCCCCCCACTGATGGGACCCAACAGAACCAGCCGAGTCCATCTCCTCCACGATGGCTGCTCTTCAAATGTTAAAGACATTTAACAGTCAACATCCAGTCTTCTGTTCCCCATGCTGAACATGCCCACCTCTCAACCACTTCAGTCACAACTCCCACCAGTGTAGTGGTACCTCCATTGCCCCCGGTGCATTCCTTGGCCTGCCTATGGATCTCTGCCTTCAGGATCTAGGTAGCACAGCACATCACGTGCCAAGCCTGGAATCCAAACCAGAGTTCAACTCTGGCCTCAAACACTTACTAGCTGGGTGACTCTGGCCAAGTCACTTAACCCCATTTGTCTCAGTTTCCTAATCTGTAAAATAAGCTTCAGAAGAAAATGGCAACCACTCCAGCATCTCTGCCAAGACAACCCCAAATGGGGTAATGAAGAGTCAGATATGACTGAACACATCTCTGTTTTACAAACTGTCCCACAGCTGGGTTCAGAACCTTGACCTTGATCATGTCATTGGAGACCTGTGACCACTTCCTGCTATGACACCCAAGTCAACCAGGCTCCCTCTTTTTACAGTCTCATTACTCCCTTCTGTTCCCGTTAAACTCACACACACACTCTCACACACTCACACACAGACACACACTCACAAACACACTCACACACACAGACACACACGCTTCTTAGTTCATTGGTTCATCTGCTTGACCACATCAATGAGAACTGCCCTTCAGAAGGTATCAAGACACAGGCTCCTAGTTTAGCAATGATGTCATCTGAAGACTAGGGTGGTAATTCACTCTTCAGACTGATGACAGAACTTGAGACTCCTACCTTAGGATTTGGAGTAGTGGTAAGGAGGGAAACCAGGCATCTCATAGGAATCTGAATGAGCACAGGCGTGGAGGTGGGAAATGAGTGTGTGATCCTATTGATAAGGAGTGATAACAACATAAGCATTTAGGTAACACTTTAAGGTTTACAAAATGCTTTACAAATATTCTCTCATTTAACCCTCACAACAATCCTGAGAGATAGATGCTATTATTATCCTGATTTGACATATGAAGAAACTCTAGCCAGCACAGGTTAAGTGACTGGCCCAAGGTCACACAGCTAGTAAGTGTCTGAGGTTAGATTTGACCTCAGGCTTAGTACCGCCTGGAGGAGAAAGTTGGAGGTTTGTGAAGGTGTGGGAGTTAAGACTTGACAGGAAGATTGGGACCAGACTGTGGAAAGCTAATTTGAATGCTGGACTAATGAATTCATCCTTCATCCTGCAAATAAAAGAGAGCAGATTTGCCACTTATAGCTGTGTGACCCCAGGCAAGTCCCTTAACTATTTTGAGCCCCAGTTTCCTCCTCCATGGAGCAAAGGGCTTGGATTGCATGTCTTCTAAGGTCCTTCCAACTCTAAAGCTATAATTTTATCCTAAGAGCCATTTTCCAAGAAGATTACCTAAGAGTCAGCACACTCTGTAGGAGATACTGGAGCATGAATGAAAGCCTGGGAAGGAGCATTGACATAGTGCTATAGGGGCACTTTACAGACATGGGTCCACACAATAATCCTGAGAGGTGGGGCCATTTATCACCCCCATTTTACAGATGGGGAAACAGAGGCAGAGATTAAATGATTTCCAGAGTCACATAGTAAATGTCTGAGGCTGGATTTGAACTCAGGGCTTCCAGACTCCAAGAGCAGGCTCTATCCACTGCACACTCTAGGCTAAGCCAGCCAAAACAGTGAGCTCAGAGTCAGACCTGTCTGAACATCCAGGATCCGACCAGGGCAGACCAAACCAGAGAAATAGAGGACTGGAAACCGAGGTTCCAAGCCCTCAGCCGTGCCAGGAAATGCATGTTTTTGGTGTGGGTCTGCTGCCTAGAGAATGAAAAGAAAACCCCAGGAAAGGCTGCTTCCCATCTGGAGCCTGCAGGCCTCGCCGCCCACCCTCCCTCCCTCCCTCCATCCGGGAGAGAGTGGCTAATGAGATGCAGACAAGGCTGGGCCTAGCCTGATTTTATTAGCTTTTCTTGGAAATTTCTAAGGTTCCATTATCCCTCCCTAATCCCATTTGCCACACTCTGCTTCTATTTTGACAGGCCCAGTGTGGGCTGATTTAGCCAACATCCGCTGCAGAGTGGAGAAGGCCAGCCTGGAGTGGGCTCCTCCTGAAATCTGGAGGTCCTGGGGCACTGCCAAGCCACCCTGAGTCCCCAGGCCATCCCTCCATCAATGGCAGCATCTCTCCATCAATGGCATCCCTCCATCAATGGCCCTGAGCAGCCTCAGCCCCTCTTGTCCCAGGGTTCCAGCCCAGGAGGGAAGGAGCTCTCGCCAAAAAAGCAAAATCCAAATGCACGAAGGTTCTCCCCATCCCCCACTGTGTCCAATCGCTGACATATCCAAGATAATTGTTATTCCAGCTCTCCATGCATTAATCCCTGTTCTCCTCCACCTCCTGGTTTCTGTGTCGAACTAAGAGCCTCAGTTTGGCTTTCCTAAAAGGCCTGTGATTTATTTTATTAACCAATGGCAATTATCTAGCACAAGGCCCAGTATATAGTGGGTGCTTAATAAATGCTTGCTGATTAATTGGTTGGTTCTTCCCTTTGAAAGAGGACACATCCTAGATTTAGAACTGGGAGGGCTCTTAGAGGCCCACAAACCTGACTCAATCTTTTTTCATTCATTCATTCATTCATTCCTTAGGTATTTACCTATATACTATACTGGGCACTGGGGTTACAAAAAACAAAAGCATCCCTGCCCTCCAGAAGTTTACATTCTATTATTGAAAGGAAACAACATAATCACTGATAGTAGAAAATATACATAGGAAGTATTTTCAGGAGCAGGAGGTAGGTGCCAGTTGAGAGCATGGTGGGGGGGAGGTTCTGGCAGGGGGGGGGCAGGGGAGGGCACCTGAGCCGAGGCACAGAGGAACCCGACCTCACAAGAAGCCCTGCCATCACAGTCTAAGGCCTCTCCCCAGACCCCGGATAACCAAGGAAGAACAAGGGGTGGAGGGGCCGGGCTGTCCAGAAAGCCTTCGCTATCCCCTCTGCCCAGGAACCACTTGGCAGAGCCAAAGCTGAATCACAGTCCAGGATTCAAACTTGGCCTTAACCTTGGGTGGCCTGGGCAGTTGTTCAGTCCTCAAACCATCATGGATGTTCTTCTCCATTGATAATCCCCTCTCCCTAAGAATTAAAATTGGAGATGAGCCTGTGATTTCACTGGTAGAGGAAAGAACCTCCCATATCAGAAAAACCCCTTCACCAATACAGTTGGCACCTTCACTGAAACTTAATCTCATAAAGTGAGCCAGGGTACAGAGAGGTCAGGTGCTTCCAGCCCAGTGTCCAGGTTCCTGCAGGGGCCACAGCCACAGGTCCCAATAGCCAGGAAGGAAGGTCCTTGTCACCAAAGGCTTCGACGCTGCCAAATGGTTCAACATCAGAAACTTAGATAATTTTACCAATGGAAATATCGCTAAAGAAGGGCCCTGACCGTCCATGTAGCTGCTGCACCCCCCATCTGACTCGCAGCTCCAGCCTCCCACATCTGTTGTGCCCTCCATTCTGTCTGTATGCTATGTGCTTTGCACACAGTAAGCGTTTAATAAAAGCTTTATTCATTGATTCACCTTTAAAATGAGGGCATTAGTTACGTGCCCTCAAAGGTCCCTTCCTTCCAGCTCTGATCGGGCCGTGGTCCTCTTCTAGAAGGAGCAGAGGGCTCCTGAGAAGAGAAGGGAGGGGGAAAGAGGAGAAGAGATGGTCCCCAGAGCCTTGAGTTTTAGTCTTGGGGAAGTTGGACCTGAAGGAATAGAAGCTGCCCAGCAGTTTTGATTAGGAAAGCAGAGTGTTAGAAAGGCTAAGCTGGCAGGTGTGAGTAGGTGGGGTCATAGGGGGAGAGCCTCCAAGGAAAGGAGTCTTGGTGCCTTAGAACAGGCCAAGCTAGGAAGAGCCTGAAGGGGGGTGAGGGAAAGGAGGAAGGAGCTTCTCCCAAGCGGGAGGTCTGACAGAGATACCTCAGAGAGACTTTAACCCAGCCCCTATTGTTACATGTGAGGAAACTGAGGCTAAGAGAAATGTTATACAGATGATAAATTCAAATCAGAATTTGAACCTGGGTCCTCAGAATCCATAGCCAGGGCTCCTTCTGCTACAGGACATTTTTTATGGGGATGAGAAAGAGGAAGGAATAAAAGGCCACTCAGCAGGTCCCAGTCTGGGACTGAGAGCAGTCTGACCCAAAAGAGAGCCAGCTGGAGGGTGGGGAGAGGAGAGGAGGGGGAGGGGGGAGAGGAGAGGAAGGGGGGGAGGAGGGAAGGGGAAGGGAGAGCAGGAGAAGGGGGAGGGGGGAGGAGAGGAAGGGGGAGGGAGAGGAGGGGAAGGGGAGGGGAGAGGACAGGAAAGGGAAAGGAGGAAAAGGGGGGAGGGGAGAGGAAGGGGGCTCAGCAGAAGAGTCAATGTGTGAGGGAGAGTGGAGCTAAGGGGCTTTGGGGACTTTGGAGACTTTGGGGGGTTTGATTTTAACCTAAAATTGGTTCTCAGAGACCAAAGTGGGCCTACCTCCCTCCATCCTGTGTCTGCATGTCTCTGTCATACCCACACATGCACACACACAATCTCATGCACATGTAAATGTGTGTATAAACATGTGTGTAGATACCTGAACATGTATACACACGTGTGCACACAGTCCACAAACACATATATACCTACACACTAACATAAAGGGCAGTCACCTACCATCCAAATGCATGTGTGTGTCCACATCTGCACGTATGTTTATTCATATGGCCATATGTCTGTGTAATTGCACACATAAACATACTTGTGTATACGTGTGTACACAGTACACCCATAGTGTCTATGCCCACAGACACACATATCTACTTACACACAAGTACACACATGTAGAGACATCAACATGTATGCACGTAGACATGCACACAGTCACACATAGCCAGTGTCCATACACCAACATCTATATTTACACACCTGCACAATACTTACTGATGTAAGCCCATCCCACCTATGGGCAGGTGTGCCCTCACCCCCAAGGCAGGAGGACACTTTGTAGCTGCTCATTCCCAACAGGCTTCTCTTGTTTGGGGGAAGACACCACTGGAGAGATCAGTGGTAATGCCAGGGGACAAAAGCCATGGCCCAGCCCTTGTGCCCTTTCTTTTGGCTGTCCGTCTGATGCTGGCCAGCACCCCCCACCACCCCATGGCCGTGTCAATGAGCTTCTTCTGCACCAGATACAAAACAGAAGGCTCCCATTGTGCTGTGCC
The DNA here is from genome assembly GCF_028583685.1 of Petaurus breviceps papuanus. NCBI lineage: Eukaryota > Metazoa > Chordata > Mammalia > Diprotodontia > Petauridae > Petaurus > Petaurus breviceps. The sequence continues at coordinate 13,110,126 of NW_027186352.1, forward strand.
CATGTGGGTGGCCAGAGCTCAGCGGGGCTGAGAGACAGACTCCCTGGGGCCAGAGCCCTCCTTCCTAGAGAACAGGGGGCAGGGCATCCAATGGCGCCCTTGTCATTGGTGGGCAAAGCCTGTTTGGATGAAAATGTGTAGAGGATGACCCCGGCCGCCACTGAGGTCCCCTTGCCCACCCTGATGTGCTGACCCTGAGGTCACTGTTAGAAGGCCTCCTCCAGCTGGCAGCATGCCTGGGACCCAGGGAAGACTCTGCCCAAGCAGCCATCACGCAGGGCAGGCAGATGACCAGTCCGGTTCTCTGGACACTGAGGGTCCTGAGGTACGGCAGTGCAATGTTATTATTTCTTAGACCAACATGACCGAACTTTCCATCTGATGACTTCTTGTCGGCCCAAGCAGTCCCCTTGGGATATTACATGCTTATTCCAAAGATGCCATCACTGCCGTCCCTCTTCTGGAAAATGCCTGTAGAGTGAGCAGCGTATTATAGAGGAGGGGCCCTTACCCTGGGGCCCAGGGACTTGTTCTTTGGTTTAATATTTGGTAACCATTTCTACATAATTGGTTTCCTATGTATTTAATTTTATGCATTAAAAACCATTAGTCTGAGAAGGGGTCCCTAGGCTTCCACAGGCTGATTGCCAAAGGGAGCCAGGACACAAGTGAGATGAAGAGTCCCTGGGGAAACTTGGGATCCTGGCTGCATTACTGAGTGATGGTGTGACCTTCTCTGCCAGAATCTCAGAGCTTCGGGGAGCTTCAGGGCCCACCCACCCCATCCAAAAGACCCCTGACAGAGGATCCCATTAAACCTTCCTGACAAGGAGTCATCTGTAACCTCTGGCTCGGCCCAGTGGACGTGTGGTCCCTCCCAAGACAGCCCAGACCGCTTTGGGACACTTCTAACCACTGACATCAGCCTCGATTTACTTTTTTGTCACTTCCATCCTGGATCCTCCCTCTAGGGCCAACTTGAAGAAGTGAAATCCCTCTTACAGGAAGAAGGCAGAAGCAAAATACCTACTGTGTGCCAGCCTCTGCTCTGAGTGCTTTGCAATGTGAACTCATTTGATCCTCAACAACCCTATGTGCTAGGTGCTATTATGATCCCTGTTTTACAGTTAGGAAAAACTGACCCTGACATGGGTGAAATGACTCGCCCAAGGTCATCCTGCTAGTAAATATCTGAGGTCACATTTGAACTCGGGTCTTCCTGACTACAAGCCCAGTGCTGTCTTCACTGTGTCCACTCTGTCCACGCCATCTTCTCTCCCCCTTGCTGACCACCCCCTGTTCCTTCCAGCCATCCTCAGGTAGCAGGGACTCCAAAGGTCTTCACCATCCTGGTTGCCTCAGTTTCCTCTCCTGTAAAAGGATGAGGTTGGGCGGGTTCATCTCTGATCCACATCCTGTTGTACTTCCTCACCAGCTCAGGCCCAGTCTCTTAAGGCCAGGAATTGTTTCCTTTGTTTTTCTTTGCTCCCCCCAGTGTGCCGAGCAAGTAATGATGAGGATGCAATGAAGCTCCCCAGGAGGAAGCTGGAGACCCTGGTACTTTGCTGTCCCAGCCCTGGGGGCACCAGAAGGGAGGACAAGGCCACATGGGAAAGTACCCCGACAGACACAGAGCACAGAGGCCGCCCCACCACACCTACCACAGCTAGAGAGTTGTGAAAGTGGCCTCGGCCAAAAGCGGGGAGAGACAGAGGAGCTCACAGGAAGAACGGTGGGACCCAGAGCTGTTACCCGACCCCCCAGGCATGGGATGAAGAAATGAAAGAATTTAGGGTCAGAGTTTGAGTGATTATTTATTAAGCAACTACTATGGGTCAAGTCGTGTGCTAAACACTGGCCACGTGAAGGCAAAAGCAAGTCCCTGCTGTCAGGTAGATTTTAATCTAATCCAGGAGAAAACACCCCAGTATAGGAAAAGAGGAATGAAGGAATGAACAAAGGAATGAGTGAGTGAGTGAGTGAAAAAGCATTCACTGTGTGCCAAGCTAGCTGATGCATCGGACAGAGAGCCAGACCTGGAGTCAGGAAGACTCATCTTTCTGACATCAAATCCAGACTCAGACACGCACTAGCTGCGTGATCCTGGGCAAGTCACTTCACCCAGTTTGCCTCAGTTTCCTCATCTGTAAAATGAGCCAGAGAAGGCAATGGCAAACCACTCTAGTATCTCTGCCCAGAAAACTCCAAATGGGGTCACAGAGAGCTGGACACGACTGAAAAATAAATAACCACCACAACACCTGCCAGGTCACACAAAAAGGGGGGAGGGAGGGCCTCTGCTATCAAGGAGCTCACCCACAGCTCTCTTTCCTCCGTCCCTCCCCAAGCCCCCTCCCCTTCCCTTTTCTCTTCCTCCCCCTCTCTCCTTTAAATGTATACAGACGTAATACACACATATATAATCATCACTCTCCCCACTTGACCCCGAGAATGGCCCTGAATCTCTGTCTGGGGTCTCCCTTGTCTCCCAGAGTGCCTTTGCTCCATTGACACTTAATCAAAGTCTGCTGGATCAGGGGCCCTGAAGAATGTGCAAAGAGACCAGCCTTGGGGGGAGGGGAGCGCTGTGCTGCCTTCCACTGAGGAGTGGGCACACTTCTCACCTGAGGATAAAGCAGCTTCGCAATCTTAATTCACTTATCAGCTATCTAATTGGCCTTAAGGGGAAGTTTGACTAGCAGTTAGCCAAGGCTTAGGTCTTGACTGTTTGAGCCCCGGTTTGTGCTGGACGAAATCAGCAGCGAGTCCGATTTTCCCATGATTAATGATCTCGGCTGTCAAGGGAAAGAAAGTTCCAAACGATCAAGGCCATTGTCACGGAGGCCTCTGAGGCGCCAGCTACTTCTAATTATCCTAAAAGGGAAAGGTTCATTTC
>NW_027186352.1:13118021-13142645 GCF_028583685.1 Petaurus breviceps papuanus
AGAGAGAGAGACAGAGAGAGAGAGACAGAGAAAGAGAGAGAGAGGGAGAGAGAAAGGAGAGAGATACCCTCCCTTCCCCAGGGTCTCCTTGGACCAGCAGACAGCAACAGACCAGGACTTACCAGGGACAAGATCTCTACCAATGACCTTTTATACTTTGGCCTGCAAGAGATGCTGGGCATCCATTCATACCTTTGAGTCTACCGATCACTCCAGGGATTCCTGTTTTAGCTGCCTCTGTAACACTCCAAACTTCATATTACAAGTGAGGAGCTGGTATCTTCATTCTTGCTGGTGCCTGTCAGGCATTCCTCATGTTTCCTAGGTAGGGGCTCATGAACCAGAGATAGAGATAATGCCCCAACTTGTAACCCAAACTTTTGTGTCATAAGAGTCTCTGTCAGGAGTGGCTAGGTGGTGCAGTGAATAGAGCACCAGCTCTGGAGTCAGGGGGTCCTGAGTTCAAATCTGGCCTCAGACACTTAACACAAAACTAGCTGTGTGACCTTGGGCAAGTCACTTAACCCTAATTGCCCTGCCTCCCCCCACCAAAAAACAAAACAAAAAGAATCTCTGTGTCTTGATGGTTCTATAGGAATCAAATATGGCCTCACACTGCAAAATGACCTTTCTCTGCAGCTCCCCAGAGACTGAGGATGGTCAGACATGTCTCAGTTACCTTACAGGAAACAGCAGAGTCACAGATTCTTTTAGATTCCTGCCTCCATGTCTTTGCCCTAGGCTGTCCCCTTGGATCAATACTCACTCCCTTCTCAACCCTATCTCTACTCAAGGTTTAGCTCACATGTCACCCCATCCAGGAGGTCTTCCTTTCTTGTTCTCATTCATTGTTGGTAAGCTCTCTCACCCTCTTCAAATGATCTCACACTTACTTTCTGTCTCCATCTTGTAGCGCTTACAGGGAGAGTGTAGGTTCCTTGAGGGGAGGGAGCTAACTGGTGTGGACCACAGCTCAGCACCCCAAGGTCCAAATCCAGTTATGTTTCTAGAACGCCATGCTTCCCCCTCTTCCTAATCTCTTAGGAGGGTTGGGAGGAAACCTTTGCCAATTTACCCAGGTCACAGAAGTATGAATTATGGTTTGATGTGCCTTGTTCAAACTGGAAACCCCTGGGTTAGAGTTGTGGGCTGCTTCTCTCATTCTGTACATGGTCAATATTGAATATAACATGACTAAGCTATTGTTATTTCCATGGAAAAACATCTCCCCTTGGAGAGCTGGCCTTGGCCAGATCCACACATGGGTGGCCATTTACAATTTAAGTATCTCCATCTTCAAAGCTCAGGAGTCTGAGGCTGAGGCCTGATCATGCTGGCTCCCAGGGATTTCCCCAGTAGCCCATTCCCGAGGGAGAGAGGAAGAGAGGAAGACAAGAAGGGACTGGGACCCCAAGGCCCAAAGGCTCCACTGGAGCTGGAAGTTAGGCACAGGTTTAAACAGAGGTCTTGTGGTGCTGCATGGGCACATTCCTCCTTAGAAGAGACCACTTTTCAATTTTTTTTTCAGTCAACTCAGAAGGCAATCCTTGCTGCCTTCAGTCTCTCTGTCTCTTCTTCAACTGGGGCATTTTTTCCAGTGTGTGTTTTTGTCCTCTATTCTGTTTTCTAGGTTGGTCCAGGTTTCTGAGTGTTTTGTACATTTTTCTAATTTCATTTAACCTCAGGATGAACAACTAGAAGCATCCTCACAGATTGTGTGGCCCAGTCACCTATATTTACATATGAGGAAACTAAGTCGCAGACTCGCTGAAGGTCATATAGCAAATCAGAAGGAGGAACCAATCACCAATCCAACCAATCAGCCAGGTCCCCTTCGTGAGCATTTTCTGCTGCCTCTGCAAAATGCTCTCTGCCCTTAAGACACAACTTTTTTTTATACTCCCAACCTCCCCTACTCAGGCCAGAAAAGAGACTACAATCAGTGTGTTTATTGATTGCCTGCTGTGTGCACAGCCTCGAACTGAGCCCTGGGAAGATTCCAAGGGTAGACAGAGTGGAATGAGGACAGAGGACCTGTAGCAAATCACTTACTATTAATCTCCACGGACCTCAGTTTCCTCATCCCTCAAATGAAGGGCTTGGATAAGTCAGTCTCTGAGGTCCCTTCTAGCCCTGGACCTGTGATGCTTCCCTCAGAAAGATTTAGATGCCAACAAAGACAACTCCATGCTCATCCTGACAAGAAGTGCGTGTCAGAAATGCAAGAAGCAAGTTTAATGCGAGCGAAGGGGGTGAAGGTCATTCCTAACCTGAGGAACCCAGGAAGACTTCCTGAAAGAGGTGGCATTTGAGTCATGTTGCAATGGGAAGGACAGTAGTGCTTAGGAGCACCCCTCTCCTAGACCCAGACACCCTAGAGGCAAACCGAGGAATGTGGCTCTTGAGAGATCATAGCTTTAGAACTGGAAGGAATGCTAGACATGCTGAGCCTAGTCAAACCCCTTGTTGTACAGATGAGCAAACTGAGGCCTGGAAAGGTTCAAAGTCACACAGAACCACCAAGCTGAGCTAGAAGCAAGACCCAAAATACCAAGCGCAGACTTTTCTGCCCTGCCACACAGGCACAGATCTGAGGGGTCAGAAGGATTCTGAGGCCAGGGAGGGTTTTTTGTGGTAAATCAAAGGAACACAACCAAACCACAAAATGGTGAAGGCAGAAGCCTGATTCCCTCTTCTGGTTGTAAAGCCACCTTTGGCCCAGGTGACTTCCTGCTGTCATGATTAATGACAGAATTTGGCTTAGGATGTAAGGAAAGCCAGGATAGGATAAGTCTGCTGCTGCTGCTGCTGCTGCTGCTGCTACCACTATTATTGCTGCCACCACTATTGTTGCTACAGCTGCTTCTACTACGCTAGCTTAAACTGGTTTACAAGAAAGATTATAGCTGTTAGTATAACTACTAGCACCATTTTTTTAAACTCCTAAAAGCATAATGAAAAATCTCTGGATTTTGAATCAGAAGACTTAGATTCCCTGCTACCTACTGGAGGTATGACTTTGGGCAAGGTCATGCCCCATCTGTGGGCCTTGGTTTTCCTACACTTGAGTCATAGGAAGGGACTCAAATTTAACCAGGTGAATACTGGAAATAAACAACTGGCTCTTTGAATAAAAATGGTTTTTAAAATCTTCATATCACTAAAATAAAATTATTTTTACTTCCTTGGGCTCTCTGCCAGTGGGAATTAGTGATGAGGAAGGATGGGAAGGCAGGCAAGAATCATCTTATAGCAAGGTCAAGGGAAGAAGAATTTCTTGCTGAGCTGTATTTCATAGTTTTGCTGCTAGTTGTGACTTCTTTGGGGCTGTGGCAACCCCCTCAGCCCCAATTAATGTGACTAACAAGATGCCCTAGTGATTTTATCAGGTAAAAAGAACTCTCTGATTGACTTAGCAAATAGATCAGTGGAGGATATAAGCCAGGTATTAGTACCTAGACACCTCTATCAGATCAAAAGAATAGATTAGGTATGAGTTAATGAAAGTAGATGGTGCCAACCAATGGCTACCCTTTGGCTGGTTATAGAGAATCAGTTGTACCCTGCGGGGACAAAAGAGCCAGACAGTTCAGAACCTGGTATTCCAAGAGTAAACCAGCCTAGGAGGGGAGCAGTTGTATAAAGTCTCTGAGAGGGAATCTTTTGGAGGGAGAAGGAGGGAGACAAAGAATACCTTTCTCCTCCCCATCCCCTCATGACTAGGTAAACTTTGAAAGGTGAAAATGTGGGCCTCCATTATTATATTATATTATATTATATTATATTATATTATATTATATTATATTATATTATATTATATTATATTATATTATATTATATTATATTATATTATATTATATTATATTATATTATATTATATTAATTATGTTATGTTATATCATATCATATCATATCATATTATATTATTTTATATTATATTAATTAGTGGCCCCAGAAACACAACATCAGCAGGTAATTTAGACACTCCAAGGAAGAGCAGCTTCAGGATTCTACAAGAGCCCTGACCCCCAGAGCCCAGCACAGAGCTACACCAAAGAGCCCAAGGGAAGTTTCACAACTACAAAGAGAGAAAAGGGCTTCTGGAAGCCTTTGCCATGCATTCTTTCCAAGGCTGAGCCCACTTTGCCCTAGACTCTGTGTAGATCTATTTGAGAGTGTGACTCAGACTCAGGGGAATGTGTTTGTGCCTACCGATCTTACTGGACCATATTAGTAAATATCCTTCCTAAAAGCTAATTAATCCTGGGTAGCTATTTGATAATCAAGGGGGAGCACATTACATGGGGGCTCATGAGGGAAAGAAAGAAAGAAATCCCCAGTCTCTTAGGGTTATCCCTAGAGCACTTAAGGGGAGAAGTGGGGAGAAGCCCTTTGCAGAACCAGCTTGTGTATAGCAGTGGAAGAGAATGAGTCCAGGGGAGATGCTGTAGGAGTGTGCTTGCCCCTGGGTCAGCTGATTAGGAAAAGCCCTCCCTGCAGAGGATGGAAGCTTCTCACAAGCAGGGTGTATTTCACTTTTTGTTTTTGTATTCCCTTTACCTGGCATACTACCCTTACTAGCACATAGTAGGGCTTAATAAATGTTTGTGGTTAGATTATTAGATAGTACATCTCTCTGCTGGGGAGTTTACCAAAAAACAGACAAAACTCAGTGGTTTTTGCTATATCACATGCAAGTGGTATTAGAAATTCCCTTCTTATTTTTACAAATAGGAAGATTGAGGCAAAAAGATATCAACCTGCTAAGTGCTTTATACAGTGTCCCAAAAGTCTTAGTGCAGTTTTAAGCTTCTTTTGATCTATGAGGCGGGTGCTCTGGTCCCTGCTTTGTGTGTGTGTGCAAACTGAGACTTGTGATAGGCAATGACTTGACCATAGGTTTGCTGTGAGGTCCAGAGATCATACAGGTTCAAATTCCTCTTCTGTCACTAACCTTGCAACCTCAAGTAAATCATTTTGACTCCCTGGGCCTCGGTTTCCTCCTCTGTAAAATGAGAGGATTGGCCAAGGTGGCTTCTAAAGTCATCAGATGGGGTCATTTTCACAGCGTCTGGCACATGATAGGAGTTTAATAAATGTTGGTTCTTTTTCCTTCCCCTTTCCTGCCAAGGGCCCTTGAATTGAAATGAAAACACCCAGGCCATCCCGATGAGTTTTTTCCTTCAGAGGAGGCTCCCCAGCGCACACTTTCATGGTTAGGATACAGAAGGACAAGGAGAGACTGGCCTAGAAGAGAACTTTCTCAAGTTTCAAGCCTGACTTATTCGTCCCAATGTGGTTCGACAGGATTTGATGCAGAGCGAGGCTCTCTCCCCATGACACTCACCCAGCCCCCATTTAAGACTTTAGTAACACTCTTGGAACTTATAAACACATGGATGCCAGACCTCCTGCTTGACAAATAGGAACAAAAGTCCCATAAAATGAAACCCTAAGCCCAAGAAAGCATAAATCTGAAAGGACAGGGCCAGTTAGCACTGGTCTTGTGGGAGAGTCTTGTTACCAGCCTCCATGTTTAAATCGTGTCACTGTGCTGCGTTCAGACGCTCTGGCGATGTACTTGGAGACCATGTGGAGATCCGGCCTGGCACAGGCCTACCTGCAGTGACCCCAGAGACACTGCATATCATCCCACGGGTCATCGGGGAAAGAGAGTATTGCTCCTCCAGCGACGTCCTTGCTTTCCACCAATTCCTCCTTAAGGCTCTTTGTATTCTGACTTCCAGCTGCCCTTCATGCCTAATTTCACACAATGCTCATTCCTGCCATAGAGTTGGAAGGGATCTTAGAAGTAGAATTTCCAACTCCTTATTTTACAGAGGAGGAAATTGAGGCCCAAAGAGGATGAGAAGCCTGCCCAAGGTCACACAGCTAATAAACATGAGAGGCTGGATTTCAGCTCAGCCTCACTTCAAAGAGAGATGGGGGACTACCAAGATGTCCTGATCTCATATAGGCATAACTGTTACATGTACATACTCTATTTATTACATATTATAAATTTAAACATATTATAGCCCTATTTATTAAATATATTTATATATGAATATTCTATATAGAAGAGAGAGAGATGGGAGGTGGACAGATTCTGTAACTGTACGTCTTACAATAGCCATCCTTCACTCACTTGCTTTGGCTATCTCTCCACGTGGATGCTTAGGCCAGACTGTTTTGCATGACCACGTTTCTCTTTTAAGAGCTTCAATGCCCTGGAGTTTGATTCCACCATTATCCATAAGTAGGAGATTCTAGAGAAGCCCTGTTCAGCTTGGATTTTTCACTTTGGGTTTTCCTACATCTCCCCATTTCGCATCTCCAAGTCAGCAGGAACATATTAAATGCCTGCTATGCCCTGGGAGATAGAAGAATTAAAAGTGCACATGCATTTAGATCAGTAGTTAGCCATGTTCTTTTGGTGTCCTTTTTACCATATTAACAAGACTCAATATTGTTTGCATGGCCTTGAGAGTCTCCAATTCTTTTTTTTTTTTTTGAGGAGGGAAGGCAAGGCAATTGAGATTGTGACTTGCCCAAGGTCACACCAGCTAGCAAGTGTGTCAAGTGTCTGAGGCCATATTTGAACTCAGGTCCTCTTGACTCCAGGCCTGGTGATCTATTCACTGCACCACCTAGCTGCCCTCTGATTCTTCAAATACTTTGGGAATTGATCCCTCAGTGACCTCGTAATTTTGTGGTCTCCAGAAAAGGTCCCCTCTGTGCATACTGGACCTAGTCCAGCTTGTTTTTCCTGTCTTTGTTCTCATTGTGAATTTTTACCTCCCTATAAATACATCTGGATCTATGATGTTAGGGTACGAGTTTGGCGATTTTACTTTCTTTGATATTGAGGAAGTTTGTCATAGACATTTCTGCAGATCTTCTCCATCTCTCTTCTGTTTGCTCTTCCCCCTTCCACTTTCAGCCTTAAGTCCTCTCAGGATAACTTTGCTCAGTTGAATTTCTTACCAAATTCTTTTTGAACTGGTTTTAACCCCATTCATTTTCTTTGTTTTATGAAATAAAAGTATTCATAATCATCCGACATCTTGGTGTAGAAGATTTTATAAATGAGCTTACCTTCTAAACTTGCATTTCTTTCATTTCTATCTCTGTTTGGAAATAAGGCCAAGAGTTGGCTGACTAAGGCAATTTTTAGGCTCTTTTACTCTCCATATTTTGACAATTCATTTAAATTGGTTAAGTTTCTATAAAATACTACTGTAATCTGCATCCTTTGTCCTTTCTTCCATCCATTAGTCACTTTTCATTTTCTATAACTTACTTGAAACACCTTAAAATCCATAAAGGAAAAATGAACTGACAAAGAACACATAGCCATTAACATAATAATAGTAGAAGTAGTCAATGTTCCTCTCAGAATCAGACGAACCTAATAGACAGAGCAAGAAAAGGGAAAATAAAGAATTGAAAAATTGCTGGAAAAACTAGCTCTCGCACTAACAGACTTAGGGCAGCTGGTGAATAGCATTGGTAAAGAATAAGCCTATTTCTCAGCATTACATGGAACTCTTACAAAAACTGAATAGGACAACCTATATTGAATTGCTTGTCTTCCCAATAAGGATGGGTGACAAGGGAGGAAGGGAATGAATCTGGAGTTCAAAGCTTTAAAATCAATGTGGAGTTCAAAGCTTTAAAATCAATGTTTAAATATATATATATATATATATATATACATATTATTTCTAATATTATTTTACATGTAACTGGGAAATAAGATATACAGACACTGAGGCATAGAGATCCACTGTGCCCTACTGGAAAGTCAGAGGGGGTATGGGAGAAGATATGGGAGAGAGCAGATTGGAGGAGGGGATATCCTGTGGGATCGCTATTTTGGGGTGATGGGTAGGGGGGAAAATGGGGAGAAAATTTGTACCTCAAAATCTTGCAGAAATGAATGATGTAAACTAGAAGTTAATAAAGCATTTGATTAAAAAACTGAATATGTATCAGGGCACAGGATGGCGCAAATAAATTTCAAAAGGCAGAAACACAAAACACATCCTTTACAATCAGAAATTGAATAAATATAGTCATAAGTTCAGGAAGCACAAACAAAAAATGCAAACCTAAATGGTAACTTAATAAAGAAATAAAAAATAGCAAGTGTGTCAAAGAAAAAAATCATAGAAGCAAATCATACTTATTTGAGAGAAAATAATAATGATGAAACAATATACTAAAACTTCTGGGATACAGCTAAACCAGACCTTTGGGGAAAATTCTCTCCCCTTAAACAGACATTAATAAAATAGAAAAGGAAATAATAAACTGAATGTGCATTTTTTTAAAAATAGAAACCCATAAATAAACAAACCCAATGAAATGCAAAAGAGAAAACCTTGAAATTTTTAAAAGGAGAAATAGAAATTAATATTTTATTTGAATGGGTCAGGACTGCACTTTTCCAATTGCATGACAGTTGATGATGGAACATGAAAATTGCATGACAATGACCTTTTTCTCATTTTTATTCTTTCTTTTAGCTTCATACTAATTTTGATCTTTGCTCTAACAAATCAGTGGCCTTCCTAGTACATACAAGTGACTGAAACATGACCCTACATCATTCGCAAGGTCGTTTCCTGTCTGTTCAAATATAATCTCTACATTTTATGGTGCTGTTCAGTGGTTACCACATCTAGCATGTGCTGGTCCCTTTTTGGTTTATATGTGGGAGGATTCTGTGTAATCAAGAAGTCTTTAGCTTCTCTCATTTCTTGTTCTTGGTTTAAGTTTTTCAGTATATTTCTTGTCACATTGATTTATTCCCACTTTGAAGTTACCAAGAATCAAGGGATAGGGACAACTGGTCTAGGAAGCTACAGAGTGAGAAGCACCTTCCCCCAGCTCAGGTTGGTGCCTTCCCTTAGACTTCAGGTCTTGGAGAATTGCCTAAAGACCTGAAAAGTGACTTGCCCAAGTTCACACGTACAATGTTCATGTCAGATGTAGAGTCTGAACCCAGGCCTTCCTGAATCTGTGGCCAGCTATCTACCCACAAAGCCAAGAGGCTTCACTCTGATTTAATTTGGAAGGTCCTTTACCTGGTGGAATGCCAACATCAGTGGTGGAAGGGCATGGGGCTCTTTAGTTGGAAGAGAAAAAGGCTGAGAGAGTATAGGATGGAATGGCAGCCTCTGAGTAGGCGAGGGACGATCCTGAGGATGGTTTTTATTCTACTTGGTTCTAGAGACAGGACCAGGAATGATGGGGAGAAGCTGAAAGGAGGCAGATTTGACTTACCACAAAGAGGACCTTGGTAATGAATGATTCAAAGGTTTCAGCAGTGAACTGGGCTGCCTCCAGAGTTCTTTATCAAGTTTCTTTATCCCTCCATCATTGCAATAGATATTGGCAACAATTCATTTCATGGCAATCTTTTTGTGGCTATTTATCATAAAGACTGCTATATGGGATAGCCAAAATTCCCTAGAAAATTATGTTTCCTGTTGCTTTGAGCACATGACAAATCCCACTCTGCTGAATATCAGAGGAGAACCCGGGAGCTTATCTCCCACATAACTGCAAATCCCCCTTCTTCTGGTTTTGTGGACAATAGAGGTGTCATGACTGACAAGAGATAGCACCTCCAGGGGTGTATTCACTTAATAATAATAGTAATAACAGCAAAAATGTAATAATAATAAAAATAAGTGCCAAGTTTTTATATGGTACATTAAGGTTTGAGAAGCACCATACCTATGTTATAGTGGTTAATCCTCACAACAACCCAGAAGAGGGAGGCACTATTATTATCACTCCCATTTTACAGTTGAGGAAAGCAAGACAGAAGGTTAAATGACTTGTCCAAAGTCACCATGCTAGTTAAGTGTCTAAAGCAGGATTGGAACTCAGGTCTTCCTGACTCCAGAATCAGTGCTATGTGCATCCTGGTTCCCCTGGTTGTCTCACTAGCACTACACAGCTGTCAGTTCTCATTCAGAAAGGTGGTTCCCGGACACCAGGACCCCCCACTACACAGACAAGTCCCCTGATCATTAAGAGTCTGGCATTTCACTCTGCAGCCTCCAGGTCACATGTGGCCGGCCCTCCAGGTCCTCAAGTGTGGACCACATGTGACCTTGAAGCCGTAGGTTCCCCACCCCTGTCCTAGACTCAGATGAGGTTTTATTATTTTCCCGTTTGTCAAGATTTCTTCTGTATTTACCCTTCCTTTAAAAAGCCAACCAACATTTGACACTTGCAATGAGTTTCTGCTTTCCACTTGGCGGTAAGGTAGGGCTGGTTGGTTCCTGTCTTCCTGTCCCTCATTAACCCTTGGTCCGTTAGCTCTCTAACTGAACTGATGTTTTTCTTTCTACATAAGCCAGACAAGGTTTCACACAATGGAGTCAAAATACCATTTAAATTATTCCTTTGCACCATAGGCTATGTAATAGCATTTAGCGCCGAAAGGGGCCCTTCCTTTTACTCAAGAGGAAACTGAAGCAAAGGGAGCAGAAAGGCCTGAAGTCACCCAGGGAGGAAAGGCCGGATCGGGCGCTCAGACCCCGGCTTCGAGGCAAGCGCCAGCCGGGCTCACAGCCGCTAACATGGTTTGGTCTCGTCCCTCCTGCTGCTGCCATGGGACAGTCAGGCGCCCTTCCCTGGGCAGCCTCCCATTCTGCTGGAGGCTCTCCCATCAACATACAAATGGTGTTGGTGCCCAGAGAAGGTTAGGCTGAGGAAATGAGGTGCTCCTTCCTGTGACTGGGGCGGAGTGCGGCCCGGAGGCTTTCCCACCGCTTGCCCCTAGCTGCAGTACGGATCGCCTCCGAGCCGGACAGTCTTGACGGGGGTGTGAGAAGCACCAAAGAGCCCAGAGTCTGGAGTCTCAGGGCTCGAGGTAGAAGCCCAACTCTGCTATTTGTAGTGGGTGAGCACAGAGAAGTCCCTTTCCTTTTCTGGGTCTCAGGATCATCCGTAAAAGGAGAGGACTGGAATCCCATGGAGAGTCACAATTCCCATTTCTCTAATGGGAAGGGAAGGAAGGAGAGGAAGGGGAAGGAGGAGAAGGGGATGGGAGGGAGAGAGGGGGGAGGGGAGGAGGAGGGAGAAGGAGGGGAGAGACCACTAGTCAAATTTGCTGTAGAGAGAATTTTTATTCATATACAAGCCGAATTTAGGTAGGCTCCGAGGAAGGTTGCCTTTTAGGTCTGAGGCTCTGGGATACTGTGAGAGGGGGATAGACTTCAGTTATTTTGTCCCGTTTTGTTTGTTTGTTTGCTGCTTTTTGGCAGGGGGGAGGCAGGGGAATTGGGGTTAAGTAACTTGCCCAAGGTCACACGGTTAGTAAGTTTTGTCCCCTGTTCCTAAGCCCCGTAATAACATCTGGCATTTCATCTCCATCACTGGTTTTTATGCAGTTGTTTCAGTCATGTCTGACTCTTCATGGCCCCGCTTGGGGTTTTCTTGGCAGACATACTGGAATGGTTTGCCATTTCCTTCTTCAGCTCATTTTAAAGGTGAGTAAACTAAGGCACACAGGGTTAAGTGACTCTCCCAGGGCAGTGCCAGATTTGAACTCGGGTCTTCCTGATCACCTGGCTGCCCTGGTCACTGCTAGGCAGCCTGAACATCTCACTTCAAGGTTAACAGAGTCCAAAGATCATCAGCCATCTGTGCACAGGGCATCAGAGGAGGCTGGTCCTTTGGGGGAAGGTAGTCAGTGAATGGGCACAGAGAAAGGTCTCTGTTGGTCTCAGGGTTATGTGAAAGTTTGTAGTTTGGGTTCAATAAAGACACCCCCACTGACACGCAGTCAGGCCAGAAAGCACCAAGCTAGCAAAAGAAGTGGCCAGACCAAGTTCAGAATCGAGGGGTATCAGAGTTTCATGATGGGATGCAACTTAGGGGTCCCTGGAAAAAACAGCCCTGGCTTGAGTCAGAGGACCTGGGCTCAAACACCACTCTGATTTGTGCTACCTACGTGAGCTCAGGCCTCAGTTTCCCATCCTGAAAACAAATGAAGGGTCAGCACTGTGAGGCCTGTAAGGCTACATCCAGGCCCAGGCCTACGATCTTTCTGATCCACTCTTTACTTTAACAAACATCTGCTAGACATTGTGCCACCACCGTCCCCAGTCCCTGCCCTGAGAGCAAAGCCTGACCATTGACTCAGAAGTATTTACTGTATGCGGGGGAGGGGGGGGGTGCTGTGCTGAACACTGGGGACTCCAAGAAAGGCCAACATGCAGCCCAAGAACACGGCTTCATTTCTCTGAAATGATCCTGTCACCAGGGAGGGCAGCACATGGCACGAGATCCTGGCAGCACAGCTGACTTGATTTGAGTGAACAGAGCCACCCCCACAGTGGCACGCACAGGCTGCCAGAGTGCTGGGAAGGGGGGAGCTCACAGCCCCCACATGTCCCCAGCACTACATGGCCTTGCAGCGTCTGCTGTGCACAGTCTCCCAGTTTACATCCTGAGTCCAGACTCTCTGGAGCCTGGGGACCAGGCTGGGCAAGGCCTCCTCCCCCCATGGCCCGGAGTCATCCTCAAGACTGGACCGATAAGCCTCCCAGGACCTCCCTTGCTATGTTCCTGGAGCAGGTAGGAGGTCTGGACTCCATGGCTGCCATGTACACAGAACACAGAAGGCTTCAGAACCTCAGTGTTCAGAGGGATCTATCTCCAAGTTCATCCCAAACTGTACCTGACCAAGAATTCTGTCTACATCCCCAACAAGTGGTCATCCAGAATCTACCTAAGACTTCCAGGGGAAGGAAAGACACTCCTTATCCCTCCAGTTCAAAGCAATGAACTTCTGTTAAACCACCTACTATGTGCTAGGTATTGTTCTAGGTACTGAAGATACAACAATAAAAAACCAATCCCAGCCCTTTCCATTCTCCCAGGTAGAGATGTCAAATAAACAGACAAGTAAATGCTTGACCCCTGTGAGGAGGGAGGAAGCATTAACAGTCCTCTGAGATCAGGAAGGGCTTTCTGCTGAAGGTGGTACCTTCAAGAAAGCCGGGGATGCTAAGAGACAGGTGAGGAGGGACTGTCCCAGGAGGAAGGGCAGTGGGTGCAGCCCCTGCTGGAGGGAGGAGAGGAACAAGGCAATAAGTCTGGGAGAGCTGGAAAGAAGCCAGGAAAGGCAAGCTGGGGCAGAACTGCAGAGGGCTGGAAATGCCAAACTGAGGACTTCGTGACTTTATCCTGGAGGCAGCGGGGAGCCACAGGAGATTCTTGAATGACATTCAAGAATGACACAGTCAGACTGTACACTAAGATGATTTTGACGGTCATGTGGAAGACGGTTCTGAGAGGCGACAGCCAGGAAGAGTCTGGGAGGAAGCTATCCAGCTGGTTCTCTTTCCTTTCAAAGAGTTGATTTCTTAATTCAAATTATAGACAAGGCAACATGGAAAAAGTAACACGGAGAAGTGCCCTGAGTAAGATTCTAGCTTGATTTAACCATATCACCCAATGATAAAATGGAAGCTCCTGGAGGGCAGGGCTTGTTCCTTTTTATTTTTTCTGGCCTCTGTATCCCCAGTGCCTGGCACATAGCAGAGCCTAGATAAACGCTCTTTGGTTGATTGGTTGACATTCATATACACAAGAATTAAGCTTTCTAGCTACCATTTTTCTTACACTTCGTAAAATCATAGCTATAAGGTACCTCAGAAAGCATCTAATCCAATCCATTCCTGAATAGAAATCCCCAGGACAACGAATGGCCACCCGGTTCTCTCTTCAACGTTCTCCAGCAACAAGACCCTTCCCCTGAACAATCCCTTTACCTGTATATGAAGAAATATGTAAACTTGCCATTGCCCCTGATGCCACCTGAGCAGGTGCCTGGAGGCAGCCCATTTCACTGCTGAAACCTTCGAATCATTCACTATCAAGGTCCTCCTTGTGGTAAGTCAAATCTGCCTCCTCTCAGCTTCTCCCCATCATTCCTGGTCCTGCCCCCGGATCCAAGCAGAATAAAAACCATCCTCAGGATCGTCCGCCTGCTCGGAGGCTGCCATTCCATCCTATCCGCTCTCAGCCTTTTTCTCTTCCTACTAAAGAGCCCCACGCCCTTCCACCACTGATGCTGAACCACTGCAGCTCATTCATTGAAGACACCCCCCCCCCTACAGCTGCCACATTACTCCTGTGCATTTCTCTTCAGGGCCTTGTCCCACTGGTATGTATCCCCACAGTCATGCCTGAGGGGGCGCAGGGCTCAGAGAAAAGCACATCAGGCATCATTTCATTCCCTTAGAGTCTCAATATCCTTGGTAAGTTAATTCTAGAAGCATTAAGCATCTGCTATTTGCCAGATACTCTGCCAGGTGTTGGTGATATAAAGACCAAACAGAAACGGAAACAAAAAAGTCCCTGCCCTCAAGGAACGTGTAGCCTACTGTTTAACATGATATCAAGGGAAATTTGAAAGGGGAGGGGGAAGAGACATGGCACACCAAGCGGCTTTCTCAGCACTGTCTGAAGGCATCACTACCTCTTCTCCTCCATCTCTTCTTCAGATACCTCCACGAGCAAATCCTCCTGAGCAATTGTCCAAGGGCTAAACTTGGTCAAGGATTCTCTCTGATCAATAAAGTGTCTGATGGGTGATTTAGGCCAAGTTGTTCAGGCTTTAGAGGAAGTAGAAGGAACTAGTCCAATGCCCAAAATATGGCACCTGCTGAATCAGGAGGCATAAAACAGAGTGTTCAGCTCTGTTTAGTCAGGGAGCCCAGGGTTCAAGTCCTGCCTCTGACACTTGTGACTCTCATTGTTCTCGGAAGCTCAGAACATGATGTCATTCAGAGCAGGGCAGAGCAGGGCAGGGCAGGGCAGGAGGAGGGCATCCACAGAGCTTGGGAGAGAGGCTACAAGCAGGCCTTGACTCTTCTGTATACCACATCCTTGCATGTTGGTACATGGGACTCCTGGGTCTGTCTTCACTCCACCAGTCAGGTAAGCTCAGCACATTACTACCTATGGGACCCTCTGGACCTCAGTCTTCTCTTATGTCTGTAAGACTTTACAAACTTGTATGAGTAAATTAGAAAGCACAATGACCAGAGGCATGAGTTTAGAAGCACCTGGGAATGTCAGTGGGCTAGATCTTATACAGGAAGAATGAAATCCAGGAAATTTCAGGTGTTGCTTCAGGATTTCTGAAACTGTCTGGCAGAAACAAACCACAGACTGAGAAACAGTCAGCTTAGGGGTAGCTAAAACAGTGCTCAGACTTTTGGGACACCCTATGTGCAAGTACACTTATATACATATATGGAGGGGGAAGAGGGAGAGAAAGAGGGAAGAAGAGAGAGTAAGGGAGGGAGGGAAGAAGAGAGAGAAGGAAGAAGAAAGAGAGGGTGGGAGAGACAGGGAGGGAAGGAAAGAAAGGGGGAGAAAGAGAGGATGGAGAAAGGGAGGTAGGGAAGGAGACAAAGGAATGAGAAAGGGAGGGAAAGAGAGAGGAGGGAGAGAGCAGGAGGGAGGGAAGGCAAGAGAGAGAAGGAAGGAGAAAGAGAGGGAGAGAGGGAAGGAGACAGAAAGACAGAAACAGAGGGAAGGAAAGAGAGAGAGAGAGAGAGAGAGAGAGAGAGAGAGAGAGAGAGTTCATTTTTTAAACCAGAAGAAGAACTTCAATGTGTTGAATAAGCATCCTATAAGAAATGCATGGGAAGACATAGCTAGAATGGAATCCCACAGGATGAGGTGGTCACTCCCTTTATGTGTTGCTGGAATGTAAGTTCTCTGAGGGCAGGGGCTGTCTCACTTTGTGCCTCCTGAGACTTAGTCACACATCGTTTGTCACATCATAGTAAGTGTTTACTTAGTACATATTCTCCATGTATTCTTTGGTTGATGGCCCTCTATTTCTCATCAGTGGCCTGAATGCCCAAGAATAAGATCATAGAATAAGACCACAGAACACTGAATTCCACAAGCTGGAAGGCTGTCACAGAACCACAGCAATTAGGTCTAGAAGGACCCTTTGACATTACCTCATTCATTTAACAGATGAGACCACTGAGGCCCAGGGAGGATGGGCAAGGTACTCAAGATGACACAACCAGCCAGTGACCAAGCCAGGAGTAGAACATGACCCTTGTGGCTCTTCCTGGGCCTCAAAATTGGAGGCCACTCCACCCTAAAAGCAAGGACGCCATCTTACCTCTGCCATTTCCTAATGCTGAGTTAATACAAGGACTGAGAGATAGAGACCAAGGACTGCCTCCTCACAAGCAAAATCTCCCTTAGACAACTTGCCAAGGGGCCTCATGGAGAAGCTGGGAGTGGCCAATGACTCCTTCTTATTGATTTCCATTTTCAGGTAGAATTTTACAGCAATTATTGCCTCTATGTGTTTCCTAGAATTTGACACCAGGACAGGATGGCTGAATAATTCATTATGAAAGACACACAGAGAAGGAAATGCAATTGCATTCTGGATATGATTATGTAAAAACAAAACTCTTAGTGGTATACTGTTATACAGTCTACCATTTTATATGTTTTATTTTTATATTTTTTAATAATTTAAATTTTTTATAATTAAAAAATTTAAATCTAGGGGTGGCTAGGTGGCACAGAGAATAAAGCACTGGCCCTGAAATCAGGAGGACCTGAGTTCAAATCTGGCCTCAGACACTTAACACTTACTAGCCATGTGACCTTGGACAAGTCACTTAACCCCAATTGTCCCTCAAAAAAAATTTTAAATCTAGGCAAATTAACAAAAAGAAACCTAAAATGTAAGGATGAAAGAAGAGGACCAGGGGAAACCTTTAAGATCGTCTTCTCTCCCCCCCCCCATTTTCCAGATGAATAAACATGATCCAGAGAACAGTGACCTACTCAAGGTCACACAGTCTTTGATCCTCAGAGTCAGGACTAAAACCTAGGTCTCTGGATTTCCAGTCCAACCCTAAATTCTCCCATTCTCCTGTCTGATCATCATGCCAACCCAGGTCTTACCCAAAGTACATCACCATGCACCTTTGACCAACATTCTTCCTCAAATTCAGCCACCCCAAAAATATGATTTGCTGAAAGTTATAATAGGGTCACTTAGTGACATCAATCCATGATTCCCCTTCTAGATCCTGCACTAAGCTCTAGACAAAGTGAGACAGTCCCTCTCCTCAAGAAGGAGAAGCCACCTGTGCATCAGTATCCTCAGTGAGGGGGTTGGTGTGTGGGGCTCTGGGGCCCCTTCTAGTCCTACTGCTGGGGAGCTGTTCTTCCTGGGTGCTGGGGTAACAAAGACAAAGCCAAGTAAAAGCCTGCCTTCAGGGAGTGAACACTCTATGGCCCATGGCTACCTTCCTTAGGAGCCTCCTGGCATTCCCAGATGGTGCTAGACCTAAAATGCCCCCTCTTTTTCTGAAGTCCTTTAAGAGGTCTTCTGGTCATTTTCCTTTCTGTGAAAGGACTGGACTCTGGTATCCTGGCTGTTGGTCAGCTCAGGAGGCTTGGCTCCTTTCTTGGGCCCTGAAATGATGCTGGAGGGAAGTGCTTTGAGGATGCAGGGGTTCAGGTGGGGGCTTCATTTTCGGGCCCCTTTCTCCACCAGGGCCCCTCCCAGGAGAACTTTTTACCCCTGAGCATTCTCTGTAGCCAGCAAAGAGGATGGAGGGGACCACATGTGTAGTGGGGACCTGAGCCTTTTGTGGGATAGTGTGAAGAAGGTTGCTCATTCTGTGCCTCGGGGCTCAGCCTCTTTATTTAAACCTTCCCTCACGGCATCCACCATGGAGAAATCCCCTCCTGATATTTCCCAGCAGAGTGAGTCAAGCAAGCCTTCTAGGGGAAGTGGGATGTGTGTTCCCATTGAGTGAAGGCATCAAGACTCAATGCTAGCAGCAAAACCAAGGCATGGGCTGCCTTGCCCATCGGGGCTCACAGGGTCCTGTTCAGGCAGCTCTGGGGTCCCTCTGACAGGGCTCACACCACGTGTTCCTGCTTTCTTTACACTGAGAGGTGAGATTCCCATAGAGATAATGAAGGTGGGGGAGGGCTGAGGTGACACACACACCACAGCATGGCAGCTCTAGATCTAAAGGGGACTTGGAGGTCACTAAGTTCACCCCCTCCGTTTTACAGATGAGGAAACTGAGTCTAAGAGAGGGGAAATTACATGACCAAGGTCACACAAGCTGGTAACAGAGCTGACATTGGTATTATTGAGTGATATTTGTCACTAAAAAAGCAAATAATGTCTTCATGGCAGGAATAGTATAAACAGGGCTCAGCCTCAAGATTCTCTAACTGCAATGTGTGACCCTAAAGGCAATGGGGCATAATAGTTAGGGTGCTACCCTTGGAGTCAAAAAGACCCGAGTTTGAATGCCACCTCTGATGCTAACTGACCACAGGACGGTCTTCTCCGAGCCTGTTTTCTCCTCTGTAACATGAAGATAACACTCTTGTACCTCCCACATGAGGCTCGAGAGAGAGAATTTCTGAATGTCCGTTCCCCTGACCTCGACCTGTGTGATGTCATTACTCCTGACACAGATAAACTCTTTTGGCAAAGACGGACTTGGAAAGTCCCAGGGAGCCCTGAGAGGTCACGCACTCAGAGGCCCACAAGCGGCTGTATCAGAAGCCAGCCGCTAAGCTCCCCGAGGGCAGGGACTGTTTCCATCTTGTCCTCACATACCCAGTGCTTGGCATACCACAGCAAGCTGGCAGATGTCTGGGGACTGGCTTCTGATCTCCACCTCCCTGCTGCCCCATGCAGCCTCCCCAGGCTCCGTTCCTGTTACTCTGTGAGAGGGCCTCCATCCGTCCAGCACTTTAAGGTTTGCAAATTTCTTTAAGTCACCTTAAAACACCCTTGGGAGGGGGATGATGCACATAAGGGACAGGTTAAATGGGTAACACAGCTAGTAGGTATCTGGGAGGGGATTCAAACTCAGAGCTCTCTTGACTCCAAGGCCTACAAGACTTGGATGTGAGTTCAAATCCGTCACCATCATCACCCTCATTATTTCCCCTCTGAGCCTCAGGTTCCTCATGTGTAGACTGAGGTCTTCACTAGATGACAGCCAAGGTCCCTTGTGACTTTAAGATGCCACGATCTTGGCATGGCAGTCATTCCCCAGACCTTTGTTTCTCTTTCTGGCCTCTATTCAGTTCATTAAGACACGGCGGGTTCACTTGAGGCCTGCTTAAAGCCTCTGCCCATCTGCTGGCTGACCAGGCCGTCACGTGTCCCCCACTCACTTCAGCCGGACTGGATTCTGGTATTTGTTTATTTGGAGGCCGCTCAGCCCACGCCTCTCCTTATCTCCATCGCCTTCTCTTGGGGGGCGCCCAGCCCTCCCTACTCAGAAACTGGGACTTGAGCAATTCTTTCCAGGAAAGAAAAGTCCTCCAGTCTATTTCCTGGAAATGTGAACCAGCTCTTTGTAAGAAAATGTTTCTCCGCTCCAGCTGATTAAAGAAATTAAGGCCAGAAGATGCCTTTTGAAAGGTTCTCTTTGGTGGGCTCGCTCAAGCCAATGTTCTTTCAAGGGACAGGGGTGAAACGATTTGGGACATTTCCTGCAGCCCAGTTAGAAGGCACTGACTCTGGGGAACAGTCTTCTACGGAAAACTTGTCCTTCTCCTCCCTTCAGCGACACCATGCCCCTCCTCTAGCCCTCCATCTCTCCCTCTGCCCCCTTCAAATCCTTGCTCTCTGGGTTTGTCTATAATGGTAAAGGAGGAGAGAGTGCTGGCTTTGGAGCCAGAAGGAGCTGAGCTCAAGGCCTATCTTAGCTGGCTGCATGACCTTCCTGTAAAATGGGGGCCTAGGCTAGACAACTGCCAAGATCTTTTCTTCCTATAATCATCAGTAAGCATTGATTAGACACCTACAGTGTCCTGGGTGCCATGTAGACAAAGACATGCCAGGGTCTGGCCTTACCAGTCATTGGCTCACAGACAATCCAGGTGTGCCACATAACAAAAGAAATGAGTGTGACCACAAGGGAACGCAGCCCAGCATCCCAGTGGGGGCACAAAGAGACCCCAGAGTCCCAGCAGAGCATCATGCTGTGGAAGGTGAGGGTGCTAGGACTGAGCTGATGCCCAATAAAACTGCTCCCACATAGCTGGGCCCCTTCAGCACCTCCCAGACCCAGGCCAGCCCTGAATCGTCCACAGGCCATCTGCACCAGAGCACAGGAGGCCTAAATGGTAATGCCGAGGGCACCAAGCACCCGCTGGGCCCCGCTCCTACAGATGGGCCCTGGGGTTCCCCACTGGCATTCGGTGCCCCCATCCATCAGAGGAAGGACTTGGCAGCTTCCTACAGGAGGAAGCAGAACCTCGATTCCCGGGACTAATGCTTTTCTTTTGGGCGTCTTGCTGTTGGCAGATAACAATAAAAATCGCATTTCTGCATCCTTTTAGGGTTTAAAAAGCACTTTACACATGTTCTCTCGTTTGGGCCTCTCACCAACCTGGGGAGATATGAGTCATTACCCATTTTAAAGAAGAGGAAACCAAGGCAGATAGTGATTCTGAGACTTGCCCAGGGTCATGCATCCAACAAGTGTCAGAGGCAGAACTTGAACCCAGGCCTTCCTGACCCTGAGGTTGCCTCTGTATCCACTCCACCATGTTTTTGAAGCCCAGAGAAGTGAAGGGACTTGAGCCAGACCACTCGGGGAACAAGGGACAGAGCTGAGTTTTGAGCTCTGACTCCAAAGACCCCCTTCTTCTGATGGGGAAGCCTTGGGATCCAAAAGAAGCAAGCCCCAAACAGTACCTACAAGCCAGCCTGAATGTGGAATGCAAGGTTCGCAGCAAGATGGCATCCCTCAGGAGAGGTGGGAGGTGGGCAAGGCTCACCCCGCCCAGTGCCCTGCTGCAACTGCTGCTCATGCCCAGGGCACGAACGGGCACAGGGGGCCTCTGGATGATGACTGCTGACCTGCCACCAGCAGGACGCCAGGTGTTCTAAATCAATTTCCTGGGACTGAGAATGGATCGGTGGCTCTCTCAGGTGCCAGCGCAGACAAATGGGAGCAAAAAGAAACCACAATTCTATCTGAGACCAGGCAAATCCCCTGCTCTTTAAAAATGCAGCCATTCCAAGCAGAGTGCTACTGGGGGCTCGCTCTCAGTGAGCCTTGGAGTCAAAAGGCTGAGGACTGAGCTCTCCCTCACTGGGAGGGCTTAAACAAAACTGGAGAATTAAGATGGAGACATGGCAGAAAGGACTCTTGGGTAGGGCAGGGCGAACCAGCAGGAGTCTGGGGTCCTGTCAGCTCTAGGATTCTTTGATACTCCCATACTTCCTAACCTGGTGCCCGCTGGTCAGTCATCTCCAGTCCTGCTTCTCTCCATCCAGCTTTGAAACTCCTGATGCCCACTGGTGCTGTGTTTGCCTGCCCTGGGAGGCCATCTCTGCACTCTGACTTCATTCTGCTCAGGTCTCTGCTCTCTGCCCATCTGGACTCCTGCCTCTGCCTCCTGGGCACCCTTGTCTTTCCTCGGGCAATCCTCTGACCCTTCAGGAGAGCACCACCTTCACCCCCACATACATATACATGCTCTCACACATGCACACACACATGTACACACACTTGCACGTGTGCATACACACGTGTGCATGAAAGCACACACATATGCACGCACGCACACACGCGCACGCGCACACACACACACACACACACACACACACACACACACACACACACACCCCTGTGCCAGTGGCCCTTGTCTCCAAAGCATTAGCTCTTGGTCTCCTCTAGATTTGTTGCCGTGGGGGTGTCCTCAACTCTGCTGGTCCTTGCAAAGAACAATATATAGATCTGTCTATATCTGTACCCATATGCATAGAACATACATATAATGCATATATAACAGATTGTGTGTTCTCAAGTCTGGTGGTCCTTGCAAGGAACTCTATATTTATATCTATATCACATATGTAACATACATATGAGAGAGAGAGGAAGAGAGAAAGGGACGGAGACAGAGATCGCATCAAACACCACCCTTGAGTGTATGCAGGCCCGCCCCCATCCTTTCCTCAGCCCCTTGATCTCCTGCCTGGCCATTAGGAAAATTCTTCTCTCCTGAGTATGCAGAAGTTAACCATTAACATATGCACCAGCCTTTGAGTCTGGAAATTCCCAATGTTGAGAGATCCTGAAACTTCTTCCATCAACTCATTTAGTGGCTGATATTTTAGTTGTGAGATGGGCCGGGGGGGGGGGGGGGGGATAGTGGGGAGGAAAGACAGACAGAGACAGGAAGGCAGACGGACAGAGAGCTCAAGTGCAGTGAGGAGTCAGGAATACTTGGATCTGAATTCTTCCACTTACCAGCTCAATCTATGTCATTCACTTAATTTCTTTGAGTTTTAATCTGTTCATGTGAAACACAAGAATAATTAATACCGCTTCTCTCTGTCTTTCTCTACCTCTATCTCTCTGTCTCTTCCTTTATCTTTTTCTATGTCTTGGTCTCTGACTATCTCTCTGTCTCTGTCTTTTACTCTCTCTGTCTGTCTCTCTCTCTATCTATCTATCTCTCTTTCCTTCCCCCTATCTCTTTGTCTCTCTGTCTCTCTCACTCTCCTTCCTTCCTCTCTCTCTGCCTGTCTCTCTGTCTCTTCTTCTCTCACTCACTCACTCAATCAGTAAGCTTGAGCTTCCCCCCAACTTTACCATTCCAGTATTCTCTGGGCTGGGAAAGTCATAGGATCAGAAGAACATACATTGAGGACTGGAGGGACCTTCAAGGTCACCTAATACAATCCCCTTATATCAGAGACATGGAAACTGAGGACCATAGGAGGGCGAGGTGAAGTAGAGGTCACACAGGTAGCAAAAAGCCAAGGTAAAGCTCAACCCTGGGCTCTCCAACTTCCAGCACTTGGACAAATGGTGCCATGAGCCTCAGAGGATGACTGTCTTCCCCAGATTTCTTCAGCAGTGCCCAGAGCTGGATCCATGAGATGAGACCATCCTTGGCAGCTGGAAACCCGAGGCAAAGACATGCAGAAAACACTCATCCAATCCTAAGGTGTGTTCTTGATTTGTCTTTCTAAATCTCCTAGAAAACCAGGGTCAGAACTTTCTGAGGCCAATTGGGTATTCTGTCCACCAAGAAAAAGACATATTTTCTACATTTCAAATGCATTCAACTCTGGGGAGAAGTCCCTGGGGCAGAAGGGAGCATGAAGCTCTGCCCTCTACCTCTGACCCCAGCTCCTCCTCTCTCCCAAGTTCTCCATGAGAAGTCCCATATACTCCCAGATCCATGGTGGAATTCGGGGAAATATGACCATTGGCAAGGCTTTCCTGACACAGGGATACAAGGAAATGGCCAAATGATGCTGGAGAGTCAGTAAGGTGGGGGTTTGGGTTCAGATGCTGCTGCTTTTACTAGCTACATGTGTCCTTAGGGAAATCACTGCCCCTACCTGGGCCTCAGTTTCCTCAACTGAAAAATGGAGGAATGGAATGAGATGACTGCTAAGGTCCCTCCCAATGCTAGATTTTTGATACTGTGATACAAAGTCACTTTCACCCCCCTGGACTTCAGTTCCATCTTTGGTAAATGAGGAGGTTGGACCAGATGACCCCACTGTCAAAGAGACAAAACAATTGAAGTATACTGACTCCTGGCTCTGGAATCAGAGGACCTGGGTTCAAATCTCACTTTGGATGTTTGTTATCTGTGCAACTATGGGAAAGCTACTCAACCTGTCTGAGATTGCTTCAGTTTTCTCGTCTCTAAAATAAGAGAGTTAAACTTCCTGACCCCTAAGGTCCCTTCCATATCTCAGCCTTATTGGCTTCTGGTGTGATCTTAGGCAAATTAGTTCATTTCTCTGGGACTCAGTTTCACACACACACACACACACACACACACAAACACACACACCACACTCTCTCTCACACACACACATACACACGTAGTGGGGCTGGATCTAAATAATCCCTAAACTCCCTTCCAGTCCTAAATTCCAAGACCCTACAAATGGAGAGGAACCCCCTGGGGCGATGAGAACTGCTCCGGACAGTATTGATGTGGTGAGCATATCATGACACAGAGCCATTCATTTGTCATTGGTCCATAGGTCCAGGTCAGCTCTCCCAAGGGCCAACAGCTTCTTCTCATAAAAAGATGCTCTTTCATGTTTCACCCTCATGGGGCTGTCTGGGGATGCCTCATCTGGTCCAGACAAGGAGTCTCCAAATGCCTAAACACAAATGTCCCACGGGCCTCCTGTTCACCCGAACGCTGTCCAGATGTGGGTCCTCTGTGCCCAGGGAAATGTGGCATTCTCCTCCCTGGCCTTGCTGAGAATCTGCACTCTGACTCACACAGAAAGAAAGAATGGGAAAATGTGAGCCAACAGCCCTGAGAGCGTACTCTTCTCAGTGTAGGCTCTGTTGGAGGGAAAATCAGGGGCTTTGTATAGCTGACAGGGAGATTCCCACTGACACCAGAGACGCCCTTGTACTAGCTGGACATATGCTAGAGGCAGCCTTTTGGCAGCCATGGGCCATTCTCCTTGGAATGGAATTTTGGCCTTGGGATCTGTCAGTTTGTGTAGAACCCACATCTGTTTCTCTCTCTCTCTCTCTCTCTCTCTCTCTCTCT